>NC_060121.1:758793057-759418057 GCF_021461395.2 Schistocerca americana | reverse complement strand
GGATCCCGGTGCTGAAGAAGATGTGGACCCGTCTGCCACCATGTGGTGACAGCAACAGCGGACGATAGCAGTCGTCAACAGCCTATTTCGCTCAAGTAAACGGAATTCTTCTGCAGTCAATTGGGAGGGATGGTGTGAATCGGACACTCGAAGAAGCTACGATCCTTCTTGAAAATGCCCTCCACAGATGGGGACGAACGCTGGGTTTAAATGCGAAATTCATTCGCATTTGGTGAAGACTGAGAGATATGGCACAGTAGTTAGCACACTGACCTCACATTCTAGAGAACGTCGGTTCAAATCCCCTTCAGAACTCATAGATTTTGGTTCACTATGACTAATTTAAATAGCTTAATGAAAATACCGGGATGGTTCCTCCGAAATGGATTAGCGGACTCCCTTTCGCCTGCTTCTCCAATCTCAGCTTGCGTTCCGTCTCCAAAGATCAAGTTGTCGACGAGATGTTAAACACTGATCTTCCTTCCTCCCTTTCTGCATTTGATTAGTGATTGTTTAATGTGAATATGGTTATTGTGTCCCTTCCTGAACGCCGTCGGGGTTGCTACAACACCATCCTAATCTAAGGGTGGAAGTGAGGGAAAATTGTAGGCGCCATCCTTCTTCGAAGCATGTGAATTCTGTTCTGTGAGGTTTCATACTGTAATTAATTGATTGTGTGTTACGTTTCTGAGACGAGGCTGAAAAGAAAATCGAGTGGTCAAGTAATAGATCGTGTAATTCACCTGGAAATCGCGTTCACAACGAAGCTTCAAACGGCTAAAGTCTACTAAAAATTACAAATGAAAAGATTTTTTAAATTTTTTATTTATGTTAGCTACTAAAAAAAATTGAAGTCAGGATTGGACTTAAAACTTCTTTATTTAGATGGATTGCTAGTTTCGGATAACAGTTCACCCACCCCCAGATCACAGAACATTCTTGATTACTGTCGGTGCCATTACCACATCACACATCGTTACAATCTTTCTAAAAATTCATTCATGGCCAGTCTAATTGAATAATGGTCATAAAACAGAGGTGTTATACCGATAAAACTTAGTAACTGACACAATCAGTATCCACATCATCTCACCACTATATACATGTTGCTGCATCTACCTCCAGTACCAAACTGACTGCATCTTGAAGACTCAGTATGTGGCATACCAACTGATCCCGTCTTATACCAGTTGTGCAATATTTTTTCCCTAAATTCGTTTCAGTGCGTCTCCATAAGTAACAAACGCATCTAATTTTCAACATTTTTCTGTAGCACCACATTTCAAATGCTTTCTGTTGTTACCTCAACTCTGTCAGCCACGTGTCACTTTTGTAAAAGGATATGCTCCAGACAAGTATCTTCAGAAAAGACTTCCTAACAATTACATCTGTTTGAATTAGGTGTTAAAATATTTCTGCTTTTCAGAAACATTTTTTCTTGCTATTGCCAGTCTCCATTTGACTTTCTCGTTACTATGGCTATTTGCAGCTACTTTACTGCCCCAATTCAAAACCAGTTTACTGCTTCTTCTCTCTCATGCAGTGGACGGATAATTGCCTGAGCTGTGGACACGCCTGTCAACACGGTGCATAAAATTCTACGAATCGTCCTGCATTGGTATCCATACACAATTACCCATATTCAAGAGTTGCTTCACGCTGACCTGTCAGTAAAATAAACGACCGCTCCAGAATATCGTGCTCACATGGAAGTGGACAGTGAATGACCATAGAACATTCTGTGGACAGACGAAGCCCACTACATCTACAAAGACTTGTTAGTACACAGAATTGCAGAACATGAGTAACAGAAAATCTGATCGCACATCAACCGGTACCGCTTCGTTTAGCAAAGGTAACTGTGTGAACTCTGCCTCGATAGCTGCATTCCCGCTTCGCACCCCGGGGAGAAGGTTCTGCCTGTTCCTGCCTGTATCGTTACGTTGCGACGGCTTCCTTGTTTATCCTCCGTGTCGTGCGAGTCGTTGTGAGCGTTACGTCGTTGTTTGTCTCTCCGCATCTCGTGTTTGTGATTCCATTTTGACGCGTCGTTATCTAAGGCTGTGATGTTGTCCATGGCTCCCAGTAACTTTCCACGCACAGGTACCGTCAGTTTTAGTTTTAACAAGTCTACGAGTCATTTGCAGCCCAGTTCGTTAGAAATTCATGATTGGCTTGTAGATAAGATCAACGTCAGTTCAGAACAGGTTCATGCGGCTTACTTCGATCCTGAATTGTATGTGTCTTATGTCAAGTTCATAGACCGGCTCCAGAATCCTTTTCCTGCCCGGACAAGTCCCTTTCATTCATCGCGATGGCTCTAATAGTATGGTTGTTCTGACGTACGTGGAGGTCAAATATACGAATGTTGGGGAATTTAACTCCTGAAGTTGATGACAGTTTTCTCAAGACGATCTTGCTTCCGTCTGGGGATATACGAAGTATACGCGAGGAACGCTGGTCCGCTCAGCATCGTTTACAAGTTTATAGGGAAGCTCGATGCGTGGACATGGTGGACAAACGGATTAATTGCTCTCATTTGCAACTGTGTGAATACCGGCTACATATAATATACACAGAACAAGAAGGGACCTTTTTTATATGTAATGAGGGTGGACACCTCAGTACAAATTGCCAGCGTCGTGTCACAGTCTTAAAATCCGATTATGAGCAACGTAAAAAACTAACTTTAGCGGATCTGGTTCCCTAAGTGACTGCCATTATGCCTAAACCCCTCGGAAGAGCAAGGCGAGTCACTGCGTGATGTTCCTGGAGCATTTCCGCTGTTAGCCTCGCGTCGAGACTAAGCCACTGTAGCTTCTGCGCCGCCACCACGCCAAAACAAGTGTAGATGGTGAGAAGTCACACAATTCCTCTCCGCGTCTCCGCTCTACTGAAAACATGCCGACTGAGGAGGCCTCTCCCCTCCCTGAGTTTAGACCTAATGATAAGATGTCGGTTGCTATTCAAAATTTCAGATCGTCCAGCACTCCCAACGACCTGATTCCCGAGACCGAGACCGAGACGAGACCGAGACCGCCTCTTCGGAATCACTTGAGGATAGACCTGTTCTGGAGCACCGTACTATATCTACGGACTTTGTAGACATACCCCTTCTTCTGAGCCCCCCCATGAGAAATGGTTCAAATGGCTCTGAGCACTATGGGACTTAACATATGGGGTCATCAGTCCCCTAGAACTTAGAAATACTTAAACCTAAGGACATCACACACATCCACGCCCGAGGCAGGATTCGAAGTTGCGACCATAGCAGTCGCGCGGTTCCGGACTGAAGGGCCTAGAACCGCTCGGCCACCGCGGCCGGCCCTCCTGGTGAGAAAAGCGTGCCACGAGTCGCTGCTGAACGATGTGCCAGCGGCAGATGTGATGTCGGTAGAAGGCTACTGAATTTCCGCAGGACCCCCCCCCCCCCCTCCCCCTTAACCCACCTTGCTGCATGCGACAGTCGCCTTCCCGCACAGCCGCAAAAGCAATGTTTCCAACCTGAGCGCATGGCATCGCGAAAAAAGAAAAAACAGAAAGGAGGCGGAAGAGAGGGATCTACCTCTTTTCATTCAGATTCATCCGTTGGCTCTGCCATGGAATGTTAACGGTCATTTCCGAGTAATGAACTGCATAGTTTTGGTAATCGCTAGATGCAGACCTATTCCTTTTCTTACCTTGAATGTGAACAGACTTATTTCCTAGCTTAGACTTGTGGCGCTGCGACAATTTATTTACGATTCATGTCCAGACGTGATATTTTTGCAAGAAGTGTTTTTCGAAAATCTTTCTATTCTGGTTTCTCTACTTTCTTTAATGTGGCTGCTGAACTTTTTACTGGTTCTGGTCCACAGCTCGTGGTCGTGCGGTAGCGTTCTCGCTTCCCACGCCCGGATTCCCGGGTTCTATTCCCGGCGGGGTCAGGGATTTTCTCTGCCTCGTGATGACTGGGTGTTGTGTGATGTCCTTAGGTTAGTTAGATTTAAGTAGTTCTAAGTTCTAGGCGACTGATGACCATAGCTGTTAAGTCCCATAGTGCTCAGAGCCATTTGAACCATTTTACTGGTTCTTCGTTATTTTACTGATTGATTTCGAAGTTCTTCATAAAGGCTACACTTTTTGTAACCTTACTTTGATTCTTCTCTATGCCCCTTCAGAATCTGGTCGCTCCACAGATCGTGCCCGTTTTTGTAAAGAGGATATAGTTTCTTTACTTCGTAAAACTTCGCGGAAACTTCTGTTAGGCGGAGCTTTTAATTGCGTTTTGCGTCCTATGGATCAGACGCTTAATTTTAATTTCAGTAATGAACTAGAAAATTTGGTGCGTTCTTCGAAAATACGAGACGCGTGGATCTGTCGATATCCCCCTCTCGTCACGTACACGCATTTTACAACTACTTCCAGCTGCCGACTCGATCGCTTCTATCTTTCTGATTCCATGTGGACAGCTGTTAGCGATAGACGTGATACCCGCTTGTTTCACTTATCACTGTGCCGCAGCTGTAGCTTTAAATCTTGTACCGCTTCTAGTAAAACCGTATCACATAACCTGGATGTTGAACAAATCCCTGTTGAATGATCTTGCATTCGGCAGGACCGTTATCTTTCTCTTATGGAATGGTGGTCAGGGATTGCCAAACATTTGCTCCGGGAAGCGTTAGTGCATTATGGCGCTGAGAGGCCGATGAATCTGCGTCGGACCCAGGAATTTTATTGTTCCGCCTTGCGTCAACTTTATGACGGTGCCAGACAAGCTCTCTTACAGATTATGAATGTCCGTCATGTTAAGGCGAAACATCTTCAGTTAAAGAGGCAACAACTGGAACGACTCAGGGTGCAATAAAAATCCCGCTCCTTCCTACGGGATGTCCTGACCTCCTTATATCATCTTATCCAGTTGCGGACGCGTCGCAAACGAGCATGTATCACGGCGCTTATTCACACTGATGGACACGTACTGACATCCCAATATGACGTTTCCAAACCGATCTATAATTACTTTGCGACCTTTATGATACGATTGACCCTGATGGATTTACTGCTCTCCTCGATTGCGTGGTTACTCCCGCATGAAATGATTACTTTCTAAGTGACTTTACTTTTAGTGATATGTATCACTTTATTTTTGATTCACTATCGCAAAAATCGCCCGGACTTGACGGTATTACTAAGGAATTTTATGTCCATTTTTGGCCTCTTATTGGTGATTCCATTACCCATCGATAAATAAAGTGGTAGGGGGACTGATTGCTGCCCCTTTCAAGGTCGATAAAATCAATCTAATTACGAAAATACAATGATAAATGGCACCCAGTGACACTCCTTAATTTCGATTACAAAACAGTCGCCTGCGCGGTTAATTATCGTTTGTCGATATTGCTAGAGAAAATACTGTTCAACAAAGCTGTGTACCTGGCCGCACGATCCTGACTTTTGCACTAAATAGCAGGACGTTGTCTCGGTTGTTGCAGCCACTTCTGTCTCAGGAGCCTTACTTTTCATTGATTTTAATAAGGTCTTTGATCTGGTCAGTCACAGTTTCTTGATGCAGGTCCTCGAGGCCACCGGTCTTAATCATGCTGCGTGTGAGTATTATCCAATCTTTTTATTGGTATTCAACCATTTGTCGTGTTGAATGGACAACTTACTTCCCAGATCACAATCCGACGGACCTTACCACAAGGAAACTCCCTCTCCAAGTAGATTTTTGTCTTGTCCCTAGATCTCTGCTTCGTCGTATTGCTGACCAATTACGTGGCTGGAAGTTATTGTGAGAAACATTCTCGGCGCGGGCGTACGAGGATGATGGTATGCTATTGCTATGTCATATTGATGACATATCATCGCTCAAGGACATATTGGATTCCTTTTGTTCTTTCTCTGGGGCCCCCATTAATGAACGGAAACGCACCCTGTTACCATTGCGAGTTTTCCATCAAATTGTCATTCCATCGGCAACGTTGGTTGTTCGACACAAATCTTTGGGGATTACCGTGGATCGCTGTCCGATGAAAATGACTGGGCTCAATTGGAGGGAGGTGACGGATCGAATTTAAGAGATACATAGTGAAAAGAACGCTGTTCCTTAAAATAACGCAGTTACTTTAGACTTCTTAAAGAAAGTAAAGATCTTAGAGTCCTACATTTCCAGTAAAGTGTGTTATTTCGCACATATATTCCCGCTCCCCCCGATGATGGCGCGCAAATTAATGCAGTTATCCGGTGGTTCCCTACGAAAAGTCACGTTTTTCGACCCCGGTATGAAGTGGTAGAGGCCAACGGCCTTGCCGCAGTGGTAACACCGGTTCCCGTCAGATCACCATCCGGTCTGCAAGCGGGGTGCACTCAGCTCTTGTGAGACAAACTAAGGAGCTACTTGATTGAGAAGTTGCGGCTCCAGCCTCGGAAACTGACGTCTGGCCTGCAGAGCTGTGTGCTGACAACACATGCCCCTCCATATCCGCATCCAGTCACGCCTGTGGTCTGAGGATGATACGGCGGCCGGTAAGTACGTTTGGGCCTTCATGGCCTGTGCAGCGGGAGTGAAGTTATGAAGTAGTAGAGAGGCCCTGACCCCTTGGAGTGCTAGGACTTACCAATAACAAAGTAAATGCTTCAGTATTGTTTATGGGGTTAACGTTTTAACAAGTTCTTGAGCTATTCATTCCATCTCGTTTATTTACGAGTCTTCGACCTGCCAGTCCGTCTCCCCCTGCAGATATTGGTTGGATCAAAACTAAATGGTGGCACGTGCGTTAATTTTATGTAATAACAAATTTCCTAGGGGCCTATAGTTTATCAATGACACACCTCACCACCAGATCCTTACTTTCTCTTTGGGGACAATAATCATCATTCTCACCAACTGAAATGGCCGAGCTATTGATACCGTGGAAAACAGTGTGGTTTCACAATAGTCTTCCTGTCCTCCCAATGGAGGTCACCTCATTGTGGTCCAGGGTCATTCACAATCTGTCTCAATCAACGACCGCCTCCTTGGCATTGGTGATAATCCGACTGGTCTTTGCGACACATGTCATCAACCTGATACATACCACAAAGACCTGTCTCTTGTGGACGAGCACACTGACAATGGATTCGTCGGCAACAGGCTTTCGTTACCCGACCAGCTGAAGCTGCTTTCTAAGGTTGATCTTCTTCCGTGTACACACTTTCCCGTTTTCCCACGGACCAAAACTAATTCGATCGTATTGATAGGACAAGGGGTTATTTTTAGGAAATACGGTGCGAAATTGTGATTTAGTGTGTT
Source organism: Schistocerca americana (assembly GCF_021461395.2). Taxonomy (NCBI): domain Eukaryota; kingdom Metazoa; phylum Arthropoda; class Insecta; order Orthoptera; family Acrididae; genus Schistocerca; species Schistocerca americana. Next base: position 759,410,784 of record NC_060121.1, on the reverse strand, counting down.
TCAGTCCTCGATGCGCCAGCCTCACAGCGGATGCCGGAGGAAGGCCGGCCAGCACGTTATGCAGGTGACACAGTTTTGCAACGAGTCAGTATGTGTGTACGTGCGTGGCAGCCATCAGAACACAGCATTAGCAGAATTACGCAGGCGCGGGCCGCGTGTGGCGCGGTTGCGTTAACTAACTCATCGAGAACCTTCTAATAAACACGCCGCCGCGTAACCGGCGGATTCAGCAGCGGTCTGCACTATTTTAGGGCGTCAGAGGTGGGCGTCAGCATTCGGTTCGACCGACTGGGCGTTCGGTTGCTGTCACCTCATCGTCATCAGTGACGCTGTCCCCAAGGACTGGCCAGCAGAGGGCGTTGCCTGCTGCTGCACCGGCAACTCCCGGTGTAGACGCGAGCTGCCACGTCTTCAGGAGGCAAGCTGGGCCAGGCCTCGTGCTGCTAACCTCCTACCGCCTGCGCAACCACTGACCGAGTACGGTGTCACGTTCCCTGGACTGCATGCATCAGCACGTCTCCACCATGACACGAGAGGTGGGGCTGAGCTACCAGAAAATGTATTGGAAGAACCAACAATAAAGAGGAAGATTGCTAAAAACAGCCACCTTCTTCTACCCAGCCATGTCCTACAGCACCAACCATGTCACCCACTCCGGTCATGTTATTACAAGTTGTGTCAGTCGGGCAACCTGCGCATCACATAATCCTGTTACAATTGCTGACAGTAGCGCTCTTCTCCCTGGATTTCGAGGAAATTGTGGCTGGTAATCGACGAGGATATGTGGCACCTGATAAGGGCAACTATGGATCAGCAACTCCTGCAACATGTCAAGTAAGTGCCAATTTTTGGTTTGTGTCTGAACCTATAGCATAGTCCGTCTTCCCTTCCTGTTCTTCTTTCTGGGCTTACTGTGGTCTTGATTCGATAGCTGGTAGTGATGAAGCATTCTGTGTCAGCCGAGGCGGCTATTCAGCAGCTACTTGAGTGAGTGTTGGAATTAGAGATAGAGCTTGCTCGGTCTAAAGAAGCGAGCAAGAAACGGTTAATGCTGTAATTATTGACACTAACGCTGCTTCTTTGGTCACCTCTTTCGCGGGAAAACCTGGGGAGGATGTTATGATCTTTTTTGAGAACCTTAGCATGGCCGCTAAATTGGTGAACTGCGGTGCAGAAACACTTTTGCATGTGCCTAAGTTGAAAGTAACTGGTGATGCCAGAGCGTACGTTACATGCCATGAAGAATTAAGGGATGCTCGGACATTTGATGTATTCAAAAAAGGGTTGCTGGAAAGGTATCGGAGGAAAAATACTTTTAGATATTATCGGAAAAAATTGAATAGAATGTATCAAAGGAATGGGGACTCAATAGAAGCTTATGTAGATCGAATTTAAAAAATTAATGTCAATACCTATGAGCTAACGGGTTCCGACAGGGTTAATGAAGCCATCAAGATTAGGATGGAATTCCCTCAGACTCTCAATGAGGCAGTCGGAATCGCTGTGGCGTTAGAGGAAGTTGAAGCAGTAACAAAGATGCGGGACAGGAAAGTAGTGTTTAATGCAGAAATAAAATGTTTCAGATGTGGTCAGATGGGACACATTAGACACGATTGCAAGGAAGTGCAGAGCAGGAAATGCAGACGTTGGGGTCATCGGGAGCGTAATTGCAATGGGTCCTGACAGAAACACGATAGGAAACCGCAAGGTGGGCCTGACCTCCCTCAGTTAAACGGGGCAGGGGGTGGTGTGGTGGTGTGTTCACTATGTAACACGCCCGGTAAGGATTAATGCTAGTGCGGAATCAGTGGCAGACTTGGTGAGGGGCAGACCGTGCAAATTTTTATTGGATACAGGGTCTCAGGACTCAGGTATCCGTGGCGAGTAGAAATGTACTCGGCAGAGTAGAATTAAAACCACCACGCTGGGCGATAAGTGGCGTGGTTGGGGGACAAGTGAAGTCACTCGGATCAGCGGTGTTAAACTTCCGAGTGGAAATGAGGAACTTCCAGGTGAAGGTAGAAATTCTTCCAGTTGTTGGCAGCAGCTATGATGTCATACTCGGATTGGATTTCCTGGTTGCACATCATGCAAAAGTTAACCTGGAACGGCGTACAGTAGAACTGGACGGAATACAATTTCGCCTAGGTTCTGCGGCCGAAAAACCATTACTGTCGCAAGGAACCGCTCAGACTTTGGGTGGGCCACCTAAACTGCATACAAGGTCCCTTAGGGTTAACTCGCAGGATACTATACCGAAGGGAACAGGGAAAATAATCTGGGCAGATGTTGGAGCTAGCGTGCCGGTAAATTCGTTGTGTGTCGTTGAACCTTTGTCTGAGAATGAGCCGCTGGATAAAATGAAGTGTTTTACGCGCCGTAGCGTGTCCTACGTGCGGGAGATAGAGGGAAAGAAGGTTGTGCCTGTCAGTATTGATAATTTTGACCTTGAATAGGTGCAGTTAGCACAGGATACCATAATAGCGAATCTGGCGATAATAGGGAAAGATGAACTGGATAAGGATTAAACAGCAGATTACGCAATGCCGGGAAAGTCTGTCAGCTGGTCCACACTGACGGGTAAAGTAGCACATTTAGAAGGGCAAGACAGAGAAGTCATGGAGAGCCTTTTGACGGAATATAAGGAGTTATTTAATTCTCGTGGTCCACTGCCTGCCACACCATTAGTTCAGCATTACATCCCCACTGTGAATCAAGCATCGGTGTATAAACGTCCGTATCGTGTTCCAAAAAGTTTACAGCCGGTCATGGAATAATTTATTAATCAACAGCTTAGGGATGGGATAATAGAAACCCGTAGTAGTCCCTGGTCCGCTCCTGTCGTAACAGTGGGTAAAAATCACCTGATGGGGGCAAGGCATATTGTTTTTGTTGTGATTATCGTTTCCTGAATCAAAAAACTGTATCGGATGCATACCCAATGTCTAATATCACTGAAACTCTGGATAATTTGGGTCAGTGTTGGTACTTGACGACCTTGGATCTTCGAAGCGGGTGCAACCAGTTGGAGTTCGCCCCGGAAGACAGACCGAAGACAGCTTTTTCAACACCTACAGGTCATATTCAGTATCGGCGAATGCCTTTCGGACTCAAAAATGCTCCAGCAACCTTCCAACGGTTACTAGATAGCGTGTTACGTGGGCTGAAACCTAATCAGTGTTTGGTATATTTGGACGACATAATTGTTTTCTCAAAGAACGTGCAAGAACATGTGCGCCGTTTGCGCGAAGTTTTCTATCGTCAGAAAGCAGCGCGGTTAACTCTTCATATGCCAAAATGTCATTTTTTTTGTTGCAAGAAGTCCGTTATTTAGGTCATATTATAGGACAGAAGGGTGTCCGCACGGATCCAAAACCTGTAGAGGCGGCAATGAATTTTCCGACACCTACAAAGTAAAAGAGTTGCAGTCTCATTTAGGTCTCGCCAATTTTTACAGGAGGTATATTCCAAAATTTGTGGAAATTGCAAGGCCCCTCACGCAGTTGTTGAAGAAGGGAGCAAAATTTCACTGGTCAGCAGAATGCGAAGAGGCTTTCCAAAAGTTAAAAAATTTGTTTACACCTAGTCCAGTTTTGGCTTTTCCAGATTTTAGCAAACAGTTTATATTATCTTGTGAGTCTAGTAATTTTGCTTTGGGTATTGTATTATCTCAGGAAATAGATGGGCAGGACACACCCGACAGCATATGCATCCAGACAGCTAAACAATGCAGATAAAAATTTCTCAATAACCGAGAAGGAGTTATTGGCTTTAATTTTCGGAATAACCTATTTCTGGTGTTATTTGTGTAGACAACGTTTCAAGGTGATTACTGACCATGCAGCACTTAAGTGGTTGTTAGGGCTTAAAGACCCAGCGAGGAGATTAACTACATGGGCTTTGCGTCTTAGTGAGTACGATTTTGAAGTGATTCATCGACCGGGTAAATCGCACGGAAACGCGGATGGTTTGAGTCGTAAAGTATGCGCCATGGAATACACAGGAATAAATGAGAACGAATGGGTGGAGGCACAAACCGCCGACACAGATTTTGAAGTGATTCATCGACCGGGTAAATCGCACGGAAACGCGGATGGTTTGAGTCGTAAAGTGTGCGCCATGGAATACACAGGAATAAATGAGAACGAATGGGTGGAGGCAGAAACCGCCGACACAGTTTGTCAATGATTTACCTCGAGGTGACAATTCGTCATGGAAGACAGGATTTTGTACCATAAAACTAGGAACGGTCCACGCCTAGTCGTACCAGAAAAATTGCGAAGCGAAATTTTAAGGCAAGCACATGATTCAATGTTTTCTGGTCATTTGGGTCGAAGAGCAATGGAAAGGAGGGAAGCACAGAGTCATTGGCGGTCAACGCGTAAGCAAGATGTCGATCAGAACGTAAAGAATTGCATTCCGTGTGCTAATCGGGCAGAATTGAGTCATCATACCATTGTGTTGCAACGACTACCGAAAGCGGATAGACCTCTCCTGTTACTGAATGTAGACGTCTTGGGACCGTATGTGCAAACAGCAGCGGGTAATCGCTATGTTTCCTCAATAATAGATCATTTTTCGCGCTAAGTGTCTATGACAGCTATTCTGAACCAGCGAGTTGAAACAGTGGCTCACGCCTTGGTACATCAATGGATATTGAAATTTGGAACACCTGAAACTATAATTACAGATCAAGGGTCAAACTTTATGTCCGATTTGATGAAACAGTTATGCAAGTTGTTGCATTTAAAGAAATTGAGAACGAATGCGTTACACCCGCAGGCTAATGGTCGGACCGAGAGAGTTCATCGTACAGTAGCTAAGATGTTAAGTTATTACGTAAATTCGTAACCCAACAATTGGGATACTCTATTGGCGTTTGTAACCACAGCGTATAACTCAAAAAGTGCATGAAAGTACAGGATTGTGTCCGTATGAAGTACTGTTCGGTCGGAAGATGCCATCTCCGTTTTAATTGCTCAAGACCCCACCTGGAACCGATATTTCGGCTGTTAAGTATTTATCCACAAAGTTGAAAACAATCTGGCGGCGGGTGAAAAAAATGAACACTAAATCGTTAGAGAGACAGGACAAAGTTCACAATAGAAAGGTGGCTTTACCCAAATATCATGTAGGACAATGGGTGATGATGGCAAAAGGCAAAACGAAAAAATTTGTATCCCGTTATCAAGGTCCTTTCCAGGTGATCGAGATGACATCGCTGGTGAATGTAAAATTACAGCTTCCAACTCGTCCTACTATTGTGCATGTGAGCCGAATTAGGCCTTTCAAGGGGAATTTTGAGGAACTTCCTTCTTTGTCTGCAGTAACGTATAGTGGAAAGAAAGATGAATCTAAGAAAAAGAATAAGAAAGGAGTAGATAAACAAGGAAACCAATTTAATTATGGAAGCGATCAGACATGCTATTATGCTCTTTGGCCACGCGTAAAAAGGAAGAGCTAATGTGAGTTGTTTTTCTTTTGAGGCGTGACGTTTTGGTAAGACCAGCAGTTCAAGCGTCATGGGTTGCGCTGAGGAGGGAAGAGGCAAGGTATGCACTATCTCTCAGTGTAGTTATTGTTTTGTTGTTGCAACTTAGCTGAAGCCTTGAAGGTACGTCCTATATCAAGTGGTGTTTTGTTCTCACGACAAGGGGATGTAATTATGTTCGGACGTCAATGGACCTTAAGAGTGGACTGTAATATTTGGGTGGTTGAAGACGAAATCTGTAAATTAGAGGATACATTTATGAACTTCATTCCTGGGTGGCTAATCAGTCAAGAATTAATGACACACATGGGGAATATCAGCTACCACGATCAGCTTTTGCACGCTTACAAGCTCAGTTGCGGCAAACTGCAGAGTTAGTCCCGCGCGTCCGTAGGAAGAGAGTATGGTTAGGCGCAGGTGGCCATATCCTAAAAACTGTTTTTTGGAGCGCTGACGCGGAAGATATTAAAAGTATTAATGAAACTCTATGGCAGTTACAGGGAAATGTGAATAGCAACCAGGCAATGCTAGATCTTCACACAACCCAATTACAGAGTTTGGATAAAGATGTAGTTAATAATACGCGCCAATTACGAGCTATGGCCGCGAGCTTGATGTCCCACATTAAGGCCACAGCCGACACAACCAATCACGACTTGGGTATAATCAAGTACCGGTTGGATAACATCGATTCACCACTGATAATCACTAAGCTGCTCCGTTTTCTTCCTAATAGTATTACGGAAGCACGTATAGGAGCCACGGAACTACAGGAGGCTTCGTTGCATGCAATCTGCGGGCACCTAACCCCGGTACTGTTACCTTCGGAACAACTTTGGGAAGGATTACGGAAAGCTCTATCGGAACTTCCCGCATCCCTGGAGCTACTGACGACATTAACAGACGAACACTTATCTCTGTACTACAAAATGACCACTGTTACCAGTATGCGGACAGGCACCCTGCTGAGAATTCACATCATAATACCATTAACATGTAATGATTGTAAATTTGAATGTTACTTCTTGCATACGTATTCAGTGAAATGGAAAATTTTGCAGAAATTCATACAATTAACCGCACAGGAGATACTGTTAGTGGCATGTAACAGACAAGCTCATGCGTTCCTCACTGCACAAGACTTGCTGTGTTGTCGAACAGGTCCAGTTACCATCTGCCCCGCGAAATTGTTACACACTGTTCCCAAATCTTGTGAGTATTCTCTATTCCGCTCTCAAGAACCAGTCACAGAGTGCCCTAAGGAAATTATAGCAGGCACGGTACAGTTCTTTCAACAAGTGGGTCCACATTGGGTATTTTCAGTAATGGAAAACACAGTCGTTATTTGCGTTTGTTACGAGCATGGTAAACAAGGGAGTACACAAAGAATAGAATTACAGGGGCAGGACTGTTAATTAACGGACACAGTGTGACTTTTCAGGGCCAACTTTCCGTTTACCAGCCGTGATTACTGGAGCTACAAAAAAATGGTTCAAATGGCTCTGAGCACTATGGTACTTAACATCTTAGGTCATCAGTCCCCTAGAACTTAGAACTACTTAAACCTAACTAACCTAAGGACATCACACACATCCATGCCCGAGGCAGGATTCTAACCTGCGACCGTAGCAGTCCCGCGGTTCCGGACTGCAGCGCCAGAACCGCACGGCCACCGAGGCCGGCACTGGAGCTACAACCATGAACATAACATGCACATTGATCTATGTACCCAACCAACCGGTGCAATTCGTCACGAAAGAAAATCTCACTCTTTTGAACAGCACATTAGACCCGACTTTGCTCGCCTCTTTGGACCGGATGCTAGGAGCTCAGGATGGACATATAACTATGGAAGATCTTTTTCAATGAGTGCATGAGTACCGAAATGAGCATAACCAACGCTTACTATTTATTGGATCATCAACCACCGCCACCAGTATTTTTATCTTTGTCGAAGGATTAGTGTACTATCGGCTCAAGAGGAAGGTAGCCCAAATCCCCCACCCTTCCAACCTTTAACCTAAGGATCCAGACAAAATCGCTGAACAGTTGTGAGGCACTGCAGCAGAACGCTGAGTAATGTTTATGGACAAAGATTAGACTGAAGATAGAAGTGAATGAACACAGTGTAAATAGTGAATCAATCGCATTTTGTGGTGTTTGTGAAGTGAACTGTACTTGTTTTGCGTTTTAGGTTGAATTCGGGGACGAATTCTTTTCGTATGAGGAAATACGGTGCGAAATTGTGATTTAGTGTGTTTCAGTGCGCGATGCGCCAGCCTGACGGCAAACAGCGGACGAACGCCAGCCAGCGCGTTATGCAGGTGACACAGTTTTGCAACGAGCGTCGGTGTGTGTGTACGTGCGTGGCAGCCATCAGAACACAGCATTAGCAGAATTACGCAGGCGCGGGCCGCGTGTGGCGCGGTAGCGTTAACCAACTCAGCGAGAACCTTCTAATAAACACGCCGCCGCGTAACCGGCGGATTCAGCAGCGGTCTGCACTATTTAGGGGCATCAGAGGTGGGTATCGGCATTCGGTTCGACCGATTGGGCATTCGGTTGCTGTCACCTTGTCGTCATCAGTGACGCTGTCCCCGAGGACTAGCCAGCGGGGGGCGTTGCCTGCTGCTGCACTGCCGACTCCCAGCGTTGTCACGGGCTGCCGCGTCTGCAGGAGGTGAGCTGGGCCAGGCCTCATGCTGCTAACCTCCTACCACCTACGCAGCCGCTGACCTAGTGCGGCGTCGCGTTCCCCAGACTGCGTGCATCAGCACATCTCCACCACGACACGAGCGATGGGGCTGAGCTACCGGAAAATGTATTGGAAGAACCAACAATAAAGAGGAAGATTGCTAAAAACAGCCACCTTCTTCTACCCAGCCACGTCCTACAACCCCGAGCACGTCACTCGCTCTGGTCATCCAATTACAGTATGGCTCCTCGCATATTACGCCCACTATGTAGCCGCATGTGTCAACGATCCCGCCGCCCTTGTTTCTTCGCCAATATGTGGTGAATTCTCATTGTAAGTGGCAGAGGATTCCACGTTATCACGTTTTATTTGAAAATATATTCCACCTTGTCTTTAATTGTCAAGCAATTGGACAGCGTTTCTTTTTCTCTGGACCCTTCTCTCGCTGTGTTCTTCCTAGAGAAAAAGTTTGTTTCCTTTGAGTCTAGGAATTGTGGAATTTTTGTCTGTCAAGTTTTCTTTTGAGACAACGAATAACGACAAAAATGAAGAAGAAATTTAAGAAAATGTAAAAGAATAAAATAAAAAAGTGAAATAAAAAAACGACACTAGTACCAAGTCCATGTGAGGGACCAGCACAGTGACAGGTGGGGAGGGGGAGGGGGGTAGAGGGTAGTCTGGCTCTGTGTTTCGACCTGTGCCCACCTTGTCTCCACCTATCCTGAAACTGTGTCCGTTCATTTCTGCAGTTAAAATAAAGGAAGGACAGCTAGATGATCAGAGCATGGTCTGAGCATCTGCCTAGCAAGCAGGGAAACCGATTTTGAGTGCCGTTCTGGCACAAAACTAAAAAAAAGGAAAAAAGCTGTGAGGTAACATGGTCGCCTGTAAAGTGGGGGCTGCTTTGGCTCCTGGTCCCTTACTCACTGGAGGATACATTTTAAGAGAAACATGTAAGGAAAATAAAAAAGGGAAAAAGTAGCTGCGGGATCAGCGCGACAGATTGCTAACCAAATGGGCCCAGTTTCGATTCCTGGCCGGGTCGGATATTTTCTCCTCGCGGGGTCTGGTTGTTGTGCTGTCCTATCTTCATATCACCACAACTGGCGCGAAAATCTCGTGCGTGGTGTCACATGACAAGTCTAAGCCTCTGTAACTTCCTACCAGATTATAATTTGACCGTAATGAATATCCTGAGTTGTCGAAGCACGCTGTCGTATCTGCTTCCCACTCTTGCGATGGCTCTATTGGCACATAGGAGTTGCTGACGACGTTTACTGTAGGTCCACATTTTTCAGGGAGATGTGTCGTGCGAGGCCTGTCACCCTTGTTGTCACTAGTAAACGCTATAAGAGTCTTTTTAAAACCAACGTCACTCCATCCCTCCAGCAGCGTGTATATGTGGGTAGGATTACTTTTATGGAAGATGGCGCTACTCCACACATTGCAGACCCAGTGACGTAGTTCCTGCAGAGGTCATTTGGAACTGATGGAATTACAGAAAAGAAGAGAGTAGAAGCTTTCGAAATGTGGTGCCACAGAAGAATGCTGAAGGTAGGTGGGGAGATCACGTAACTGGTGAAGCGGTACTGAACAGAATTGGGGAGAAAAGGAATTTGTGGCACAACTTGACTGGAAGAAGGGATCGGCTGGTAGGACATGTTCTGAGGCATCAAGGGATGACCAATTTAGAACTGGAGAGCAGCGTGGAGGGTAAAAATTGTAGAGGGAGACCAAGAGATGAATACACCAAGCAGATTCAGAAGGATGTAGGTTGCCGTCGTTACTTGGAGATGTTGAAGCTTGTACAGGATAGAGTATCACGGCGAGCTGCATCAAACCAGTCTCTGGACTGAAGACGATAACAACAACAACATCAGCCATAATTTCGCTACTGCCCGGCCATCAAGACCACGTGATCTTTATCTGTGTGACTTCTGTATGTGGGATTATCTGGAAGATGCTGTGTTCAGTGCTGCGGCTAACAACATAGGAAGGCAGAAAGTGACCCCTGAGGCACTCCGATCTCATGTGGGACATACTGTTTCTCAACTCGTAACAGAAAACGGTGGACAAGACATTGAACATGTCTTGAGCCAGTCCACTACAGTTAAGGACCGATATGATTGTTGCTTTTTATGGGGTTATTGGCCTCAGGACAATTGAAATCAATTTTACTGCCGTTTTTTATGCGATTTTTGGTCTCAGGACAATTAAAACCGAGCTTTCCCATCCGATGTGATACGACGATGCCGTGATAGATGAGCATACCTAACTAACAGTGCCACGAATGTTGAATGCCGAACTTGTGCAGTCATGCACATTTCACAGTATGGTTGGCTTAATGTGCAACTCACAACATAACCATTGTATTGCGATTCATCTGTCATTTGCAGCCTAACCCAAATGTTTGTCAGGAAAGTGCAGCACTGGATGTGTTCGGATCAGTTTTGTAGCCGCTGTTACGCTTACTCGTAGCCAAACCGTTGACACCAAAGTATCATGCATCATACCATACTGCTGCTTTGCAGATCTAACCATTTTGCACCGCAAGGTCGCCCTCGCTCATAGCAATACGCGGTAATGACCCCTGGGTCATATTTGGAATATACCCATTGTGGACCTGCTTTCTATAAGTATAGCTGCGGTGCAAGGATGCCCAACAGGCGTACTTCGACTCCCCTGCTTCATGAAAATAATTCCATTTCCCACGTCCCTGCGGTGGTCTGAATCATTCTGATGGGCATATCGCGACTTGTCCCCGGTAGCAGTTTCGCAGTTCGTCGTCTGACATTAGTGCACGGATGGCATTTTCTCTCCCGTCATATACAGTAGCATTTCCTTACTCGTGATTTGCAAAAACTTTGCCAAGGCTCTCACTTTGTTGGTTATTGGTGAATTGTATAACATTCGTAACGGGAAATGTTACCTTTTACTGGAAACTGTATAAACACACACATAAAGATGCAGTTCGTACTGACCCGTACTGACACAATGTGGTAAAGTTATAGGATTTCTTCCTCTGGCAGCACATTATCGTGCGGGCCCCGGGACGCACTCCCGGCGACCAACTGCTCAGCTGTAGTTGACGCGCCAACGACCTTGCCGCAGTGGTAACAACGGTTCCCGTCAGATCGCCAAATTTAAGTGCTATTGGCCTGGCCTAGCACTTAGATGGCTGACCATTCAGTCTGTCGAGTACTGTCGGCAAGCGGGTTGCACTCAGCCCTTGTGAGGCAATCTGAGGAGTTACTTGAATGAGAAGTAGCGGCTCCGGTCTCGTTGCCTCCATATCGGCATCCAGTGACGCCTCTAGGCTGAGGATGATACGGCGGTCTGACGGTACTGTCGGGCCTTCATGGCCTGTTCTAGCGGAGTTAAGTTAAGCACAATTAACTCTAACGTAGCTAGCTGCTTCTCCTTCACCTTATGTAAGCCGACCAGAAATTGTCTTGGTGTCAACGAGGTAGTTCTCAACAGACCATGTATCACATGGTAGATGGCTTCCTGTAACTCATATACCTCAATGTATAAATCTCTTATACTATCGGCCTATCCAACAGGACTAACTGGCCCAGTGTTATACTCCATTACTGCTCCAGATCACTTGTGATCGTTCGGACATAATTCCCCAGCTCTGTTTTGAAACCCCTAGCATTTTGGAAGAAAAAAACCATGACGGGTGTAGCAAGGAGGACATAAAAAGCAGACTTGCACTGGCAAAAAGGGCACTCTCGGCCAAGAGAAGTCTACTAATACCAAACATGGGCCTTAATTTGAGGAAGAAATTTCTGAGAATGTACGTTTGGAGCACATTATTGTATGGTAGTGAAATATGGACTGTGGAAAACCGGAACAGGACGGAATCGAAGCTTCTGAGATGTGGTGCTACAGATAGAAAGTTGAAAACTAGGTGGACTGATAAGGAATGAGGAGATTCTCTGCAGAATCGTCCAGGAACGGAATATGTGGAAAACGCTGACAAGAAGAAGGGATCGGATGATAGGACACCTGGTAAGACACCAGAGAATAACTTCAATGGTACTAGAAGGAGCTGTAGAGGGTAAAAACAGTGGTGCAAGGCAGAGGTTGCATACTTGCGGCACATAATTGAGGATATGGGTTGCAAGTGCTACTCTGAGATGAGAAGTTTGGCACATGGGAGGAACTTGTGGCACACCACGTCATAGTAGTCAAAAGACAGATGACTCCAGAAAAATCGTTTTAGTACTATTCAATACTCCTTGTTCCAAAGTCGCTGGTTGGTTGGTGTGCTATTCTCTCAGACTTGTGGTACCCTCCGTCTCTATCTGCACCTGTACTGGCGTGTCACTGAGCTCCAGGATGTCGGCGTCCGCTGTTACAGCGGTCTATCTCCTGCATGTATCCATTCCCGCTGCTGTGGTTTCAATGTGCTTGGCGCCAATTCCACAGCTTGCTTTAATTTGTACCGGAGACCCCTGTACCAGAGATGCATCGCCTATTCCAAAAAAGCTTCATCCACCTTTCACACCTTGTATGTTACGTCCCATGCACTATAATCTCATCTCAACATTCACTTGTGATTCCTTAAGACAAAGCTATCCTTAAGCTGAAACGTACTGCTCACGTCATGGCCGTTCACACCCTTGGAGCAGTAGAGGTGCAGCATCGCTAATAGTATGATGCAGCCCACGGTCAGCCTCGTTAGTGGTGTCACCTGCAGGAAGGAAGTCTTTCTTCTCAATACTCACTTGTGGCCTCAAAGACAGCCTCAATAATCCTCACATCACCTGACGTATATCAAAAAACGGTATAGCATGTACACATCATCATAACTTTGGATACTCTCCATCAGTGGCTAGTATAACGTTTCTTTTTCTATTATCGACCACACGGTATCCAAAAATGAACCAAACTATAATCGATTTAATTCCCCAACCAGAAATTATTATTCACATAAACTCAAGATTCCTGCTAAAACGATATTTCGTTCAGACATATTCATTCATTACTGCAGACAGGTTGCTGTGTCTCTAGAAATCGGTATTACTTTTATTCTTCGGATTTCTTAGTGTCTGTGATATGTCGCTTCCCTTTTGACTTATAACTTCCAAGGGTCTAAAGTTCGACAACATTATCGTGTACTACTGTTTCTACCCAGTAAGGACAAATTTATCGTATAGATATCCACTCGTCTTCAAGCGTCCATCTCAAAAGTACCTTGTCCCCGACAGCAAATTTATTATCTCATCTTCTCATCCCCTCTATCGTTGCGGTTGTTAAACCAATACCTATGCACATTCCCTTTAATACTTGCTCATTTCACACAAACTCCCAAACCTCTAGATTAAATCTATATTAGCGGAAAAACACTATTCTCAACCATATAATACATTCTCTAACATGGCCGATTTTCAGTGACCATCCACACTGATCCTTCCTCAACCAAATTATCACAACCGTAGCTGTATCCATTCTTGCTATGTTGGATGGCTGGACATCAGCCAATATGTATGTAGTAAATATCAAATGTCAGCTGCAAGTTCGTCTTCAATTTATTTCATAGGTCTATAAAATAAATAGTAGATTATCTAATAGCTTACGGCTTTTTTATATTTATTACGTAATTACTCCACAAGTCGTCCTCACAATCACTGTCCTGTTCTTCGTTGCAAACGTCCTTATCATCTGCATCTTGTCTGGAGCATCAACAGAATCCCTCTTATTGTAGATTTCGAAATTTGGACTGCTGTTTTCAAAGACGTTAAACCCCACATATTCAGTGTATCCGTCTTCCATCTTACTGGTACCACGTCTCCCCGGTATTTGCTAGCACCTTTGTACTAATCTTCATCTTCTTCTCTCTCACTTTGATAGTCTGAATTTCTAGTCACATCCGCCACAGAGACTGGTGGTTTCTCAAGGGCACAACTGCCACCCTACTTTGATCCTGCTTCGCCATTGCTCGTATCTCTCCACCAGTCAACCTCATTATTCTCATTGGCCATAAAGGCAAATGGCAGAGATTCCAATTCCTGGTCGCTCCTTCTGAAGTCATCTTCATGTTCTAACATCATGAAATCGTTACATTAGTGACCAAGACTTCTAGTCCACCGAGTCTCCCTTTCCTTGATTTCTCTGAATTGCCTTTTAACTTTAACTTCACCTCCTGATCATACAGCAAACCTTTCCATGAGGCCCTAGATTATTTTATAGTGCTTTAAGAAGTCAAATCCTCAGATTACTTTCTCAACAAGATTCTGAAGAACTAAAAAGTTCGCACTGACCATGTGTCACTGGCATTCAAAATCAACTCTCACTTGTTGCTTTATTTTGGCACTTTTGCGCCTCACAGCACCATGGATTTTAAACACTAGCCATCGCTTCTCCTTGTCACCTGTCTCTTTATCAAGCACGGAAACCTAACTCCCCGAGTCTAGTACTTATGTACTATACTACCTCACATATTTACATTAATTATCGGATAGGCGAAAGTCACATTTTTATCGTCCTATTGTGCTAAAGCCGGCCGGGGTGGCCAAGCGGTTAAAGGCGCTACAGTCTGGAACCGCGCGACCGCTACGGTCGCAGGTTCGAATCCTACCTCGGGCATGGACGTGTGATGTCTTTACGTTAGTTAGGTGTAAGTAGTTCTAAGTTCTATGGGACTGATGACCATAGATGTTACGTCCCATAGTGCTCAGAGCCAGCCCATAATGCTCAGAGCCATTTGAAACATTTATTGCGCTAAAGTTTTCCGAAGTTGGTGACAGTCAATAAGCAAGACTTCACATAGACTTATGCTTTCTCTGGTCAAATCCAGAGCCCTTGTCGCTAGTCAGTTCCTGAGCCTGTCATTCCTTAAATTGTTCTACCGATTATTTTGGGGAGTAGGGTTGAGAATCTCTACTGACTCTGCTCAGTCTCGAAATTTACTATTGTCCCTTCTTCCATTGCATCACTGCTCGTCTGTTCTATAATGTGGTGACCAGCATCCTCGCTACGTCCGCCTGTTCCTCAGATTACCAATCTGCGTCGACGGCTGCCTCTTGTCTTTCTGGCAGGAAAATTATTTTGTACAAAATGCATGGGTCTCTTATCTCTGTAATGCGCTCATAACCTAGTTCTTGTAGTAAATTTTGAAATGCTCTCACATCCTGGATCCTTCTTCTCAGTATAGTAATTTCATGCTGGAGTTGATAAGGCAACTTCGTCAGACACATTCGTATTAGCTCATTTAGATAATATGGCTCTTTCAAGAACTGATTATGACGAACCATTTCCTTGATATATTGAATCGGGTTCTCGCACCGTCAGTTTCCACGTGTTTCCTTTGTTAGGGCCACAGTTTTACTTGATCCTGGTTCGCATTAAACTAACATTATTCTGGAAGTGCACGCCTGAAATGGTCATATGTTTTCAAGTATCCTGCAGTCAATCACATAGAACTATGGATTCATCACAGAGGTGTGGACAAAAAAATTAATTCTTAACGCATCAGACCAAGACGTAAGTAGCGGCCCCTGGAACTGACCAATCCAGGTGTTTAGACACATGTTGTTCGATGGGTCGCGGAAGAGTGGCTGTTTTTGGACCAAGACAAAGTGCCTGCACTTCCCACAGCCGTGGTAATTTATTCCAGTGTGGGCAGATGAATGAAATGGCGTGCCCTTGATGTAAAAAATGCTGTCAGATTGCGGAATTCCTGCTCTTCTTGTCTGTTTTCTACCTCACTTCCTTTCCATTGTCATTGGAACTACTGCAGTGGCCCTTTTCGCATTGCAGCTGAAGCGGTGCTTCTCAGTTCAGCCCATCAACACCCACCTGCATTTCTCCTGAAATGTAGTATGTTATTTACGTCCTTGTGTTCTCTTATATTGACTGAAACGGTGCTTTGAGACTGTGCATCGCAATGCAATGATTTCTGTTATACCGTGGTTGCTATTAATCTGGCCTGCTCTGTCACACTGCTCATCTTCTCATAATGCAATGTGGCCTCTTCTTCTAATAAAGACACTCACTGCCCAGGTTATTCGACTTGGTGACTTGCTCTCTCTTAATGACTTTTATTTGTTCCAGCACTTTGTCCTGCTATGTACAAACTCATTCAAGATTCTCTTTAATAAGTAAATCAATTTTTTATCTATGTATATAAAATGTTCATCATTCATTTTGTTACCCTCTTCATGATTTTTGTCTCAGTCATCATTCGGTTTTATCAATCCTTATTTACTTTGTTCATATCTTCTAAAAATAATTTCAGGGCAGACTGCTCAGGTGCAGCAGGTGCAGATGGATTAGACTATTAAACTAAGTTGCAGGGTGCCACTTCATTGCCGACTATAGAGGTGGGCTCTGTAGTCAACTGTGAAACTACCCCACTGTCCTGCTCATTGCTGAGACAGGTCCTAAATTGTCCTCACTGTTTTGTGTACTTGTCATACCAGCCTCCACATTGTCGATATTCTATATGTTCTGCAGTTCTCTAAAACTACCATATAGACTCATTTCTTGATCACTCTCCATATTGAACCCGCTATCTACTCTTTCCAAATTACAGACTCATTCAATTACACTCATTCAAACTACACTGTTCACTTGCGTACACGTACATAATTCTGTTCCCCATGTACAAAATGACATTAGAAATCTCCACAATTACCAAATAAATAACCCTTTTAAAAGTACAACGTAGATTTCAACACCATTCACCAAAACAAGATGGATCAATACAAACCACCATAGGTTAAAAAATGCTGCAAGAAAAGTAGGTGCACAAACAACTTAACTAAAATTATTCCCACATCTCTACTCTTTATTAAAGCTATGATTGGAATTCATTGAAAACTCCTCCTCACTGACGCTAAATATTCAAGTAAATCAAAATTTCAACCAATGAATCTGTACAGGATTATATATTTTCTGTTATATGTTCTAACGATATGTCAGAATGATCATGGTAGTTGAGATCCTTGTAGGGTCGCTATTTTTTTATGTGGCAGTGCAGCTGAGCCTCCAACATTGCCCTTTGCATGTCAGAATGATCAGTATCGGCTGTACTGGCCGACAGTCAGATCGCTCCCCATGGTCTCACTTGCATATAATAAAAAAGGTAATGGACAAGTAACTGGACAGGAATGGTCCTAGCAAACACGAGAAAAGAGTGCTGTACCTCAAAAAAGGTAACGAATGAGGTGTTCATCTAACTATGAAATGATACATTGGTGCATATTGATCACTGTTCCCAGAGGTCTCAGCTGACATGAATGAATTACAGAATATTGCAGGATCAGCTGGATCACAAGCAATTCAGAGAATAAGAGAACCATCAATTGATAACACGTAAATAGCTTTTGAGATGTGGTGTTATAGACGAATGTTGAAAATTAGGTGGACTGATAAGGTAAGGAATGAGGAGGTTCTACACAGAATCGGAGAGGAAAGGAATATGTGGAAAACACTGATAAGGAGAAGGGACAGGATGATAGGACATCTTCTAAGACATGAGGGAAGGACTTCAATGGTACTAGAGGGAGCTGTAGAGGGCAAAAACTGTAGAGGAAGACAGAGATTGGAATACGCCAAGCAAATAATTGAGGACGTAGGTTGCAAATGTTACTCTGAGATGAAGAGGTTAGCACAGGAAAGGAATTCGTGGCGGGCCGCATCAAACCAGTCAGTAGACTGATTAAAAAAAAAAAAAAACCTTAAAAAAGATTAAACAATACAGGTGTATGAGACAAGACTGTAATCCACACACGATTTGTGCCAAGGTAAATCCATAGTGATCGTGCAGTGATCACTTATGCCTGCCAGAAGAATAAACGAACTACGTGTGCAACTAAGATATTTCCGATTGATTCGCAATGAGTATCCAAACTCTCTTGGATACGGATTTCAAAATGTGGCTAGTCCTAATGAACTTGAATTGCCACACCCTGTTCGCCAACACTGCAATCTCTCACTATACTGATCTCTTAAATGCATGATCGGAAGAAGTGAAATGGGTGCTATGATATATCGTAGACTGCGACACATTCACTGAAGTCGCTAAGTCAAGTCTTCATTTCCATCTCCTGAATCTAAGTCTCCTCCTTCATATCTCGCTCATACGTATCCTCAACTGTGCTGCAAACAGAAGTTTTCTCTCTTGTGCCTCGACCAGAAGTAGACCTTTTTATATCAAAGTTGAATTCTTTTAGCCTACTGCCCAGCCATTCAATTGCTATCACCAATGAAACCGGCTCTACAGGGTGCATGGCCCTCCATGTACACGCTTCGCAACATTAACCAATCGTAACGCACCTGAACTTGCATTTCTTAAGCAACACTCTCCCAATCTTCAGCCAGTTTGATGTTCCACCCAATGACTTCAGCTCCACACACGCACTTCTCGAAAACTGTCATCTTCACTTCCTCTGCTCTGGTGTTTATTTAGATTAGCCAATGAGGGGGCCTCTTATAAGTTTTTAGGTCGAAGGTCATGCGCTTCACGTAAAGTTGCAACGGAGAGGTGGCCTGCAGTCTACAAAGAGAAAAGACTTTCTGTTCACAAAGCAAGCCAGCTGCTTCTCACAACATGCCGATTGTTTATCTACCACCAACTGCCCCCTCACATGCTGCCCTTGAATGGGGAATTCTCTGCAGAAAATGAAATTCCTTTGAAGTTTGTTTCGCCTTGATGCCTCTGCTTGTAAAAACTATCCCTCCCGAGTACAGGTGGAAGAAGCTCGGGACCCACATTGCGTAGAGTGAAGAACATTATGTAAAAGCGCTACGAAGTGTCAGGCCACGCAGGAACTGACAATAACGGAGTCGGCGCCCAATGCATACATTTAACGGGCCCTGCCGCTTACACGGTCCTCCGGAAAGACGTCCAGCACCCCTAGCTTGATTCACCATGCACTCAACTGAATTACAGAGAAAATTACACGCAAAACCTCGACCAGTAAAGTGAATAAATTATTGTAGAGGCAAATGGCTTACGTCTGGCAATCACGATGCTATCCATTACAATCATTAACTGTTTCAATAATTTACAGGAATTAAGTCGGGATAATAATGATTATAAATTCAAATGAGATTCGTACGTGAGCAGCATCTGTATGGTAATAGACTGCCATGTATCAAGCTGCATAGTACACACGGTGGCTCCATGCGAAGTCCTTTTATATACCATGACCGCACTGCTGAGGAACGGATCATGCATCATTGTGGGAAAGAGACTGGCGAAGTGACTGATAATATACTTTGGTTGGTGAAACCCACCAACCGACCAAGTCGTAATGTAGTGTTATTTACATACCTTCATGTTGGACGTAAACACCTGACACATGTGTTTTCTCTTCTAGCAAGAGAAATCACCGATGTACAGTGCTTGTGATATACTACTGAAGTAGCATGTATTTTAGTTAATTGCGTTTCATTTGGTGACAAGAGTACACATATTCAGCTGAGGAAATGTCGAACTGTGCTACAGTACACAGCAGTACACCACACTACAGAGAGCAGAAAGCATGATTGCTGGTTATCTGGCGGCCTGATGACAGCTCGTGCCAACGTTATTTCTGCGTGCAGTTGCACAATGGCACAGATGCGACTACAGATGAGCTGTAAATTACGCGGGTGGATACGAAGGCTGCTTACAACTTGGACCCACTTCATGTACCGCATAGTTATAACTAAAATGACGGTGTTCCTAGTGTTGCTGTGCTGGTTGTATAGTTGCAGGACTCTGCAATATCGAAGGTACGAGGGCTGGCCAGAAAGTAAGTTACGATTGATCGCGAAATGAAAATCACAGTAAAAATCAGAAATGTTTCATTTGTAACAGTTAGCTACACCTTTCAGCTACTTCTCTACGTAGTCGCCATTCTGACTCAGACATTCGTCGTAGCGTTGTACCAACTTTCCAATACCCTCATCAAAGAAGGCAGCCGCCAGTGCTTTCCGCCAATTCTCTACGCTGGCCTAAAGCTCGTTGTCTGTGCCAAAATGTTGTCTTCATAGCCAGCGGCTCGTTTGAGCAGAGATGAAACTCAGTGGGAGACAGTTACGGGCTGTATTGTGGGTAACCAAACATTTCCAATTGAAACGATGCAGGAACATCTTCATTGTCCCTGCAGAATCACGCTGAGAATTGTCTTGAAGAAGAAACCGCACGACAATTATGTAATGTTGGTTGCATAGCTTCAGGGGAAAATTCTCACCAGGCCCTCGTACTTGGCGGGAGACACTACTTTCTATAACATCTTTACGCGCTCACTAAGAGCTCAGGAATGAAAAGAGCGATATAATTCCACCTAGGGTCATACTAGGGACACTGCCCAACACATCTTTGCAAAGCTTTATCGGATTTTCATAGTCGTTTCCATTTCGCGACCGATCGTAACTTACTTTCTGGACAGCCCTCGTATATTCATTGATCGATACCGTCGTGGAGTATGCTGAAAAAATAATAGTTTCACTTCCTGTCACCAGTTGATTATATAGTGCTGAAGAGGGTCAGTATGTGAAATGTTTCCTGTTTGACGACAGTTTGCTGTATGTCGCTTGGCGACGCATTTTGATTTCTTTTGTGAAGAAGCCGTTGGTGTAAATCATTACGAGGGCTGAAGAATTCCTCACGAAACACAATGGCTATTGAGAATAGAGACCGTGCATTTCTGGTAAAGTTGTTTAATCAGAACGGTAGCAATAGCAGAGCTGCATTGCGGGAATATCGCTGACAGAAACAGCTACAAAGAGGCCCCGTGTCAATAAATAGGCTAAAGAATACGATCAAAGGTGTTGCACCGGTGAGAGGGAGGCAGCCCATTCCCTTGACAGTTGTTGATGAAGTTTCTACAGCTACAGTGGACTGTGCAGCACATGGCTCAGATTCTGTAACCAGCGCTCGAGCTACGTCATGATAGTAGTCTCGCACCTGGTCAACAGTTCAAAACATTTTGCTGCGCATTTTACGCTAATTTCCCTATAAGATCCAGAATATACACCAGATGAAACCCTAAGATAGGCTACGACACGATGACTTTGCCCTTCGTTTTTTGGCATGCACGGATGACACATGGCCGGAGAATATTATTTAACGGGCGAGGCACATTTTACCCTGCATGGTGACCTGGATGCACAGAACTGTCATTTATCTGGTTTTACTTCGACACATGTTGTGCGGTAACATCCACTACACTCAGATTATTTGACTGTATGGTGTGGTTTCACAACGTCCTTCAGTCTCGGTTCCTTGCGCTTCGAGGCGATGACAACTCCGTGGTCTCTTACGTGTAAAGTGACATCTGCACGTTATAAGGAGCTCCTTGTTCAACAAGTGATTTCAGTTCTGTAAGAATGTAACTGTGCCCACACCACGATTTTCATGCAAGATGAGGCGACACCAATGTCGTTTTCCAGGTGAAATATTTGCTTCGAGAAACCTTGGGTAACGACCGCATCATCCTTAGGCAATTTCAAAATGTATAGCCTTGCAAATCCCCTGACCTAAATCGATGTGACTTCTGGCTGTGGGAATATCTAAGAGTTAGTGGCTTTCAGGGATGTACCCGGACTTTTCCTGATCTGAAGGTCAGCATACAACGACATATCGCTCTGATTACACCGAATATGTTGCGAACAACTGTATTACAGCTGCAGATGTTCATATTTAACATGTGTTGTAACTTGTGACCATATCCTAATAAACGTGCCAGAACCGCAGCTATCATGTGTTTGATTGTTCTTCCAACTTTCCTGCACCCACACCACATTATGACTGCTTACAGCGCCATATTTTCACTTGGCGGCAGAAAGTGGAATTACTATTTTTTTTTCAGCGTACTCCACGAGGGAACCGTTTAGTGATCATACCTACAATTTTTCAGCGTTCCATGATGCACACTGCAACACTCGGAACACCATCAGTTTAATTATAACTACCCAGTCCGTCTACAAATATTTGCCAGACACACTGCCGCCATGCATTTTTCTATCAGTGGTCAACAAATCTTTCAAACCATTCAAAATGGTTTTATCCCCAGCAAACCAGTGTGTTTTTAGAGACTGGACAAAAAATTCGTCTTTTTAAGCTCACTCGCCTGAAGAAAGTATTTCCGAGCGTAGATGATGAGAGTCTGAAAGTATTTCCACAACAAAGGCATACATTTCAATATGAAACGTCCCACACGAGTGGTCTGACTGCATTCACAAAGTGAATATCTCTCTCTTCTAGCCCATCCTTTACTCAACTGTCACGTCGAATGCCGGCATAATATCCGACATCAGTCCAGTAAGTTAGACACAGAACCATTCGATTAATTTAATTCAGCTGCTTATTACATATAAGATAATGTAAAATTGACTCGAAACTCACCTCCGTGGCCACGGTCGCTAACGCACGTTTATGTGGTGGCATCCTATCTGGAGGTAGACGGGTTAGAATCTTAGTGACAGAAAAAATTTTCACTGCCAATATATGACCCTCAGTGGGAGGAGAGGTGGGTTTAAATACCGAATCTCTCCGCAGTGTCTCGCGAAGTGAGGATATGTGACACTGTTAATGGTGATCCGTCCGCCGGAATGGGAAGTTAAGCTTGGAGGCCGCTTATTCGCAAGAAGTCGGCTATGTGCGGCAACGGGTTTCAGCCTCTCCCTTCTCTCATCACCATTACACAACACAAAACATTACACTACGCTGTCACACACGCACATACACACATGTCGTATTACAAAAAATTGTAATGGAGCATGTTGTAAATAAACAAACAAACAGTACATTCGAAGGCGCTCTGTAACTTTTGTCGATGGCACTGGGGCCATGAGACCCCAAAATTTGTGATGAAAAATGTGAGATATACGTGATGCAACAATAATGACTATGCCAAAACACGATGCGTGGTCATTATGAGTTGTCAACGTCACGTTATATCTACCGAGCGAGATGGCGTAGTGGTTAACACGCTGGACTCACATTCGGGAGGATGACGATTCGGATCCGCGTCCAGCCATATAAAAATTTAGGTTTCCCGTGATTATCCTAAATAGCTTAAGACAAACGCTGAGCTGGTTCCTTTTAAAGGCCGTTTTCCTTCCCGATTGTTACAACAATCCGAGTTTGTGCTCCATCTCTAATGACTTCGCTGTCGACAGAATGTTATATACTAACCGTCCTGCTCTCTTTGGATCTCATCGGGTGACATGGGCTCAATGACTTCTACAGCTGCCGGCCGCGGTGGTCTCGCGGTTCTAGGCGCGCAGTCCGGAACCGTGCGACTGCTACGGTCGCAGGTTCGAATCCTGCCTCGGGCATGGATGTGTGTGATGTCCTTAGGTTAGTTAGGTTTAAGTAGTTCTAAGTTCTAGGGGACTTATGACCACAGCAATTGAGTCCCATAGTGCTCAGAGCCATTTTTGAACTTCTACAGCTTCCAACGAATATCTTACGTGAAGGTTGTAAGGACGAAAGAGGAGACATTACGGTTCGTCAGAGATATACAGATTGCTATTTCCTGCCTTAATCTCTTTGCGGGTGGAACAGATAAGGGAAAGTTCGGAAGTGGTACAAAATATCCTCTAATGTGCACTTTGTAACTGCTGGTGGAGTAAGTATCAAAATATGTAACGTTGTCACTACTAAGAATTAAACACCAGTTCCTCTTTTTGAAATTCAATAGCACCTTATATTTTTATTCGGTAATCAATCTCATCTCCTGAAGACCTATTGAAAAATGTATCATAGTGTACTGAAACGGAATGAGACGGTCGTATGTCGCGCTCGACTTTATCGCATTTTAGTGACTTTAGTGCATCGCCGAACGACGAACGAAAGCCAGTCACCAGTAACTATCAAAAGGATGATAGAGACGAGGGAGAGGAATAAGCGAAATATGTTGTGTGAGGGACGGAAACTTAAACGGCATGGATCGTAATTTTGTGTGTTATTTTTCATAGTTTGCTACCGTGTATGGCCAATTATTTAAGCTAATCCTATGAATATATCGTATTGTAATCAAATCTGTGGATGTGATGTAATGACAGAGTTTGCAAAATGCAATGTTAGTGCTGATGCTTACAAGGTAGCCTTCCGATTTTTGGTGCTGTAGTATTGTAACGTGGCTAAATTACAGCACTGAATGGCTCAACATTAAATTAATTTTGCAGGTACATATCTTTAAACACCTTTCGAATACCTAAAAATGAGGGCTAATTACTAATTAATTAATCATTCTGTGATAATGTTCAACAAGTTATAGTTAATAGAAACAATAATATTTACCATTTCATCACTCTCGCAACGGCCTTGCCGCAGTGGATAGACCAGTTCCCGTGAGATCACCGAAGTTAAGCGCTGTCGGGCGTGGCCGGCACTTGGATGGGTGCACTCAGCCTCGTGATGCCAATTGAGGAGCTACTCGACCGAATAGTAGCGGCTCCGGTCAAAGAAAACTATCACCACGACCGGGAGAGCGGTGTGCTGACCACACGCCCCTCCTATCAGCATCCTCAACTGCGGATAACACGGCGGTCGGATGGTCCCGATGTGCCACTTGTGGCCTGAAGACGGAGTGCTTTGCTTATTTCATCACTCTCGAGAGATATTAAATATATATTTCTTATCCGTACTTCATTGTATTTTTAAATGTGAGAATTTTATTATTTGTATTTCTGGTGTAGCCTCACCGATGGTATCAGTTTGAGCTGGGTGTCATTGTCTGATGCGTAGGAAATAAGTTGACAATTTGAAGTTTACGTGGAATTGCTTTGTAGTCAGTTCGCTAAAGGGATGTTGGCTAACTTCGCAAGGGTTTGTGCATCATCTAGTTCTATTGTATTCTTTTACCTCCGAATGCCAAGTATCCTGTTCATTACTATTCCCGTAAAAATGACGTTATTAAGGACGTAACAAAACACTGACTTTGACTCTCTTGTACCAGCACACAATGCTAACCTAACTCGATCACTTACTGGAGTCGACGTTGTAAGAAGTGGAAACACAAGTGGGGGACCGACTTCAATTGAAGGTTTGAGGGAGTACATTGCAGACCAACAAAGAGAAGGCAGACACATTAGTAATCTATGGAGAATGTAATTTAGCAGAACAGTAATTGCAATAATGGTTTCTCATTTAGAGTACGGGTACATGTAGCAGAACAGTGCAGCATTTTAAACGATATATTGTGTCTATACTTAGTACAGTAAATGCTGTCTTTGATTAAAATTTGAATAATCATTACTATTCTTTAATTGTGATTGAAGATAGACGTAAAGCCACCTCAGGCAGAGGAACTCCGCAGAGAGCGATGTCCTGATATGATGTCCTGATGTGAGCCGACCTTCCCTACGGTTGTTCTCTCTCCTTGTTAAGACGCTTCAGGAATCGGGGAGTTTCAATCCAAAGCAGTGCAGTCGTCGTAGAACTCGCACAGACGAAGCCGCCGAAGTTATTGTTCTCACTTCTGCTGCAATGAATCCACGCTTGAGTATACGGTCTGAATAGGAAATTGCCATTTATAAAACAAGTGCACATAGCATTCTGGCAAGTCACCAGTTCCATCTTTATCAAGGACCCTTGCACCATGAAATGCGTCGGAACGATAATTGTCAGAATCACTCACAGTTCTGTCAGTAGACAGAGCAACAAATCCTCATCAAACAGAATTTCTTCTCAATTGTTCTTTTTAACGATGAATGATCCTTCTCAAACATTGTACATGTATTACAAAGAGCATTAATAGTCCAGCGAAAACCCAAGATGGCTTAGATAGTGTTAATGTCGGGCCCTTATTATTGGTCCTTATTCCATCAATGATAAGCTAAACGGTAGGATATATGCTATCTTGTTCACTTGAATTCTTCCTCGGATGATGTGACGCTGAGAACCAGAATCCTACTTTGGTACCAACATGATGGACGCTCAGCACATAGTGCCTTGGGTGCACGTTATATCCTGAACCTAAGGTGGGATGATCGTGGAGGATCAGTGGTTTGGCATGCTTGATCTCCTGACTTGACCTCTCTGGATTTTTGCTTCGGATATGCACAAAGTCGTTCTCTACCGCGATATTCGAGCAACCCCTGTGAAAATTCAGGAATAAACCATGCTTTCTCGTAATTCACTTCAGAGTGTAACACTGGAAGTTATGTTTAGTACTTGTATCAAATGCATGCCCTTGATCAGCATTTCGAGCACCTTTGAATGGTCTACAACGTTCTGTGCCCACTATGGATTAAAGTACTGTAAGACTACGTTCTTCCTCTTCATCGCGGCCTCATCCCGTATCTTACAAGGCCGGCATGTTAATTACTGAATTTGATAATTTTACGGTAGAGTGTGGTACGCTGTCCTTTCTGTTGCCACCAGATTCTCCCCTCCTCCCCCCCCTCCCCCCCCCCCCCTCACCCCTCCTTCTTTCGAGACGTAATTTGTGTATCCTATCTGTCTTTATCTAGCGTTAGCCGGTGTAGAACTGTGCGAAAGTTTTCGAATAGTATAACTCCGGTGCAACTTGGGCACCAGCCCGGTATTCACCTAGTCATTTGTGGGAAACGCCTAAAAGCCGCATCCAGGCTGGCCGGCAAGGAAATATATTAATTAAACTAATAACCTTCAAAGTTATAATTAAAAATATAATCTTTTAGGCCTTAGTAAAACTTTACACCTCTAGAATTGCTGTTTAGAATCATAACTCAATATAAGACCAACTATGGTAAGAGAGAAGTATCTCATACACCGGCCTTGTTGTTAATCGGTCAAATGAATTTAATTTGGCGCCGAGGCGCATAACCGAAGCCCGGAAGCGTCGCACTGGTTCAAATGGCTCTGAGCACTATGGGGCGTAACATCTGAGGCCATCAGTTCCCTAGAACTTAGAACTACTTAAACCTAACTAACCTAAGGACATCACACACATCCATGCCCGAGGCAGGATTCGAACCTGCGACCGTAGCAGTCGCACGGTTCCAGACTGTAGCGCCTAGAACCGCTCGGCCACCCCGACCGGAAAGCGTCGCACTAACACGCGTGGCTGTCCAGGCGGATTCACTACAAAATGTCATTAAAGATCTCTACTTCTTATTAAGTTTTACATTGGATTCACATGGTACGTTTCTGAGCGCGTCGTGAGGGGGATGGGTGTTGTCGAATTAAGAATGTTAATGTAGCCAAATAGCCACGCAGATTCAAAGTACAATTACAATAATTCACTGAAAGTTTCTTCTACCAATTTATTTTGACTTTATTTGAGATTTCGTATTGGCTTGGTTAGTTGGTTCTAACTTTGCTGTTGTTACCTTAGACTGACTCTTCTCGTTTCCAACTACGAGAGAAATCAATTTTATCTGCCTGCGAGAATACAACATGAATCTGGCCTTGTTTTATATTTGTAAATATGTGCAAACTGATTAAATCCTGAACTTTATGATTAATTTCTCTATTTAAACAAAGTGGTCCCTGTGCGGAAGTGATCTGCGTAATAATGCTGTTCATGAAATAGTCCCTGCGTGTTCGTAGCGAACTGATTCCGAAATGAAAACATTTTATCTCATAAGCGCGGTGCTTGCCGCTCCCCGTGTGCCAACTGCAAATTACTAACTGTAGTTGATGAGAGCTTAGTGCAATGCTCCAGACAACAAATAAACTATTTTCCACACATCACTGAGTGAGACACTCCTTTAAATAAAAATGACTTGTGTTGAGGATGTGGAGTTGTGGACAACGCTCTTACGTGAAATATTTCTTTAACAAAATGTTTTCTAAATTATCTGATGTGTGAATACTTGTGTGCAATTAATGTTACAACACTCATCAAATTAATAAAGGGCGACACTGATACCAAACTCTTACTCCCACAGATGTAAGGCAAATCATTAATAATTTTGAAAAATACCTTACAGTGCAAATTACTCAGTCTGCAATGAAAAATCTAAACGTACCTGTTATGGATGTGTCATTCAACAATGATTCTAATTACGCGACTGCAGTGCCAATTAATAAAAATATTACCTTCATTTCTCCTCATACTGTTTTCATTCTGAGTCTCCAACCAAATTCCTCTCCTCTGTTTCACATTGTTCAAATACAGTTAACTTCACTTAAACAAAGATGCACTTAGCTTTACGTCTACATTGCTACGAGTCCTCCGCTCGGCATCTGTCTACTACTTTAAAGATAGATCTCCAGCGCTCCTCGTTGCCCAGCAGCGATGACAGAAACAAGCACATCTTCCAACGACACAGCTATTCTGACTAAAGACTGCGCGAGAATATTAAGCGATTAAAAATTGTCACTTAACGTCTGAGACATCCATAGTATGTATAAATTCCAGAAATGCAAATAACAAACTCCCAATAGACCCGTTGCAACACGAAATTAGAGATTTCATATATATTGTTCGCATAGTAACTCACTTATTAACCGTATCCTTGTGGTACAGAATTCTATGTGGCAACGTTCGCATATTCGATGTCACAGTTTACAGTCACACATTACATTTGGTTCATGATACGATGTGTCGTTACAAATAAGGTGGTGGAAGCCATGCACTGCCATTGTGGTGATCACATGACCAAGTCCGAAGTTTTCCTTTGTCCATCATGCCGCCTGTACTGTAAAATTCTGGAGATTAGTCATTCCTTTTTTCCTTCATGTTCTTAGCACACTTTTGGCAGCGCTGGTGTTAGGCAGCATTAGGTTTGTCTGTGATGCGTGTCGCTGAGTTCTTTTTGGCTATCGATTTGCATCAGCGATAGTTGCAGCGCTGGCTGCCTGACTAGAGGAAGCACGAAGTCGCTAGGTCGTGGTTTTAAGGAGGAGTGTGGCACGCGTAGTGAAAGGAGGGAGTACAGCGAGCGGCGGACGAGTCGGTAAGTACACAGCACGTGACACGCCGACGTGGATTCCAGTGTTGTTGACTCTGGTGGGAGGGAGTGAACCAGCGGCGAGGGCGGCGGGGCCTGGCGAGGACGACACAAGCCACTGAGGATGGCGTCCCGAAGGTCTCGTAGTGCGGAGTGGGAACTGCTACTCGTTAATTCTCGGATTCGTGCTAACGTCATCAGGTATCGTTCCTGGAGAATTTTGTCGGTTTATATGTAACTCAGGTTGTCTTGTGCTGAGAGGCTCACTTGTGCGACATCTCGCGCAGATTTGGCTAGAAATGTGGCGGTCTTGGAGTATGCTCCTGAGCTGTGTCTTAGTGGACATATGTAAAGCATTGTGACCAAACTTAACAGGCGTTCTACATTTGGCCTAATACTGTTTTGTACCGAATAGATATTTCCTATGTACTTAAACTTATTATCTGCTTAAAAACATCTAAAACGCAGAGCGGCTGAAGGCCATTGAAACTGTCTGTTGTGTGGCTGTAGTGGTAGCCCCGTGGTTATTATTTCTGATATTTTTCAAGTGAAATGTTTGGAACCGACACAGGCTAGTGAACTGTTTTAGCAAAGGAAATTTTGCACATGAGCTACTGGTTGATATGTGAGTGGCTAGAGCTGCCTAGTTGAAATATTCTCTGTTGTTGTTATTATTCTTACGGTCATCTTTAACATGTTCTGGTAGTACTACCATCTGCGTTGTTTTAATTTGTGGCAGTAAAATGGTTTATGTCTAGTCTTCAATCGCACCTCGTGTATAAAGTGTTATCATTGAATACTTTTAAAATTTTTTGCAGGGTTTGAGGGCTTATCCATTGACAAGTCGTAACCTTATTTTTGTCTATGCATCTAGCAGTTAATGCCCATATCAGTTTATCTGACTGGTTGGACTTACGTACATTAGGGTTTGTCGTCAGGCTGAAGGCACCAGTTAATGCAAGTATTGCTTACAAATGCTGTGCCGATCAATGCCTATGTCTGAGGATGTCCTGTTAGACGTTTGTCAAGCTTCATTAGTGCCTGAAATCGAAATTCCCATTCATTTGTCGTTACTCAGGAAAATTGTTAATTTGCTTAGTTTAGTGGCGACTAGAGGTGTGAAGTTGTTTTAAAAATACTTTGGGTTATTTGTGGCCATGGGCCGGAATTTTAAAAAATTTGGTATATTCCTGAAGTTAAAACGGCTAGTGCCGATTCGAACTGGTAAATTCATTGGAGAATGTAATAAGGGCTAAGCATCTGTGTAAGCTGCATGTGTAGTTGGAAAATTTAAACGGCTAGTGCCGTTAGAGATTGACTGGCTCTCAGCACTATGGGACTTAACATCTGAGGTCATCAGTCCCCTAGAACTTAGAACTACTTAAACCTGACATCACACACATCCATGCCCGTAGCAGTCGCGCGGTTCCGGACTGAAGCGCCTAGATAGAGATTGATTCAAAGATGGCTAAGCGCCCAGTTAAACTTCGTTTTGTCTAAGCAATCTTCAGATCAATGATAAATTTATTGTATTTTATACTGCACGTAGTTGGCAGTTTGAATTGCTGCTGCCGGTTCAAGCAGGAATGTTTTAAGGTGGCACCGCGCCGATTAATATTTTAGTATTTTGAGTGTTGTGTATGGCTTATGTGGTCATTCCCACATAGCGGCTAGCTGCAAAGGCTGTTTTGTCTTAATAACTGTGTGCATTGCTCAAGTGCTGAAGTACAACTTTCTCACTGAAGTAAATTTCATTTTTTTTTTTTATGATTATGCCTTTCACTCCAGGACCCTTGTGTCTTAGCAACACCTCCTCCAGAGGGTATCCTCATTCATTGTTTCCGAGGTAGCGCAAGGGGGAGAGGGGGTTTAGTCCGTAGGTCTTTAATGAGAGATGATTCCCTCACCAACAGGTACATGAGAGTGGATCGTATTGATCTGAACACTCCGATGGCTTTATTTACGTAGGTCGCCTTTACGCTTTCTAGTTTTCGTTAGGTCTTCCATCGTGAGATGTGCTCCGATGATTACTACGCCCTTGGTCAGTATTGGTAAGAATTTGGCTGTGAGTAGTGCCATTGATGTCTCCAGACTGAGGGATCCAATCTATTCTATTTCATGGACAGCCATTATTTCTTGCATTGGTTTCTGTTACATATTTTGTGAAACATTTTGCACTTGTCTGTATCAAGAAACCTAGATATTTTATGTGTGGCACGATTTTCAGTTTTCTCTCCAGTGTAAAGATCTCAACCCATGCAACATTTAGTTTGAAGTGTCTGTCGCTCCAGTCTTCCATATCATTTATCTTTTTCTTGTAGGTTTCTAATGTCCTTTGACACAATTAGAAAATCGTCTCCATTTGTGTATGAGATTGCACCCTCACTTTGGGGTATTATTACAATCTCTTCCGCTGCAACGATAAATAACAGGGGACTTACTGTGTCCCCCTGAAGTACTTCTTATTATTGGAGTATCGGATCTGACAGGAGGTGGCCGGACGTGGTGGCCGAGCGGTTCTAGGCGCTACAGTCTGGAACTGCGCAATCGCTACGGTCGCAGGTTCGAATTCTGCCTCGGGCATGGATGTGTGTAATGTCCTTAGGTTTAAGTAGTTCTAAGTTCTAGGAGACT
Source organism: Schistocerca americana (assembly GCF_021461395.2). Classification (NCBI taxonomy): domain Eukaryota; kingdom Metazoa; phylum Arthropoda; class Insecta; order Orthoptera; family Acrididae; genus Schistocerca; species Schistocerca americana. The sequence continues at coordinate 759,379,135 of NC_060121.1, read as the reverse complement.
GATGACCTCAAATGTTAAGTCCCGTAATGGTCAGAGCCATTTGAAGCCATTTGACAGGAGGTGGTGTGTCGGAGATTCTTATTTCGTTCCATAGCGAATTGAAGACACAGATAATTAGAAAAGACGTACTGCTATTCAAATTTTAACGAACGAACATAAAAGAAATGCAGTCGTGTTGGTTATGGACTCCTGATAGCCAAAAAACATTTCCTAGATATACAGGGCTATTACAAATGATTGAAGCGATTTCATAAATTCACTGTAGCTCCATTCATTGACATATGGTCACGACACACTGCAGATGCTTAGAAAAACTCATAAAGTTTTGTTCGGCTGAAGCCACACTTCAGGTTTCTGCCGCCAGAGCGCTCGAGAGCGCAGTGAGACAAAAGCGTATGTCGTGCTTGAAATGCACTCACATCAGTCAGTCATAACAGTGCAACGACACTTCAGGACGAAGTTCAACAAAGATCCACCAACTGCTAACTCCATTCGGCGATGGTATGCACAGTTTAAAGCTTCTGGGTGCCTCTGGAACGGGAAATCAACGGGTCGGCCTGCAGTGAGCGAAGAAACGGTTGGACGTGTGCGGGCAAGTTTCACGCGTAGCCCGCGGAAGTCGACGAATAAAGCAAGCAAGGAGCTAAACGTACCACAGCTGACGGTTTGGAAAATCTTACGGAAAAGGCTAAAGCAGAAGCCTTACCGTTTACAATTGCTACAAGCCCTGACACCCAATGACAAAGTCAAACGCTTTGAATTTTCGGCGCGGTTGCAACAGGTCATGGAAGAGGATGCGTTCAGTGTGAAACTTGTTTTCAGTGATGAAGCTGCATTTTTTCTTAATGGTGAAGTGAACAGACACAATGTGCGAATCTGGGCGGTAGAGAACCCTCACACATTCGTGCAGCAAATTCGTAATTCACCAAAAGTTAACGTGTTTTGTGCAATCTCACGGTTTAAAGTTTACGGCCCCTTTTTCTTCTGCGAAAAAAACGTTACAGGACACGTGTATCTGGACATGCTGGAAAATTGGCTCATGCCACAACTGAAGACCGACAGCGCCGACTTCATCTGTCAACAGAATGGTGCTCCACCGCACTTCCATCACAATGTTCGGCATTTCTTAAACAGGAGATTGGAAAACCGATGGATCGGTCGTGGTGGAGATCATGATCAGCAATTCATGTCATGGCCTCCATGCTCTCCCGAGTTAACCCCATGCGATTTCTTTCAGTGGGGTTATGTGAAAGATTCAGTGTTTAAACCTCCTCTACCAAGAAACGTGCCAGAACTGCGAGCTCGCATCAACGATGCTTTCGAACTCATTGATGGGGACATGCTGCGCCGAGTGTGGGAGGAACTTGATTATCCGCTTGATGTCTGCCGAATCACTAAAGGGGCACATATCGAACATTTGTGAATGCCTAAAAAACCTTTTTGAGTTTTTGTATGTGTGTGCAAAGCATTGTGAAAATATCTCAAATAATAAAGTTATTGTAGAGTTGTGAATTCGCTTCAATCATTTGTAAAAACCCTGTATATTTTATTTTGCTTCTGGACAAAAAATATTTGCGGTGGTCAAGATTAAGGGGACACACTTCATAGTATTAGACTCGTGCATAAGTTAGTAGCGTTTTCCCATTATTTTAATGAATACAACAGATACACGTAACAGTGACTTTTTTCATCAATAATAAATTCTACTTCACTATTTACAATAGTCTGCCAACTCTGGGGTAACGTTTAGACTCCACGACTGTAGGAACCACATGGTTTTGGGGTGAATAACAGTTGGAGCGATGTTCGGAGCGCATTTTCGTCGTGTAAGCAAGTTCCTTTAAGCTTTTTCTATCGATAACGAAAAAGATGAAAATCTGAGGGAGCAATGTTAGCTGAATTAGGCGGGTGTGGAATGACGTCCCAGCCCACATCCTGTTTAGTGTTTTTGTTCAGACTATCAGAATGCGGGAGAGGGGGGGGGGGGTCGTTATAGTGGGGGAGCATCACTCCACGCAGTCTTTCTGGTCGTTGTTCTTAGACTGCGTCTGCAAAACGTTTCAGTTGTTGACAATAAATATCAGCAGTTGATTTTTACACCATGAGAAAGCAATTTGTAGCATAGCACACCGTCGCTGTTCAACCAGAGGCGTAACATTATCTTTTGTGAATGCTCGCAGGTCTTTGTACGGGGATTTGCAGCTTTGTTTGGACTCAATCATTCCTTTATTTTCCCTGTTTTAGCATAAAGACACAATTTCTCGTCATCAGTAATGAGACAAGATAGGAATGGCCACTGTTGCTCACTAGCCAATTGATGAAGAGCAAGCTGAGATGCACATATGCTCACCCACTGATTTTTGTGATTGTGACTTAGAACGTGTGGGAACCATACACTCGGTTTTTGAACCTTGCCCATTGCATACAAATGTCGCACGATGGTGGAGCGATTACAGTTCATCACATTTGCCAATTCTCGAGTACGCTGACGTAGATAATTCTGGAGTAATGCATTTAAACGATCTTCACCAAACCCAAAAGCTTTTCTGAACGTGGAGAGTCACTAACGTCAAAACGGTCCTCATTAAAATGAGAAGACCGTTTTCTTTCCGTGGCCTATCTGGCGCCACTGTTCCCATACACGGCGTGAATGTTTCTGGTTGCCCCTGGCGCTGTCACGCTATACTGAACTCAAACCGAGAAAATTGTTGTCATGTTCCGATTTCTTCACTTGGCACTTCTGGTATGATTTTTTTTTCTTTTTTTTAGTAATTTAATTGAAAGCTTTGTTGCTTTGGTAAAAATAAAATTGGTTCTTTTTGTCGTGACAGAATAAATTACTATTAATCACACCAGATTCCTCGGAGAACAGCAGCAACATGTGTAATTGATCCAGCTTTAAGAAATTCTATTACCTTTTAGCGGAAAATTCGTGCGGTACTCTCCGACTTTAGAAAAGTCGTGGTGTTCCGTTCGGAGCAGGAGGCGGCTGTCTTTTCTCATTCGCGATATCGAAAATTACTAAAAAAAAAATGAACAGAAATTTTTTTTCGGAGGAAGATCGCGCGGAGAAAACAGACGGAAGTTACATGAAAGAAACCTAAGGGACTAACTAATTGGATTTGTACGAACATATAAACGGAACTGAAAGAACTTGGAATAAATACTATAACGATGTCGTCACGACAGCCTCCTGTTCCGACAGAACACACGCTGGATCATAAGCTGCATAAATCTTTTAAACAGGAAAGATTATCACAAGTATAATTAATTAAAATAAGGTTGAGAGATTTTCTTTGAAATTAAATAAACTTCAAGGCTTCAAGTATTACATTATGAAACGGAAACTTACATTAACATGGCCACCTATTGTGGCGGTGGAGTGAATTTTCATGATATACATTCTCGCTTGTTTGTGGCTACATATATTTTTTAATCACTTAAACTCTTAAAGTTACAATAAAATGATTATATCAGTATGGAGCACAATACTTTTGCGTCCGACTCGCAACACATTCACAGAACAGCTAGAGAGCGGCGCGGCTCCCTGCAGAAGTAAAAATTGGCAATTGTTATTTTGAAACATAGGTGCATCGTTTTTTTACTGATCGATAGCAGCGTATAACAGTTTATAGCTATCGTGATATTCTGCGCTTTTCAGGAGCGCGGCAAAGATATCTGGTTACAACATTCATTGGTATATGTTAAAAGTTCGCACATACTGATGCGAATACAGAAAAAAAAAATTTACATGTTAAAAATCGCAGTGATAAAGGCTGTAATATCACACACTCCATTCTCTAGGGTCCACAGCTTCACTCACTATCTTCAGATAACAAAATGACAAACAATTGATAAATAAAACGATTGCAAACGGTATACCAACATGCAAAACAAAAACGCAGCAAACTTATACACAAACCTAATACAACAGAAACTCCACCCTGTAAAGCATTTTACACAAACTGAAGACCATACTTTCAGTTGCAGATCATGAAATAATGGCATCTGTTTTCTCTAAGCTCATGAGCAAACAATTAGAGACGATATCAGAATTAGAAGGTATCAGATAGATTATATAATGGTGAGACAGAGATTTAGGAACCAAGCTTTAAATTTTAAGACATTTCCAGGGGCAGATGTGGACTCTGACCACAATCTATTGGTTGTGAACTGTGGATAAAAACTGAAAAAACTGCAAAAACGTGGGAATTTAAGGAGATGGGACCTGGCTAAACTGACTAAACCAGAGGCTGTGCAGAGTTTCAGGGAGAGCATAAGGGAACAACTGACAGGAATGGGGGAAAGAAATACAGTAGAAGCAGAATGGGTAGCTTTGAGGGATGAAATAGTGAAGGCAGCAGAAGATCAAGTAGGTAAAAAGACGAGGGCTGGTAGAAATCCTTGGGTAACAGAAGAAATATTGAATTTAATTGATGAAAGCAGAAAATATAATAATGCAGTAAATGAAGCAGGCGAAAAGGAATACAAACGTCTCAAAAAAAGAGGTCGACAGGAAGTGCAAAATGGCTAAGCAGGGATGGGTAGAGGGCAAATGTAAGGATGTAGAGGCTTGCCTCACTAGGGTAAGATAGATACAGCCTTTGGAGAAAAGAGAACCACTTGTATGAATATCAAGAGCTCAGAAGCAATCCCAGTTCTAACCAAAGAAGGGAAAGCAGAAAGGGCGATGTACTTGAGTATAATACTATGGAAATGGAAGAGGACGTAGATGAAGATGAAATGGGAGATATGATACTGCGTGAAAAGTTTGACGGAGCACTGAAAGACCTAAGTCGAAACAAGGCCCCGGGAGTAGACAACATTCCATTAGAACTACTGATAGCCTTGGGAGAGCCAGCCCTGACAAAGCTCTACCATCTGGTGAGCAAGACGTATGAGACAGGCAAAATACCCTCAGACTTCAAGAAGAGTATAATAATTTTAATCCCAAAGAAAGCAGGTGCTGACAGATGTGAAAATTACCGAACTATCAGCTTGATAAATCACGCCTGCAAAATACTAACGCGAATACTTTACAAACGAATTGAAAAACTTGTAGAAGCCGAACTCGGGGAAGATCAGTTTGGATTCCGTAGAAATATTGGAACACGTAAGGCAATACTGACCCTACGACTTATCTTAGTAGATAGGTTAAGGAAAGGCAAACCTACGTTTCTAGCATTTCTAGACTTAGAGAAAGCTTTTGACAATGTTGACTGGAATGCTCTCTTTCCAATTATGAGGTGTCAGTGATGAAATATAGGGAGCGAAAGGCTATTTACAATTTGTACAGAAATCAGATGGCAGTTATAAGAGTCGAGGGACATGTAAGGGAAGCTGTGGTTAGGAAGGGAGTGAGACAGGGATGTAGCCTCTCCCCGATGTTATTCAATCTGTATATTGAGCAAGCAGTAAAGGAAACAAAAGAAAAATTCGGAGTAGGTATTAAAATCCATTGAGAAGAAAGAAAAACTTTGAGGTTCACCGAAGACATTGTAATTCTGTCAGAGACAGCAAAGGACTTGGAAGAACAGTTGAACGGAATGGACAATGTCTTGAAAGGAGGATATAAGATGAACATCAACAAAAGCAAAATGAGGATAATGGAATGTAGTCGAATTAAGTCGGTTGATGCTGAGGTAATTAGATTAGGAAATGAGAAACTTGAAGTAGTAAAGGAGTTTTGCTATTTGGGGAGCAAAATAACTGATGATGGTCGAAGTAGAGAGGATATAAAATGTAGACTGGCAATGGCAAGGAAATCGTTTCTGAAGAAGAGAAATTTGTTAACATCGAGTATAGATTTAAGTGTTAGGAAGTCGTTTCTGAAAGTATTTGTATGGAGTGTAGCTATGTATGGAAGTGAAACATGGACGACAAATAGTTTGGACAAGAGGAGAATAGAAGCTTTCGAAATGTGGTGCTACAGAAGAATGCTTGAGATTAGATGGGTAGATCACATAACTAATGAGGAGGTATTGAGTAGAATTGGGAAGAAGAGGAATTTGTGGCACAACTTGACTAGAAGAATGGATCGGTTGGTAGGACATGTTCTGAGGCATCAAGGGATCACCAATTTAGTGTTGGAGGACAGCGTGGAGGGTAATAATCGTAGAGGGAGACCAAGAGATGAATACACTAAGCAGATTCAGAAGGATGTAGGTTGCAGTAGGTACTGGGAGATGAAGCAGCTTGCACAGGATAGAGTAGCATAGAGAGCTGTTTCAAACCAGTCTCAGGACTGAAGACCACAACAACAACATCAGAAATTACTGGTGAGTGAAAATTGTTAGTATTTTCTCTATTTGAGGAAACTAACACTAATGTTTAATGGATTACATGACCATAAAGTGTTTTTCGTTGCCGTTTACGGAGCCGAGCGTTTCCAAGGAATGCGTCACACATCTCCTCTCACTGTGTGTCCGCAAACAAGCTGCTGCAGAGATCCCGGTTTGGAAGCAATTTGCTGCTCTGTGTTTTTTCGTATGGCGCCCTCCCTGCAGGCCAACAGCGCCCGCAAACACTGTTGTCGGCACGGCAAACGTTCTCCTAGCTAAAACAAATTTGCTGTGTAAGAGTCAATATCACATAGCAAAGCTGTTCTCTCTGCAACCGGCAGACCTGCTGGACAATCTGGACTACGCGTTCGGTCCTTTCTCCGGAGGTGGAACAGGCGGTGATCTCTTTCTCCTTCTACAGGATGTTACAAAAAGGTATGGCCAAACTTTCAGGAAACATTCCTCACACACAAAGAAAGGAAATATGTTGTATGGACATGTGTCCGGAAACGCTTAATTTCCATGTTAGAGCTCATTTTATTCCTTCTCTCCAAATCACATTAATCATGTAATGGAAACACACAGCAACAGAACGTACCAGCGTGACTTCAAACACTTTGTTACAGGAAATGTTCAAAATGTCCTCAGTTAGCGAGGATACATGCATCCACCCTCCGTCGCACGGAATCCCTGATGCGCTGATGCAGCCCTGGAGAATGGCGTATTGTATCACAGCCGTCCACAATACGAGCACGAAGAGTCGCTACATTTGGTACCGGGGTTGCGTAGACAAGAGCTTTCAAATGCCCCCATAAATGAAAGTCAAGAGGGTTCAGGTCAGGAGAGCGTGGAGGCCACGGAATTGGTCCGCCTCTACCAATCCATCGGTCACCGAATCTGATGTTGAGAAGCGTACGAACACTTCAACTGAAATGTGCAGGAGCTCTATCGTGCACGAACCACATGTTGTGTCGTACTTGTAAAGGCACATGTTCTAGCAGCACAGGTAGAGTATCCCGTATGAAATCATGATAACGTGCTCCATTGAGCGTAGGTGGAAGAACATGGGGCCCATTCGAGACATCACCAACAATGCCTGCCCAAACGTTTACAGAAAGTCTGTGTTGATGACGTGATTGCACAATTGCGTGCGGATTCTCGTCAGCCCACACATGTTGATTGTGAAAATTTACAATTTGATCACGTTGGAATGAAGCCTCATCCGTAAATAGAACATTTGCACTGAAATGAGGATTCACACACTGTCGGATAAACCATTCGCAGAAGTGTACCCGTGGAGGCCAATCAGCTGCTGATAGTGCCTGCACACGCTGTACATGGTACGGAAACAACTGGTTCTCCCGCAGCACTCTCCATACAGTGACGTGGTCAACATTACGTTGTACAGCAGCAACTTCTCTGACACTGCCGTTAGGGTTATCGTCAACTGCACGAAGAATTGCCTCGTCCATTGCAGGTTTCCTCGTCGTTCTAGGTCTTCCCCAGTCGCGAGTCATAGGCTGGAATGTTCCGTGCTCCCTAAGACGCCGATCAATTGCTTCGAACGTCTTCCTGTCGGGACGCCTTCGATCTGGAAATCTGTCTCGATACAAACGTACCGCGCCATGGCTATCGCCCCGTGCTAATCCATACATCAAATGGGCATCTACCAACTCCGTATTTGTAAACATTGCACTGACTGCAAAACCACGTTTGTGATGAACACTAACCTGTTGATGCTACGTACTGATGTGCTTGATGCTAGTACTGTAGAGCAATGAGTCGCATGTCAACACAAGCACCGAAGTCAACATTACCTTCCTTCAATTGGGCCAACTGGCGGTGAATGGAGGAAGTACAGCACATTCTGACGAAACTAAAATGAGGTCTAACATGGAAATCAAGCGTTGCCGGACACATGTCCATATAAAATCTTGTTTTTATTTGTGTGTGAGGAATGTTTCCTGAAAGTTTGGCCGTACCTTTTTGTAACATCCTGTATATTGTGCTACGACCTGTATCTTCACTGTGAGATTACTTCAAGGCAATATCTGGCCGACATGATTATCTACTTTTAGTTCAGAAAATTTTATAAGTATTTGATTCGATATCTGACACCCAGAAATGAAATAGAACGTGACGAAATGTGCACAAAAGCTAATTTCCATGTATAATTTTTATGTCTGCTTTTAAAGGATTGTAATTCTGGCATTAATCTTACCACATACTCCTGTAAAATACACACACACACACACACACACACACACACACACAGTGCTGTTACTCTGCTTGCAAGGAAATTAAAGATGTGAAAATAGAATGACGTTAAGTGATTCGTAAGTTGTTCTGGCGTAACGTCAAGCATCTGCACGTCGGTCACGAACGTTACAGCAGATAGGGCTGTCAGATGACGTCAACCATTGGTGCGCTGACCGACCCCTCTCTAGCACGACACCGAGACAGCAGCGGCCTCTAAACGAAGAGAACATAAGCACCGCTCCTCCTGGCCGCAGCCCAGTTGGAATCTAGCCGTTCTACACTCCTGGAAATTGAAATAAGAACACCGTGAATTCATTGTCCCAGGAAGGGGAAACTTTATTGACACATTCCTGGGGTCAGATCCATCACATGATCACACTGACAGAACCACAGGCACATACACACAGGCAACAGAGCATGCACAATGTCGGCACTAGTACAGTGTATATCCACCTTTCGCAGCAATGCAGGCTGCTATTCTCCCATGGAGACGAGCGTAGAGATGCTGGATGTAGTTCTGTGGAACGGCTTGCCATGCCATTTCCACCTGGCGCCTCAGTTGGACCAGCGTTCGTGCTGGACGTGCAGACCGCGTGAGACGACGCTTCATCCAGTCCCAAACATGCTCAATGGGGGACAGATCCGGAGATCTTGCTGGCCAGGGTAGTTGACTTACACCTTCTAGAGCACGTTGGGTGGCACGGGATACATGCGGACGTGCATTGTCCTGTTGGAACAGCAAGTTCCCTTGCCGGTCTAGGAATGGTAGAACGATGGGTTCGATGACGGTTTGGATGTACCGTGCACTATTCAGTGTCCCCTCGACGATCACCAGTGGTGTACGGCCAGTGTAGGAGATCGCTCCCCACACCATGATGCCGGGTGTTGACCCTGTGTGCCTCGGTCGTATGCAGTCCTGATTGTGGCGCTCACCTGCACGGCGCCAAACACGCATACGACCATCATTGGGACCAAGGCAGAAGCGACTCTCATCGCTGAAGACGACACGTCTCCATTCGTCCCTCCATTCACGCCTGTCGCGACACCACTGGAGGCGGGCTGCACGATGTTGGGGCGTGAGCGGAAGATGGCCTAACGGTGTGCGAGACCGTAGCCCAGCTTCATGGAGACGGTTGCAAATGGTCCTCGCCGATACCCCAGGAGCAACAGTGTCCCTAATTTGCTGGGAAGTGGCGGTGCGGTCCCCTACGGCACTGCGTAGGATCCTACCGTCTTGGCGTGCATCCGTGCGTCGCTGCGGTCCGGTCCCAGGTCGACGGGCACGTGCACCTTCCGCCGACCACTGGCGACAACATCGATGTACTGAGGAGACCTCACGCCCCACGTGTTGAGCAATTCGGCGGTACGTCCACCCGGCCTCCCGCATGCCCACTATACGCCCTCGCTCAAAGTCCGTCAACTGCACATACGGTTCACGTCCACGCTGTCGCGGCATGCTACCAGTGTTAAAGACTGCGATGGAGCTCCGTATGCCACGGCAAACTGGCTGACACTGACGGCGGCGGTGCACAAATGCTGCGCAGCTAGCGCCATTCGACGGCCAACACCGCGGATCCTGGTGTGTCCGCTGTGCCGTGCGTGTGATCATTGCTTGTACAGCCCTCTCGCAGTGTCCGGAGCAAGTATGGTGGGTCTGACACACCGGTGTCAATGTGTTCTTTTTTCCATTTCCAGGAGTGTATAATGTCTACAGCAGCGATTTAAAAACTATATTGTTTCTCTTGTGTTAGGTGTTGTATGTACTCTCTGGGCACACCGGTTACTGTGTGTACCTTATCTAGTCTCCCCACCTTTAACCAGTACCTTGCAGCTCTGTATTTGATCGTGATATCTATGGGGCATATTCCGAGCACCACACACAGTGCATCCGCTGAGGTGGTACCGAAGGCTCCAAATAGCCTAGGTAGGACACTTCGCTGCTCTCGTCTGACGGATGCTTTGTTGGTGACCACGTTCAGTCTATGTGTCCACGTGCTAGCTGCAAAGCTGAGTACTGATTCGAAGAGCGCACAGTGGTATGTACGTATGACTGGTAGAGGTAGTCTGTACTGTTTTGAATTATCCACACCAGTTTGTGGAGTATTTTTTCTGCTTTGTCTGTTGTTAGCCTTATGTGTTTGTGGAAATTCAATTTTTCATCTATGTGTACCCCAAGATGGCGCGTAATGCGTGCTCGTTTGATGTTTGTGTCCCCAATTTTAACCGAAGCATTCCTTTGCAGTGATCCTTTCAGTAATGTGTATGTTGTTTTGTTTTCGGCTATCCTGAGTTTGTTGTTGTGACACCACTGAGTAATTGTTTGTAGTAATCCACTGGCTTTCTCTTCTAACTGGGCTCTGTTGTTTGCAGTGACTACATCTAATAGGTCATCTGCGTAGGCAACAATTCCGTCTGACCTGTCATCCCCATCCAGAAGCTGTAGGAGGGGTTCGATTGTTATGTCCCAGAAGATGGAGCCGCAGATCGACCCTTGATGACAGCCTTTGGTAATTCTTTTAATTACTTTCCAGCTGTCCATCTGCCATTCGACTACGTGGTCTTTACAGTAGTCTAGAAAACTGTTGTACAGTGACTGCGGTACCTCCAGATGTCTTAGCCTCTGAAACATTGTGGGCCACCAGAGATTATCAAATGCTCTGGCAATGTCCATCATTATTGCCATGGCGTATTTCTGTTTTGTGGTGTTAAGCATGTGCAGGGCCTGGTTGATGGCATCATTTATTGATCTGCCAGTTCTGAAGCCGAACTGGTGTTGGCTCATACCCCTGAGAGCTCTGTGTGTTGGCAGGCGCTTACACAGTAGCTTCTCCTGAATCTTTGCTAGGATGTTTATTAGGCATATTGGCCTGTAATTCTTTGTATCTGACAGATCCCTGTCCGCTGATTTCTTAATAATGACTTCTTTGGAGGTTTTCCATACTGTAGGTACCCTGCCCAGCCGTAAGGCATCGTTCAGTAACGTTGTTAGGAACGGGGTGATCTGCGGTGCTAGTTTTTTCAGTGTTTCCGAGTGGATACCATCTGGCCCAGGTGCTTTTTTGTTTTTGAGCTCTGAGATTGCTAGCGCAACCTCTTCTTGCGCAAAAGGACAGGTGACAGTTGCACTGTTGTATGGTGTGTGTAGGTTTTCTCTTAGTGTTGCATGATATTGTGTGTCTGTATCGATAACGTCGTCAGGGAGCAGTTTATACATCAGAAACTCCACTGTATTCCTCCATCCCCTCGTCATCGTGCCGTCATCCTGCCTTAGCGTTCCCAGAACTAGTGCGGTTTTTATCTTCTCTGTCAGTATTTTGTATGGTTCCCCCCATATATTTTGCTCTGTTTGTGTTGTTGCAAATAGCTCCCATTGTTGTCTACGCGTGTTGTTTAGGGTCTGTCTATATAAGTTTTGTGCATGCCTATATGCTTCAAGTCTTATTCGTCTGTCCCTATCTGCTATCGCCCTTTGATATAATTTTCGTTTGCGTCTTGCGTCTTGCGTCTTGTTTGAGTCTCGTAAGTTCGTTGGTCCATGGTACTGGTGAGCAATTTGTGTTCTTTGCTGTCGGTATTGAAGTGTTTTGTGCATGTTGTGTTAACTTGTGTACTCTATAATCGATACTTCCATTGATGTTTTCTAGGTCGTGTCGTTGGATAATTTCCGTTAATATGTTCCAGTCTGCTTTGTGCAACAGCAAGGGTCTGGTATGTGATTTGGTCATTGTGTTCTGAGTGTAAGTTAGTGTGTATGTTACGACATTATGATCACTACTGGTTATGTTGACGTGTACAGTCCAGTTTGTTACGTATGCCATTGCTGCATTATTTGCTAGCGTGAAGTCGAATCACTGCTCGTACCATCGAACCCTGCATATGTTGGTACAGGTCCTTCCGTCTTCATTACACGTAATTGTGTTTCTTGTATTAGATCGATGATTATGCGTCCTCTGTCATCTGTTCTGTCTGAGTTCCAGAGGGTCTATCTGGAATTAATGTCAGCACTTATTACTAATTTTTTGCCTCTGGAATACATTACTAGGTCTCTGATGTAGTCCTCATACGGCTGTATTTGATGGCTGTATTGGAAGTACATGGATGCAATAACCCATGTGACGTTCCCGTTAGTTATCTCTATGGTAACCAAGTGTTGATTGCATAACTGTGTTACCTTAATTTTGTTATAAGGTCTACTTAGAATTACTATTGCAGCCTTACAGTAATTGCTACCTGTTATTGTGGTAGCATGTTTTGGTAGACATATCAGTTGCCCGCTTCTATTATAAGGTTCTTGTAAGCACATGATGTCTGCCTTCAGGTCTTGTGCTATTTTAGGGATTTCCGCGCTGACTGTCGTACTGTTTTTTTATTATGTTGTAAGATATTCATTTTTTGTCTATGTATTCTGGGTGTTTTACGTGTACAAAACATTTACTGCCAGTCTGTGAGTAATCAAAATATGTTCGTCCGTGTGCTCTTACATGATCTATATATATTTTGTCCAAGTCGAAAGATTCTGACCTGCGCAGGCAGACCTGGACATGAGATCGAGCAGCGTCTCTGCTGATGTAGGAATATTTTCTGTCTTTAGGATGATTCTGTCTGTTTGCTCAGCTACTGGAAAACAGAGAGAATCTCCCTTTGGATGGCACAATCTAAGTAGCATCCGCTGCGCTGTCTGCAGTATCTCTTTTTTCTCTAGCCTACTTAAAAGTAAGTTAAGTTCTAAATTATCATAATTAGGTGCAACTGGCTTGCTGTTAGTGCTGGTTTCTGTTGCGGTCTCTGAGGTGGTAATAGACGGATTGTGGCTTGGTGTTGGCCGCTGATTGGGGGACATTTTAAGACCTCTTTGGGATGTCACACGGTTACTTTTCGTTTTGTCACACGCCTCTTCAATGCTGTTTGCCTACACACGTTTTTCACTGATGTTGGTGGTGCTTGCTGGCGTGGTGTCGGCGATGGTGGTGATTTGTATGAGACTGACTGTATGTGTTATGTCGTCTTTGTTTGTGTTTGGAGTGGAAATTGTTGCTAGACGCACGTTGATATCGTTGCAAATGTCACATGTCTCTCCCTCAGATTTGTCCTCATCTAATTGGTGTATTTTATAAGTCTGGGTCCGGTAGTTTTGATTTTTGTATTGGTCTGTAGCCTGAGTGTTTCGATGTGTTTTGATTCAGGGACTGCATGCCTGTCTGTTCCTTGTTCCTCTTTCCCGTGGTGAAGAGTGCCTCCCGAGACAAATTTGACTGGTTTGATGTACTGTTCACATTTACGTGTGTCGTAGGGTTTTCCATGTGATGGTTATTCGTCACCTTAAAAGTTGGCGTTTGGATACATGGCAAGGTGAGTGGAATGTAAGTCATAAGGGATCTAGACTGCACGACGTCCTCCCTGACATAAGGGAGCGGTTGAGAATGAGACATATCGATCCCAGCCGCGGTATGGTACATTTCTTAACCGGACACGGACCTTATCCCACGCACTTAAACCGCGTGAGTCTGAGGCAGACACCTACATGCACATGCGGGGAAGAAGGTTCCCCAGAACAATAGACATACACTACACTTAGATTACACAGATACAAACATAGATTAATACACAGCAATAAGAGACGAAGAACAATGGGCACAATTAAACGCACTAACAAACAGTATTTCAAAAACAACACATGAAGAGTATATGCGGACACGACATCACAGACATGCCTATGTGCAGCGTAACAGAAATCTCCAGAGGATGGACAGCGATACCCACAGTGACAGCGAAAATAGTGACAATGAGGAGGAACAGGAGGAGGAAGCTGAGATGTGACAGTAAATAAGCAAATTGCTGGCAATCTAGCGAAGAAAACACCAAATGCTGTACATGGATGGGCACCTAAAGTGGTTAATACATAGGATTAGTAACAAATAGGATAAGCAACATTATTTCTCTCCTAATAACCATTTGTGTGTGTGTGTGTGTGTGTGTGTGTGTGTGTGTGACTGGCGGTCAACGGCTCGAAGAAACCATTCCAAGGTATTCACAGTCAGTCACATTCGGTGATGGTACTAACAAATCTCTCACCTATCCTATCTTCTATTTATATTCTTCTTAAAGAACAACAAAATTTTATTTATATTTCAACCTTAAATTATTGTTATTTTGAAAAGTACCATTCTTTGTAAATGTTATAGATAAAACAAGAGGAAAGAAAACTGTAAAAAGATGAAAAACGAAAATTGTAAGATGTACGACCTGTTTTAAACATCAGGTAACAGGTCTATAATTTAGCAATAAATAAATAAATAAATATACTGAAGTGATTGCTTATGTTCCATGTCACCCTTTGCTTGCGACATTCAACTGTAAATTTCTCAATGTTAAGTATTGTAACTTATCCCACTGTAATAAAATATCGTTAAGGGGAGGTTTACTATCTTATGGTTCAAAAAATCGATTCTTTTAAAAATTGCATTTTTGAATCCAAAAAAGTGTTTAGAATCCACTCCTGAAACGGTTTTTCAGAATACGGAACGGAATAGTTTATGGACCCGCAATAGCTGATTGAACGTAAGTTGCATAATGTTGCATTTATATTTAGTCAAAACTTCAAACGCGTTTTTCTCGAAATGACTTTCTTTTATGGCGCAGTACGGTAACTTCAAATCTACTGAACCAATTGGCATGATCCTTTGTTTCCGACGAAACTGACTAAATTATCTAGGAGTTGTACCACTTTTATTCCGATCCATCAACTATAAATATTTTTACTTGGCTGACAAACTCGAAACATCGATGAAAAAACCCTATTTTTTTAAATGGTCGGCATTTTGTTTCCTTTGGTCCAAATAACTTAAGTGAGGTACAAATCCTAAAGAATCTTATATAGTTCGCTAACGTCAACTCCACTTTGATTTCAGACGAGCCGGCTGACCTGTGACATACCGCGCGTGGAGGTCTACATCGAAATTTTGTTTCGTTCATACGGCACTTCCACCTTTGCTCTTCGACATTTCCGGTCGAAAAAATTCCAGTTTGTAGAGGAAATAGCAATACACATTTTGACCAAATTTGACATTGGTGTCTATAATATATCCCGAGAAAAAAATTCTCAAATAGCATGCTTTTTTCGGGCCAAAGATAGTAAACCTCCCCTTAACACTATTTGCTTCAGTTGTAGCCTAGCGATCCGAGAAAGCATTTTTCCTAGGCACCCTATGATAGACGAGTGGGCAAGACACAACACAAGTGATTTAATATATGGAGTCACACAGGGCGAGTTGCAGTAAAAACTCCTTGAAGTCTATACATCACGTAAAAAGGACGTGTATATTGGGCATTTCATGCCAATTCCTTCAGTTCACGTCTGCAAAGTATTCGCCCTATGATTAGTTACATTCACAATATGTCGCTCATTTGACGAACAGCAACAGACATATATTCTATGCTAACTAACCTGACAATACTTCACAATTGTTAAATATGTATGGGAACTGAATATACATCCTAATCTGGGGTACCCCTGGGAGCTGTGCAGTACAAAATTTTCGGCTCCTCGTTGTGGCTTCACTTACTTTGCAGGTATTGAGTTCAAAATTACAATAGAGCAGTAGAAGTACTGGTTGATGCTATGGCTTCTAAAATAACCCTACGTGTAAGAGCTCATGAAATACAAGAATAAGATAATATCCATCAAAGAAAGATTTTGCATATTCGTAGCAGACAAATATCGATCTCGCATGCCTCATTAAATCAGAAGCTATGCTGCAGAGACTGTTTACGTCGTTTCGAGTACTGCAAATGAATATTCCAGCACGGCAATGACCTCGAAAAAAAGTTGTTGTTTTCCAGTGACACCTGCTCATAAGTTATCTACTGTGACTTGCATTACTGGTAAACGAAAACTCAAATTTTCGCTACAGCCGAGATATTCTTTTCGTGATAGTAAATGTATTAACATTTAAAATTATTCTCATTTATTGTTCAGTCTCCGTTGCAGATTTGTAATTAGTTTCCAAGTTTCTGTCAAATAGTGTCATCTTCAGACCTAAGTATTTCCTCGGAAACCGTCTTATCTACTCAGAAAATAGAGTACATTACTCTGATATGTCTTTCTGAATAGACCAGACGGATTGCCGACGAAATTGTTTAACTCTGAAGATGATCCTGAGTGATCGAAACATGTAATCTACGTAATTAAAAATGTGCAACTGGGACTGAAAATCTCACATTTGCTTTGTCAGTATTCAGCGATTAACAGCGGAGACTGAATGTGCGGCGTGTTATAATCATGAAGTACAAGAAATATGTTTGTCTCACTAATTGTACCTTTATCTGGGAAAAAATACAGTCGTTTATTAACCTAGTTATTGCGAAACTTAAGCACATCAGGCAGTACAATTTGCCATCCCCTGGAGACATCACGCTAGTAGCGTGGCACACCGCCTCTGGTATTGACAGTGGCCTCACGTCGACGGGGAACAGAGCCCACAGGTATCTTCAGGAATGCTGTATCCAACTGAAGCTACTCATTGATGTGCAATACTGTAATATTGCTCAACAGCCCCGCCATTACACCAGTGATGCAAGTGAAGCTGCAAGGCGATGAAATCGTAAGTGATCAGTTGTCATATAAAAGCCTTTCACGATATTTTCGCAACACTCAAGTAATGCAAAACTATCTGCAACCTGTACAGGCTGTGATATACATAGCCAACTACAAGGAGAAAGAAGAAAAACAGCAGAAGACATCACTGACATCAATTTTTGGCCATCCACTGCCCCCCTTTCCCCAAATGCCATACCAGCCACAACAGTAACAAACGGTGGACAAAGAGTTCTATGTTAATCTAGTTTAAGACGGTTTATTTTTAAGTAACGTTTCTCTGTATGTATGTATAAACGCCTGAATATGAACACATGTTCGAGATGTCCACATCAACACTAAGGGAGAAATCCCACTTCTCGTGAGCCGTGTGCGCGCTCGCGTCGATATGTATGCTTTCGAAACCTATTTGAGTTTCGTTGCTTGGCAACGGTTTCTTTGGCGTCTCACGAGGTGACGCGTTGCAGCGCCTCGAGTGGCATTTAAGCGCGCGCGCATCTCACTCTACTGCTGCCTACTGGAGACTGAGTAACTCGGAAGGGGTTTTGCTAGATAGCTGCCTGGGCTTAATAGCCACCAACGTCTGCTAGCTGAATTTGCATGTGGAGTGTTTACGTTGGGTTGCGCTTCTACGCCTACGGGAGAGTCAGCGCTTCCCTCAGTCTGTGCGGCGCCGAGCCATTCTCTGGAGTTCCACTAGCCCTGCTTCCTGCTGCCTTGGGTGGTGTACGTGGCCACAGATGCCGTCCCTTATTCTCCTGCACCCGACGGAGGAACAAGGGTGAGCTTCATGCAGGTAAATGTTCGCCACGTTTAGTGAAAACCCCTTAGCTTCGCTACTAAATTTTTTTAAATTTTTTTTCTTTTTGCCGTAAGCTCATTTGCTTTGCACTGCTCATCCATGTTTGGCCAAAGTCTTTAACGCGGATCAGCCTACTGGTAATAGGGGAGTGCCTGACTGAAGCATTTACTCAAGAGTAAGAGATCTAACATTTTATCTTGTCTCTCTGCAAAATCTTTGTACTTTACCAGCACTATGGGTACGAGTGTTTTGAGTTTTTCTGTCGCCTGTTAACCTTGATCTTCAACAGTACTGCTGGTGCGTGTACTTTCCGGATTTAAGTTTTTCTTGACTTTTTCACTGCCTGTTAAGGTTAGAAAGGTCCATTTCTATGTTGCAATTTATGTCTGCTACGTAAATTCCGCTCTGATAACGACAAGAAGTGGGTCAAACTTACTGAATTGTCTCGCCGAATATCCTCTGTCACGTTTGGGGGCTCCTGTACTATTTTACATTTATGTGAAGTAAATTTAATGTATTTTTTCTGTGTGTATGTTTTAGAATCTGTTCTGAACTTGGCAACTTTCTGGAGTCGGTTTTCATATGCTTGAGCCCCTTTATTTGCCTCGAACAAGTAATTGGTAATGCCTGATGATTTGGTAGTGCTACCATTCGTACTTTTAGAAGTCACATTTCTTTTATCTTGTTCCATTTGCCATTTTATCCACATTGTAACAATGTTGTTTATTTAAGTGGCTGGCTTTGGGCGATTTTCAAATGCTCATGAATTGCAAAGAATTTCTTTTCATTTCATTTAAAAAAGGAATTCTGTTCTATTATAGAAAATACTCTTTTAATTTTTTTTTTTTTTTTTTTTTTTTTTTTTTTTGGTGCATCAATTTAATGATTCGTACTTAATTTCTTTAACATGGCCTCTGTGGCAGATAAGTATTCCTTGCTTTTGTAATTTATAACTTGGCGTTTGTGATAAATAAATGAAAATGTTTCAAGATTATGTTCTTTATGCTCAACACCTTACCATTCTTAGATCCTTGCTTCTTACCACTTCAACTTGTACAACATGAATGAGTGGATCCGAGTCGTTATACGAAAAATAACCCCAAAACAATTGAACCACATCAGCCCTGAATTACAATCACCACACATTGCGGCTTAAATGCCTCACTGTGCTCTCAGGACGCTCTACGCCTTCCATTACTTGAAAAATTATAACTCGTCGTTGTACACGAAATGCTTACTGTCAACTACGGTTAAATTGCTGCGTTGTTTGGCTCCGTGATTACGTGCTCTTTTATGACATTTTGCGAGTTACCTGACCGCAAACGACCGTAGTGTTTGCTCGGGGAAACCGGTTGAGATGGATCTGCGTTCACTGGCAGCAGCAACTCCTGTGGGGTTTGAAGTCGATTGCCATTCTGTCGCCGGCCGGAGTGGCCGAGCGGTTAAAGGCGCTACAGTCTGGAACCGCACGACCGCTACGGTCGCAGGTTAGAATCCTGCCTCGGGCATGGATATGTGTGATGTCCTTAGGTTAGTTAGGTTTAAGTAGTTCTAAGTTCTAGGGGACTTATGACCACAGCAGTTGAGTCCCATAGTGCTCAGAGCCATTTGAACCATTTTTTTGCCATTCTGTCACCTCTTCGTGTTGACCCACCGTTCTGATTCCACACAACTGACCGTCACGAACACACCTATTTACTTTCGTGACGTGCGGTTCTACATCACCTACAGCGCTCCATAGTGACCAGTGTACTCTTTTTATTAGGTGACTCGTATTTCAACCGGTAAGCTTATATTTGGTGGTTTCCACATTATCCATGCGCTTTCTCTAATTACCCAAGGCCCGCCCGGTTGGCAGCGCGGTCTAACGCACTGCTTTCCAGGTGGGGAGGAGCGCCTGGTCCCCGGCACGAATCCGGCCGGCGGATTTGTGTCGAGGTTTGGTGAACCGGCCAGTCTGTGGATGGTTTTAGGCGGTTTTCCACCTCCCTCGGCGAATGCGGGCTGGTTCCCCTTATTCCGCCTCAGTTACACTATGCCGGCGATTGCTGCGCAAACAAGTTCTCCACGTACTCCACCACGCAAACATAGGGGTTACACCCGTCTGGTGTGAGACGTTCCCTGGGGGGTCCACCGGGGGCCGAACCGCACAATAACCCTGGGTTCGGCGTGGGTCGGCGGAGGGGTTAAGTGGACTGCGGTAGTCGTCGTGCGGTTGTGGACCACTGCGGCTGCGGCGGGGACGGAGCCTCTCCGTCGTTTGTGTCCCCGGTAAACATATAATACAATACAAAACAATTACCCAAGACTTATTTCCTAACCACTATTTGCGAACAGGAAGTCCTATGCTGACTTTAGCAGGATAATCGCCGAATGAGACTCCACGAACTCTTACCGTGACCTACTAGGAGGTTGCGACGACTGTGGAGAATGTTGGCTATCAAATTACTGTTGAACATAAAATGACTACGCATGTGGCGTAAATATGAACTCTAAATCACAGATCGTTGGCATTGCACCTATCTATCAAGAGCACTTACACCTATAAGCTCCTGTTCTGTGAGATCTTCACTAGGAAATATAGGCAACAGACTGACGCTATGCGCCTAGTGAATTCGAAGGTACGGCCGTCGCTATGTGGAAGTGAAATCCACGAGAGAAAATAAGCAGTTTCCAACTTCGGTGCCATGAAATTCCAGCCGGTGCCATGAAATTTCGGCCGTCATTGCCGAATCTCGAACTAAAATAGTGGCTGCCTTCAATAGAGGGAGACGATAAAAGACAGCTGAATGCACCACAGGTTAAAACTGATCTAACAGTAACTTTAGTACAACTGTAAGTGCGTTGTATTACATATTATATTTTAGATATGGTACAAAGAATAGAGCTTCTGTGAACGATGTTTTCATTCGTGAGTTGATGTTTCATGATAGTAGTGGGAAGTCGCCTTTAAGAGCCAACGTTACAATACTGTATAGTGAAATGTGGGGTCCTGCCCACTTGTCCCATATAGGATGTCTAAAGGATGCTGCGTGCTCGGAATGCTATACAACAATTCTAGAAAATAACGTTAACAGTTTTATTTCAATAAAGCAAATTGACCATAGTTTGTCTCGCAAGCGATGGGCGGCGACATGCAAACAGTAATGTTCTTCGCTATAGACACTGTCCAAACAAGCAATGGATATGGATCACTAATAACTGCTATCGTGGCGTTCTCTGTTAAGCCTGTCCGAATATTGAGCCGATACTGAGCTGCCTAGGCTGGCAGGAGCGGCGTTTATATTCTCTTCTTGCAGTAGATGTAGATGTAGATGTAGATGTAGAGGTCGCTCCTGTCGTGGCGCGGTCTTTGTCAGCGGGCTACTGGCTGTCGTCGCCTCACCGTCTTCTCTGGTCTTGCGTTCTTCCTCTTCTTTCTGGCCCTTGTGGTTACACGAGAACAGTGAAGTACTTGTATTCTAAGAACGCTGCAGACGTATTCTTGAGTGACCTGAAACCCACTTTTTATCTGAGAAGTCACATCAATAGCGATGTGTCAAAACGCTGTGTTCACTGCCCAACGCGACACTGAACGCCGTCTGGTAGCATCGGCCTGTGACCTGGCAACAATATCAAGTAAGAGGAGCAGCTGAAATCATTCTACCTACAATACTGGCAGCCAATGGAGAAATCCTCTAACATAAGCTGTTCTGAGATCGCATGGCATGGGGCCAAACGTCGAAGACGGTTGGCCATCGCATGCTGTTTCTATGGAATTTGGCTAAAGGACAGTAGAACCACATGTGGGCGGCAAGATGTTGGTCATCCACACTTCATCGGAAAACTATACATTCGAGGTTTTCACATCCTATTGCATTGGCGTGAGCCTGAAGCAAGAGGGCGCGCCGTAAGGAACCCACTTGCGACAATAAGCTGGCGCAACATTGCGCAATGGCAACCGCTCAGGGTGCCACAGCCTCTCCGTCTCTTCGTGGCTGACGAGTTACAGGAACCAGGGATACTTTGGTATGTGGAGTACGTGACATTTCCGACAGCCACGCCACAACAAACCCGCTTTGTTCCATGTAAATGTCGCCCATCCGGCCAGGCTGCTCATGTAATCGTGGAGTCAACAAGTCGGCGTCCGCTGTAGCTTGGGCTTCCGTCATGAGGCTACTACTGCTCAACTGTCATCCCAACCAGACCACCTGCCAGGGCGCACTGATGGGCCAATAGTCGAAATGAGGCCCTCCCAGACACTGGACCTCTGGGTGGCTGCCAGTGCCAGACGCTGCCAGCCAGCCTTGCCTATGGCCAAATCAGGCTGTGCCACTTCACACCACAGCTGAGCCAGCACCGCCGGCCATCTGAGTATGCGTAAGTCGCTAGGTCTCCACCCCACAGTGCTGAGATAAATATAGAAACAGCCAGCTGCATCGTCCTTACACCTCAAGCATGGTGGGGTGCATGGCCAATGCCCCGCTTCCCAGTACTCGCCTGTCACGGGAACAAGCTACCAATATATTCTGTTGAGATGTAAATAAAGGTTTCCGCTGACAACCCGTTTTCGACTCACATGGATACACCAATCAGCGCCTGAGCAAATCCACCCCGCATTACACTGCGAAGCCCAATAGCCAGCGATCTCTGGCTGGTCTAACGACTGAGTATAGATCTGGTAAACGTAGAAGTGTTTCAGAGAACAACGTTCATTCCACATTGTTGAACATGGGGCTCCACAACAGGTGACCCCTAAGTGTTTCCAGTTGCTTCAGTGACATCGTCAGTTACGACTTCAGCAGGCGTGGGATAATCAAGAGTCGACTGTGGATCCGCAGGCCAAGATAGAAATATAAGGAGTCATAGAACAGGCGGAAGTCAGTTTTTCTTCTGGAACGCACTTCAAGCTGTTCGCCGCCTGCTCTGCTAAGCTGCAGTCTTCTCACCAACACTGCCACAGGGTACTGTTCAAGATATAGCCCCACTGCACTAGAATCTGCCAATTGGATGTCTCACACAGGTGTACTGCCAAGGGACTTCGATTATATTAGCAGTGTTCGACTACAGGTGAGTGGCCCACACTATTAGTATGCCGGTGTGAGTCTGGCGTATATCATGAGGAAAACTCGGAATTTGCTCATGATATTATCAACGGTTGCTGATTGCATCCTGTACCAAACGCTAAACTTCTGGAACTTCAAGAATCAGCTCCTCCTACTGCTGCGATCTGGCGATTTAAGTTGTAATAATACAGGGTGGCGCAGGGGAAGGGGAAATTTTGAACGTTACAGTTGGCAACACTGTAGCGCCGGCAGATGTTCGAAACTTAGCGCAATTGATGTTAACGCATTGCCATTTAGTAATCATGGAGAATTGGACTGGTGCGGAACGTGCAGTAGCTGTGAGAGCGTTTTACAAAAATGGTGATAGTGCGACTGCCGCGCAGAGAACATTTCGACAGCATTACCAGCTTGGACGTCATGGACGTGTCCCGTCTGCGCATGCGATTACAACGTGAGTGCGTAATTTTGAAGAAACAGGATCTGCCTTGAAAAAGAAACCTTCAGGTGGCATTCCAACGGTACGTACCCCAGAGAACATTGCAGCTGCTAGAGCTGCAATCGAGGGAAGTCCTCGCCGCTCCTTTCGACAGCATGCATCTTCGCTAGGGATTAAGCTACGAAGCTTACAAAGAATACTGCACGAAGTAGACTTCCATCCCTATAAGTTGCAGATTGTGCAACACTTAGATGAACGAGACCCAGCGTCACGTACGGAGTTTAGTAGCCAGATATTGGCTAAAATCAACGAGGACGCGAATTTCCTTGGTAACTTATGGATATCAGACGAAGACCATTTCCACCTGAACGTATTCGTGAATAAACAGAATTTTCGTTATTGGGCACAGGACAATCCTTGTGAGTTTCACCAGCGACCACTACATAGCGCCAAGGTCACAATATGGTGTGCTGTATCATGTCATGGTGTTATCGGCCCTTATTTTTTTGAACGTGAGGACATTTTGATTGTAAAGACATACTGAATAATGGCATACTGAAAACATTCACTTTCGTTAATAAATTACTAGTTTTATGAATTTATTCATGGAAATGACGTTATTTCGAAATTTCCCGTTCCCCTGCGCCATCCTGTATTTGATGGAAGTAAATACTGTACTCAAGAAAGAGTATATTTATTTGAGAAGGGGATTAGGTTTAACGTCCCGTCGACGACGAGGTCATTAGAGATGGAGCACAGGCTTGGATTAAGGAAGGATGCGGAACGAAACTGGCTATGCTCTTTCAAAGAATCTTCAAATGTGTGTGAATTGCTAAGGAACCAAACTGCTGAGGTCATCGGTCCCTAGACTTACACACTACTTTAACTAACTTAAAATAACTTACGCTACGAACAACAAACACATCCATGCGCGAGGGGCGTGAGGGACCGCGCAACCCGTGACATGGCGCCTCTAACCACGCGGGTACTCCACGCGACTTTGCTATTTCAAAGGAACCATACCGGCACTTGCCCGAAGTGATTTATGGAAATCACGCGAAACCTAATTCACGGTGTCTGGAAGCAGGTGTGAACAGTCGTCCTCCCGAATGCGAATCCAGTGGCTCACCACAGCACCACGCCGCTCGGTAGTATGGTTCAAATGGCTCTGAGCACTATGGGACTCAACTGCTGTGGTCATTAGTCCCCTAGAACTTAGAACTACTTAAACCTAACTAACCTAAGGACATCACACACACCCATGCCCGAGGCAGGATTCGAACCTGCGACCGTAGCAGCAGTGCGGCTCCGGACTGGAGCGCCTAGAACCGCACGGCCACCGCGGCCGGCTTCGGTAGTATGTTTATTTGCTGCAGGTTACAGCAAATGTGACGAGGTATAAGTCCCGTTGTACGGGGTAGTTACAATATCAGTGACCATAAAAATTACGTGTGCACACTGACATCTATATGTACTCAGAAGGTAAGGACGAGACAGTGTGTCAAAACTGGAGGCAGCATTTCTCAAGACCATCGATCAACAGTCAAAACCAATCGAACCAGAGGAAAAACGATTCGAACAGCAACAGTATCTTATGGGACATATACTGTGTCATTTCGAAGTGGCCCACCTTCCCTGCTACAGCCCCATTAACTGCATTAAACAGCGACCGTGAGGAATGCAATGCATATACAGCACCGAGAGAGATGACTGGGTTCGCATTTGAGAGGACGACGGTTCAAATCCACATCTGGCCAGCCAGATTTAAGTTTTGCGTCATTTCCCAAAATTGTTTCTGGCAAATTCCGGGAGAGTTCCTATGAAACGACGTCGTCGATTTCCTTCCCCATACTTAAAATATTTTGAGTTTCGGCTCCATCCCTAATGACCTCGATGTCGACGGGACTTTACACCCCCATCTTGATACTTTCACATGGAAATAAAATGGTTCTTCTTCTCTACGCACCAAAATTTTACAAAATATTTTATGCAACCTAGTCGTTAACTTTTTTCCTTTCATTCATTTTAAACCCCCTCGTCATGCATTGAGGAGTTACATCATTTTCTACACATCGTTTTTTGGAACTATTTTAGAGAATCTGTTAACGGGATAATGTAGTCGTCCAGCTTGTTGCGTTTTGACAGTTGGTGCGTAATAATATCCTTATTAATTCGTGATGCAGTTGTAGGAGGGCTTCACAATAGATATCCATTTTAATGTTCAAAGGTCAGTAAAAACTGCAATCATAAAAATGTTATTTTGTTGTGACAAGGCCGCTTCTTACTCCAGTGGTGCATGTGCAAGATGGGTTCTATAGTATCAGTATAAGTCTAGAGTCATGAGTGCAAGAAAAATTAGTAATTTACTTACTGAAGTAAAGTACTCATTTTTCATGCATTGCTGACAGTGACGTCCTCTACACAACAACATGGTGGTAGCTGCAGCTGTGACGCCCTCGTCCCACAGGCAGAGTGTGACGTCCTCCTAGAGGAATTGTGAACCACTGTGGGGTGTGCCATAGTGGCTGGTGGAACCATCATCCTTCCCGATGAATAGTAAGTCAGCTCAGGGTGGTGAAAGTCCAGGCGGCTGGTACACATCGTCTGTGGCCTAATGGTAGGTGGCAGAAATTGGGCCAGATTTGGGAGCTAAATCCAGGAGCCCCGGAGGCCGAGCGAACCCACTCTGGCGGATACCACCGTAGGCCAAAAAAGAATCAGGGCTGGCTGCTGGCATATAGACCAGCGATACCTACTAGCAGAGGCAGTACCGCCGCTCGGTGAGTACTGATGTAGTCTGGTCATATATGAGTAGCGAGTAAAAAATGTTCAAATGTATGTGAAATCTTATGGGACTTAACTGCTAAGGTCATCAGTCCCTAAACTTACACACTAGTTAACCTAAATTATCCTATGGACAAACACACACACTCATGTCCGAGGGAGGACTCGAACCTCCGTCGGGATCAGAGTAGCGAGGAGACTACGCCAGTAAAAAGCAGAAAGCAGAATGATCTTGGCGGCTGAGCCCTCTGACCTGGCATATTGTCGCTGGAAGAATCACTTACTCCACTGTGGAAATGCCGCATTCTGATACAGCATGTACCAAACGGACAGCTACTGACAGAATGTAGCATTGCTGCCTTCACACGAGCTTGCATTGTTGCAGCTTCCTGAAGCAAATTCCGGCTGCCAGTATTACTTGCCTCGTTGTAATGACCCACATACAACGGTGCCTTCGTTCAACATCAACATGCAATAAGCACTCTCAAATGCCAGGTTGCAGCACTAGCAGTGGATGTTATGTAAAGTGAATTAGGGGATGCGGAGATCAGTGAAATCGATGTCGTAATGTGGAAACGAAGCAATGTATCTTACTCCCGAAGGGCATAACCATAGGTTTTCGAGGAAACGGTGGAAGCAATTCCGAAACGGCTATGTGAGTAAACTGTTCGCATGCTGCCATGGTTAGAGTATACCATGGTTGGCAAAATGGCACTGGGCAAAACTGTCGCCGAGGCAACTGTGGTACAACATAGGCCAGAGATGATGGGATGATAGACGGTTGTGGTGATGCATACGTGCGAAGGGACATACAATTGTTGAGCAGCTGACCCCCCAGATGGACCAAGCGAATATCAAAAGTGTCTCCTCAGCGACCGTTCAATGAACGTACCTGTGGATGGGCCTCTACAGCAGGCTCCTAGATTCGTACACCCATGCTGGCTGCTGTTCATTGGCCACGAGGGATGGAATTTGACGCCAGTATCGCAACTATGTCTACTGAGTGACGACAGATGGCCCCTTCAGATACATCACATTCTATGCGCCGTCAGACAGACGGGCATTGGTGTGTACAAAAAAATGTTCAAATGTGTGCGAAATCTTATGGGATTTAACTGATAAGGTCGTCAGTTCCTAAGCTTACACACTACTTAACCTAAATTATCCTAAGGACAAACACACACACCCATGCCCGAGGGAAGACTCGAACCTCCGCCGGGACCAGCCGCACAGTCCATGACTGCAGTGCCTTAGACCGATCGGCTAATCCCGCACCGCATTGGTGTGTACAGCTTGAAACGTATGAAAGCAAAGACTGTGTAGCAATCGTTGGGAGGGTCCAGGTCAGAGGGTATTCCCTGGGTGATCCTGTCATTCTGGAAGGCACGATGGAGCAACGCAAGTTCACACCTATCCTTGGGGACCTTGTCCACCCCTACACCAATTATGTATTTCCTTGGCATAATGGCATGTATCAGCAGGACTATGCAACATGTAACAAAGATCTCAGTGCACGTGTGTAGTTTTAAGACCACCAGAATGGGTTCTCTGTACTCTCCTGGTCATCGAACGCCTCCGAATTAAACCCAGCCGATAATCTGTGCGACCACCTCGATCGGGCTGTTGGCACCATGGACCCCCAATCGAGAACAGGACGTGCTTGGATCAAGGAACAGTCGGAATTGTAGTTGTAAATTGTTGTAGTTGTGCTCGAAAAGTCCCTGAGCTTCAAGCGCTAATAGAAAGCACAGAAGCTAAAATCGTTATAGGTACAGAAAGCTGGCTAAAGCCTGAAATAAGTTCTGCAAAAATTTTTACGAAGTCTCAGACGGTGTTCACGAAAGATAGATTAGGCAGAATTGGTGGTGGAGTGTTTGTGTCTGTCAGTAGTGGTTTATCTTGTAGTGAAGTCGAAGTAGATACTCCATGCGAATTGGTGTTGGTGGAGGTTATACTTAACAGCCGAACTAAGTTAATAATTGGCTCCTTCTACCGACCCCCGGACTCCGATGATATAGTTGCTGAACAGTTCAGAGAAAATTTGAGTCTCGTAACAAATAAATACCCTACTCATACGGTTATAGTTGGTGGGGACTTCAACCTTCCCTCGATATGTTGGCAAAAATACTTATTTAAAGCCGGTGGTAGGCAGAAAACATCTTCCGAGATTGTTCTAAATGCTTTCTCCGAAAATTATTTCGAGCAGTTAGTCCACGAACCCACGCGAATTGTAAATGGTTGCGAAAACACACTTGACCTCTTAGCCACAAACAATCCAGAGCTAATAGAGAGCATCATGACGGATACAAGGATTAGTGATCACAAGGTCATTGCAGCTAAGCTCAATACCGTTTCTTCCAAATCCACCAGAAACAAACGCAAAATAATTTTATTTAAAAAAGCGGATAAAGTGTCACTAGAAGCCTTCGTAAGAGACAATCCCCATTCCTTCCGAACTGACTATGCAAATATAGACGAGATGTGGCTCAAATTCAAAAATATAGTAGCAACAGCAATTGAGAGATTCATACCTCATAAATTGGTAAGAGATGGAACTGATCCCCCATGGTACACAAAACAGGTCCGAACGCTGTTGCAGAGGCAACGGAAAAAGCATGCGAAGTTCAGAAGAACGCGAAATCCCGAAGATTGGCTAAAATTTACAGACACGCGAAATTTGGCACGGACTTCAATGCGAGATGCCTTTAATAGGTTCCACAACGTAACATTGCCTCGAAATTGAAATTTGATAGAAAATCCGAAGAAATTCTGGTCGTATGTAAAGTACACAAGCGGCAAGACGCAGTCAATACCTTCGCTGCGCAGTGCCGATGGTACTGTTACCGACGACTGTGCCGCTAAAGCGGAGTTATTGAACGCAGTTTTCCGAAATTCCTTCACCAGGGAAGACGAATGGAATATTCCAGAATTTGAAACACGAACAGCTGCTAGCATGAGTTTCTTAGAAGTAGATGCCTTAGGAGCTGCGAAGCAACTCAAATCGCTTGATACGGGCAAGTCTTCAGGTCCAGATTGTATACCGATCAGGTTCCTTTCAGATTACACTGATACAATAGCTCCCTACTTAGCAATCATATACAACCGCTCGCTCACCGATAGATCTGTACCTACAGATTGGAAAATAGCGCAGGTCGCAGCAGTGTTTAAGAAGGGTAGTAGGAGTAATCCATCGAACTGCAGACCTATATCATTGACGTCGGTTTGCAATAGGGTTTTGGAGCATATACTGTATTCAAACATTATGAAGCACCTCGAAGGGAACGATCTATTGATACGTAATCAGTATGGTTTCAGAAAACATCGTTCTTGTGCAACGCAGCTAGCTCTTTATTCGCACGGAGCAATGGCCGCTATCGACAGGGGATCTCAAGTTGATTCCGTATTTCTAGATTTCCGGAAAGCTTTTGACACCGTTCCTCACAAGCGACTTCTAATCAAGCTGCGGGCCTATGGTGTATCGTCTCAGTTGTGCGACTGGATTCGTGACTTCCTGTCAGGAAGGTCGCAGTTCGTAGTAATAGACGGCAAATCATCGAGTAAAACTGAAGTGATATCAGGTGTTCCCCAGGGAAGCGTCCTGGGACCTCTGCTGTTCCTGATCTATATAAATGACCTGGGTGACAATCTGAGCAGTTCTCTTAGGTTGTTCGCAGATGATTCTGTAATTTACCGTCTAGTAAGGTCATCCGAAGACTAGTATCAGTTGCAAACCGATTTAGAAAGGATTGCTGTATGGTGTGGCAGGTGGCAGTTGACGCTAAATAACGAAAAGTGTGAGGTGATCCACATGAGTTCCAAAAGAAATCCGTTGAAATTCGATTACTCGATAAATAGTACAGTTCTCAAGGCCGTCAATTCAACTAAGTACCTGGGTGTTAAAATTACGAACAACTTCAGTTGGAAAGACCACATAGACAATATTGTGGGGAAGGCGAGCCAAAGGTTGCGTTTCATTGGCAGGACACTTAGAAGATGCAACAAGTCCACTAAAGAGACAGCTTACACTACACTCGTTGGTCCTCTGTTAGAATATTGCTGCGCGATGTGGGATCCTTACCAGGTGGGATTGACGGAGGACATCGAAAGGGTGCAAAACAGGGCAACTCGTTTTGTATTATCACATAATACGGGAGAGAGTGAGGCAGATATGATACGCGAGTTGGGATGGAAGTCATTAAAGCAGTTTTTCGTCGCGGCTAGATCTATTTACGAAATTTCAGTCACCAACTTTCTCTTCCGAATGCGAAAATATTTTTTTGAGCCCAGCCTACATAGGTAGGAATGATCATCAAAATAAAATAAGAGAAATCAGAGCTCGAACAGAAAGGTTTAGGTGTTCGTTTTTCCCGCGCGCTGTTCGGGAGTGGAATGGTAGAGAGATAGTATGATTGTGGTTCGATGAACCCTCTGCCAGGCACTTAAATGTGAATTGCAGAGTAATCATGTAGATGTAGATGTAGATGCAGCTGTACACAGCGCCCGAGTCAGCATGAGTCCACATCCTTGTCGCTACCTTCCAAACGTCATTGACACTCTTCCTGCACGACTCGCAGAGGTCCGCGCTACAAGAGGTGATTATTCAGGCTTTTGACAGGTGGGCACGTTAATATGATTGGACAGTGTATTTGCTGTAGGTTACAGCAGCACCGTGTTGAAATCGCCCGAGAGAAGTCCGTCAGCTCCCCGTATGTGACGTAAGCCACCCACAAACCCTACTACCAGCCTGTAGTAAACAGAGGGCGGCTGTCGGACGCAGAGGGGAGCCAAGTGATGTCATATTTTATTCAGGTGGCGAGGCCGTACGGCGCGAGACGCGAGATGATGCCGCCTCCCTGGGGGCGAGCAGACGGGAACTGCCCTAGGGGCCCGAGCTGAGCGGCGGCTGACGCGGGATCCATCACAATGCGCTGCAACGGATGCGCTGCGCAAGCATCCGACGGACAAATCACCGTCTGGACGTATCAAACCATCGCAGTTCCCTTTCAGGTGTAGCGTAGTCCTGGCCGCTGTTCTGCACTATTTTCTCAAATTTTCCCTGCACTTGTTATTTATTTACTTTCTTAGTGATTTATATTGCTGGGCTTCAAATGGCTCTGAGCACTATGGGACTTAACATCTATGGTCATCAGTCCCCTAGAACTTAGAACTACTTAAACATAACTAACCTAAGGACATCACACACATCCATGCCCGAAGCAGGATTCGAACCTGCGACCGTAGCGGCCGTGCAGTTCTAGACTGAAGCGCCTAGAACCGCTCGGCCCCATCGGTCTGCCTTTCACATGCAACACGCCTCTGTCGTCATTTCGTTGCGGGACATATTCTTGGTGCATTTCGTCGCTGGGACTACTTCTCCCCATGGTGTGGACCGAAAATGTTTCAGACGAGACAGAAGGTCGCTACATTGCAGTAGCCTTTTACATTCACCCTGGACGAACTCATGGATGAACCTGCCAAATACTACGTTCGCCGGTGCCAGAAGGGCCATGTTTCAGTGTGCTAAAAAGCAAGGACTGACGTACTCATAATGGGCCACCGAAATCCGAAGCATTATGCGATGCTGCAAATTCAATTCCACAGCAGATAGTTGTGCTAAATCTTATGCAGAAATCCTCCTACGAGATAGAGTCGTTCAAGGCGCACCTGACCATCAAAACCTCATCGACGCCCTCAAGTTACATATCCTAGCTTGGAAGGAGACCTAGCCATCTCGCAACCATCTCAAATAGCACAGACAATCCAGAGTCCGTCGTCGCATCTGACAGACGTCGCCTTCAAGGCTTCAACTAAAAGCCACTCTCGCGTGAACCACGGGCTAGCGTAACTCGCAGCGTAGAGGGATGCTTCCCTCCGGAGCAGAGTACTTCCGCCGCCTTCTTCGCGGCGTTTGCCCCCAGCGCAGAGTTGTTTCTACAACTTGCGGTCGAACAGCAACAGTATCTTATGGAACATATACTGTGTCACTTAGAAGTGGCGCACCCTCCCTGCTACAGCACCAGTGGACGACTTGGAAGGCCTCATTATCAGTGGGTTTCGACACCACCCATACAATGTAGGGCTGTTGCTATGACAGACGTCACTGGGTACACATCCACATTGCTGGCCACTGCATACAAGCGCCGTAGCTACAAGATATTGACCCTAGAAAAATACAGATTGTTCAGCTCTGCCATTCTCATGCCACGCTCCTGCTGCTTCTTCTTGAATAAGGCCAAGCACCAATTTCAGTATAAATCAGAAGGGAAACTGTTACACACCAGTTGTTCAAAATGTGTGATTTATTTGGCACTAAATGTTTTGGGCTGAATTACCCCATTAATAAAACAAGGAAACACAAATCATTACTTCTCATTATTGCACATATAATGTATCTAAAGCTCTAGAGTATAACATATGCCAAATTTAATATCACGTTATGGGCTATCGAAAATAATGAGTAAACATTAGACTCTTTTTCAACCATACAACACTCTAGCTTTTACATCTAACTGTGGTACATAACACTCATCTAAAGTTCAGTTTTTACTTCCCTCATCTGCCAAAGATTATATTTTTTGTTAGATATATATCATAGCCACCAACAGTGCTGCTGTCAATAGTAAAATATTGCAACATTTGTATGTTAAGACAAAGGAAATCCTAAAAATAGTCTTGAGCCACCAACAATTCTGCTGTCAACAGTAAAATCTTGAAACGTTCATGTTTCAAGTCAAAGCAAATCCTAAAGACAATGCTGCACCTACATTGCAAAGTTTGCATCTAGTGAGGATAACCAACATGAACCATTAAAACTGAATGGTCAATAAGAAGGATAGGTTGCTGGCAGCTTTTAAGGATAAATTCCACTTGGATACATTTGTCGTTTCATTTAACACATTCCTCTTCTAAAGAACAAAATCTCTCTTTTCCACTGAATTTGATAGCAACCAACATTTTTCTTCTAAATGCAATACATTAAAGTGGTCTGTGACGCTTCCTAACGAATACTGTTCATTCTTAAGGTGCTCTGCTACGCCGATGAACCATTTCCTTTATTATGTTATTTAAATCTTATTTTAAACTTTCTTCCTGTCTGACCCACATTCTTCGTCCCACAGATTAGATATTTGATTTCATAAACTACCGCTTTCTCCATCCAGTTCTCACCTGAGGTAATTTTATGCTTCAGATTTTGGTTCAATTTTTATCTGTTCAGAACACAGCTTTAAATCCTTTGCTATTCAATAACGTCATCAGTTTGCTTGAGATGATGCCCCAACCAGGCATGATTCTACCATTAATACTAATTCACTCTTTTTGTTGGTTTCTGTTTCTATCTTTGCTTCACTCCTATCTATTAAACCTGTGAAAGCCATTTTCTAGCGCTGTATGTTTATGTATTTTCATTCCTCATCATTGGTCTTAGGGATTAATAGCATGATATTAGCCCCAAGGACCGTATTTTTAAAGAATGCTATTTTATGTTTATGGGTGTGGCATGAAGTCGGGTCTTATCAATTACTGCACCAGTGAAAAAGTGTTTCCCATACATTCCTATTGCTTGGTTTTCTTCTTCTCGATCATCAAATCAAGAAATTTTAAGAATCCCTAATAGCCGTGATCTACAACAAATACTATATTCTTGTGCATTGTGTTAAAGTCACTCGCCATTTCATCTATTTTTTCTTTGACATATCTTCCATGCAAACATATTTATCACTGCACTTTTATCACTGTGCCTAATATTTTTCTTTAGAAAAAGCTGTTTCGTGTGTATTCAAAAAGACATCTGCTCTCCTAATTCACAACCCACTTCTAATCATTTTCTTGTATGTAAAACTTACCATTAAACTTAAAATACTTGAACAATAAGACAAGCTTTTACAATACTATCAATGCAGGTATTTCTAGCTCAGACATTTTTTCACACTCACGTAAGTTGCCTTTTATAATGCCTGTCGCTTCCTCAAGTGGAAGAAATTTAATTACTTCTAATGAAGCCACCTTGCACCCTTGTATCAACTGAGCCACCTCGCTACTATTTTAAACCCAAATGGTCTCACTATAATGGTACCATTTATAAAGTATCACACATAACTGCTTGTTTAACTTTTGCACCAGGTCCCCTTCGTTCATTATGACTTTCTGCTTCATCCTTCCCTCGCGGTCAGGAGGTTATTGGGCGCATTACAGTATGCTTTTGAGTCTTTTTTAGTAAATGTTATTTTAGTAAATGTTACTTTTTTCGTAAATGTTACTTTACCCTTGACTAGTATCACGATATTACGCTTCTGCAATCCTGCTTTCAAAAAAGAACCTATACCTTTCCCAATGTAATTCTTCTTGTTTCCTAATTAGATTATATTAGATTAATTATTCATTCTGTAGGCCCACAAAAGGGGGAATCCTCCTGGGTGTGGAACATGTCAGATAAACACATTGCAAAAATGAAATCAGAAAAACTTCACTTTCATTAGTTTTAATGATCCTCGGTCAGTAAACAGTAAAATTATGAACATGAATTAAAATTAAACTTCTAATATTTTCTGGTTTAATACTTACCTCTGCTTTCATTAAATCCATCATTCACACAGTAGCTAGTTACTTGGGTATTACAAACAAGTATTGTCAAAAATTAAAGTAAATTATTCATTTCAATGGTCCTCAATTAAGAACAGTCGAATTATGTACAAGATTTAAAATTAAACTTCCACTATTTACAGACTTAAGACTTACATCTGCTTTCCATACATCCATCATTCACACAGTAAGTAGTTAGTTGGCTGTTACAACCAAGTATTGTCAAAAATTGCAGTACAATAAATTTTCATTAAAATGGTGAACTGCACTTTTCGATAAATTCACGGATGGGATAGAAGGAGCTGGCCACCAAAAATTCTTTTAAATTATGTTTAAATTGTGCCTTGTCTGAAACTAAACTCTC
The DNA here is from genome assembly GCF_021461395.2 of Schistocerca americana. Classification (NCBI taxonomy): domain Eukaryota; kingdom Metazoa; phylum Arthropoda; class Insecta; order Orthoptera; family Acrididae; genus Schistocerca; species Schistocerca americana. Next base: position 759,343,991 of record NC_060121.1, on the reverse strand, counting down.
AATGGTTGCTGTTAACTTATTGAAAATATGTGTTGCTGAAAACTGGACTCCTTTCTGGACAAGAGTAAGTGATTTTAAATCTTTATGTATATTGTTCTTATTACTAGTATTGATACTGTGTGCTAAGCAGTTAGTTCGAAAACGAGATGTATTATTTACAACAAACTTCATTAAGGAATAAATATACTGAGAATCTGTGGTTAGTAAGCCCAATTCTTTGAATAGGTTTCGACATGATGTTCTTGGATTTACACTACACATTATTCTTATTATACGCTTCTGTACTCTAAAAATGTGTTGCCTTTGTGCCCTTTCACTACTAACACTTCATTTTCTTACAACTTCAAATTTACTTCATTTAACACTTTCGCTGCTCTTCTCTCTTTCTTCATTGATACTTCATTTTTCATTGTTTTAGTTGCCTTATATACTGAACTACATTATTTCTCTCTCGACATTTTTAACCTTAGCAATATCAATGTATTTTCTGTAATATGTACTAGTGACGGCGGGGTGCTTTATTCTCACCACAAAAAATTTAAAAAATCTAATTTCGTAAACCGTTATTAACATCCATTAATGGGCGCTTCGTTAATAGGTATTGACGTGTATGAATGGTTCAGTATCTGGAAATGTCGTTTAGAACAATCGCAGCAATACCTAGGCGCTTTCCATAACCAAGGAGCGATGCTTTATGACCACCAAAGAAAAACTAAAAAATCGTCCATTTCATTGATTTCGTTGGCTTTCATTCACAACATACTTTTTAAAGATATATCGATGCATAAGAAGGGTCTTGGATATGAAAATATGACTACGATATTTCTGTTGAAAAATTACGTCTACTACTAAGACTTAAGTTTTTGGATTAAGTTTTACTAAAAAAAATTACAACAGTCTAGGAAACTGGTAGAAGACCTCATTAAAAACAATAACATTGTTTCAGAATTTTAAAATGTGAGAAATATGACAAAAAGATAACATTTTCAAAAGCTGGATATAAAGAACGCCCCCCCCCGGGTTAAGCTATCTGCAATTGTTTTAGTTGTTGCTGCTAGATTACACATGTTTTTCATCGTTGCTGTGGATGGAGCATTGCATTTCAACCGTTTATGTAAAGAGTAGTTTCCTCATTGGAGAAACGCATGTTACTATAGATTTTAGCCTTTGGAAAAAGGTTTTACTGTTCGTCTCGCACTGACCTAGTCCACTTTTTATGTGGTCTACTTTTTACTAAATCTAGTAATTTCACTTCGTGTATCTTAACTAAAATACTTTATCTGTAAGAATTAAAACTCTGGTGTCTTTATAAAACTTCATTACATTGTACAGCTAGAAGTGCACTCTGTGATTGGAAATGTACTTCATACAACTCATCATAAGGACATCACACAACACCCAGTCATCACGAGGCAGAGAATTTATGTTGCTGTACTCCTGTCTTCCCCTGAATAATTTTCGTACTTCCTTTTTCTTCAGTTAGGTGAAGTATTCCATCTCTTACCTACCTTAGTATCGACGGTTGTCTTTCCAACGTCGGTGATTGCTGTGTTTATAGATGTCCACTCTTCTTCAACTGAACTGGATACTGCGGTATTCCTTATCACAGTATCGACATCCTTAGCGAACTCCAAATGCGTATCACCATTCTTCAGTACTTTATTATCTCACTTCCTTCCAGAGTGATTCTTCGGTACGTTTCTCTTAAACTTCAGTCTGCTCTTCATCGTTACAAGGTTGTGATTTAAGTGTATATCTGTGCCTTGTTACGCTTTACAATCCGGTATCTGATTTCAGAATCTCTCTCTCACCATGATGTAATCCAGCTTGAATCTGCGTCGTCCGCTGTTGCTATCACCCCATGGTGGAAGACTGGTACACATCTTCGTCAGCACCGAAATCCAAATGTCATTCAATTTCACACTCTCCTCCATCCTATGGAATTTCGTGGGTCGCATCGCACACATCCATGCCTGAGGCAGGATTCGAACCTGCGACAAACGTATTATCCACGTACCGGAACCAAATATTCTGTTTCTTGTTCGCAGTTTCCAATGGCCGAGCCTCGAATATTTCCATAAACAAGTTCGCTATAACTGGGCATAAGTGGCTCCCCATAGCGACACCATCCCTCTACGCGTAGAACTCATCGCTCCATTTGAAATATGTGGTTGTGAGGCAATTTTTAAACAGTTCTGCAACATCTTGCACCTTCAGCAATCAATAAAGTCTTGGTGCTAGCGCAACTGAATTGAACAGATATCTCTGCGTGCTCTGTTCCATAGAGGACTTCTTTATCAACCGCGTAACATTTCTAAGAAACTCGTCAGTGGGTTCTTTACCAAGTTTCCTATATGTTTGCGGATCTAATAAATCATTAATCTTACTGTCATAGTCGGTCGCATTCAAAACAAGTGTTGCATGTCCCTTGTCAGCGGGAAAAACAATAACACTGTCGTCTTCGTTCAGGAGCTTTTGGCATTCCTCTCACCTACAGTTAAACTACTTTTTGGAGGCTTTGTGCGAGACAGTATCCTTGCAACCAGCAGACCACCACATTCATTGTAACAGAACTCAAGTTAATTTTGGTAAACATTTTTGGAATACAGTAATCAATAGATTATTATATTTTGACTAAAGTTCAGTCTTGATCACACCATTTATGTTTCAATGACATAGGTAACCGGTTTCGGTTATTTTTACATAACCATCATCAGACCTGTGGATTAATTTTCGGAAATACTAGAAACCAATCTTTAAATAAAATGAAAGTGTCTAATGACGTCAAAATTTAACAAGATAAAATAAAATTAATTATACCCATGGCTCCCTTAGGATGGTAGGCGGAGCTCTCCTCAGCTGCTACAAAGTTAACTGATGGTTATGAGTGCTGAGCACGAGCTTAAATATGCAGAGGCTCCGCTTACTTCCTGTCACATTACTTCACAACTGCCAATCAGCGTTCATAATATGACGCCATCGTCAAAGTATAAAAGTAAGAAATACACTAATAACATAAAATTGATTCATTTAAAATGTATGATTAACAGATAGTTAGTATGTGTACAGCTTATTTATATTTTAGATAAAAACAGTAAACTATGATGTGTAATAGTTGTGCCCTCTATGGGCAACCTTAATACTATTACAGTGTCAGTTACATCAAAGATGTGAAAGTCCTTGGAGTTGTGGTATATATCGATCATACCGAGTCGCCTACATCACAATTGCATCTTTGTTGGATGTTGCAGAATCGACTTACTTAAACTGTAGTTTTCATAGCAATATTCTTTATAGCAGTAGGGTAGCAGCCAAGAGTACGTTCCACATTATGTATGTCTGAATAACTGTTGAGACCATTGATTAAATTTTTAGAACTCATCGATCTAATTGTTTTTATAATAATTAATGTCAATTTAATAAGAATTTTATATGTTGTACAGCATATTTTACATACATAGCTTTTGCCATGGGTATAACTAGTTTTATATTTTAAAACAAAAGAGTAGGTGCTCTTATTATAAAATTCCGTCAAAAAGGTCGTAAAAACATTTTTCGCGAAAATCTAATTGTTCATTGAGCAGCATTGATGATTTGGTTTTCAAATGAGCATATTGAATGCACTTTAGATTACAATTATTTCTCTTTTAATACTAAAATCTATTGCCAGAAAGATGGCTTAGCAATGGGCAATTCTTTGGCTGGGACAGTTGCAGACATTTTCGTGAACCACATTGAGACGCAATTCCTGAAAAATAACCCTGATATCACAAATAAAATCATATATTACAAGCGATACGTAGATGATACATTATTGCTTTATAATGGTTCAAAAGATGAAATTGAGAAGCTTGCTATAAAATTAAACTCTATGCATCCGAAGTTGCAATTTACGGTTGAGCATGAAAATCGAAAATCTATTAACTACCTAGATCGCAGGAGAGCTTCTGTAAAGTTTGGAAGGTAGGAGACGAGGTACTGGCAGAAGTAAAACTGTGAGTACCGGGCGTGAGTCGTGCTTCGGTAGCTCAGTTGGTAGAGCACTTGCCCGCGAAAGGCAAAGGTCCCGAGTTCGAGTCTCGGTCGGGCACAAAGTTTTAATCTGCCAGGAAGTTTCATATCAGCGCACACTCCGCTGCAGAGTGAAAATCTCATTCTGGATACCTAGATCTCACTTTAACTAATAACAATGGGAAACATTTCTTCACCATATACAGCAAACCTACAACCACTGATGTTATTATTAATGCCACATCATGTCATCTTGACAAGTATAAAAAAGCATTTTTTAAATCTAAGACACACCGAAAATTAAAATTACCGCTAGAAGCTAATGAGATCAAAATGGAAATGACCATCTTAAAACAAAGTGCAAAAACTAACTCTTTTGACACACGACAGGTAGATATCATTTTCAATAAAGTGCAACAATCACAAAGTACTCCACTAATAGGTAATCCAAAATATATGAAGATGACATATATGGGAAACATATCAGATAGAATTACTAATTTATTCAAAAATTCTGGAATAACAATAGCATTTACAACTGACAATACCTTACAACAAAAATTAAGACATACCTTAAGTAAACATAATGGAAAATTTACCAGATCAGGAGTGTACAAGATCCAATGTAGAGACTGTGAGAAAATATACATCGGCCAAACAGGTCGAAATTTTGCAGTAAGGTACAAAGAACATAACGTCGGGTACCTCACGCAAAGTCTGTATTCAGCCATCACATAGCATTCAATAATTATGCTGAGGGGACAGTAGAGCAGAATTTACAAGTTCTTCATTATGCAAATAAAGGCTTACTTAAGAATATCTTAGAAGAAATCGAGATATATGCTCATTTGAAAACCAAGTCATCAGTGCTGCTCAATGAACAATTAGATTTTCGCGAAAAATATTTTTACGACCTTTTTGACGAAATTTTATAATAAAAGCACCTACACTTTTGTTTTAAAATATAAGACTAGTTATACTCATGGCAAAAGCTATTTATGTAAAATATGCTGTACAACATATAAAAATTTTATTAAATTGACATTAATTATTATAAAAACTATTAGATCGATGAGTTCTAAAAATTTAATCAGCGGTCTCAACAGTTATTCAGACATACATAATGTGGAACGTACTCTTGGCTGCTACCCTACTGCTATAAAGAATATTGCTATGAAAACTACAGTTTAAGTAAGTCGATTCTGCAACATCCAACAAAGATGCAATTGTGATGTAGGCGACTAGGTATAATCGATATATACCACAACTCCAAGGACTTTCACATCTTTGATGTAACTGACACTGTAATAGTATTAAGGTTGCCCATAGAGGGCACAACTATAACACATCGTAGTTTACTGTTTTTATCTAAAATATAGATAAGCTGTGCACATACTAACTATCTGTTAATCAGACATTTTAAATGAGTCAATTTTATGTTATTAGTGTATTTCTTACTTTTATACTTTGACGATGGCGTCATATTATGAACGCTGATTGGCAGTTGTGAAGTAATGTGACAGGAAGTAGGCGGAGCCTCTGCATATTTAAGCTCGTGCTCAGCACTCATAACCATCGGTTGACTTCGTAGCAGCTGAGGAGAGCTCCGCCTACCATCCTAAGGGAGCCATGGGTATAATTAATTTTATTTTATCTTGTTAAATTTTGACGTCATTAGACACTTTCATTTTATTTAAAGATTGGTTTCTAGTATTTCCGAAAATTAATCCACAGGTCTGATGATGGTTATGTAAAAATAACCGAAACCGGTTACCTATGTTATTGAAACATAAATGGTGTGATCAAGACTGAACTTTAGTCAAAATATAGGACTCAAGCTCTGGTAGCGCAAAGCTTCCAAAAAGTAATTTAATTCTGGGTGAGAGGAATGCCATAAAACACCTACATGAGGACGATAGCGTTATTGTTCTCCCCACTGAAAAGGGAAATGCAACGGTTGGTTTGAATATGACCGACTATAACAGTAAGATTAACGACTTATTAGTTCCGCATAGATGTAGGAAACTGAGTAAAGACTCCACTGACAATGTTCTTAGGAGTATTATGCTGTTGATAAACAAGTGCTCTATGGAACAGAGCGTTCAGAAAAGTCTGTTAAATTTAGTTTGATACCACCACAGCTTTATGGATTGCCGAAGGTGCAAAAAAGACATGTTCCTCTAAAGCCTATAGTGAGTACTAATGGTTCGCCCACACTACTGACCGCATTGGAAAAATGTTAAGAAAGTGGAGCATCGTGATAATCTACAAACCCACCCAGGAAACAAAACATCACCTAAAAACGGTCAAGGATGCTTACCAACCGCTGTAAAAAGCAGGAATTTACAGGATTCCTTGTAGTTGTGGGGAGATGTGAGCTTATACTGCAAAAAGAATGGTCAAAAAGCAACTTGAAGAGCACAAAGACAATTGCAGAAGAAGGGGAAACTGACAGATGAGCCGTTGCAGAACATGCTTTGCAACCAGGAGATAACCACATTCATTTTGATAGCACTCAAGTAGTGGCAGCCACAAGCGTATATAATGAAAGGCTATACAGAGAGGCCATAGAGATTGTAAAACACCCCAGGAATTCCAATTTGAATGGCATCTGCATTCTGGTGCTGAAGAAGATGTGTAACATACTTCCGCCATGGGGCGATAGCAAAGGCGGATGACGACAGTTGGCGGTGACAAATTGCTCTCGCTCATTTGAAACATGTGACGTCAACCCACTGCGTGGAGGCACACGACAGCGGAATTTTGCTGTAGTCAGTAGCAAACCAGAATGTGAATCGGAAGCTCCGATCCCCCTTAAAAATGTTATTCCAGATGGGGTTGGAATGTTGTGTTTTAAGGTGAAATCCGTTCGACCACATCATAATAGTCCGGGACATTTTATTAATTATGACATTTCCGGCCGTGGAAGTTTACATTTTACAATGAGTGTTACGGTACCTACAAAGAAGACTGGGTTAATTAAACGGCGCGATGACAGAGCACACCACACATTAACAACCACTAGATCAACGTGCTTGAGCACCTGAAATTGAGGATTTTCAGAAGCCCAGTACACGCAGTTGCATAGTTTACAGTACCCTTCAGTTTGAATTGCGCCTCGTCAGACTAGATAATCATCCCAGCAAACTGTTCATCCCAGCGAAGCATACCTTCAAATCAGTCACTGTACTCCATCCTTCGTTCCAGGTAGTGCTTGTACATAGCATGGAGCGTTCTTGGAATGTGGCTTTCCACTTTGCAGCCTTCAGAATTCGTCGTGTGATTGATCAGCGTATCCCGCTTTCACATGCACCCAACATCGGTCATTCGTTCAGCATCATCGACGTTGCTTGGCCACTGACGGGGGCAGAATGCAGTACGTGTAAATCTCAAAACTGCTAGGGGCATAACAAACGCATATTACCTCTCGTTGTACGATTTTTCAAAATAAGACAAAATCAGATAAAAATACAGCTTTAGCTGACTTCCCTTTATTTATTTTTGTGAGTTAATGGTTAGCGGTGAGTCATGAAAAAGAGCTAGTTCATTCCATTGAGTGAGCAGTTCTGAGCCAGTCTCTGAAGAGAACGGTTTCGCCCATTTCTACTGTTTATAAAGGCATTTTGGCCTCTATGTGGAGGAACCACGTAATTACACAGGAGCGCTGTCTATCCCGAGTTGCCGAGCTCTGGAATTTCTTGACTTGATAACGTCGGTCTTCTGCGGCAGGATCGATGTCTTATCCATGTGCAACACAAGACGAATGTGTTGCCATTCTTGCTGTACTCCTTTTTATATGTTCAGTATCCCCTGTTAGTTTATATGGCATGGTGGTTTCCACACTTGAGCAGTATTGTAGCACGGGCAGCACAATTTTTTTATAAGCAACCTCCATTGCAGACGCATTGTCTTTTACAACTATCCGACACATGAGCCAAACTGAACACTATCTGCTTTACCTATGAAAGAGACCATGTGCTGATCTCATTTCAGACCAGGCTGCCAGTCTTGCTTGCGACATGAAAGCAGAGCTCAACATTTCGAGCATAGCCGAAAGGACCGATTGCGCACTTTTGGTACAGAGCTGAGTCAAGGATCTGAATCAGATGCTCAGACGATTCTGTGACCATGCAGACTGCAGATTTATCTACTTGAACCATAGGGTGGTTGGGTTTCGGGTTCTGCTGAACAGGTCAGGAGTCCACTACATGCAGGAGGCGGCTACATAGGTAGCAGGGTCTGTGTGGCGAGGGCTGGGCCGTTTTTTAGGTTAGATGGTCTTGGGATAACACAAAAAGGGCTTCAGTCTCAAAGGGTGCAGGTCGAACGCAGGAAGAGTGTAGATACGGGAACCATAAGTTGGCAGTTGTAAATTCTCGTAGCTATGTTGAGAAAGTACCAGAGCTCCAAGCGCTAATAGAAAGAACTAATGCTCAAGTCGTTTTAGGCACTGAAAGCTGGCTAAAGCCGGAAATAAGGTAGCTGAAATTTTTGCGAAGGACCTAACGATGTCCAGAAAGGTTAGGCTAAACACAGTTGGCAGTGACGTGTTTGTGACTGTTAGAAGTAGTTATCTTGTAGTGAAATTGAAGTAGATAGTTCCTGTGAGTTAGTGTAGGCATGTATCATTCTTGGAAAGCATAATAAAACAATAATTGGATTCTTTTACTGACCACCCAGCTCACATGACACAGTTCTGAATGGTTCAAAGAAAACTTGAGCTTAATTTCAAAGACGTACCCGACTCATACAATTATAGTTGGTGGTGACTTTAATTTAACCTCAATATGTCGGCGAAAATACATGTTTCAACTTGGAGGTACTCGTAAATCATAATCTGAAATTGTGGTAAACGCATTCTCTGAAAATTGGTTTGAGCAGTTAGTGTAAAAGCCCATGTCAATAGTAAACTGTTGTGAAAACACACTTGACCACTTAGCAACAAATAATCCTGAGCTAATAATGATCATAAAAACGGATACAGGGATTGCGAAAGTGAATATTTTAACCCCCAAGTCCTCCAAAAGTAAACGAAAAATACACCTATTCAAAAAAGCAGATAAAAGCTCACTTGACACCTTCCTGAGAGATAATCTCAACTCCTTCCAAATAAACAATGTAAGTGTAGATCAGATGTGGCTTAAATTCAAAGAAAAACTATCAACAAACATTGATAGATTTACGAGTATACCAAATAAATTAACATACAATAGAGCTGATCCCTCTTGGTACACAAAACTGTTGCAGAAATAAACGAAAAAAGCGTACCAAATTTACACGAAAGCAAAATCTTCAGGTGGCTCCCATGACACAGTCCTCCCCATGTTGGATCCACGCTCAGACATAGAACACATCTCCAGACACAACGCATGGTGGATCCACACTCGAGTCCTATGCCAGACATAGCATATTGTGGATCAGCCTGTGATCACCGCTCCAGATATAACGCGTGGTGGATGAACATTAAAACCCTATCCTGGACGTGGCATATTGTCGATATGCATCTGAACATTGTTCTGGATATAGTGTGTGGTAGATCCATTATCTAACACTAACTCAGGTCTACTAAGCATCATGGGAGCCATCCACATCACATGCACAGACAAAGGCGTACAGAAAACAGAGAAAATGCATTGCAACAGCAGATTATGTGGTTGGAAGTGACTGGATATATTCGAGTTCAGTGTTATACTCTACCATCCAACCAGGAAAATAGTATATTTGGGCTAGGTGTCGACAACTGTACTACATTTATAAGCCATTTTAGAATAAGTGGCGAGAAGTGTTGTCATGATTGCATGGACAGATGTGATATAAAACGATAAAGTTACGAAAATTGACAGAAAATACGTATAAATTGAGGAAAATGGGCTAAAATACGAGGAAACTGAGGGGACCGATGGTGTACTTGGATGTCATCCTCTTGGTGCAGGACAATTCTTATACGAGTACATGGGAATGATAATGTGACAGCAAGAGGAATACAAAAAAAGTTGACATAGAAGCACCAGGAACCAGGGAAACAGTTATTTTTCGTTGACAGCGATAAGAAAGCAGGAACAGAATGTTTAACATGGATGACCACCAGATGTAGAGTAATAAATTTATGTATGTTAGATCAAGCCCTGGTGTGACTCCAGAGTTAACAGCTATCATCTAATAGATCTTTATAAATTGTTCTTAGTTAAAGAGTATTGAATTATCAGCTCGGGCGGGAATTCAATATAAAGCAATAGAATGGATTGTGTGTTTGACCCTGTGCAAAACTGTTTAGCTGTTTTAAACCCTAACAAATTATATTTACAATGTGCTTCTCTGTACACTCCACTAATCACAACCATGAAGTGTCAGCTAACAAATACCTTACAGAACAGTTGCTGCATGCAAGCTAGTTGGCGGCTGTCTTTGATGCTTTCCTGGAAAAGAGGACCATTTGCCTTTAAACTGGCATGGATATGCATTAAAGGATGATAGAAAGTAGATGGAATGGTCAGTTGAGAGAGGTTGTAATGAGGTATGGTTTAGTGGTAGATTGGTGATACATTCTAGAGAGAGGAAGATGTTGCTGAAGGTCATTTATCATGCATTTAACGAGTTTTTTCCATTGTTCTATCAGGGTGCATCAATTGTGTGGTATAACTTATGATCGACTTGTACACAGTTACGTGTTCTGTGTGTGACTTAGAGTGCTATCTACCTACAGTAGTTAACGCCAACCGTCTCCATACCAAAGTCTGCAGAGGATTTCCAATGCATATGTGAGCAATCATGTCCATCGATGGAAAATCTACTACAACATCCTTCGATGTATTCACAGTACTCCATTTCTCTGCCACATCTTGGACGTAAATCGAGTTTTTAGTTTCATAACTGCAGTGATTCTAAGTTAGACAAGTATTTGTGAGGTTCTGCAAACCCTATGTGTACATTTACTTGACACTTGTCCTGTTTACAGAGTTAGTGGAGCATGGCATCTAATTTTACATGTCAAACACCATCGCTATGTGTTTGTCTGTCTCCTGCTCAGAGGCATTTTCCATTGCTAAACATCATTTTATAGGATTAATGTGAGCATAGTATATTTTCTGAACCGTAATCGTATGTGAACAGTCGGAGCTATAAACCTCCAGAAAGCTATATTGTGCATGTATAACAAAGAACTATGTTTTTCTTTGGTGCAGAAGGAAGTAATTTTACCATCTTAAAGTCTGTCACTGAAATGATAGGGACAGAAAACTTACAGGATGTATGTTTGTCAGATGTTGGACATATGTGCCCTGCATTAGAGTATTGAGAGAATTGCACTCCACATGAGTAATATCTCGGAAACCACGTGGCTTTAACATTATAGTGTGTTTAAGTGCAGAACTGTGTAGCCTTAGAAGTGCAAATGTTTATGTTCTATGATCATTTCTCTCTTGATCATACCTTCTTGGTAAGTACCCCAGACACTATAACACTACTTTAAAATTGATATTGTAGTTGATACACTATCAACTGTACACTGATAATGAGGGCTAACCTCCTAGACATGTGCACATATGGTAAGATATTGTGTACTTGGATGGGTGTCTTGAGTAAGACTGGATGGAACAGTCTACAATGAACAGCAGTTATGGGCTCAGCTCGCTCTGTTCCTTCTCAAGTTGTGAAGTAGCTGGTATAGTACTCTCCGACTTCTAATTAAATTGGCGACAGTGTTGCAAGGGGGGTTAGTTAAAGACAGTGCAGGGAGGTCTTCCAAACTTCAACTGTATCTTATGAATGCAAGAATGCGCTGTTACTCCCATCCACGTAGGGAAAGATGGGCAATCGTAATGGTAAATCATACACTATAATCAAAGTGCTAAAAATATGTAGATACTTTGGCCATATGTTCATGAATTAAACATCGTTGGACGTACTGCACTGTCATCCATCCATATTCGAAGTCTAGTATATGGTACATGCAAAGCAGTAGAGGGCTGGTTTATCGATGATTATATGTCGCTGGTCAGTGTTGAAATTACGGCAAAACTGGTAAAATTGCTAAAACTGATCGCACTTTAAGTTGTGGTGCTTATTACAGTACATTGTCCCACATCGACAGCGCGTTTTGTATCCCGTCCGTCCATTGGTATTCTGGTGATTACCACAAGATGATTGACTCGCACCACTTGTTTGAGATGGAAAGAGTCTTTGTGGGAGCAACAACTTACGGCACTGGGCAGCACCAAAACAGTGATTGCGTACATAGTTGCAGTATAAGAAAGCAGTGCTCTTGGTCTCTTTGAAATAGAACACCGACAAATCTGCTACCCCATTACTGTGAAATATGAGATTAAATGCAGAGGTCATCAACTTTAGGCAGCTATTTGGGAATGTTCCACAATGCCACAAACTCTTCCAGTTTCCATATGTTGCGATATCCTCCACACTTTTGTCAATAGGAAACACCATTCTGTGTGTTGTGGTAGCAGCATTGTTTACACCACGTGATGTCAACCTTTCTGTGACAGCCAATGGATCAAAACATGTTAATGTCAGTTAGTAGCTGACACAGACCTCAAAATCGTGGTGGAAAAACAAAATGTATTCCCATGTATAAAGCTGTAGTCATTCATTGCTTGACTGTGTTACAGTAGAAAATGTTTCAAACTGCGTATGAAACAGCAACACAGGGACCCTCTCTTGTGATTGATTGTCTGTGGGATATTGTCCTCCTACAGTACATGTGACAATACTTTACACTGGTCTGTGCAAGCGATTTTGATCACTGTCCACCAGCACAAATGAACGAATATTTGTGTATTTAACAGAATCATCACATATGCTCAATATCAGCACAGAGATGGTATTTGTTTCAGATATATCGCAAGAGAGGGATGCAGTAATACATTATCGAGTTCTCTAGCGAGTGACAGTAGCAAAGTTTTTATAGTTCGTAGTTCTTCTCTGTTGGATGGTACAAAATAACAAGGACAGAGAGAGACTTTGGGTGACAGACATGAACACATCCTGAGGGACGCGGATCTCCTTCAGATTACAGTACCTGTTTGTATTTGGAAACACATTGCAATGCTGAAGCAAAATCCTCATCCTCCTTCCAGTTCCTGTAATTATCTCAATAAGAAACGCCACCATAACTGCTTGTACTGTCTTTTCTGTTGCATTTTGTTGTGAAAGGAAGGTTTATCTGGCACTAGCCTTACACATAAGACATGGTTGGCAGAGCTACGAAACATATTCCAATTTCCACCGAGTGTCAAAACGTGGTCCTGTCGCATTAACGGAGCTCATCCTGTTTCTCCACAGGATGCAGGTGGTGGTAGGTATAGTGTTTTCCGAGTTCCGCTCAGTTCTGATTTAAATTGGAACGATCACATGGACAAAGCTACAGGGAGGGTGGGGAAGAGACTGAGGAACAGTTGCAAGATATGAAAAGACTATCTAAAACGATGCTGGAGTTTTGCTGTAAGAGGTCCTTAGCAAATAGGTTCAATAAAGTTAACTCCTTTGGAGATGAGAGTGCCACAAATATGATTCACCAATGGCTGTAATCATTAAAAGACATCTCCACAGGATCCTATGCTAGTATGAGCTTGAATGAAGAGATTTGATTCCACAACACTGACAGAATTTCTACTAGGAAGCGTAACACTAGAGATCTGAAAGGCAGGTATATTGGTCACAGGATTTTGTACATTTCTTACAACTTCAATGAAGCATGGCATTTTTAAGTGATTCTTCACATAGCACATCATCTACTGTATGTGATCATTCTCAGTCAACCATCATCCTCTCTCGCCTATAGCCCACGTGTATATTGCACAACTTCTATTACAGTGTCTGCATAATGTCAAGACAGAAAGTGTTACAAACACTGTTTGTTGGTGTGTGGTAAATATTAGCAACAGCGCGAGGGAATTGCACACACCGGTTTAATATCACGTTCCTTAACCAAATCACTTTCTAAATTCAGTGAGAAGGCTGATTTTATTACGAGCTTACACACCTGGCGATGTGCACCTGCGCTTTCGGTCTGTTAATACACACCTCAGCAATCACAGTCTATATTCGATGTAGTGGTATTTCTGTGGAAGAAAAATTCATTCAGCAACCAATACCACACCTCGAATTATGAGGGATGTATAGTTTTAAACATGGGTATCGTTAGGGGCTGTTGTGACGCCTTTAGAACCAAGACCCCTTTTACGGGCAGTAGAATCCTTCTGTGGTCAGTTTTAAATGTCGCTCCTCCATAGTGTTCATCTAAAAGAACATCATCTTCCCTCCATGGATTCCCATTTCAGCTACCTGGCGAGTGTAATCCGACTGCTGAAAAAAATTACTCGGCATGCAAAGCGACTGTCATGAACAATTTAATTAATTAGCCTATTAATTTGTATCAATGACTTACTGCCTGATGGATGGAAGTGATAGTTATGGTACCATGAAATGATCCTGGAGTGGGAGCTGTAATCAGGCGTTTTTTCGTTTCCAGCCTTCACGAGAAAAGACGACCATCCTACAAAAATCAAGTACAGTACCGAATCTATTAAGTGATATATAGTATAGACCTGATATTTTCAACTTCTTTGTGCCGTTATCTTAAAGAGACTTCGTATTTGGTTACTTTAAAGGAATTCGGAAGTCAGGTGGCATCTTGTGACAGAGGTAGAATGTTCTAGTCCTGTGATGCAGGAAGTAAAAGATATTAAGCTGATTAGAACAGATTTTTTTACTTGATGAGAGAATACTTAGAGGAAATATGACCTATGCCTACAGTTACAGGATTTTCACAACAAATAGTGATACTTCAGTGGTGTGAGACGTGTGTATGCCTCAATTTCTTCTGTCTTCGAAAATAACTTGTATAAAATGGCGTAATCTAAATTTCGCTTGTGAGATTCGAGGCATATGCTGAACAGCACTGCTGGCAGGTAGGTAACTTGGATTTTTTATACTGAGGGGTCTGTTGGTGTGAATTGGTTAGTACTACTGTAAACATCCAGGCCACTGCTGTTTGAGTCACGGTGGTTATAAATAAACAGTATATCCTCTGCTACATAATTGACATTGACTTCAATTTCATATGATCATGGACTCATTTTCAGACTTTATATCTTCAGTTGATCAATTTTGTATAATGAGATCCTTCCTTTCCAGCACAGAGTGAGTCCATCTCCCACAAATTTGCAGATGGGGATGAGGAATTGAGTTGGAGGGAGGAGGGGAGGGCTGGGGATTTCCCAGACAGGGGTTATTAAGTAACTGATCGATTTAATTAATGAGTCAATTAATTTGCTATCAAAAGTGTGCTCATTCTGGTGAGGGGGAGCGGTTGCGAGTTTCCCACAGGGGTTGTGGAGGAGGAGCAGGAAGAAAATGGGTCGAGGGTTCTCAGAAGGATGGATTATCTCCTGGGGATTATAAATCAACCCCAGAGAATTATAAACCCCTTAGTAGAATAAAAGGTTAAGGGGAGATGATGAGTTTGGCCCTGAAGCTATGCAAGCTGCACTAACAAAATGTTATAGAACGAATTTTATCCCACTACTCACTTTAACCCTGAAGCCAAATGGATGGGGATGGAGTAGTAGCATTGCAGCTCCCCTTGTCCAAAAAAGGTATCTCGACCCTGATTGCTTGTTTTTCCCCTTTTTTTCTAAGAAGGATCTCTAATCATCAACTGGGTACCACTGTTAGAACTGAGCACTATTGTAACACATTGCTGAGGGTCAAAGAGGCCTTGAAGGAGAAGCACAAGTGCAAGCTCTCGAATAGGATAGTGTTTTTTTTTTTTTTTTTTTTTTTTGTCATCTGTATTCTGACTGGCTATGCAGCTCTAAAGATTTTTTCCTTCTACAGCTCCCTCTAGTACTATGGATGTCATTCCATGCTGTCTTAACAGGTGTCCTGTTATCCTGTCCCTTCCCTTGTCAGTGTTTTCCACATAGTCCTCTCCTTCCACATTCTATGCGAAACCTCTTCATTCCTTACCTTATCAATCCACCTAATTTTCAACATTCGTTTATACCACCACATCTTAAATGCTTCGATTCTCTTCCGTTCTGGTTTTTCCCACAGTTCATGTTTCACTTCCATGCAATGCTGTGCTTCAAACACATGTTCTCAGAAATTTCTTCCTCAAATTGAGGCCTATGTTTGTTGCCTGTGCTAGGCTGTTTTTGATGTCCTCCTTGTTTCATCCGTCATTGTTTGTTTTGCTGTCTAGGTAATAGAATTCCTTCACTACTTCGTGACCATCAACCGTGATGTTAAGCTTCTCACTGTTCTCATTTCTGCTCCTTGTCATTACTCTTGGCTTTCTTTGATTTACTATCAGTCCGTATTTTGTGCTCATTAGACTTTTCATTCCATTCAGCAGATCATGTAATTCTTCTTCACTTTCACTCTGGATACCAAAGTTATCGCCGTGCAGGGATAGGAGGTTTGAGTCCTCACTCGCGCAGGGGTGTGTGTGTTTTCCTTAGCGAAAGTTAGTTTAAGTTAGATTATGTAGTGTGTAAGCCTAGGGACCGAATACCTCAGCAGTTTGGTCCCATAGAAACTCACTACCACCACAGCATTGTCACCAGCGAAATGTATTATTGATATTTTTGACCCTGAATTTCAGTTCCACTCCTAAACCTTTCTTTTATTTCCATCGGTGCTCCTGCAATGTACAGAGTGAACAGTAGGGGCGAAAGACCACATTCCTGGTTTGCACCATTTTTAATCCGAGCACTTCTTTCTTGGTCATCCACTCTTATTATTCCCTCTTGGCTCTTGTCCATATTGTATATTACCCATCTCTCCCTATAGCTTACCCCTATTTTTCTCAGAATTTCGAACATCTTGCATCATTTTACATTGTCGAACGCTTTTTCAAGATCAAAAAATCCTGTGAACGTGTCATGATTTTTCTTTAGTCTTCCGTATATTATCAACCGCAACGTCAGAATTGTCACTCTCGTGCCTTTACCTTTTCTGAAGCCAGACTGATCGTCATCGAGCACATCCTTAATTTTCTTTTCCATTCTTCTGTATATTATTCTTGTCATCAACTTGGATGCATGAGCTGTTAAGCTGATTGTGCGATAATTCTCGCAATTGTCAGCTCTCGCAGTCTTTGGAATTGTGTGGATGACATTTCTTCGAAAGTCCGATGGAATGTCGCCAAACTCATACATGCTACACACCAATGTGAGTAGTTGTTTTGTTGCCACTTCCCCCAGTGATTTTAGAAATGCTGATGGAATGTTGTCTATCCCTTCCGCCTTATTTGATCTACGGTCCTCCAAAGTTCTCTTAAATTCTGATTCTTTACTGGATCCCCTATCTCTTCTAAATGGACTCCTGTTTTTTCTTCTATCACATCAGACAAATCTTCCCCCTCATAGAAGCCTTCGATCCACTCTTTCCACCTATCCACTCTCTCCTCTGCATTTAACAGTGGAATTCCCGTTGCACTCTTATGTTACAACCAAAGGTTATTTTGACTTTCCTATACACTGTGTCAGTCTTCCTGACATTAATTTCTTTTTCGACTTCTTCACATTTTTCATGCAGCCATCTCGTCTTAGCTTCCCTGCACTTCCTGTTTATTCCATTCCTCAGCGACGTGTACTTCTGTATTCCTGAATTTCCCTGAACATTTTTATACTTCCTTCTATCAGCGATCAATTGAAGTATTTCTTCTGTTACCTGGTTTTTTTTTTGTAGTTACCTTTTTTGTAACTATGTTTTTCTTTCCAACTTCTGTGATTGCCCTTTTCAGAGATTTCCGTTTCTCTTCAACTGTACTGCCTACTGAGCTATTGCTTGTTGCTGCATCTAGAGCCTTAGAGAAATTCAAGCGTATCTCGCCATTCCTTAGTACTTCTGTATCCCACTTCTTTGTGTATTGACTCTTCCTGACTAATCTCTTAGACTTCAGCCTACTCTTCATCACTACTACATTGTGATCTGAGTCTATATCTGTTCATGAATACACCTTATAATCTAGTATATGGTTTTGGAATCTCTGCCTTACAATGATGTACTCTAACTGAAATCTACCTGTGTCACCCGGCATTTTCCAAGTATACCTCTCTCTCTTGTGATTGTTGAACAGAGTATTCCTTATTACTAACTGATATTTATCACATAACTAAATTAGTCTTTTCCTCTCTCATTCCTTGTCCCAAGCCCATATTCTCCTTTAACCTTTTCTTCTACTCCTTCACCTACAACTGTATCCAGTCCCCGATGACTATTAGATTTTCATCTCCCTTTACGTACAGTAATACCCATTCAATATCAATATTCTCATACACTTTCTCCATCTCTTCATATTCAGCTTGCGATGTTGGCATGTATACCTGAACTATCGTTGTCAGTACTGGTTTGCTGTCGATTCTGATAAGAACAACTCTATCATTGAACTGTTCACAGTAACATACTCTCTACCCTACCTTGCTATTCATAACGAATCCTACTCCCATTATACCATTTTCTACTGTTGTTGATATAACCCTACACTCATCTGAACAGAAATCCTTGTGTCCTTCCCATTTCAGTTCACTGACCCCCACTATATCTAGACAGAGAATTTCCCTTTTCAGGTTTTCTAGTTTTTCCATCACGTTCAAGCCTGTGACATTCCACGCCCCAATTTATAGAACGTTATCCTTTCATTAGTTATTCAATCTTTTTCTCATGGTCACCTTCCCCTTGGCAGTCCCCTCCCAGAAATCCGAATGGGGGCCTATTCCGGAATCTTTTGCAAATGGAGAGATCATCATGACATTTTATTTTCAATTACAGGCCACATGTCCTGTGGATGCACATTATGTGTCTCTAATGCAGTGGTTCCATTGACTTCTTCATCCTAATGCCGTTGATCATTACTGATTCTCCCTTCTTTAGGGGCAGTCTCCCACCCAAGAGCAAGAGAGTGCCCTAAACCTCTGTCCGCTCCTCCTCCCTCTTTGGCAAGGCCATTGGCAGAATAAGGGTGACCTCTTATGCCAGAAGTCTTCGGCTGCCAAAGCTGATTCTTAATCAAAATTTAATTGGGGGCGGGTTTCGAACCTGGGACTGAGGACGTTTTGATTAATAATGAAAACGCTACCGCTAGATTATGGCTGTATAGGGATAGTGCTTATCCAGGACAATGTCGTGTTCCTTCAGAAATATAGATGGAAGGTCTGGAACACCTTCCTCACAACCTCTACATTTCCAATGTGACTTTTATATCTTTTCCCCATAAAACAGTCTCTGATAGGTCAGAGGTTCACCTGTGACAAGGAAGTGCAGGACGCCACGGAAAACTGAATCTGTCAGGGCGAAATTCTCTAGAGAAATGACTAGTAGTGGTACAGGTTTTCCTTTGCACTGCATCGTATGGTGGTTGTGGAGTATGTTTTTAGATTGGGATGTAGAAGTAGACATAGGTGAAATTTGTCTACAAATATGCGTGAAATCCGCTATAAATTTAAATATACTCATGTTCAGAAAAAACAGAACACCTTGAACGACTAGAGATAGGACGTTAATTTTCACAGGACATATACACTAGTATGTTCCGTAGAAATGATTAGCATTTAAACTATGTCAGCCCACAGGTTGAAGACCAACATCGATATCACGGTGCAACATCACCTACCGGTAAAATGTGCCTTCAGCTGTCGTCGTAGATATACACCAAAGGTAGTGGATCTGCGTATCTAGAGCATATGTGCAGATGCCACATACGAGAACCATGGCATCAAATCAGTGAGTTTTAAATAGGGTGTGTTATTGGCATGAGAGAATGTGATGCATCCATCTGGGAAATTGCTTCTCACCTGGGACGAAGTGTTTTGGCAGTGCAGTGGGTGTGTACAGAAATGTTCACGACAAGATGGGTCAGGTCACACCAACCAGACCACCCAACCCCCCTCCCCGAGTAGATCGACACCTCATCCGAATGGCATTGAAGGACTGATGTGCGTCCTCCTTGGCTATGGCGCAACAGTGGAACAGTGTAACACAACGTACACTATCAGGGATGACAGTCCGTAGCCATTTATTATCACATGGGTTATATGAGTGTCGTCCACCTCTCCACCTACCTTTGAAGAATGTGCAGAAATGTGTTAGACGACAATGGTGTATTGAACTATGTCATTGTTTTTTTTTAAGGTTGGCCGCATTTTGGTTCACCACGGAGAGGGGGAGCATCACCACAGTGACTGCATTCACATTCACACAACACATAAGCAACAGGTCGAGACCTTATGGTGTGGGGTGCTATTGTGAAGAACCACAAATCACAACTGATGCATGTCCAGGGCACTGTGATTAGAGTGACCTACATGAATGATATCCTGCGACAACATCCCAGCCGCCATTTTTCAAATTATTGGTGTCACATGATGTCAGCCTTTTGCCCTGGCCCATCAGATAACCAGACTTGTCACCAATCGAAACCTAACCTAACCTAACCTAACCTGGAAAGTGCGTGGGATATAATGAACGACAGTGCAATGCTGTGACCCAATGTCCGCCTGCTTAGCTGGGTGATAACGTGCTTGCCTCCCATGCAAGTAGGCCCGGGTTCGATTCTCAGCTGAGCTGGAGATTTTCTCCACTCGGAAACTGAGTGTTGTGTTGTCTTCATCATCATTTCATCCTCATCACCTGCTCGCAAGTAATCCAATGTGGGGTCGAATGAAATAAGACTTGCACTTGGCGGCCAAACTCCCCCAAATAGGAGCCTCCTGACCAACTACGCAATACGCTCATTTTTTTGTGACCCACTGCTAACGTCCACTGATGAACTGTGGAGCCAAGTGCATGCAGAATGGATGGCTGTACCACAGGATGCCATTTGTGCCTTGCACATGTCGATGTTATCACACATAGAACAAATTGTCAGGGCCCATAGTGGACCTTGTGCATACTAGGCAACAGGACACATAC
The DNA here is from genome assembly GCF_021461395.2 of Schistocerca americana. Lineage (NCBI taxonomy): Eukaryota > Metazoa > Arthropoda > Insecta > Orthoptera > Acrididae > Schistocerca > Schistocerca americana. Next base: position 759,323,051 of record NC_060121.1, on the reverse strand, counting down.
TGAACCAACATAACTGAAATGCTGTCATTTTTTGCAGAACATACTAATGTACATACCCTGTGAATATCAATGTCATATCTCTAGTCGTTCAAGGTGTTCTGTTTTTTTTCTGGACGTGAGTGTGTATGTGACAAGTGCAACTGGCAAAGCCAAGAGCAACAAGCTCGTCCTAAACCCCTGGATCAACTTCAAACAAACTTGGTATGCAGCTTACTTACTAGTTGAAAAGAAATACTATGGCAGTGAGAATCAGCAACCTCCTCTGGGGATAGGGGTGATGATGTGGAGAGAGAAGGGGAAGGAGGACATGGACAGACAAAGAAGAGAATGGAGGGAATGGATATGAGGAGGAAGAAATGAACAGCGAAAGTGAAGAGGATGGGATGAACAGAGAAGAAAACGTGGAGGAGATCGAAAGAGGGAAGGAGATAGACAGGAAGAGTGGGGAGGAGGAGAAGGACAGAGAGAGGGAGAGAAGGACATGGACAGAAAAATAGAAGAGGAGGAGATGGGTATAGAAAATGGGAGGATGAGATGGATACGGAGTGGAGGTTAGAGAAGGTGAACAGAGTGAGGGAGGAAGAGGAGGTAGACTAATAGAAGAGTGGAATAAATACATACCCAGGCAAGCACGGGTAGTAGACTATCTTTGTTAATAAGTTTTGGTGTGTTATTGAGTCAAATGCTTTTGAAAAGTCAAGTGCAACATTTGGCAAAGCCAAGAGTAAAAAGCTTGTCCTAAACTCCTGGATCAATTTCAAACGAACTTCGTATATATGTTACTTACTACTTGGAAAGAACTGACTGTCTTCATCCATGGCTTGCAGGATATAATGCTGGACCAATACAGAGACTTTTCACATGTAAATGGAGGAAATTACAATCCAAAAGTCTGGTAGCAGTATCATACTTTCCACAGAATGTAGTTGATGGTAATCATGTACAGTTACGATATTAGGAAGTAATGAACAAGATCGAAATTAATCTTACAAATTTGTCTGTGAATAATGTCATACATCACTGGTCTTACATCAGGGTACCCCCTCTAAGAAGAGCGAACTGGTTGTGTTTTCTGGCCACCCCTGAAAGTGCCCTGCTTGGGCCCTATCAGCGACTGGACAAGATAGCATTAGTGTGACAGAGTGAAGTTGGCCGCAAGTTGCCGGCCCGTGGTAACTGCTTTACGCTGCGCCACTAAGCGAGTGTCCTGCCTGATGGAGAGCCCCTCGGTTATTAGCCGGCTTATTAAACGCCGCTGTGAAGGCCATCGCGGCCACCGCGCCCAGTAATAACGCCGGAGCTGCCAAGCTGCTATCACGACAACAATGTTAACGACCGCATGCTGGGCGAGGCGAGCAGCCCGCAGGCTGAAGGGACCACATTCCACACTCGGTGGCTCATCGGAACACGTGGAGGCTAGCTCCCCACCAGACAGTCTAATCTTCTGCATCATGCACTTGGTCACTTGCAGTTACTATGCGTGTATTCTCAGCTAAATGACCTTAAAATCGACGATGCGACTGAGGACTAAAATAGTTGGTAAAAGCAATTTTCAGCTTCAGTCGCTGGTGCAGCTTATGTATTATCAATACCTATCTCCCTTCTTATCATGCATTCATTCTTTAGCTATATACAAGGTTATTACAAATGACTGAATCAATTTCGTAAATTCATTGCAGCTTCATTAATTAAATATTGTCAAGAAATTCATGACTCATATAGAAAAATTTTAAAAAAATTGTATTGTTGCAGCTGAGCTTTAGATTTCTGTCACGAGAATGCACCAGTGGGCAGTTAGGCAACATGGGGACAGGGGCCGAGAAAGCTTATGATATTGTGCTTCAAACGCATTCACATCAGTGCGTCATAACAGTGCAGTGACACTTCAGAACATAGTTCGACGGAGATCCACCAACTGCCAACTCCGTCCAGTTATGAATGCACAGTTTTCAGCGAAAGGATGGCCCTCTGCAAAGGGGTTCAAATGGTTCAAATGGCTCTGAGCACAATGGGACTCAACATCTTAGGTCATAAGTCCCCTAGAACTTAGAACTACTTAAACCTAACTAACCTAAGGACATCACACACACCCATGCCCGAGGCAGGATTCGAACCTGCGACCGTAGCAGTCCCGCGGTTCCGGACTGCAGCGCCAGAACCGCTAGACCACCGCGGCCGGCTCTGCAAAGGGGAAATCAATGGTTCGGCCACAGTGAGTGAAGAAATGGTTGACCTAGAGAAGGTAAGTCTCACACACAGCCCACAAATGTCGATGAACAGAGCAAGCGGATAGCTGAAGATATCATAGCCAACTGTTTGTAATATCTTAAGGAAACGACTGAAGCTGAAGCCTTAGCGCTTGTAATAGCTACAAGCCCTAACTCCTGACGACAAATTCAGGTGCTTTGAATTTTTAACACAGTTGTAACAGCTAAAGGAAGAGGATGGGTTTTGTGAAAATTCATCTTCAGTGACAAGGCAACATTTTTTGCAAATGGCACAGTGAACAGACAGAATGTGGAGAAACAGGAGGATAGAGAATCCCCAAGCTATCATGTAGCACATTAGAGATTCGCCAAAAGGTAATGTGCAGTGTCACAGTTTAAATTTTACGCTACCTTTTTCTTCTGTGTAAAGATTGTTACTGCACATGTGTTTCTGCACGTGCTTGTAAATCGGCTCATGCCACAACTGAAGACCGACAACACGGAATTCAGTGTGATGGGCGTGAATTCTGAAACAGGAAATTGAGAGACCCATGGATTGGGTGCGGTGGGTTTGATGATAAGCAATTCATGTCACGACCTTCACATTCTCCCGACCTAACCCCTTGCAACCTCTGTGTGACATTATGTGAAATATTTAGTATTTACACCACCTCCACCAACAAACCTACCAGAACTGTTAGCTCACATAAACAGTGCTTTTGAGCAGATTGATAGACAGATGGTGCAACAAACGTGGGAAGAGATTGATTATCGCCTTGACATCTGCAGAATCAGTAAGAGGGCAGAAATGGAGCACTTGTAATATATCAAAAAAAAAAAAAATTAGAATTTCATATGTGTGTCAAATAAGAAAGTTACAGAAAAATCTATGAAATCGCTTCAATCCTTTGTAATAACCTTTACACTGCTGACAATGAAAACTGCAACACCAGGAAGGATAGGAAGTAACAAAACGTACTTACTGTGCACATACAGTATACTAGCAAGCATATGTAATTACATCGACAGGTAATCTGGGAGTATATATAATGTAAAATTTTATTTGCGGAGCTGGTACGTCATTCCATGCTGCTTCACCTCTACTTCAGACTTCATAAATCGTAATGGCTGGTGAGTGGTAATGTGCTAGTCCGTCTGTAACATATGACATGGTGTATTCCTTGGATGATAGATATGTTCAAAGTGTTGACCTGGCAAATGTAGAATACGCCCTATATAAAGGAACGTTAGTACAGTAACGATAACTTGCGGTTTTGCATTATCTTGTTTGAGGCAACATCACAAAGATCTTGAAGCTAGGGCGTGGTCACTGGCCATAATACGTAACGCCTGCTGTGGTATGCGAAGCAGAGATGAACGTTTCGCCAACCCAACGGTAATCTATACCATCACGCCAGATGCTGATCATATATGATAATGCAAACGCAATCTGGTGACGTTGTCCACCTCGAAACCTCTGTATATGGACACGACCGTCAGCATGCTCTACACAGAACCACAACCCACCCGAAAAGACAACATAGTACCACTCATGTGTCTAATGTTGTCGTTGGGTGCACCACTGTTCATGAGCCTCTTTCTATTGCTGTTTCAACGGAAGCTGAAAAATGGTCACGGTACTGTCAGTTGGTGGTGCTCAACAATTCGTTTCACTCTCTGTATGGACACTAGTCTTGCTGCAAACAAGGTGATTACCTGAGTCAGGCATGGCATGGCTGTATGACCTGCACGACCAAGCAAACATTCTGTCTGGCCATTCAAGTGCTAGTCGCATGGGATCGCCGTGTTCTTGTATGCTGTTGAGTATGACCACCCATAACCCACGTTTCCTTACCAGCCTGGTAGTATTAGCCACAGTATCATGGGATGATTAAGTGGTACTGTTGATAGGCCACGATCTGCTGCTGTCGACCTTGAACACGCAGCGATAGACGTTTCTCCTTTTACACAAAGCAGGACGCAATTTTTAATCCATGCCGCCACTGTGGACTAAAATATAGCCAAGAACAAACATTCAAATTCGATTTCTAAATGAGGAACCTGCTGCATAATCGTTACTTATAAACAGAATGTGAATGGCTTTACCTGTACCAGCAGCTTCGCTGGAATCTTAATCATTTTCATATCCAAACATTAAGCAAGCCTCATTCCAATTTGACCTTTGTTTCATACCACCTTCAAAGAGCTGAAATTTTAATGCCCACCGTTGTAGATTCTTCTGATCTTTTCTGGCTTAGAAAACTGATTTGAGTGTCTTCTTACATGGTTTTTTGTTCATAAAGTTTTCTCTCTTGTATTTATGTTCATCTGGGAACTAGCATTTCGCCATCGTGCATCAACTATTTTGACCACTATTTTCCTACCTCAAGTAATTTTGCTCAGTAAACAATGTGTAACTTTGATTACTCCGTATCTTCAAGGCATATTAAAAGCCGAGGCGGCTTTTGACAATGCTGTCCACTAATGATACTTGTTTAAGTTGTAGTTCCTAGAAAGTCTATCGCAAATTGCTCAAAAGATGTTTTCCACCACCCCCATGTCTTGCTTAACTTTCAGGTATCCTCTTTAGAAGTACTCTTCTGACCACAGAAAATGCCTATGTTGAGCGACGTTTTCATGGAGATAAAAGAATGCCTGCATTCTCAGTGCAGTTCAGTAAAGGACGCTGTCTCTCCAGTCAAGACTGGGATAGTGCAACGTGTACACTGTTCAGTCTCAACACGATGAGAAGCTGATTTCAAGCTGAGACTGTGAGCGTATTACCACCTTATGGTAAGAAACATAGTCAGCACAACAAGCTGCCTACAGAAGTGGCGTACATCGCAACGATCTCATTCGAAATTTAAACCGCGAACTTGAGACACGTAACACTGAAAATCTGGCTTGTAGTGATTGACTGTGACCACACTAGGAGACGACCATAACCTAAAAATTATGATTCCGAGGACTCCGATGGGAATGGAGCAGATCTGCTTGTTGCTTGTTGAAAGGAACCAGGAGGGTAGTGTTAAGCCACAGAGTACACTACCGTCTCCATGCTATCGGTTAGGACTCTAGGTGCTCGTTGTGGACAACGTTGTCCTCCTTCCATCCCCCGCAGCCTCTACACGCACCGTGCTGGGGCAAGACGGCGGGGAGGGCAACAATAGATGTGGAACCCGATAAGTGGTGTTGGATTCTCTTTACTGGCGAGTGCAGGATATATCTGACAGCCGTAGTAGGGTGTGGAGGTTGGCATGTACCATTGTGCACTCAGCCACGCAGTCTCATGAGTTCAGCAGGAAAGAGTTTTAGGCCGGTATCGTATGTTTCCCATCGCTGTCAAGAGTGATTTGAGTGGTGTGCAGTAGGGAAAAGCATCCATCAGCGTATTTTACAGCCCTGTAATAAACATTTAGTTGATGGATTGGTCTTCAAAACCGATAATGTCCGATCACACCTATTCCACATCAATAACAGTTTCTTCTGGGAGGGGAGGAATCAACATATAAAATGGTCCACGGTACCTGTTCAGGTGAACACGATTAGGCATTCTTTGGACCAGTTGAATCTAAGCCCATACATGACTACCGATCTACAGAGAGTGTAATTTTTTCAGTAATATCTTTCTGCCATATCTTTTCCTTCTTAATTATAGTATGGTCCAGAGACTGTGTGAGCGTGTGGGTGCTATTCTGTCATTCTGCGCAACGGATTAATCTGAGATGTACCCTTTACCCTGTGGCTCCTGTGAGATGTAATTTCCACCCCCACGCTACTACAGAAGTCAGACAGACTCTCCTAACGTTCTGAAGAGAAATTCCTGGTAAACTTACAGCAATAAATATCTTCTGGAGTCGTCTGCTGTAACGAAATGACACAAAAATTCACAAAATTTCTTACGTAACTAGTGCGATACTTGGGTACTGGAGTAGTGTTAGTTAGTGTAAGAAAAACATGAAACTAACGAAAATTACTATTTATTTTGCAAAAATTCTGAGAAATCACAATGGCACATTTAGTTATGAACTGAACAAGTTATTTCCGGGTTCTTTTCGGAATGTGGAGTTACCTCTTAAGGATAGGATTCCCTAATGAAATTTCTATACAAAGTTTAAGATTGTTATTGACTTGGCAGAATGGCTGAGAGCCGCGCCTACTCAACTTGAATAATGATCCGTTAGAATGTTGCTAGGTACGGTCGAGGCTGTCGCGTGTGAAATGCAGTGAAGTGTACTGTTCTGGAGGAAATATGGGGCTCGCAAGAGCTGTAGCGCACAATACCGTAAGCTGCGATGACTGCTGTCTGCGCCGCTTGCTGCTGACAAATAAGATGAGTACACATACGAGCGCACACGCTCTCGTTACGTGTTCTCGCTCCAAGAGCTACAACGGAACGGCCCCTCTCCACACCAGACGTGAAGGGGTATATCTTTCGGTCTCTTCCATTGCTCCTTCAGCTCAAGGCATCAGGAAGATCGTCTGCCAATCAGCATTGCTCTTCCAAAACGGGAGAATGATGTTTCGTTTAAGCCGACCAATACGGAAATCTGTAGCATCGGCGTTTGGCGTTTTTCTGTCTCCCTGTGGAAACCTCTGAAACTGCGTGCTATGTTTGTAATGAATGCGTAGGCTGGGCACTCCCACACAATGTAGCTTTTAAGCCGAACACGGGGTCGTTCTTCCTCTCACTCGGGCAAACGTTGTCTGCTCTACAGCCCTCCAGCGTGCGGTTTGCGTCTCTCGAACTAAAAGCCCCTGCGACCTCCGTGTCTTGAATGTGTGTGTGTGCGTCAGCCTCGAGTATTTCAGTCTCGGTGTGCACTTGGGATTTACTAGTTATTTGCAAATCGTTTACATGAATTCATACAACATTGGCTTTATCTTATCCAGTTTGGGTTCGAATGAAGCGTCTTGATCTGCGAAATATGATTGTGAGGGCGTAATATGTAAGCAATGAAGGTCAGGAGACCACGACGTCTTACAACTGGAGTGACACACCTAGTTGGTAATGCGAATCGATGCCACAGACATCAGCGACAGCTAGCTGCATTCCGCAACAACCAATGGGAGGCACTCCGGAAGACACACCCTCCCTCTCAGGATAGCAGCGCCTCCACTCTGAAGTCAATATAGTGTCGAATATGCAAGAGCTCAGCTCAGTTCTTGACCTCAGCTAGAGCAGGCAACACCATCCTGTAGGACAGTGACAGTTGTTAAAGTTTCTGATTAAATGGACTTTCTTACACGCATTTTTACTGCAATAGAAAAGTTTGTGAATTAGTGCATCGAGCGATGCTTCCAAAGTCAGTGAGAGTTATAAATTATCAAGCAATCCTATGGCAAAGAACTGTGTCAGAGTTAAGTAAATCTTTTATTCTTGTATGTAATAACGTGAACTAATATTCCTTGTGTTCTAGTATGATGAGCCTTCTTCTAGAGCAGTCAAAGAATCCACAGTTATAGCCAGACGAAAGTGGTTTCGTCTGTTCACAACATTAATGTTCAAGGTTTCAGCTGCATAAGCAAATTCTGGTGTGGTCATCGTGTCGTAGTGCCTGAGTTTGAATCTTATTTCTGAAGATTTATGTACAACAGAAAACGTTCCTACATATGTTTTATACTACACCTATCCTACACGGTAAATATTCGCCCACTTATATAACTAGCATCTGTAGAAAATTGTGTGCCAAAGTTTCAACAACTTCGAAGATTTTTGAGGTTAGCAATTTAGGTGAGTCCTCCGATACGAATGCACATTGCTTTCTGAAACTTCATCGAGTAGATTTTGGGATCACTCGTTCTCCTTCCCAATTTTAGAGAATAACTAGCTTCGGTGATTACATATCCAAAGATGTTGCATGTGCTAACACTAGCAATACCAAGGACTTTTCTAATTCGCATTAGCAAGGCGGGCGGGGGGGAGGGGGGGGGGGGGAGGATGATACTTTCTGCCCATCCTAAAAGACTGAGAAAAACAAAATTCGTTAATTCTTGTTGAATTATACAGAGGGGTCCAAAAAATGTATGCACTGTTTAAAAGTCCATAACTTGCAAACTAATTGACGCAGTTGTATCATTTTTGTTGAAAGTGTAGCTTAAAGTCCGACTTAAATATGTCACTGTATGTGTTCGAAATGGTCACCATTAACATTCACAAACAATGCCGCCGAACTGCAGCACAAAATACTGACTGCAACGTGTTCAGTTGGATATTTGCACATGAATGTACGATAGATTCTCGGAGTTCATCCAATGTGCGTGGCTTTTGTCGATAAACAACGTCCTTTAGTGTCCAGAGGAGTTAGGTCTGGGGAACGTGGTGGATACTCCAAAGCACCTCTACGGCCAATCCATCTTCCTGGTAGATTTTCATCGAGATACGCCCTAGTACAATTTTGGTATTGGGATGGGGCACCATCTTGTTGAAAGTAAACTCTTTCGTCTCCGTACAAGTCTCAGATGGCATGTAAAATAGATGTCTGAAGCTTCTGAAGGTACACCTCACCGGTAACTGTGCCGTCAAAGAAGAATGGCCCTATCAAGCCCCGATAAGACAACCACACCACACATTTACTTCTGGCAGATTCACGGCTTTGTCTACATGGACTTTAGGATTTTCGGCGGCCCAGTAGATGCAATTGTGGCGATTTACTGTACCATTGAGTTTGAACTGTGCCTCATCAGACCACACAATCATCTCTGCAAACTCTTCATCGTTGCGCACCATGTTAGTAAACGACTCGCAGCGCTCCATTCTACGATCTGGGTCGCCCTCGTTCATTGCGTGTAGCAATCGTGAGATGTAGCACTTCCACTTTGCTGTCTTAAAAATTCGACGAACACTTGAGCGACTCACTCCAGTTTCACGGGTACACTGTCTCACAGACCTCTGTGATGAGCGAGTGAATTGTTGTAACAAACGACGGGAGTTATCTGTACTTGTTACTGTTACAGGTCGTCCAGATCGTTGTTTGTGTACATCTTTAACACAGCCTTCGGCTTCAAATTTGTCTCGAATGCGACGGATCGTTAAACGTGTCGGTGGCTCTGTTTGATACTCATTTGCCCATTGCCGTTGAACCGCTTTAATGTTAACGTATTTAAAATGCCACTTCAAAACTGACTTCCTTTCATCGAATGTAAGCCTTGCGCCAGGCATGTTTACTCGAGTAACTAGGTGCAATTAAGAAAAAAACACTTACTTTCTGGCGACTGTCATCTGACAAAGCAAAACAACGCAATACAACGCTTGTGTGGCGAATGCCGGAACTACAAACTATTACACTACCAAAGATGAGACAACTCCGTCAATTAGTTTGCCAGTTATGGACGTTTCAACAGTCGATACAGTTTTTGGACCCCTCTGTATTAAAAACATAATTTTTAAATAGAACTGACGTGTAATCAGGTTCCAGAACCTGAAAATACCTTTTAATACAATCTCTGCAATATCAATACATTTTCAATAACGTTTACTGACGACTTAATGAGCAACATAAAAAAATATTAAAAAATGAAAATTTCGTTCATTGTTATTGACTGCTACTCTCAACATACTTTTTAAAGAGATACTGATGTGTAAGTAAGGTTCTGAACCTGGAAATACTAAACACAACCTTGATTGGGAAAAGTGACGCCCCTTAATGAGACCTAAATTTAAAATATTTACGCATCCTAGTAGAAGAATTCATTTAAAGCAATAAAAATTTTTTTTCAAAACTTTAAAATATAAAGAAACTGAATGTATTCCAATAGTTTCAGAAGGTGAGCATAAAGTACCTCAAACATATTGCAAAAGTTCCAGGATAAGTTAAAAATCTGAAAAAATGAAGCCGACAATCAAACTAAAGCTTGAGAGTAGAAACACTGCAACTATATATTTGAATACAGGAAATAAGCCTGCACTAGACAATAAATTCAGTCTGCCTTTTTGAAGAAAAGCTATCTACGGTTTATTTAGATACGTTCTCCACTGCAGATATCTGTAACACAGACGCTGCAGCAGGTCGTATGACCTCGTCCGAAATAAAAGACTCGCTTACGCTTGCCGTAGTCTTTGCGTTTATTCCCTACGGACGATTTTTATGATGCTGGCGGTCATGACTCAGAGGGCCTTTCATTTTATGACGAGCCGGCACGGAAATTCCACAGATTCGTAACGGCCGATGTTTACGTTAATACCCGGGACACAAAGGGGACTGCAGCGTCGACCTTTATAAAGGAATCGATATGACTTGAATCCAGGAGATGTGCCTCTCCTTTCGGAAGCCGTTGCTCCAGTACTAGACGTTTTATTACGTTTTTTGATGAAACAAAAGTCCTGAGCGAACTTAAAAGTTCAGTCGAGTTTAGTATATTCACTACTGAAGTGCACTGGTGTAGAAAAAAACTTGTATCGAAAGAAGTAATTATGTATATGACATTCATCAAAGTAATCCTCTTGATCAAGTGAAGACGACGTGTGTATACAGGTCAGCGATCACATTTCACACTTCACTAATAATTTTCTGGCTTGATCGTACTTTATTATACAATGCACGGTTTCGGCTTTCTGATATTGTCAGATGTGTTACAGCGTTGTGGGAAACACCAATGTAACCATAATAAGTTCAATTTGTCTGAAGTAGGATCAAGCCGAACAGGTGTTAGTGAGGTACCAAATAATATCGCTGACTCTTACACAGACTTTTTCTTAAGTTGATAAAGTTGTGCCAAGTCACAAAACTGGTCCTGAAAACGGAATTAGATGTTGTGAAAAATATTGCGAAGGCTTGGCTTTCAGCCATATTGAACCTATTACTGTTACCTTTTTGTTTTTTTCACTTTGCTTGAAACGATCGGATGACGGCAGGAATCAGAAAACGGTAATAATGCGAATTATATAACGTACGGTGTCAAAGCAGACAGCTATTTAATAATCTCGCTGAGATGTGTGGGCAGGTGTTTGGAGGAGTATAGTTGGCTGGGCACTGTGCAGTGGTAGTCATATACTTAATACTTCCTTTATTGCAACTTATATACACTCCTGGAAATTGAAATAAGAACACCGTGAATTCATTGTCCCAGGAAGGGGAAACTTTATTGACACATTCCTGGGGTCAGATACATCACATGATCACACTGACAGAACCACAGGCACATAGACACAGGCAACAGAGCATGCACAATGTCGGCACTAGTACAGTGTATATCCACCTTTCGCAGCAATGCAGGCTGCTATTCTCCCATGGAGACGATCGTAGAGATGCTGGATGTAGTCCTGTGGAACGGCTTGCCATGCCATTTCCACCTGGCGCCTCAGTTGGACCAGCGTTCGTGCTAGACGTGCAGACCGCGTGCGACGACGCTTCATCCAGTCCCAAACATGCTCAATGGGGGACAGATCCGGAGATCTTGCTGGCCAGGGTAGTTGACTTACACCTTCTAGAGCACGTTGGGTGGCACGGGATACATGCGGACGTGCATTGTCCTGTTGGAACAGCAAGTTCCCTTGTCGGTCTAGGAATGGTAGAACGATGGGTTCGATGACGGTTTGGATGTACCGTGCACTATTCAGTGTCCCCTCGACGATCACCAGTGGTGTACGGCCAGTGTAGGAGATCGCTCCCCACACCACGATGCCGGGTGTTGGCCCTGTGTGCCTCGGTCGTATGCAGTCCTGATTGTGGCGCTCACCCGCACGGCGCCAAACACGCATACGACCATCATTGGCACCAAGGCAGAAGCGACTCTCATCGCTGAAGACGACACGTCTCCATTCGTCCCTCCATTCACGCCTGTCGCGACACCACTGGAGGCGGGCTGCACGATGTTGGGGCGTGAGCGGAAGACGGCCTAACGGTGTGCGGGACCGTAGCCCAGCTTCATGGAGACGGTTGCGAATGGTCCTCGCCGATACCCCAGGAGCAACAGTGTCCCTAATTTGCTGGGAAGTGGCGGTGCGGTCCCCTACGGCACTGCGTAGGATCCTACGGTCTTGGCGTGTATCCGTGCGTCGCTGCGGTCCGGTCCCAGGTCGACGGGCACGTGCACCTTCCGCCGACCACTGGCGACAACATCGATGTACTGTGGAGACCTCACGCCCCACGTGTTGAGCAATTCGGCGGTACGTCCACCCGGCCTCCCGCACGCCCACGCCCTCGCTCAAAGTCCGTCAACTGCACATACGGTTCACGTCCACGCTGTCGCGGCATGCTACCAGTGTTAAAGACTGCGATGGAGCTCCGTATGCCACGGCAAACTGGCTGACACTGACGGCCAACACCGCGGTTCCTGGTGTGTCTGCTGTGCCGTGCGTGTGATCATTGCTTGTACAGCCCTCTCGCAGTGTCCGGAGCAAGTATGGTGGGTCTGACACACCGGTGTCAATGTGTTCTTTTTTCCATTTCCAGGAGTGTATTAAGACTTTGCATTCAGTTTCAGCTTCAAGAACAATAGTTTCAGGAATATAATGACGCAAGAGACCAAAGCAGTACGCCATCCAAATAGAAAAACAAAAACCTTGTGAATGAAGTCGTTCGCGATGGCACTGTTGTATGAAACATTCTCGGACTTCTTAACGCGTCCGTTCAATGCAAAACTTAGAGTTCTGGACAATTACCTCCATCGTCTTTGTCAGGAGCAATTGACTGTCTAAACTGCTCTTTTTACGGCCTTATATCCCACACACGTATTCTAGTTGGTCAGCAATTACGTAATGCTATCGCAGATGGTGTCAACGTCTGCGCCGGTAGTAATATCGTTCCCATAGTAACACAATCATTGTGGCGAATATCTCTGCTTCTTCTCTGCATTGAAAGTCTGCTTCCATGCACCGCCCCCTGCCGCCGTTGGATAAGCAGCTGCAGCAGCAAGTCGTATACTCCTAGCTCACTCATTTGTTACATAGTTTAATTCTTAATTTCTTTGCGTGTTTTTCGTACTTGCATTGTGTAATTCATAAATTTCGGGCGTATTATAGTAGTTGAGAGTTGTAGCATCGCGTTTTAGTACCTGAATAGTGTAAATTCGCGTAGTCGTTTGTCTACTGTTTTGTTTTGAACGGCCAGTGTCGGTTGGTCGCAGTCAGTGTGCCCCCTGCCGCCGTTGGATAAGCAGCTGCAGCAGCAAGTCGTATACTCCTAGCTCACTCATTTGTTACATAGTTTAATTCTTAATTTCTTTGCGTGTTTTTGGTTGTTGCATTGTTTAATTCATAAATTTCGAGCGTATTATAGTATTTGAGAGTTGTAGCATCGCGTTTTAGTACCTGAATAGTGTAAATTCGCGTAGTCGTTTGTCTACTGTTTTGTTTTGAACGGCCAGTGTCGGTTGGTCGCAGTCAGTGTGCTCCCTGCCGCCGTTGGATAAGCAGCTGAGCAGCAAGTCGTATACTCCTAGCTCACTCATTTGTTACATAGTTTAATTCTTAATTTCTTTGCGTGTTTTTGGTTCTTGCATTGTTTAATTCATAAATTTCGGGCGTATTATAGTATTTGAGAGTGTAGCATCGTGTTTTAGTACCTGAATAGTGTAATTTCGCTTAGTCTCCTTCCGCCGCCGAGCAGTGTCAGCAGTGCGCAAGTAGCAGCATTACTGCATTTACTAGGCAATCTTGTATTTTAATAACCGTTTAAATTTTGTCGATTTGTTTGCGCTCTCTGTAGATTAGTTCAGACGTTCTTAGCAAAACAGTTTTTAGCATGGATAGGGACTGCAACTGCTGTGTTCGGATGCAGGCTGAGTTGGCATCCCTTCGCTCCCAGCTTCAGGCAGTGTTGGCTTCGGTCACACAGCTTGAGGCTGTTGCCAATGGGCATCACTGTGGGGGTCGGGATGGGGGTTTGTTGGGGACGGCCAGCTCGTCCCACGCATCCCCTGATCGGACTACGACTGTGGTTGCCCGGGATACTGCCCGCATTGAGGCTGATCCCTCACCTGTGGTAGAGTGGGAGGTCGTTTCAAGGTGTGGCAGGGGGCGAAAGACATTCCGGAGGGCTGAACGGAAAGCCTCTCCAGTTTGTCTGACGAACCGGTTTCAGGCTCTGTCTCAGGCTGATACTGATCTTCGGCCTGACATGGCTGCTTGTCCTGTTCCAGAGGTTGCCCCTCAGTCTGCAAGATCCGGGCAGTCGCAGAGGGTGGGCTTACTGGTAGTTGGGAGCTCCAACGTCAGGCGCGTAATGGGGCCCCTTAGCGAAATGGCAGCAAGAGAGGGGAAGAAAACCAATGTGCACTCCGTGTGCATACCGGGGGGAGTCATTCCAGATGTGGAAAGGGTCCTTCCGGATGCCATGAAGGGTACAGGGTGCACCCATCTGCAGGTGGTCGCTCATGTCGGCACCAATGATGTGTGTCGCTATGGATCGGAGGAAATCCTCTCTGGCTTCCGGCGGCTATCTGATATGGTGAAGACTGCCAGTCTCGCTAGCGGGATGAAAGCAGAGCTCACCATCTGCAGCATCGTCGACAGGACTGACTGCGGACCTTTGGTACAGAGCCGAGTGGAGGGTCTGAATCAGAGGCTGAGACGGTTCTGCGACCATGTGGGCTGCAGATTCCTCGACTTGCGCCATAGGGTGGTGGGGTTTCGGGTTCCGCTGGATAGGTCAGGAGTCCACTACACGCAACAAGCGGCTACACGGGTAGCAGGGGTTGTGTGGCGTGGGCTGGGCGGTTTTTTAGGTTAGATGGCCTTGGGCAAGTACAGAAAGGGCAACAGCCTCAACGGGTGCGGGGCAAAGTCAGGACATGCGGGGACCAAGCAGCAATCGGTATTGTAATTGTCAACTGTCGAAGCTGCGTTGGTAAAGTACCGGAACTTCAAGCGCTGATAGAAAGCACCGAAGCTGAAATCGTTATAGGTACAGAAAGCTGGCTTAAGCCAGAGATAAATTCTGCCGAAATTTTTACAAAGGTACAGACGGTGATTAGAAAGGATAGATTGCATGCAACCGGTGGTGGAGTGTTCATCGCTGTTAGTAGTAGTTTATCCTGTAGTGAAGTAGAAGTGGATAGTTCCTGTGAATTATTATGGGTGGAGGTTACACTAAACAACCGAACTAGGTTAATAATTGGCTCCTTTTACCGACCTCCCGACTCAGCAGCATTAGTGGCAGAACAACTGAGAGAAAATTTGGAATACATTTCACATAAATTTTCTCAGCATGTTATAGTCTTAGGTGGATTTTTCAATTTACCAGATATAGACTGGGACACTCAGATGTTTAGGACGGGTGGTAGGGACAGAGCATCGAGTGACATTATACTGAGTGCACTATCCGAAAATTACCTCGAACAATTAAACAGGGAACCGACTCGTGGAGATAACATATTGGACCTACTGATAACAAACAGACCCAAACTTTTCGAATCTGTATGTACAGAACAGGGAATCAGTGATCATAAGGCCGTTGCAGCATCCCTGAATATGGAAGTTAATAGGAATATAAAAAAAGGGAGGAAGGTTTATCTGTTTAGCAAGAGTAATAGAAGGCAGATTTCAGACTACCTAACAGATCAAAACGAAAATTTCTGTTCCGACACTGACAATGTTGAGTGTTTATGGAAAAAGTTCAAGGCAATCGTAAAATGCGTTTTAGACAGGTACGTGCCGAGTAAAACTGTGAGGGACGGGAAAAACCCACCGTGGTACAACAACAAAGTTAGGAAACTACTGCGAAAGCAAAGAGAGCTCCACTCCAAGTTTAAACGCAGCCAAAACCTCTCAGACAAACAGAAGCTAAACGATGTCAAAGTTAGCGTAAGGAGGGCTATGCGTGAAGCGTTCATTGAATTCGAAAGTAAAATTCTATGCACCGACTTGACAGAAAATCCTAGGAAGTTCTGGTCTTACGTTAAATCAGTAAGTGGCTCGAAACAGCATATCCAGACACTACGGGATGATGATGGCATTGAAACAGAGGATGACACGCGTAAAGCTGAAATACTAAACACCTTTTTCCAAAGCTGTTTCACAGAGGAAGACCGCACTGCAGTTCCTTCTCTAAATCCTCGCACAAACGAAAAAATGGCTGACATCGAAATAAGTGTCCAAGGAATAGAAAAGCAACTGGAATCACTCAATAGAGGAAAGTCCACTGGACCTGACGGGATACCAATTCGATTCTACACAGAGTACGCGAAAGAACTTGCCCCCCTTCTAACAGCCGTGTACCGCAAGTCTCTAGAGGAACGGAGGGTTCCAAATGATTGGAAAAGAGCACAGATAGTCCCAGTCTTCAAGAAGGGTCGTCGAGCAGATGCGCAAAACTATAGACCTATATCTCTTACGTCGATCTCTTGTAGAATTTTAGAACATGTTTTTTGCTCGCGTATCATGTCATTTCTGGAAACCCAGAATCTACTATGTAGGAATCAACATGGATTCCGGAAACAGCGATCGTGTGAGACCCAACTCGCCTTATTTGTTCATGAGACCCAGAAAATATTAGATACAGGCTCCCAGGTAGATGCTATTTTTCTTGACTTCCGGAAGGCGTTCGATACAGTTCCACACTGTCGCCTGATAAGCAAAGTAAGAGCCTACGGAATATCAGACCAGCTGTGTGGCTGGATTGAGGAGTTTTTGGCAAACAGAACACAGCATGTTGTTATCAATGGAGAGACGTCTACAGACGTTAAAGTAACCTCTGGCGTGCCACAGGGGAGTGTTATGGGACCATTGCTTTTCACAATATATATAAATGACTTAGTAGATAGTGTCGGAAGTTCCATGCGGCTTTTCGCGGATGATGCTGTAGTATACAGAGAAGTTGCTGCATTAGAAAATTGTAGCGAAATACAGGTAGAACTGCAGTGGATAGGCACTTGGTGCAGGGAGTGGCAACTGACCCTTAACATAGACAAATGTAATGTATTGCGAATACATAGAAAGAAGGATCCTTTATTGTATGATTATATGATAGCGGAACAAACACTGGTAGCAGTTACTTCTGTAAAATATCTGGGAGTATGCGTACGGAACGATTTGAAGTGGAATGATCATATAAAACTAATTGTTGGTAAGGCGGGTACCAGGTTGAGATTCATTGGGAGAGTGCTTAGAAAATGTAGTCCATCAACAAAGGAGGTGGCTTACAAAACACTCGTTCGACCTATACTTGAGTATTGCTCATCAGTGTGGGATCCGTACCAGGTCGGGTTGACGGAGGAGATAGAGAAGATCCAAAGAAGAGCGGCGTGTTTCGTCACTGGGTTATTTGGTAACCGTGATAGCGTTACGGAGATGTTTAATAAACTCAAGTGGCAGACTCTGCAAGAGAGGCGCTCTGCATCGCGGTGTAGCTTGCTCGCCAGGTTTCGAGAGGGTGCGTTTCTGGATGAGGTATCGAATATATTGCTTCCCCCTACTTATACTTCCCGAGGAGATCACGAATGTAAAATTAGAGAGATTAGAGCGCGCACGGAGGCTTTCAGACAGTCGTTCTTCCCGCGAACCATACGCGACTGGAACAGGAAAGGGAGGTAATGACAGTGGCACGTAAAGTGCCCTCCGCCACACACCGTTGGGTGGCTTGCGGAGTATCAATGTAGAATGTAGATGTAGATGTAACATTATATCCGCTGTCAGGGTTGAAATTCTTCTCGCATATTCTTATTTCTTGAGCCTCGTGAATTACCTAATCCCAGTATATAGAACCCTGGAACAAAACTTTTGTCTGTCAGATAGTATTTTGTGCTTATTTGTCAGTGTTGAGTTCTGTACTTCACTTGTCACTCCATGTGTCATCTAACGGCATTTTACAAACCGGACAGGTCAGACTGTCCGCTATAATCAACTCCCCGTTAGGAAATATTGTAACTTCGTGTGTGCGGAGTTGGACTTTCGAGGTCCTTCGTTCACGCAGGTGCTGCCGAGCATGCGTTGAGAGCGGATTCCTCAGGTAACCTGGAGACACTGCAGAGAGCGAACGTATCTCTCGACCAGCCAAGGACCGCAGCTCGCGAGCCATCTGTACTGTCTTACTGCATATCACTACGTGCGTCTATAAGGTAGTACGGAATAAAGTACTTTCACGCAAAGGCTACGTTCCGTCTCATCGTTGGGGAGTGGAAATAAGGGCACCCAGTGAGTCCTCTGCTATTAGCACTCCAAACTTAAATGTAGCAGAGCAGGACCAGAGGCCTGCAAGTCAACTTCGTACAGTAAGGCTGACCTCAGCAACTGCAAATTTCTCCAGTTCTCGATTTTTAATATGCCGTTGATGTTCTTCACAGCGGTCGGAAACAGTAGGGATGAACTGATCAATGTGATTACATGCCCACTCGCAAGGTACGTAGAAAGTCACAGAGATCCTGAGGCCACTACTGCCCTTAATATGGCGCAGCATCTCCTTTACCTTCTTAGGAGGTCGGAAAATAGGTCTTGTACCTTGTCTTCCCAGGGCTCTCCCTGTTTTTGTGGTTCTTATCTCACAATGAGCAGCAACAGCGTACAACAGAGCTTATGTTAAAATACATGCACGCGCTATTGCGGGTGTCTCTCCGAAGAGTTGGCACGCCCGTTTTCTTTGGTGTTTTGGCAGGTATTCACAATTTGGTTTTTGCATTGTGCAGCTGAAATCAGCCCAAACAGTTACTATTTCTCCCGTCTTTCATGCGACGCTCATTGTCAACAGAAAGCGTCGGTTTGTTTCTCGTTACAAACAATTTTTTTTAATCGGAATGCTTCGTGTCCATTCGCTAGAGTGCTCTCAAATTAGTCCGGTCCGATATTCGTTTTGTCGACGTGTAGTAACAGGAACAGTAAAACATCAAGAATAAACAGCAATCCAGCAGCAACTCAGTGTTGCTGTATGCTTGTCCGTGGCAGTCTGCGCCACAGCCAGGGCTGTGCTGCCGCTGCTAGAGTTTTACTGTCCCTGTCCCTGTCCGGCCCGCATCTCGTGGTCGTGCGGTAGCGTTCTCGCTTCCCACGCCCGGGTTCCCGGGTTCGATTCCCGGCGGGGTCAGGGATTTTCTCTGCCTCGTGATGGCTGGGTGTTGTGTGCTGTCCTTAGGTTAGTTAGGTTTAAGTAGTTCTAAGTTCTAGGGGACTTATGACCACAGCAGTTGAGTCCCATAGTGCTCAGAGCCATTTTTTTGTCCCTGTCCCTGTTAATACAGATCGACAAAACGAATATCGCGCTAGACGAATCTCGCACCGCCCTAAGGAAATGCCATGAGAAATTCCGCTTTAAGAATCGTTTTGTCTGTAGTGTGAAACAAACCTCTTCCCGTCGACGCTGGGCGTCGCATGAGGGACTTGATGAGCACTATTTGCTAGCGCTAGACAATACAAAAACGAAAATGGAAATATCTACTGAGACACCAGAGAAAAAGCGCCGAACGACTCGAGAGACAAGAAAATGGTTCAAATGGCTCTGAGCGCTATGGGAGTTAACTTCTGAGGTCATCAGTCCCCTAGAACTTAGAACTACTTAAACCTAACTAACCTAAAGACATCACACACATCCATGCCCGAGGCAGGATTCGAACCTGCAACCGTAACGGTCGCGCGGTTCCAGACTGTAGGAGAGAGACCCTTCATAAATAACATAAATCTGCTTCGGCTCACAATGACCAATGCAGAGGGCTCCAAAATAAAATGACAGCTTGTTTCTATCCGTGATTTACTTTACAAGCGGTCACCAAACAAAACAAAAAACTAGCTTCTGCCTGTTAATTGCACTAAAACATACCAGCTCAAGAGACTGACTCTGTAACTATCGACAATCTGTTATAGCCAACTCCTGGCCTCTACGAACCAAAGGCTGTAAAATGATAACCACTGAAAAGATTGTGATGCCACTGCCTATGGAAAGCAGGTGTGCTCCCTGAAAGACCGCTGATGTCCCAAACCCACCCATAGAGGAATTTGTGTGTGAATTCCTAAGGGACCAAACTGCTGAGGTCGTCAGTTCCTAGTCTTAAACAATACTTAAACTAACTTACGCTAAGAACAACACACACCCATGCCCGAGGGAGGACTCGAACCTCCGGCGGGAGGGGCCGCGCAGTCAGTGACATGGCACCTCTAACCGCGCGGCCACTCCGCCCGGTCCGATAGAGGGATACGGGCGCACACCGACGTTATAACGGCGTGAGTACGTGCACGTGTCGACCATCCATTCCACTCAGTAGTGTTCAAACATGAGAAATGGAAGCTTCAAGAAAAGAGCCGAGAGTTTTATGTGTTCGGTTACAGCAGAAGGATTGCGGGGAGCGTTATTCACCGAAAAATGGTCCAAGTATGACGGAGAACACTGAATGTCCCTTTCAATTCAAACGTTGGGACAATGTCTACCACCGTCACACACTGGTCTTCAATAAAGAGGGTATTCACCTGCTGGACAACGGTACAGGTAATGTGGTGTGGTATTGTAGATTGTGAGTCGTCGGCTAGCGATATTCGTCCTTCCTTGAATCGCTTGTGCTACGCTCTTCGCACACTTGTGCCGTTCTCTGATGAATTTCTGTTCCCTGCGCTCCTCCCGCTGTCAAAAAACGCAGTATACGCCTTTGCTCTTCTTTTGCTGCCTCCATTTCTCGGTTTTTCAGCCTGCAAGATCGGGGCAGTCGCAGAGGGTGGGATTATTGGTAGTTGGGAGCTCCAACGTTAAGCGCATTATGGGGCCCTATAGGGACTTGGCTGACAAGAAGGGTAAGAAAACCAATGTGCACTCAGTGCATACCGGGTGGAGTCATTCCAGATGTGGAAAGGGTCCTCCCGGATCCATGAAGAGCACAGGGTGCAGCCAACTGTAGGTAATTGCTCACGTCGGTGCCAATAGTGTGTGTCACTTTGGATCAGAAGAGATTCTCTCTGGTTTCGAGCGGCTAACAGAAGTTGTAAAGACTGCCAGTCTTGCTTGCAAGATGAAAGCAGATCTGACCATTTACCGCATAGTCGACAAGACCGATTGCGCACCTCTGGTACAGAGCCGAGTGGAGGGTCTGAATCAGAGGCTCAGACGCTTCCGCGACCGTGTAGGTTGCAGATTCTTAGACTTGCGCCAAAGGGTGGTTGGGTTTCGGGTTCAGTCCAATAGGTCAGGAGTCCACTATACGCAGGAGGCGGCTACACGGGTAGCAGGGGCTGTCTGGCGTGGCCTGGCGGTTTTTTAGGTTACAAGGTCTCGGGAAAACACAAGAAGGGCTTCAGTCACAAAGGGTGCTGGCTGAAAACAGGAAGAACGTAGATACAGAAACCATTGGTATAACAGTTGTAAATTGTCGTAGCTGTGTTGTGAAAGTACCAAGCTCCAAGCGCTAGAAGAAAGCACTGATGCTCAAATCGCTATAGGCACTGAAATCTGGCTAAAGCCGAATATAAGCTCAGCAAAATTTCTGCGAAGAACCTAACAGTGTTCCGAAAGGACGGGCTAAACACGGTTGGCGGTGGCGTATTTGTTGCTGTCAGAAGTAGCTTAACTTGTCGCGAAATTGAAGTAGATACACCCTGTGAGTTAGTGTGGGCAGAGGTCATTCTTGGCAACCGGAATAAAATATTAATTGGATACTTTTACCGACCTCCCAATTCCGATGATACAGTTGCTGAAAGGTTCGAAGAAAACTTGAGTTTAATTTCAAACACGTACCAGACTCATACGATAATAGTTGGTTCAAATGGCTCTGAGCGCTATGGGACTTAACATCTGTGGTCATCAGTCTCCTACAACTTAGAACTACTTAAACCAAACTAACCTAAGGACATCACACACATCCATGCCCGAGGCAGGATTCGAACCCACGACCGTAGCGGTCACGCGGTTCCAGACTAAAGCGCCTAGAACGGCAACACCGGCCGGCATATTAGTTGGTGGTGACTTTAATTTACCCACGATGTGTTGGCGAAAATACATGTTTAATTCCGGAGGTACGCATAAAATATCATCCGAAATTGTGCTAAACGCATTCTCTGAAAATTATTTAAAGCAGTTAGTACATGAGCTCACGCGAGTAGTAAACGGTTGTGAAAACACCGTAGACCTCTTAGCAACAAATAATCCTGAGTTAATAACGAGCATCATAACCGATTCAGGGATTAGTGAACACGCAGTTGTCATTGCGAGACTGAATATTGTAATCCCCAAATCCTCGAAAAATAAGGAAAAATATACCTATTCAAAAAAGCAGATAAAAATTCCTGAGGGGCACTCCCCACTCATTCCAAATTAATAATGTAAGTGTAGACCAGATGTGACTTGATTCAAAGAAACAGTATCGGCAGCAATTGAGAGATTTATACCAAATAAATTAACAAACGACGGTGCTGATCCTCCTTGGTACACAAAACGGGTTAGAACACTGTTGCAGAAACAACAAAACAAACATGACAAATATAAACCGACGTAAAATCTACAAGATTGGCGATCTTTTACAGAAGTTCGAAATTTAGTGCGGACATCAATGCGAGATGCCTATAACAGTTTCCACAACGAAACTTTGTCTCGAAACCTGACAGAAAATCCAAAAAAATTCTGGTCGTATGTGAAGTATGTTAGCAGCAAGAAGCAATCAATGCCTTTTCTGTGCGATAACAATGAAAATACTATCCAAGACAGTGCTGCCAAAGCAGAGTTACTAAACACAGCCTTCCGAAATGCCTTCACAAAAGAAGACGAAGTAAATATTCCAAAATTCGAATCGAGAACAGCTGCCAAAATGAGTAACGTAGAAGTAAATATCCTCGGAGCAGTGAAGCAACTTAAATCACTTAATAAAAGCAAGTCTTCTGGTCCAGACTCTATACCAATTAGGTTCCTTTCGGATTATGCTGATGCATTAGCTCCATACTTAACAATCATATACAGCCGTTCACTCAACGAAAGATCCGTACCCAAAGACTGGAAAGTTGCACAGGTCACACCAATATTCAAGAAAGGTAGTAGGAGTAATCCACTAAATTACAGGTCCATATCGTTAACGTCGATATGCAGCAAGATTTTAGAACATATATTGTGTTCGAGCATAATCAATTACCTCGAAGAAAACGGTCTACTGACACACAGTCAACATGGGTTTAGAAAACATCGTTCTTGTGAAACACAACTAGCTCTTTATTCACATGAAGTGTTGAGTGCTATTGACAAGGGATTTCAGATCGATTCCGTATTTCTGGATTTCCGGAAGTCTTTTGACCCTCTACCACACAAGCGGCTCGTAGTGAAATTGCGTGCTTATGGAATATCGTCTCAGTTATGTGACTGGATTTATGATTTCCTGTCAGAAAGGTCACAGTTCATAGTAACCGACGCAAAGTCATCGAGTAAAACAGAAGCGATTTCTGGCGTTCCCCAAGGTAGTGTTATAGGCTCTTTGCTGTTCCTTATCTATATAAACGATTTGGGAGACAATCTGAGCAACCGTCTTCGGTTGTTTGAAGATGACGCTGTCGTTTATCGGCCAATAAAGTCATCAGAAGATTAAAACAAACTGCAAAACGATTTATAAAAAATATCTGAACGGTGCGAAAAGTGCCAGTTGACCCTAAATAACGAAAAGTGTGAGGTCATCCACGTGAGTGCTAAAAGAATTTCGTTAAACTTCGGTTACACGATAAATCAGTCTAATCTAAAAGCAATAAGTTCAACTAAATACGTAGGTATTACAGTTACGAACAACTTAAATTGGAAGGGACACATAGAAAATGTTGTGGGGAACGCTAACCAAAGACTGCGTTTTATTGGCAGGACACTTAGAAAATGTAACAGACCTAATAAGGAGACTGCCAACACTACGGTTGTCCGTCCTCTTTTAGAATACTGCTGCGCAGTGTGGGATCCTTACCAGATAGGACTCACGGAGTACATTGAAAAAAAAAAAGGCAGCACGTTTTGTATTATCGCGAAATATGGGAGAGAGTGTCACAGAAATGATACAGGATTTGGGTTGGAAATCACTAAAAGAAAGGCGTTTTTCGTTGCGACGGAATCTTCTCACGAAATTCCAGTCACCAACTTTCTCCTCCGAATGCGCAAATATTTTGTTGACACCGACCTACATAGGGAGGAACGATCACCACTATAAAATAAAGGAGATCAGAGCTCGTACGGAAAGATATAGGTGTTCATTCTTTCCGCGCGCTATACGAGATTGGAATAATAGAGAACTGTGAAGGTGGTTCGATGAACCCTCTACCAGGCACTTAAATGTAATTTGCAGAGTATCGCTGTAGATGTAGAACTGAGTGCAGGGGATGTTTGATGACCGTAACACAACTAGTATACCGACCACAAAGCATGTAAGCAAAGACACACTAACAGAAAATGCGTCTAAACGAAAGGCGCAAAAACCTCATTGCTAGTACAATGACATTAAACAATGACCTCGCTATATTCACAATGGAAATAATTCGCTCTGTGTTACCACAGACACGTTGTGAAAAACATGTAACAATAGTATCACACAGTCAAATTATTAACGGCCATTCCGATGCTTGCGTGTAAAATTTGACTCTAAAGTGCCTACAATCTTCCACTGTTATTGTGGTCGTCGCCTTCGAGCTCCTCAACACTTCAACAGAAAGGTGTCGACAGATGCAGAAAAGAGACCAGAACTCAGAAATTCGTGTGATGTATAAGGAGAGTTAATGATGTCACTTTGGTACCAAATTTCACCACAACCCTGCCCAACGTCGTCGTAGACGTGTTACGACATAGAAAGGCCGTCACACCCCTCTTATCCAATTTTCTCCTCTTCCTTTGACGCCGCTGCGCTGGAGGTCAGAACCGCGATACCCGGCGTTGAAATCACTCTGTTTTCTTATGAGTGGCCGAGGAAAATATTCCAGACACGCTGACGCTCAAAATTGTCACGAATGACCATCAGGAGGTGGCATAAGGGGCGTCAATGACCAGAGCTTTCCTTGGGACGATTAATCCCACACTTTCCGTGGTCCGTGCCGAAAGTCCACGGTACGACGAGCAACAGGATGACGTTCTGACAACGTTCGACACTGCTGACACACCCCTTGGCGATTCACACCAACTCTAATGACATCGTGGGGACTCAACCCCACTCACTGTGATCTTACCCCTTTGGAGCATAATGGGAGAGCAGCTTTTGCTCTGTTACACAAAGTGGGACCGTTCAAAATCATTCGACAAAATTTAAACATGTTTCGAAGCAGAAAAAGTATTTATGCTTTTTCAGCCCTTCTGTTTTGCACGCTCCTGAGGAGTGGTCATAGATTGTTGCAACATTGACATGTGTGTGAATAAAATGGCAAAGGGTCCCTTAAGACCCCCTCTCCCACACCCCCACCCCCAACCCCCACCCCCAATTCGGCAACATCCTCGGTGCCATCCAAGTACCTTTCCTGAGCAATTTAAAAATTTTGCTGTCAGGGACTTTGCACTGATTCAGTGCGGTCAAACCCATCTAATTGGCGTCAAAGTGGTTTTCTGCCATCACACACTCAGCAGCCGTGAAGCATGACTCAGCTGAGTGAGTGCTTTTATTTGCAAAGACCGTAAAATAGTAATAGTTCACTATTATGCAACGATACCCTTCATTAAGTTAATAAAGCACTAGAGCATGATAAAGCCAACTATCACATAAGGACAGTCTACGGGTACGTTCCATTGCCAACTGGCGAGATTGGCGCGCAGACGATCCAAGTTGTCAACAAGGCACTGTTGAAGCCAGTGGTGACACCGTAATGACGTAGGCTGTGTTTTCTTGGAATTAACTGGGTCTTCTGGTCAAACTGAACCGATCATTGACTGGAAATGTTTATGTTCGGCTACATTGAGACAATTTGCAGCTATGCATGGACTTCGTGTTCCCAAACAGTGATGAAATTTTCATGGATGACAATTGACCATGTCACCGGGCCACAATTGTTCACGATTTGTTTGAAGAACATTTTGTACAATTCGAACGACTGATTTGGACTCGCGGAGCGTCCGACATGAATCCCATCGAAAATTTATGGGACGTAATTGATAGATCAGTTCGTGCACAAAATCCTGCACCGGCAACACTTTCCCAGTTGTGAACGACTAAAGAGGCAGAGTAAGTCAGTACCTCTGCAGGGGACTTGCAGCGACGTGTTGAGTCCATGCCACGTCGGGTCGCTGCACTACGCCAGGCAAAGGGAGTTCTGACACGATAGGTGGAGGTATCCAACGACTTTTGTTACCTCAGCGTGTACTACATATTAAAAAGTATGTAGTCTGTATGTGTCTAAATGTTTGTTACAGTAACATGTAAAAATTTTAAGTAAACTGGAACGATACAGTTTGAGACTTCTACTAAAAATGCTTTCCTTTACACAGAACACATGTATTAAAAATATAGCATATGAAAGAACTGGATATCTAAAATCACACCAGTTTTAAAATTCAATGTTATGTTAAAATCTTAAAGCAATCATACATGATCAAACCGACCTTTACATTTTAATAACGTTCCCCCTTTCATAACATGTATATCAGATGGCATTCCAGTAGGTAAATGAAAACATATAAATATTCAGATGAACTGTCAAAATTTCAAAGAAATCTATGAAGAACTTTTGGAGATTTGATATTTTGGAGAAACAAACGTCTGCATCTATATTGACATCTAAAGTGTACGTATATATAAACTGTAAATTCTCCTGATCGCAAATCTCCGACAGTGTTTGACCGAATGCTCTCAAATTTTGGCACAATGTTGCTTTCGAATATGCGTGTGTTTTCATATATCTATTTTTACATGTATAGTACATAATTTTGTATAAATTTAATAATGAGGAAACAAACGTCTGTGTTTATACTTACATCTCAAGTGCACTTATATATAAACTGTAAATGCTCCCAGTCGCAAATCTACGAAAGTTTTTGACCAAATGCTCTCAAATTTTGGCACAATGTTGCTTTCGAATATGCGTGTGTTTTCATATATCTATTTTTACATGTATAGTACATAATTTTGTATAAATTTAATAATGAGGAAACAAACGTCTGCGTTTATACTTACATCTAAAGTGCACTTATATATAAACTGTAAATGCTCCCAGTCGCAAATCTACGAAAGTTTTTGACCAAATGCTGTCACATTTTGGCACAATGTTGCTTTCGAGTATGCGTGTGTTTTCATATATCTATTTTTGTATGCATAATACATAATTTTGTATAAATTTAATAATGGGGAAACATTGTTATAAAAAGTCACTGTATATCGATATATCGCTCAACAGTTTTAGGAGATACACGATTTTGAACAAACGAACATTTGCATTCTTCTTTGTATAGATTTCGTTGGATATTTACCAAAAACAAATAGGTTTCACAACGTTCCATAAATATGAAAGACACATCGAATTTCAGTTTCCTATTATCCACACCATATTGTCATTTCATTTCCCATGCTCTTGTAATATCTATGCCCATTACCCTTTTTATGATGATGGGCAATATAAAGTATGCAAAGTGACATATTTTAAATTCAAGTTTGAAAACAATAAACACAAAAATCGAAAAATTCTCTTTAAATAGAGTTCTTTGAGTAAATTAAATTATTCACACAAAATTAAACATTTTACTCTCATTTTCTTGTCGGTTTGTTTATCATCCAACTGAACTCCACAAGCGCGTTCGTTTCACATTTTATCGTTGCATAAACATAAACATGAAATTCGAAGCCTTTACTAGTAGTTCATTATCACTCAGTATTCTCAACATCACTATACCCATGATATTTATTCTCCTTTTACTTTATAACAGCACTTGGCCATGTGCCCAGCACATTTCACAAGAATTACGACTCGACGGTCGTTCATTTATGCCCCACGCCACTGGCGCTCGTTGATGGAATCCGCTGATCCTGCGTTATGTGCTCTCGTTATGTTTCGTTGATTACAGACATCATTACGCAGATTCCCACTGCACGTGTTTCTTTATTGACTGAGGCTCCGGTTTTTATTTCAGTTCCGGTCATTCTGTTGTTATGGCTCCCGTAATTTCCAGGCATCATAATTTTATTATAGGTACATGGACACCGTGTTTATCGCCATTGTACGGACTATCTCGGTACACCCCTCAGCTGTTCCGCATTCCCACCTAGCTGGCTGAGCTTCCGTATTGCTCACGTTGCCAGTGGTAGGATGGTTGATGTTCTTAGTCGTTTTAATAGTATTTTAAAGATTCAGGTGCAAGAGTGCAAAATAAGGAAGTGTATGTTTAGAAATACTCTCCACATGATTTGCAGAGCTACACACCAGTGGCATGCCAAAGAACACCTTCCAAGTATGGGTAAACTGACAAGCTGTACTGAGCGCTCTTCACTTGTTACGTGCCATCTTCCCTTCATCACGACTGAATTTATGATTAATTTCCCAAGAAATCTGTTCTAACTTATCTATAGTTCTTACAGAAGATATGTTCATTTCTTCTGTTTTATCTATAGTTTTCGTAGATAATTTTTCTATTTTAGAGTTAGTTTTCTTGGCACATGCTTTTATTTTTCCTGATTTATGGTAAAGTTCTTGTATTTTACAGACAATTGCCTCACTAATTTCTTTCAAAAATTTCATAAAATTTTGATCGGATATCCTTTTAAACTATTCCTCATTTCGTTTTTGTTAATTTCTTCTCCATTTTTGACATCTGGAGTACTTGTTTCATCAATATTCTTTTAAACCTACAGTTTCTCGAGCCATCTCCTGCCCCTCATTTTCTATTAAATCCGGACCCCCCTTAAGTCTACTAGTGCATATAATATACATAAGTCTGCCTCGGCGTCTGTCGCTTCTTGAGTCATGTTCCCCTCTGCATATTCCAGTTAGTTACTCATTTTGACTATTTGGCTTGTCCTACCATCTGAGTATCGTAACGTTATACACTAAAAAGCCAAAGAAACTGGAACACCTGCCTAATATCGTGTAGGGCCCCTGCGAGGACACAGAAGCGCTGCAACACGATATGGCACGGACTCGACTAATGTCTGAAGTACGTGGACTCGACTGATGTTTGAAGTAGTGCTGCAGGGAATTGACACCATGAATCCTGCAGGTCTGTTTATAAATCAGTAAGAGTACGAGGGGTGGAGTTCTGAACAGCACGTTGCAAGGCATCCCAGATATGCTTAGTAAACTTCATGTCAAGGGAGTGTGGTGGCCAGCGGAAGCTTTTAAACTCAGAAAACTGTTCCTGGAGCCACTCTATAGTATTTCTGGACGTGCGGGATGTCACATTGCCCTGCTGGAATTGCCCAAGTCCATCGGAATGCACAATGGACATGAATGGATGCAGGTGATTAGACAGGATGCTTACCTACGTGTCACATTCTAGAGTCGTATCTAGACGTATCAGGGGTCCCATATCACTCCAACTGCTCGTGTCGCGCACCATTACAGAGCCTCCACCAGCTTTAACCGTACCCTCCTGACGTACAGGATCCATGCACTCATGAAGTTGTCTTTATCTATCCGCTCGTTAGAATTTGAAACGAGACTCGTCCCACCAGACAACGTGTCTCCTGTCATCAACAGTCCAATATTGGTGATGACGGGCCCAGGCGAGGCATAAAGCTTTGTGTCGAGCAGTCATCAAGGGTACACGAGTGGGTCTTCGGCTCCGAACAAAGTTAGGACCAGCATACAGCTTCAATCCGAGTGAAGTCTCATACAGAACCTAAAACTAGTGAAAGAGTTCATCTCATCGAAAGTGGACTGCATGTTTCTGTTTTGCCAGCATCGTCACCAGTAGCGAAACATCTACTATCAGCGACTGGCTTCTTCGTATGGCGTGAAAATATTTTCAGATTAAAATATTGCACACTAACATTACTACTCTGCGCAACAAAATTGAAGAATCACTCTTTCGATACGCCGTAATTGTCTCCCATTGCGAGGCATAAGTTCGAAATTTGGGTCAAAAGTGCCTATGACATTCCTCTGTAATTGTGCAAAAACTTAGTCCCCCTCGGGCTCGGCGACTCTTTAAACACCAAGTAGTAGTCGTCACATGCGAAAAAAGGCCACAGCTCGGAATTTCACGTAAGCTGTAAATTGGGTTAATGATGTCATACTGCTACCGAATTTCTGCAAAACGCCACTGTGGGCGTGTCACACGACGAGAAAGTCGTCACAGCCCTCCTTACCCTCATTTCACGCATTTTCTTGACATATCTGCGATGGAGGTCAGAATAGTGACGCCCAGTGTTGAAATCACGCGGTTTTCTTACTGGTAGCCGAGGAAAACATTTCAGACACTCCGTCGTTCAGAATCGACACGAAAATTTCCCAAGGAGTGGCATAAAAGGCGTCAAATGAAACCACCTCTCTCCCTGAGGCGATGACTCCCACACAGCTCACACTTGCAAAAGGTAGTTTGCAGTGCGATGAGCAACAAAAAGTTGTCATTGACAACCTCTGACACTGCTGTTACCACTAATTTCAGCAAGACGCTCGGTGCCACCTACGCAAATTTGTTGAGCACGTTACAAATATACCTGCCAGAAACTTCGACACCAATTCAGCCAGGAGGCTACTGCAGCGTCTGAAGGTAGGCAAAGACCACCGAAGAGTTGTCGAAAGGGTTGCGAAACCCTCAGGCGCTAGAGCAGCCGCCTGGCTGATTTGGTGTCGAAATTTCGGAAGGTACATTTCTAATGTGTTTAATAAAGTTTCGTAGGTGAAACCTAGGGTGATGCCGAAACGGAAGGTGGGCAGTTGGGGGAAAGTGGGGGAAGGAGATTCATAGAGTGACCCTTTGCCGTTTTATTCATGCACGCGTTAATACTGAAATTCCGCGTGACTACGCCGCAGCAGGATTGATAGCTCTTTGCTTTTCGGATCACATTTACATTTCGTTGAATAGTTTTGAACGGTCCCCACTGATTCCTGTCCGTACATGAGAGCAAAAATTGCGGTCACGCTCCACTCCAAACGGGTGCGATCATTTCAGTGATGGGTATGTGGCCCTACAAATCATTAGGGATATATTGAAACGTTCGAGGGTGTCAACAGTGTCAAAGGTCCTCAAGAACGTCTTCCCGTTGTCCATCGCGCTGCCACCGTGAAATGTGTGGAAATCAAAGTCGCAGTGAATGGGGTGGTTTTATGGCTCCCCTTCATACTATCCCTTATGCCTTTTCGTGTCTTTTGTGTGGCGGTGTGTCTGAAAGGTTTTCCTCGCTCACCCATTCTAAAACCGCGTGAACTGAACGTTGGGTTCAAATGGCTCTGAGCACTATGGGACTCAACATCTTAGGTCATCAGTCCCCTAGAACTTAGAACTACTTAAACCTAACTAACCTAAGGACATCACACAACACCCAGCCATCACGAGGCAGAGAAAATCCCTGACCCCGCCGGGAATCGAACCCGGGAACCCGGGCGTGGGAAGCGAGAACGCTACCGCACGACCACGAGATGCGGGCCCGAACGTTGGGTTCTGACCTACATCGCAGAGACGTGAAAAGAAGGTGTGGCATATGGGTACGAGAGGCTGTGACGACCTACCTATCGTGTGACCCGCCCACGTGGCGTTGGGCAAAATTGTGGTGAAATTTACAGCCAAAGTGGCATCATTACTCCACCCTACATTTGACATGAACTTCGGAGCTGTGGCCTTTTTCCTCGTGTGTCGATACCTTTCTGTTTAAAGCTTAGCCGAGCCTGAGGGTGATGTTGCAGGGCGCCACGCTTTTGCACCATTACAGAGGAGTGCTTTAGATACCTCCGAGACAAATTTCAAACGTTTGGGTCGCAATGGAGAAAATTACGGGGTTTCGAATATGTGATCCTTTAATTCTATTGTGCGATGTATTTGAAGGAGGTGCGACCGGTTTATAGACATTGATGGGCGGTGCAAACCATTACTTTTAGGTGTCGTTCTTAAAGGTCAAAGTTCACCACTAAAATCCTGACAACTATGCTTAGACAAGCAGTTCAGCCAGAAAAACCAAGTAGGACCCGTGAGTGTTGGAAAAAGAAAAAGAAAAGAAAAACAGTCAAAGCTCAGCTTTCTCAGAACCACCATAGTCGAGATCAACTACGGAACCCAAAGAGACAAAAAGCTAAATACCCTCTTGTAACCTGGCCTGAGATGTGAAAGAACATTCACGACAACAAGTTGACATCAGATATTAGGACACAGTGATACAAAGTAGTCAAGGAAACGATAAAAACAATAAAGAAAAAATTGCTACAACGAAGGAGAAGAATTTTGTTTCATTCATTTATCAATTTTTCCTTAACACGAAACAAAAACTTCAGTTTCTAGACGTCACCGAGTGATTCAATTTGGACAATTTCATATTTAGAACAAAGAGAACCATAAAGGATTTAATAAGAAGGAGAAATTACTTAATGTTTTAAGAATGTAGGAAGATATGCTCATCAAAAGGGAATTTACTGTACCATTACTTTTTTTCAGCTCCGTGAAATGAAAAATTATCGTTTTCATTTAATTTAAAATTAAGAAGAAATCTAAATAAATACCAAAAAAGAAGTTGCCACATCAAACGAACTACACTCATGTTCATAAATTAAGGATAATTGCAGAATGTGGTGCCACACAACGTGGCACTACACACAACTGGCGCTAATAGCATAGACACATATGGAACACACAGGACACAGATCTGTAAGTCCACGGTATTGGTGATAAGTTGAGAAAACCGTTCCGAAACTCATGTGCTACAAAACGCCACTGCTTCCTGGGATATGATCACCATGCACACGTACACTGGCTGCACAACGGGTTGGCATACCTTGGATCAGGTGGTCGGGGAGCTGCTGGGGTATAGCCTCCCATTCTTGCACCAGTGCTTATCGCAGCTCCTGAAGTGTCGTAGGGGTTTGGAGATGTGCAGCGATACGTCGACTGACAGCATTCCAGACGTGTTCGATGGGTCTTAGGCCTGGAGAACAGGCAGGCCACTAGATTCGCCTGATATCTACTGTTACAAGGCACTCCTCCACGATTGTAACGCCGGAAATGCATATCCTTCTATTTCCATCTATTGTACTATAGATTTTTCCTTATTTTGTCACCTGAAGATATGACATTTCTGTCTCTTTATATATTGTAATTGTTTTACTGTTTGTATATATATATATATGTGGGTTTGTTTTGTGAATATTATTTGTATTTATACGCTGGGTCTGGCCTAGGGAAAACTATGCTATCGAACGAATACATCGATAGGTCGTGTGGAGAACCAAAGTGTTTAGGATCTTTGGTAGTGGTAACTCTGTCGCGTGGAGCGCGGGCAGAGGGAGAGTCTGGCTGGGGTGGTGCAGTGGAGCAGGTGTGTTGTGTGACACTCCCGCGAGTTGCCGCGCTTTCGGGGTTTGGCAGCATGTAATTGCGCTCGACTTGCTATGATAGCTTCTGACACGGTGTCGCGGACGGGAAGCATTAGCTGGCGCACATCAAGAGCCCGTTTCGCCTGGTGAGCGTGTCGAGAAGAAGGCGCGCCAACATCCAGCTTCTGCAACAGCGACGGCCGACAATGAGTGACTGTCGCCACCTCCTCGATCGACGGCTTCAAACCTTCAATCAACCAACAAGTAAGACTGGAAGCACGTAAAGTTTTAGAACTGTATGGCAGACCTCAGCTTTTCAAACTGTCCCATTTTCATAACTAAATTACAGCAACGTAGCATGAACCTTTGTTGCTCATTGTCCCAATTGCATTACCAAGCAGGGTCCCTTCCTTTTCCGGAATGAACCCGAGTGTCGTTGAAATTCAAACGCCAGCATCATTCGATTTCACTGCTTTAATTTCAAAGTTCAGTTAAGGTATTCATAGCTGACTACAATATTTAGATTACACGAGCACAAATTAAGAGCGCGAGTTTTGTTACCATATTTTAGCTTACCTGTGACTGCAGCTCAGCTTGGTACGTACTAAATTTTGCTATTGTTAATTGTTCAGAATCATTTAATTCAAGTTCAAAGTTAAATCTCTTATTTCTAAATTGCGTAGATTCAAGTAGCTTTTGAAATGATTGTTGAGGTAGTCCAAGACTAACCGTATTTTACTGAATTTCGATGTGCTTCAGAAAGAAAGCTCACTATTAACTTCAGTCACTAAATTAACTTTCGATTTTCTGGTTTCATTAATTCTTTTGCTAAATTAAGTCAGAGTGTAGCGAAATTTATTACTTCTGACAAACTTTCAGTTTTCACACTACACGCGTCAACCTTCAGTTGCCACGCTTCTAGTGCTAATTATATGTGTAATAACCTTTCTTTTTCAGTTACTATAGTAATTGTCCTTAGGACTGGCGACCATAATTTCCCCCAAATCTCAAATATCTAATTACTGGTAGTTAATTGTTAACGTAACGGCCGCACATCTACTTTCTTTATTAACTTTACCCCTTTTCAAAATTAATTTCCACCAGTTTCATTTGCATTTTTCCTTTCATTAAATGTAACCCTTTCCTCCCTCTTTACCGACAAATTAACTTCGGTGACGATTGCTTTTCCCAAATTTCCATTGGGTACACGCAGTTTAATTTTTCACTGTCATTAAGGTAGATAAGTGAGGGGGAGGTTACACGATGGCAGCTTGGTGGGGCCGTGCCATATCATCCATCATGAGGAAGGTGGGACCCACTGCACCCCTGAAAAGGGGTGCAACACAACGTCCCGATACACCTGACCTGTCACAGTTCCTCTGTCAAAGACATACAGGGTTGTACGTGCACCACTCACAATCTCACCCCACACCATCATACCACGACCTCCATACAGGTCCCTTTCAAGGGCATTAAGGGGTTGGTATCTGGTTCCCGGTTCACGCCACATGAAAACCCGGCGAGAATCACTGTTCAGACTATACCAGGACTCATCCGTGAACAAAACCTGGGACCACGGTTCCAATGACCATGTACTGCGTTCTTGACACCAGGCCTTACGGGCTCTCCTGTGACCAGGGGTCAGTGGAATGCACCTTGCTGGTCTCCGGGCGAATAAGCCATGTCTGTTCAGTCGTCTGTAGACTGTATCTCTGGAGACAACTGTTCCAGTGGCTGCGGTAAGGTCCCGAGCAGGGCTACCTGCAGTACTCCAAGGCCGTCTGCGGGCACTGATGGTGAGATATCGATCTTCTTATGGTGTTGTACACTGTGGACGTCCCGTATTGTAGCACCTGGACACATTTCCTGTCTGCTGGAATCGTTGCCATAATCTTGAGATCACACTTTGTGGCACACGGTGGGTCCATGCTACGACCTGCTATGTTTGACCAACCCCCAGTCGCCCTAGTATTCTACTCTTCATAACGTCATAAATATGTGTTCTTTGAGCCATTTTCAACACACAGTCACCATTAGCACGTCTGGTAACGTCTGCACACTTACTCGCTGCACCGTACTCTGACATGCACCAACACACCTCTGCGTATGTGGACTGCTGCCAGCGCCACCGTGCGACGACCGCAGGTCAAATGCACCGCATGGTCATACCCTGAGGTGATTTAAACCTGCAAACCGCCAACCACAGAGTTTTTTTACCATGTATCAGCATTATCCTTAATTTATGAGCACGAGTGCAGTTTCATTCGCTACTTACTTCCATCTTCCTGGAGAATTATTTCGCTTTAACAAACAGTATGAAAGGCACAGAAGCCAAATGGAGAAGGGAACTAAAGGTGAGCAAATGGAAAGGCTGTAAAACAAAGTAAGGAAGCTCAAAAACAACCAAGTAAAACAAAGAAAATAAAGTCACGTAGCGTCTCTGACTAGTATTCAAGCCATCCTGTGTCCCAGGATCTATCCCAGACACAGCTTAAATTCTGAATAAACATCGTCGTCAATGGCAACCGAAGGCTTCCGGTATAAGGAGTCATCCTCGTCCTGCCAACGGCCTTACCAAAGAGGACGGAAGAGCAGTCAGAAGTTCGAGGGACCTCTCGCCTCTATACTTGTTTTAAAATACTAGGCAACAGGTCTGTAAGTGTGCATTCTCTTGGCCTTGTGATGGGAAACTGCCGCTAAATGGCGGGAGGATCAGCAACCAATAACGGCGTGGGGAAACAGAGGGCACTGGAAACCGCTGCATTAAAGACACGTTTATAGAATATTTGATCAGTAACTGCAAAGTTTCATAATGATCTCTCCATTGGCAGATAGCTACAAACCAGTTCCCCATTCGGATCTCGGGGAGCGGACGGCCAACGACTAGGTGATCATGAGATAAAGATTGAATAACCAACGAAGGAGTAACTTTCTACGAGTTGGAGTGTGGAATTCCAAATGTCTAAGTGTGGTAGGGAAGATACAAAATTTGAAAATGGAAATGTAAAGGCTCAGTTTATATGCAGTGGAGGGGCCAATCAATAGAAACAGAAAGAAGGAATTATGGAAGGAGCAGCAGAAAATCGAGTAACGGTAGTAGAATTCGTTATGAATAGGAAGTTAGGGTAGAGAGAGAGTGTGTGTTACTGAGAAGAGTTCAGTGACAGGATTATTCTCATACAATACAGAAAACAACCGACAACGACACTAGTCCACGTATACATACCAACGTCACAAGCAGAAGATGAACAGGACGTGTAATTCAATATCTAAAGGGAGGTGACAATCTGATAGTCATGGTGTAGTCGGTGTAGCAGGGGAAGGAAAAGAAAAAAAAGGTTAGGGGAGAGTATGGGTTTTGTAGAAGGAATGTGAGAGCAGCTGTACTAATGGAGTCGTGCAATAAATTTCAGTAAGTAATACAGAATATTCTGTTCAAAAATAAAAAGAGGACGAGGTACGCATGGTAAAGGCCTGGATATGTCCGCATCGGTATCTGCACGGTCAGCGCTTCGGATTCCTTACGGAAGAGGCCCGGCTTCGATTCCCGTCCGCATCGAAGATACTCCTTGGTCGGGGTCTGGGTGTTGTTTTATCCTCACGTTCTTATCCTCACGACTGACATTCCACTATTGAGATGAGTGTAAAAATAAAAAATAAAAAAAGGGCCTGGAGGCACGCCAATCTTCCAGCTGTATTACTTCGTGGTCAGACAGCGATTCCGAAATCAGATGCTGGATTGTAAGACTTACCAAGCAGTGAATACATTCAAATCCCAATTTAGTAATTATGAAGAGAAGAGTGAAAGTTTAAGAGAATCGTCAGCAAGAATCAAAGTGGGATACTGAGGAATGAGGATGTGAGTTTCAAGTTCTCTAAGGCGAGCTAGTTCATTTGCAGAGGGTTGGACATTCTTACAGACGGCAGTCGCGTAAGTTGGACGGAGAGATGTAGGTACAAGGAAGGAAACTGTGAAGATCAGTTGAACAAATGAACACCACGCAAATAGCGAAACAATGTGTGCTAGGAAACTCCACTCAACCACCATGTAGAAGCAAGAAAATGCGACATATAACAAGAAAATGACACACTGGAAGGTAGTAATTACAGCTGTGCGACAAATATCATACAGCTATGTCAACACCAAAATGCAATACTTAGAGAATAAATGAATCAACTGAAGATGAGCAAGCTTCTCCGAAACATGTTTTGGTACTAAAAGAAGAAAAATTGTGTTTACCCAAGGCAGAACTGCGTTTCCTAATAGCACACTGATAGCTCAATTGAGCTGAGTAAAAGCACTGCCTGCGAAAGCCAAAATCCCAAATTCAGGTCTACCCCACAGTTTTAATGTGCCAGGAACTATGATGAACAGACTGCCTCCAGCGTCTGGAAAATTTGTGCTTTTCTTTCGGAACTGCACCTTTTCATTCATGAAGTTACAAACCTAACATCGCTTTTACCTGTGGTGAGAACTATACGTTCACTTCTGCCATTCTTCATCCGAAATAAATAGGCTAATCAAGAAAATAACGAGCCATTAGTTCGTGAAGCTGTGATTTCAGTCCTGTTACTGGGGGGAAAAAAAACGCCGACGTAAAACTTCGGAGCCGAGCGAGCGGTGCCGTCAGCCTCGTCAGCGTGGAAGGCGCGCCAAGCTTTTAGCGCACGCAAACGAACTGCGCCGACCAATCACACCGCCAAATGAGATTGACTTCTCGCGCGTGATGATTGAAAATTTTCCGGCTACAGGTTCCAGGAGGTAAAAAAAGGCGCTTAGGAGCTTCCAGCTCGGAGCTTGAGGAGGGCCGGTGGCAAGGGGTGGTTGGGGGTGACAGGCAGGGGCGGCCCAGCGCGGTAATCCTCAGATTAACTGCCACGTCCGACAACTCCCTCAGGCGCCGGCGACGGGTCTCTGGCTTAATCACCGCGTGCCTTATACCTCCACCGCTGCAGGTCGCCTGCTGCCTGCAGGTAGTCAGCGTAGTCTGTGTGGGTGGGAGCCACGTAAACGAGTCTGCTTTGGTCAACTTTTAACTCTCAGCCGACTACATGTGTTTGAACTGTACGCACTGTATTATTCTCCTCTCGATGTTAACTGAAGGAGACGTCACGACAGATTACGTCCTTGCGCTGCACAACGACTCCAATATGGGCGGTTTGTCCCCCGGAGAACAGTTATCTATCGACTGAGCTACATAAGAGAGACTCACGACCGGCCCTCACACCTTAAGGTCCGCCCGTACCTCTCTCGTACCTTCCAAGGAGCCGCACTCTAGTCCTGGTCCTGCGCACATACAGGGTGTTACAAAAAGGTACGGCCAAACTTTCAGGAAACATTCCTCACACACAAATGAAGAAAAGATGTTATGTGCACATGTGTCCGGAAACGCTTAATTTCCATGTTAGAGCTCGTTTTAGTTTCGTCCACCTACGCTCAATGGAGCACGTTATCATGATTGCATACGCGTTACTCTACCTGTGCTGTTAAAACATGTGCCTTTACAAGTACGAAACAACATGTGGTTCATGCACGATGGAGCTCCTGCACATTTCAGTCGAAGTGTTCGTACGCTTGTCAACAACAGAATCGGTGACCGATGGATTGATAGAGGCGGACCAATTCCATGGCCTCCACGCTCTCCTGACCTCAACCCTCTTGACTTTCATTTATTGGGGCATTTGAAAGTTCCCCGGTGCCAAATGTAGAGACTCTTCGTGCTCGTATTGTGGACGGCTGTGATACAATGCGCCATTCTCCAGGGCAGCTTCAGCGCATCAGGGATTCCATGCGACGGAGGGCGGGTGCATGTATCCTCGCTAACGGAGGACATTTTGAACATTTCCTGCAACAAAGTATTTGAAGTCACGCTGGTACGTTCTGTTGCTGTGCGTTTCCATTCCGTGATTAATGTGATTTGAAGAGAAGTAATAAAATGAGCTCTAATATGGAAAGTAAGCGTATCCGGACACATGTCCACATAACATATTTTCTTTCTTTGTGTGTGAGGAATGTTTTCTGAAAGTTTGGCCGTACCTTTTTGTAACACCCTATATTTAATATGCAGGAAGTATATTTCTAGATACGAGGACTCTTTTAAATAAATTACTGTGTGCTGACGAGGCAGTGATCCCAGTCGATAAAAGGAATTTACTTACTGAAACAAATAAGTGCAAAATTTCACAGAGATCTCAACACAAAAATCTAAGCCAATGGCCTTCGTGGGGGAAGAACACGTTAGAATCAAAATAGTAAATCAGATTTTAGAACAAATAAATCACTTCAGTTACCTAGTACGTAAGGTGAAGCATGGCTAAGGCGACGCTGTAGAAATTAAGCTTACAATTAGTAAATTCAGCAGAGTATTTAGAACAATTAACGAAACTAGGAAAGATACTAGTTAAATACTACAAAATTTCAACTCCCTACACTGTTCTCTGGAGGCGACACATGGGTGATTAACAAGAAATGAAATTCGTAACACGAGTTGCACAATCGAAGACAGACTAAAAACTCAATATGTTAGAAAAGAACAAGCAAAGGTTTAGTCTAAAAGATAAAAGTCTAGATTGTTGGAGGAATTGGAACGAGTAACTAGAAAGAATGGAAGGCGACAGCTCCGCTTAAAGGCTATAAATTATAGGTGCCAAGGAAGAAGAGATACAGGAAGACCCCGGAAATGATGGGTGCCGTAATTGCTAATTTCAACTAATACCTGAAGGGAAGACGAAGTAGAACGAGTCTGAAATAAGAGCACACTCGGCTAGAGAGTTGAAATTCATTCTTATACTAATATTTCAGAAACCGAATAATTATAAAAAATTATAACAATCGAATATAGGAAGTATATGTATCAATACATTCTCTTTTTTTAAGCTGAAGAGTTAACGAAAGAAAATGAACCTGTACTTCTCAATATAGACAAAAGCAAATAGCGACGTTAAGCATGATAACCTCATGAATCAAAAAAAGCAGTTTTAGAAGAGAGAGCACAATGTTTCCGAAGGTCAAAGGATTATAACTGTGTGCCACACTGGATCTCGGATTCAGAATCTCGGCTTTGTCGGCTACACGAATATGTAATAAAAATGGGGGAATGGGGGTTCCTATTAAAAAAAAACAAAAAACGCAGTTGATATCCGTTTGACCTATGGCAGCGCCACTAGTAGGCCAACCATAGCGCCATCTAGTTTCGCCCTTCAAGCTAGACAAATTTCTTTCTTTGTAGTTTTTTCGTTTGGCGCTTATTTCGTGAGATATTTGGCCCGGGCCTGATCAATGGACCACCCTGTCTATATATTATCACTGTACTTACAATTAAATATTAAGATCGCGGTCTCAATTGGACGACATTAGACAGTGAGCGAAGTATCGGAAATACACGCTGCTGACGGCTGTGGCTCTGAAAATAGAGATATCTCCATTCTTATGACTTGACGTACTTTCCCCTTTACTATCACAGTATTCCACATCAAATCCATACGTTCCTTACAACTGGACATAATGAGTCCCTTTGAACATATCAGAACACACACACAATCTTTATAAGCCTGATGCTCAAGGCAAATGTATTACACATCCCCTATTACTAAGTATAATACTCCGCCAATAACTGATTTCTGACGATACTAAATAATACTGAAAGAAAATCAGCGATGGGTGAACATGTCTCTTAAGTTTTCTTGTGAGTGCTACCATTGTACCTTAGAAAGAGAGCCGTAATCGACTTACAAACCGCTATATGTTAAAAAAAAAAAACAAGATCGCGACGACCATATTACTATCACAATCGGTCTTGCTTCTACAGGTGCACGCAAGTATTCATGTTAAAAGCTATGCTTACTTTATAAAGTGACGTATGGCATTATCTCCAAATGATTTGATTTTTCCATACAAATACTGCGACACTGAATATAGACGGTGATCAGACCAACAGTGTCGTTACACGTAGCTAACGATGCAATCTCGTGATAAAATCACTGAATTTTGAAAGTGATTTAGCTAAGGAATGTGGTAAGAAACCGGTATTTTCAACTCCCTCATGCCACAGCTAGATATTTCGCCAGTACTTGTAACACATTCTGTCTCGATGCCATTTCAGAGGTTCTGCAATATATCCTTTAATGACTACAGCCACTAGTGCTTCATCTTTCTGGCACTCTCATATCTCGAAATGAGTCACATTTCTCGAACCTATCTACTACAGTAAAATTTGAGATAGTCCCTATGCCTCTTGCAACGGCTGCCATTTCTGCAGCTTTGCGCATGTGATCGTTCCAATTTAAGTTGGAACTGAGCAGAAGTCGGAGAGAGCTATATCCACCAACTTTTGCAACCCATGTAGAAACAGAGGGACCTGAGTTAGTACGACAGGACTGTGTTTTGACCATTCGATTGAAATGGGAACAAGTTGTCGAAGCTCCACCCACAGTTTATGATGTATAAGGTCAGTGCAAGCGAATCCTACTCCAGCAACACGAGATAGTATAAAAGACAGTATGGGAACTGGGAGAAGGGTAAGGATTTTGCTACTGCATTGTAGTGCATCCCCAAACTACATACAGATACTGCAGTCCAAAGCAGATCTGTGTCCCTCAGGGGCCATTCACGTCTATCATGATACCATTGTTATTCTCTACCATTCAACAGAGAAAAATAATGAACTATAAAAGCTCCACTAACTTCATCCAATAGAGAACTCTATAAGATTTTTACTGCATCTCTCTCGTCCCAAATATCAAAAACAAACACTGTCTGTATGCCAGCATCGAGCACATGTGACGATCCTATTAAATATACAAGTATTGATCCATTGCACAGACCAGTGTAAAGTTGCGTCGCCTGTACTGTAGGAGGATGACCATATCCCACAAATTATACTGTAAGTCACAAGAGACTCTCCATGCGACCCTGTATCGTTGCTTTAAACATTGTTTTTTCTGCTGTAATACTCTTTGTACACTGCCATACATTTGTTTTTTCCTGCCACGACTTCGAGGTCTGTGTCAGGTTCTAATCTGACATTAACACATTCTGATCCATTGCTTCTCACAGAAAACTATATGTCGTACAGTGTAAATCATGTTGTTACTGCTGCTACCATAACACACCACACACACTGGATGATTTTAAATAAAAGACAGTTACAACATCAGAAAACTGGAAAAGTTTGGTGGCGTTGTGTAGCATTTCCAAACTGCTGTCTGAAGGTGATTGATGACCCCTACATTTAAGCCCATCTGTCACAGTGATGGAATAGCTGATGGCTCTGCATTATGTTTTGACTGATTCCTCATATTGCAGTCATGTACGCAATCACTGTTTCGGTGCTAGCCACTCCTAGATGGTGTTGCCCCTCCACCAAAACTCTTTCTCCATCTCACACAAGCGAAGTTAATCAGTCATAACGTGGTAACCAACAGTGTACCAGTGGATGGATGGGATGGAAAAGACATTGTCGATGTACTGTAATGATAATCATCACAGATGATAGTGTGAACAATTTTAACAATTTTAGAGTAATTTCAACACCGACCAATGATGCGACAGCATGTTTCCCAATTTCAGTATCATCACTAAACTGCCCCTTCTCTACTTTGCGAGTATCATTACGAATGTAGATAGATGACTGAGCAGTACATCCATTCATTGTTAATTCTCAAACATTAACATCACTAAAGTATACCAGACACTGCATATTTCTAGCACCTCGAGCATAGTGCATAATTTACGATCTAACTTTATGCAGATGAGAATCACAGAGCATTGTCGCAGTCCTAAGATAAAATTAGAGACTGAAAGACCCCCTTACACTGTCTTTGACCAACCCACCCTGCAGCACCCTTACAGATTTAATCTGCATCTGATCATAAGTAGGCCGGACTGGGTGGCCGAGCGGTTCTAGGCACTACAGTCTGGAACTGCGCAAGCGCAGGTTCGAATCCTGCTTCGGGCATGGATGTGTGTGATGTCCTTAGATTAGATAGGTTTAAGTAGTTCTAAGTTCTAGGGGACTGATGACCTCAGAAGTTAAGTCCCATAGTGCTCAGAGCCATTTGAATCATTCGACCAGAAGTAGACCGCTACAATCCGCGTCTTGTGAAGGAATGGAGCTTACCGAGTCCTCGCCCAACCAAGTGCACAAGATTTCTCCAGATGGGCCCATGTCGAGGAGGTTAGCACCTATTATCGGTGTGTAGTAACAGATTTGAAAGTGTTGTAATAGAAGACGGTTAGGAAGAACAAGAAACGGGTGGTTTTTATGCATGATGGAGCCCCAGACAGATGGGGTTCGACGCATTTTCCGTAAATCAAGTACGCTATCAATGTTGAAGTATTGTTCCAGTGTCTGGAATGAGAAGCAGGGGGGGTATTGGTAAGAGAGAACATAAACACATGCACTCCTAAGGCTGATTCTGCACTTAAGTCAGGCAACAATGTTAGATCGCTTCAGTTTCCAATGTATCAGTCACGTGGAATGCAGCGCGGTTAATATCCCAATGTAAGAAATATATTTCCAGTGCGTAACATACGTCCTCCTCGCAAGTTTCTCCACGACTAACTATGGTAAGGAACTGTAAAATGAAAAAAACTACTTCCTTAAAACATCGGCTCTGTGTGATACATGTGCAAAATAGATTTCAAAAGAACAGATTTCGATAGCGCGACCTGTGACGTCAGTATAACCTTGAGAATCTTTTAGCTGCATCTGCGAGGGTGCCGCACGGGGAAGCCTCGCGGTCTCAGGCGTCCTGTCACGGTCCGTGCTGCTCCCTCCATCAAAGGTTCAAGTGATCCCTCGGCCATGGGTGTGTGTGTTCTCCTTGGTTTAAGTCAGATTAAGTAGTGT
The DNA here is from genome assembly GCF_021461395.2 of Schistocerca americana. Taxonomy (NCBI): domain Eukaryota; kingdom Metazoa; phylum Arthropoda; class Insecta; order Orthoptera; family Acrididae; genus Schistocerca; species Schistocerca americana. Next base: position 759,278,766 of record NC_060121.1, on the reverse strand, counting down.
GTGAGCTTAGGGACCGATGACCTCAGCAGTTTGGTCCCACAATATCTTACCACAAATTTCCAAAATTTGCATATCCTTTTAGGATTGCTAGGAACAATGCACCCTGTGCTATTCTGGGAAGCATTGGAACAGATTTCGATAGCGCGACCTGTGACGTCAATATAACATTGAGGACCTTATAGCTGTATCTGCAAGGGTGAGCCGCTCGGCAATTAGTCCTTCGCTGGACCACAGGTAGAGAGGAATTGCGCCAGCAATGGTAAACATGTGCGCGTCCAGAGGGTGATTTGTCTCTTATTTACATATACATGGGACGTCAGTATAGCGCTCAAGGAATTCTAACTGTATACCAGAAAACAGACACGACTTTCACCTGCTGGCTGTAGGTGACAGTTGCCTGAGAGCAATGGCTTGCAACCCTGCATCCACGTGGCCCTACAAAGCGCCTGTTTGGTGTCGGCGGCGTCGGCATGTGCGCACGTTGGAACAGTTCACTGATTTTTCGGTTGACGATAGTTCAAAAGCGTTCTGTACGAGCACTGAGTGTTTGTACCCTGCTTTAAAAAAATGGCTCTGAGCACTATGCGACTTAACTTCTGAGGTCATCAGTCGCCTAGAACTTAGAACTAATTAAACCTAACTAACCTAAGGACATCACACACATCCGTGCCCGAGGCAGGATTCGAACCTGCGACCGTAACGGTCGCCCGGCTCCACACTGTAGCGCACCCTGCTTTATTTTCGGCTGTTTAAGCGCTGTGAGCATGTTAGCAGAGCCTTTTACATGCAGTATTTTTTGATAATTTACTAGTTGTTTGGGTGTCTGTACATCAGTGTACTGCATTATTTCGGTGATTTACGAATAGTTTGCAGGTCTGTAGGCTATGTACTACATTATTTAGATAGTTTAAAGTTAGTGAGAGTGTCTGCAGAGCGTTATACATGCATTATTTTGACGATTTACGAGTTGTTTTTCATGTCTACAGATCAGTGTACTGCATTGTTTCAATGATTTTCGAGTGTAATGTGACCCCAAGCTTGTCAGAGCGAGTGTTTTACATCATTGTAATAAATAAACTACGTGAAATCCATCCCTAAATAAATTGTTCCGAAATACATAATGTATACTCCTTTCTATCCAGCAGCCCAGAACAGGCTGAGTCCTTTTCCCGCCATTTTTCAGACAGACCGCCATCTTGGATTACGTCATGGAAGGGACGGCAGCGCCTTCTGGTGGTGGTACTGTGCACTAGGTCAGTTGGACTCCAGACCTCACGGTGAACACACTTGACAAAGCTACTGTCTCAAATTGTTTAAATATACACTGCCTGCAAAATAAAGACTGATGTCCATCCTATCCAGCAGCCCGGCACAGGCAGAGTCGTTTCCCCATCACTTCTGTCTCTTAGCTGGTCGTAGGTTGTGTTCCAAAAATGAACAACATACAGACAGAAGTCATGACACTTTCTGCAGGACCTGACTATCATTTTGCAGGACAATGCTCAAGCATGTACAGTGCAAGCTGTTACTGCTAAGTGCTATGCCACCTACTGGACTCCCGTGACGTAAGCCCTCGTAAGTCAACTCGATTTCCAAACGGAAGGAAACACTTCACGGTATTCGCTTCAGAACTGCTACAAATTCGTCAACACAACTGACGCTACTAAGAATATCCTAGGACTTCCACATCTCTGGCAACCGATTATACACAATGCTGGGGACTACTTTGAAGGTCAGTAAAACTTTGAAACACGTATCTAATTTGTACGACCTGTAAATAAATAGTTGCCACTATTAAAGTTCCAACCCTCGTAAGTATGTGTGAGCATAGGCACATTAACACTTTGCCGTCCGCACGCCTCGTACAAATTTTTTCACTTGGCGCCGGCAGCGCTAATTCGGATTAGTGGCTTGTCGCCGGCCGCTTGTCACCTTTCCGTTGATGGCAAGCTTCAGACACATTGACTTTTGCGCGCTTTAATTTTTCCAAAAATCCTCTATTTTGCCGTATCGTTCCACAAGATCGAATTTTCTTTTCAAGTAACTTCTCTGCAAGTTCTACACTGCTATAATAATTATCCATGTAGAGGTGATCCCACTCTCCATAAGAAGGAGTCAATAGTTCCAGCACTGTTTTTGCTAAAGGTTGTCCAGCGCCGGAATATATCTTGAATGAGGAAATGTATCCCGTACACGAATCACACAGCATCCGAATGAGTATGCCATATTTCGTAATTTTCAACGGATTGTAAACTATAAAATTTAACTCTCCACTCCACGGTATCATTCCTTCGCCAATTGAGATATTCTGACTTAGATTAAACGTTTCTTTAAATTTTTTGAAAAAATAATCAATTACGAATTGCGCTTCGAAAAGCCGGTCGGCATTATCTGGTTTATTGTTGCTGTGGGAAAAATCTAAAAATTGTAATGTTTGTCTAAATCGGTTGCGGGACATCGTTGAGCGAAATATCGGTGTGTCTGTCAACGGATTCGTTGACCGGTAATCACCAATCCTTGCTTTTTTTACAGTTCCCATGAGGATAGCACGCCCAAACCATTTCAAAGTTCGGGTTCCGTAGCGTCCACAAATTTGGCTTTTTTTAAAATCCAGTTTCCTTCTATTGCAATTTTGACTGTAATACTTGTTGGTTTCGATGTCAATATATTAAAATATATCGTCCCCAATATATGATTCTACGATATCCACGACGCTCTGTGTATCTTTGGGAAATATGTGTGGACCCGGAGATCCTTCAAATTTATTATTGGTCCTCAGTAAATCATAGTCTGTCTTCTTCGTCTGATTCATCCGAATCAGTTGGCAACCGTAGCGTTCGCCGGATTCTTCTTGGACGTATTTCACCATCTTCCGACGATTCTGCTTCACTTTCATTTTTTTGATATCCAGTGTCTTCTTCCCAATCGTCCAAGTCGTCCGGAACGTCAGCAAGAGGCCCGCGCATCCATCGTAAATAAACGTATCATTTCTTTCGTCTGCCATGATGAAAGTGCACAAGTACTTATAAAAACAAAAACCTTGTTGACGTGTGTAAATTATTGTTACCCAAACAAAACACCAACAGAATGGAAAAGATACTAAAGCGCTGTCACCGGCCACTGCGCGACACTATGCTCACGACACCACTGTGGTGTCGCCGGCCACTGACCATTATTTTGTCGCCGGATGGCAAAGTGTTAATACTAGATATTGCTGCGATTTTAAGAGCTCAATGTTGAACTAACATCCTGTACGTTCGTCACCTCAAAGGCAGTTAAGTTCCAAATTACTGGATTTTCTCTACGATCATTTGCTGTTAACATCTGTTTCCTATCATTTAAACTAATTCATGTGGTGGACTGCAAACTCTTTCAGACAAAAGAGAGGGATCAGGCACTACATAGCGGAGCATCTACTGCCCGCGACTGTCTCCCGTAATATACGACTCCGATAGCCACACGCAGTTAATAAAGCAACTATTACATCCTAAATAAGATAAAATAAATTGAACGGAGAGGAGACATTGCAGGAATCAGAATATTTATCTTTTAATGTCAATTAGTTACGTCGTTTCAGCTGAAACGTTTAATTAATGTTGTGGTAACTGTCTTGAACTTAAATTTGACATCATTGTATCATCCCTAATTGTCATCATTATAGGATCATCGTTAATACTTAACCAAGGGCATTGTTATGCTTCCCTTTTTTAAGAAATGTGTTTGTAAAAACTGAGTAAAATTTCGTTGACAGTGATTTTGTTGCAAAACATGTCTGAATTAATGTTAGCCTGGCACCTGATTGCTTCCTACAGTTCCTACTACGCCACATAACTTAAGGTTGTTGCTTAATACTGGGAGACTCGTTTCAGTGACGAGTGCCCTCCTTACCTATTCTATTTTGCTTCCTTTATTATCCTTATTTCGTTTGTCATGCGTTATTTCCCTTCACTACTTGGACCATAATTATGATTTCAAGTTTATCACCAGTCACATTTCTACTAATCCTCATCAATTTCGTCTTTCTTCGATTTACTCTCAGTAATCAGTCTGTATTTATTAGCTCACTTAGTTCAGCAAGTCGTGTATTTCATACTTCATCGAACGAGGATATCAATACCATCAGCGAATTTTGTAATTGATATCCATTCATCTTGAATTTTAAATCTACAGTTGAATCTTTCCTTTATTTCTGGCATTGTTTGTTCGATGTGTACTTTTAACATAGTACTTCGTTCTTCATCTTCTATGCTTATTTTCTCCTCCTTATTCAAGTCCATATTTTGTATTATCCACCTTTCCCTATAATTTACACCTCTTTTCTCATAATTTGAAGTAATTAGCACTGTTTTACATTATCTAATAGGTTTTCCAGCACGACAAATTCTATGGCAGCACAAGAAAGACCATATGGGCTACAGTGAAGATAGAGGCCGGTAGGACCAGAAATAAAATTATTTGCTTAGTCTACAGTCGCTCTTTTAATTTGTCTAATGACTAATTGTCCCAGTACCAGGTACTTTCATCAGGCCCTCCCCTGACGCTGAGTCATCAAGCTCGCCTACCTAGAGATGAGGAGGAGCAGACTCTCTAACAGTAAATTATACATTAGTAACAGGTGAGTACAGTGTTCAACGTCAGTGTTCAACACCTTTTTAACAAGATTTTCGTAAATGTTGCCAGAATGTTGGAGTTGTCAGTTCGAGTAGACGCTCGGTGGAATATTTCGGACCAGCCATTACAAACAAACGTAATTTGAGTATAAACATCAGTACATATCGTAAAGCTCAACAAAATAACCCTTAAATTTCAAAAAACAGTCTAGTAATTACGATGAAACATCACAAAAATTAAATGGGGTTCTTCTGAGTTAAGTGACGTATGAAGTCATTTGTGTAACCAGTCGTCTGCCGCTGGAACCTTTCCTGACTGGCTGAAGCTATCTAAATACATAAAGAAACAAGGAAATATCAAATTTCTTTCCAATTTTACTTTTGCCAGCATCCTCGAAAGTCCTCCCTATGAACCATGGATGTTGTCAAGGTGAGACAGCTTGCGTGGCTCAACAATACTGGTAGCTGTACTGCCCGTCCAACCACAGTCGAGGGTCATCTGTGGATGCGTTAGAACAAACCTTGGTTTCTGCAGAGGGTCAGCAACCTTTTCAGTACCTGCATAGACAAGAATTACGATACTCCAGTCAATTTCGGGTGTGCAGTCACTGCGTCGCAAAGACATGAATATGCACGTAAAGAATTATGATGATTAACTGATCTGGCTCTGTAACGTTAGCTCAAATGGCCTTTCTGTGTTGGTACTGGAAATAGCTGAAAGAAAGGGCAAACTACAGTTATTTTTCCTGAGAACATGCAATTATACTGTACGGTTAAATGACTGCAGCCGCTTGCGTAAGATATCCCAGAGATAACATAATTCCCTTTCGGATAATCAGGTATGGGCTACTCAGGAAGATGTCGTCATCAGGAAGAACAAAACAGCATTGAATGCGTCATGGCGTGGAATTTTGGATCCTTTAATCGATTAGAGAATCTAAAAAAGGAAATGGATAGGATAAAGTTAGATAATTTGGGAATTAGGGAAGTAATAAGATCAGGAGCTCTTGTCAGGTGAATGCAGTTTATAAATACAAAACCTAATATGGATAATGCAGGAGTAGATCTAATAATGAATAAGAAAATAGGAATGCTAGTATGCTAGTAGAGCTGTACAGTGAATGCTTTATCAAGGCCAAGGTATACATGGAACCAACAGCCTCCACATTAGTACAAGTTTATATGCAGGCTAGCTCTGCACATCATGAAGAGATAGAGACAATGTATGATGAGATTAAATAGCTATTTAGGTTGTTAAGTAAAGTAGTAGGAGAACATGGAGGGGAAGGAACGAAAGAGGAAGTAAACTGGTAAAATTTTTCGGAGCATAATTAAATCATTGTCACGAAAGAAAGCTGTCTACATGGAAGAGACCTGGCGACACCGAGAGTTTTCAGGTAGAGTATATAATGGTACAAACAAATGTCGTGTGACTAGGGCCTCCCATCAGGTAGACCGTTCGCCGGGTGTAAGTCTTTCGATTTGACGCCACTTCGGTGACTTGCGCGTCAATGCGGATGAATTGATGATGATTAGGACGACACAACACCCAGTCCCTGAGCGGAGAAAATCTCCGACCCAGCCGGAAATCGAACCCGGGTCCTTCGGATTGACATTCTGTCGCGCTGACGACTCAGCTAGCGGGGCCTGACTATATAATGGTGAGGTAGAGGTTTTGAAGTCACACATTAAACTATAAGAAATTTCCAGAGGCAAATATTAATCCTGACCATAATTTATTGGTTTTCAGCAGCAGATTAAAACTGAAGAACGGAGGTGCGATCTGGATAAATTGAAAGTACCAGAGGCTGTTGAGAGTTTGAGAAGGAGCGTTAGTCAACAACTGACTGAAACAGGGAAAAGGAACACAATAGAGGACGAATGGGTAGCTTTGACAGAAAAAATAATAGAGGTTGCAAAGGATCAAGTATTTAAAAAGTCAAAGCCTAGTACAAAACATTGTATAACACAAGAGTTACTGAATTTAATTGCTGAAGGAGAAAAATATAAAAATTTAGAAAACGAAGCATGTGAAACGGATACAAACCTCTAAAAATGAGATTAACAGACAGTGCAAAATAGTTAAGTAAGAATGGATACAGGACAATTGCAAGGCTGTAGAAGCATGCATAACCAGGGAAACGACAGATGTCGAGTAGGCCTATAGAAAAATTATAGACTTTTTTAGAAAAGGAATGCACTTACCTGAATACGAGGAGCTCAGATGTAAAGGGTGTACTGAGCAAATAAGGGAAGGCTGAAAGGTGGAAGTAATATATAGAAAGGTTATGCAAGGGAAATGAACTTTAAGACGTTATTATAAAAAGGCAACAGGAACTGTATTAAGATGAGATGGGTGATACGTACAGTGACAAGAAATTGACAGAACACTGAAAGACTTAAATCGAAACAAGCCCCTGGGGTAGACGACATTTCCTTAGAGTTATTGAGATCTTAGGAGAGCCATGCATAGCAACTATTCTACCTGTCGCCCAAGATGTATTAAACAAGCAAGATACCTTCCAACTCTGCGGAGAATGTAATAATTCCTATACGAAAGAAAGCAGGCGCTGGCAGATATGAATACTACGGGATAATCCATTTATTAAGTAATGATTATTAATTGCTGACACGAATTGTTTACAGAAGAATGAAACAACTAGTAGAATGGTAGAATCCGGGTCGGGAAAGATCGGCTTGAATTCCGAGAAAATGTAGGTATACACTAGGCAATGCTGCCTCTATGATTTATCTTAGAAGATATGTTAAAGAAAGACAAAACAACTTTTACGGCGTATGTCGATTTAAAGGAAGTTTTCAATGATTTTGACTGGAATATACTTTCTGAAATACTGAAAGTATCTGGTGTGTAACACAGGAAGAAAAAAATTATCTAGAATATTTACAGAAACTAGCCCACAGTTGTAAGAGTCGAAGGACACGGAATGAAAGCAATGATTGGGAAGTGAGTGAGAGGTTGTAGCCTCTACCCGACGTTATTGAATCTGTACATTTAGCAAGCAGTAAAGCAAATAGGGAGAGATTTGGAATGTTAAAGTTCATGCAGAAAAAATAAAATCTTTGAGGTATGCCCATAGCGTTGTAATTCTCTGAGAAACAGGAAAGGACTTGAAAGTACAGCTGAACGATGTTATCAAGAGAGAATATAAGATGGACGTCAACAAAAGTAAATCGAAAGTCATGTAATGTAGCCGAATTAAATCAGGCGCTTCTGCAATAGGAACAATAGGAAGTGAGACTATAAAAGTAGTAGATAATTTTGCTATTTGCGTACAGAAATAAGTGACGATGGCCGAAGTAGAAAATATGTAAAATATAGACTGGCTGTGGCAAGAAAAGTATATATGAAAAAGAGGAATTCGTTAACATCTAATACAAATATAAATGTTAGGAACCCTTTTCTGAAGATATTGTTGTTGAGTGTAGGCTTTTAAGCAAGTGAAACGTGGACTACGAGCTGTTCGGACAAGAAGAGAATAGATTTTCAGATTTGGTGCTTAAGAATGCTGAAGGTTAGTGAGGTTCCCATTGCGTAACTAATGAGTAGGTACTGAATCAAAGCGGGGAAAAAAGTAACCTAGGGCATAACTTGACTAAAAGGCTGAATCGGCTTTATAGGACACATCCTAAGGCATCAAGGAGTCGTTAGTTTGGTAATGGAGTGGAATTGGGAGAGAGTGGGGGGGGGGGGGGGGGGGAGAATTTTAAAAGAAGAAAAAAATGTTCAAATGTGTGTGAAATCTTATGTGAATTAACTGCTAAGGTCATCAGTCCCTAAGCTTACACAATACTTAACTTAAATTATCCTAAAGACAAACACACACACCCATGCCCAAAGGAGGACTCGAACCTCCGCCGGGACCAGCCGCACAGTCCATGACTGTAGCGCCTCAGACCGCTCTGCTAATCCCGCGCGGCTTAAAGGAAGACCAAGGGATGAATACAGTAAGCAGTTTAGTTTGCTTCAGAGATAAAGAGGCCTGTACGGAATAAACTAGCTGCATGAAACCATTCACTGGACTGTTGCCACAACAGTTGTACACGTTTGTTAACCTTTGACTAAAAATATTCATAATATACTGCCAAAGTCACATTTGGTTTATTTAAAGGGCTACAATATCGATATCACTGTGAGGGCTAAATTGTGTTAGAAGGACATGGAAAGAAGTAACATACAAGACACGTTAGTAAGAGACCACGTAAAACGCATTATGCACGGAAGTATTATGTGTTATGATTCTGACAGCCTGTCGTGCCCATTTGGCACACGGCATTCAAGGTGAAGGCAAGCAGAATAATACAACAAACACGTCAGGACCTTACTTTATCTTAAGGGCCGTAAGACATCCAAGCACCATAGTTCCTGTGTTGTCTGGAAACCTTGCGGCAGTCTCCAGCAACCACATCTCCCATCTGACTATATATTGCACTGTTCGAGTGGTTGCTTGCATTCTCAGCGGGTTCCACATGCATACCTGTCGCAAAAGTGGATGCTCAGGTTTGGCATACTAGATGACCTAGTAACTGTGGCAGTATTCGAGAACAAAGCGGTAGTGTTCTGCTTTCGGATGGCAGTGTGCTGTTCATGGATGAGACGTGGCTTGGTCTTCCGACAGATTTTCACTGTCTGTTCATCCGGAAGAGCCTTGGGACACATTACAGACAGTATATTATGGCAAGAGTCTGATATGGCAGAGCGAGATTTCTCATTGGAGTGGCATCGTGTTAGGAGCTTGTACGTTACTGCTCGAGTTTCCTGGTGTTAACGTGACAGTGGCCTTCTATAGGGGTGCAATTCTTGTTCGTTGTGCACAAGGCCTGGAGTATATCTATTAGACGATAACGCCTGTCCATCAGATCTGGACTGGCAAACGCGTACCTTCCATACGCCGACGCATGTCTAGTGAGAACTGCTCGTGCCCCAGTCTTCAGTTCGAACGAACATTTATGCTGTCTGCACCTGAGAACAATGCATGCAACAGGAATGAGATAACGATTCTGGTGTGCAATGTGACGTAATCAAGAGCCGTTCTAAAAACACTTCAATGAAAGGAATTACGTCAACGCTGTAATTGTGACTGATGTGGTGAGGTTGGACGTAAACACTTGAAGTCCTCTCACCTTTTCATTGGGCCGATACTTCCGAAATAATATCGCTCATAAGCGATTTTTGTTTTTTGGGCGTTAGGCAGTGGTCCAAGGCTTAATTCTCTGCCTAACGTTTCGTCTCTCGATGATGGAGACACCTTCAGAGGCTTTAACGACTTAGTTTAACTTGTTAAAGTTGCTTGAGACAGTACATCTACATCTACACCTACATGGATACTCTGCAAATCATATTTAAGTGCCTGGCAGAGAGTTCATCGAATCACCTTCACAATTCTCTATTATTCCAATCTCGTATAGCTCGCAGAAAGAATGAACACCTAAATCTTTCCGTACGAGCTCTGATTTCCGTTATTTTATCGTGGTGATCGGTCCTCCCTATGTAGGTCGGTGTCAACAAAATATTTGCGCATTCAGAAGAGAAAGTTGGTGATTGGAATTTCGTGAGAAGATTCCGTCGCAACGAAAAACGCCTTTCTTTTAATTATTTCCAGCCCAAATCTTGTATTATTTCTGTGTCACTCTCTCCCATATTTCGCGATAATACAAAACGTGCTGCCTTTCTTTGAACTTTTTCGATGTACTCCGTCAGTCCTACCTGGTAAGGATCCCACACCGCTCAGTAGTATTCTAAAAGAGGACGGACAAGCGTAGTGTAGCAGTCTCCTTAGTGGGTCTGTTACATTTTCTAATTGTCCCGCCAATAAATCGCAGTCTTCGGTTAGTCTTCCATACAACATTTTCTATGTGTTCCTTCCAATTTAAGTTGTTCGTAATTGTAATACCTACGTATTTAGTTGAATTTACTGCTATTAGATTAGACTGATTTATCGTGTAACCGAAGTTTAACGAGTTCCTTTAAGCACTCATGTGGATGACCTCACACTTTTCGTTATTTAGAATCAACTGCCACATTTCGCATCATTCAGATATTTTTTCTAAATCGTTTTGCAATTTGTTTCGATCTTCTGATGACTTTATTAGTCGATAAAAGACAGCGTCATCTGCAACAACCGAAGATGGCTGTTCACATTGTCTTCCAAATCGTTTATATAGATAAGGAACAGCAAAGGGCCTATAACACTACCTTGGGGAACTCCAGAAATCACTGTTTTCTGAAATCTTTAAAGCCTCTGAAGAGGTCTCCAGTCGCGGAATAAGAAACGTTAGACAGAGAATTAAGCCTTGGAACATTGCCTTATGCCCATAAAATGGATGTCAGCAATAACGCAGATACCGGTCGTGAAAACCTGCATTCTATGATTAATATCGCTCAGTTTTCTATTTTGTGTATCCCTGGTAATGGTAGCTCCTGTATAATTAGTTTATTAATACCGGTACTGTGAATGCAACTTCTCGTCAATATAGATTTCTGGTTTTATTCATTTAAAACTTCGCCAATGGCAGGGCACACTAGTCTGTTTCTTACTTGTAATGAGAATGTGGCACCTGTATCCAAGCTTCTCATGCATTTTCCCCTTTGAACTAGTGGTGTGCATTAGAATTAAAAGAAACTGGGGAACCATGAATGGGCGAGCAACAAAACAGAACAAGGCTGATAATGAAATCTATTAGAAATGTAATTTTCTTCAGACTGGCTATAACACAAAGCACGGCAACCTTTGAGGGAGGGACTGTTTCCCCGACCCGCGCCACAAACACTAATAGCAATACTTCTCAACCTCCTACTGTACGGCACTCCAAGGCAAAGAATTCCTGGTCCCTAGTGGTCGCTGGTCCAGGATCAGGAGGCTTTCCCGTTATCGGTGACACACTTTCTCAACGATATTGTTGAAATCCTTGTGCATCCTGTATTCGTGTGTGCAAGGGTTTCGCGTCCCTTACCGACGACCTGTTTACGGAGGCACACCACACATGGTGCAATGTACAATTGTGCTCAAAAGTATACGAACGACCTGAATTGCATTTCGCCTGATTCGCATGCAACACACACAACGCAGCTGTCTAGCAGGTCCTCTAATAGCTCCTTGGTACAGTCGTTTGACTATTGCAAATGGTTCCAACAAGTCACGACTAGAAAACACTGCTCTGCATCGCAATAATTCTAGATGTAAAGTAATAGCACGATACTAGAAATATCAGGGAACACCTTATAACAGATAAGACTGTGCTTAAGGCATGTAAGCTCACATTTATTGCAATAAATGATATACCTGAAATGTTACCACTCTCATTATTACGTCAGATAGGTAATGCACGTAGAAAGTTTGTCGTATTCATGATTTCCTCTTCAAAGTAACATACCGTACTTGTTATTTAACACAAAATAACATTAAAAATTTTAGTTATTTACGAGTAACTAGTTGAGAATATGTATGAACTTCAAATGTCACGACGAACCGTCTCGTTCTGCGTATGGATTCAAACCCAGGTCATGAAGACTAAGATTTCGTGACAGACGGAAACTAACAGTCATTCCTGACTAGGCATACAGAGAGTGATATACCTACCTTTTAGACACTACCAGTTGGGAAATATCAACCTTAAATTACATAATGTAAATATTTTTAGCAAATTCCTACCTAGCATCTATTGTCCCTATTAACGAACTACGAGAGATGTCAAACATTGCTTCTACACAAGTAACTTACTTGAAATGCCGTGAGGTAAAGCTTTGTGTTGGACAGGGATTCGAACCCAGAACCTAATCGGATTGTTATCGAAGCACAATCAACTGCGACATATCGGATTTTCTCGGCAGTAGCTATATGTTTTAAATGCAATGACGAGACGAACCAATAATTTTTTCCTTCCCACGACTCCAACCCGACACTTATCTCCGTTAGCTACCAAATTTTTCTCCACCAGCAGCTCGGAATAACATCCGTGAAATTACAGTGATCTAGCAAATAGTTCTGTACCTCACTGGGAGCCAAAACGTCAGATATCGTTGGTGTTGACAACGAATGAAAATGCATTACAAATCAAAAATATTATCCACTAGCAGAAAAGTGTTCTCTTCCAAGAGCTTGATTATAGGTAATAAAAACTTTAGTGCCAGACCAGGATTCGAACCCATTCACGCGCAATGTGTGGAGACGTTGAGGAATCTGCAGTTTTGAACAAACAACAAATTATAGTCGAGCTGCATTGTCACGAAAGGATGAAATTCCGCGTTAAGGGCGGTCTGAGTTGCATTCCCAGTTCAGAACCAATTTTATCGACATACAGAAGCTCAAATAAAAGATGGGATAAGTGTCCTGTGATCCTACATCGCGTTTGTTTCGTCCTTAGAAATAAATAACTAGTATAAGAAAGGTTACACACACATTTCGTCACTCCTGACTTTATTGTAGTTCAACCCAACGTCTACTTGGTAGAGGAGGAATACCATGTTTAATGTGAATTTCAGACCCCAATGCCATTATACCTTGTTCATTTGGTGTAGCCAGAAGAGAAGAGAATCTGACTGTCACTAATAAAAATCAGCGGCAGAGGTAAGGATCCAACCCAGCCCATTGTCATAGGAACCTATCATCAATTAATCAGACCAGCAAATCCTCTTCTCTAAGACTCATTTTTCTATCATAACACCACTGCGACACACTCGATGAGATTTCTGACACACAGGTTCCCTGTAGTGGTCTGCAGCATGTTCAGTACATTCATTTACTGGTTGATCGAATCGCCATGAACTAGCTGCCTCGGCTACCCAGTGCAAATAAAATCCCGTAACTGCCACCTAAACATAACTGCCAACAGTGTAGGATGCAGAAATTTAAATAGGAAGTGTTCCATTCTACTTGAGCTACTCTATTGCGCTATCAGTTTGTCGAAACCGTCGTGCAGTGCAAAGGAAAAGCTGTAATTGTCTGTCTCTCAGAAGTCTAGATCCGGCCATATGCATCATCTCACAGCACTTTGGAATGCGGAAGTTGTTGAGGAATTTATGTTTTCTCCTTGAGGTGCTGCAGCTACATGACAGCTTCTAGCGTAATGGTAAGTGTCGCGCACCGCAAATAAGGTTTCGTGAGTTCTATTACTTTCGCTGCTGTATCTTTTAAAACGCAATTCTGCTGTAGTTATCAATTTAATGGTACTATGAACATAATTCCCTTCACTTCTCAACCCAAAATAATCCCATGTGTAAAAGGGGTAACGTTCTGCGACATTTTGTTCTTTTCAGGTTTAATAGATGGCCAGGCACAGATGCTCCTCAAAATGTTTGTATTATGTGTGGGAAGAGCGCATCATGCCAAAATAGTCAGAAAAGTATTTTCTACATTAGCTGTCGTCTGGTAGTGGCATTTTATTCTTCTTCAAACCTTGTTTGACAGCTTTAACTCAGAACAAGTTTTCTACATGCATGTAATCAATAAACTGCATGTGAATTGTCAGACTGTTATAGACAACATCAGAAAATTGGCATATATCGTTGACGATTCAATTCTCTCTGATGTTTAGTATTGTTTTAACAACACTAAAAGAAACCTTAGGAAAATTGTGCACTGTACTATAAGAAATGAAATAAAACTACCCACGGCAACCTTACGACGAAAGTCTGTTTTAATAAAACTGAGTATCTGTACACAAGCGTGTCTCTATCAGCACGAATTAGTAAAATACTACTCACTTAGATTTCGATTGGGTTTGTGTTTAATTGGTATGCTGTGTCATACTCAACAGGTATGCAAATGTGGCATTTCATAAATAAAACTACGTATTCCTAGAAACCCAAAATTTGCTTGTCAGTAGCGGAAAGAGGCGTTACCTGTCGTGCCGCATAGTAAGTTTTTCACCATTTCACTATGAGCTTAAAGTATTTTCTTCCTTATCGATGCTTGTTCTGACTGCTTGTAGCTCTCTCACAGAGGGGGAAAGAACGTAACAGTCTGCGAGATTGGAACCGCGAACCATACCAGACGCTTTTTCACAGGTCAGCACGTACCCACACAGCTGGCGAAGGTGTATGTGTAGTGTCTTCCAGTTACAAGGCCAATAGTGGCTAGAACTCGTAAACTGCTAATTAAAGGACGAGATTAGTTGCAACGACTTTCCTGGCCTGAAAACCGTAAATTTACAGTATTTTCTTACACCTCAAGCGATAATAACTCAGATTATTCAAAGGAAATGACAGGAAAAATCGAGTGAAATTTGAGGCTTAATTCCGTGCACACCAGGAAGTAACTTGTCGATCACAGAGTTGCCAAATATACCTTGCCTTGTTGCCAAATCTCAGCTGCAGTACCAGCAGGAAGAAGACGAGCCGATGTCATTCTACAGTGGGCTGGGAACTGACCATAGCTGGCGTCTCAAAGACGCGGCTGCTACGGCTTGGAATACGTAATGCGTCTGATTCACATTTCTGTAACTAGGCTTAGGGACTGGAGCTTAGTTACTAATAATACTCAGAACTGACTGCAAACTAAGAAACATAAATCAGTAACTCTCATAGTTGTTTTTATATTTATTTCTAACTGTACTGAAGACTAAGAAACTCATTCACGGACGTTTTCGTGCCTCGCCGATAGTCGAGCACACTAAACAAATAAAAATATTTAAAAAAATGTGTGTGTGTGTGTGCGTGTGTGTGTGTGTGAGACAGAGAGAGAGAGAGAGAGAGAGAGAGAGAGAGATAAAAACAAAAGAGAATGAGAGAGAAGACAATAAATTGTTGTAAAGAAATTGAATACCGGTATATAAAAAAATCTTTGATTAAAATGACACGTTCCACATCATTACGAAATGTCATATTCATGATCTGTGGAACCAGTATTAATCTAATATAATCTAATCATATCACATTGCTGACTAGCCGTGAAGAGTCATGAATTACCGAAATTTTCGCCAATATCAGTAACCAAATCTAAACTTGAACAAAAAAAAAAGACAACAGTTTTTGTAATAAACCGGGACGCCTATCAAAATCCTTTCATCCCTGTTAACTAACTACGAAAGATGTCTGATATACTTCCATTCAGAAGTAACAAAGTCTGTATGCATTTAAAGATGAGGTGCAGGATGTGAAGTTCTGTGACGGAGATACAAACCAACACGTTATATGATTGTTAACTAAGTAAAATCAAATGTTACTTATCGGTTTTTCTTACCAGCTGCTAGGTGTTTTAATCTAAAATAAGAATACAAATTTTTGTGCCTGAGCGACAATCTAACCACACTTCTATCGTTCTTCTTTATCATCCACGAATATAGCTTAAGTTTCAATTGCTTACTTACCAACAGTAAGATGTGTGCGTGTTTGACCAGAAACTGCAGTCTTGGAGAAAGGAACGAAATGATTGAACTATACTGTTCCGAGAGATTCAGATCTTCGAAAGAGGAGATACAAATTCGAATCAAAGTCCAGCACCAAATGTTTCAACGTCTCTAGTTCAATCAAGTACAAGTAAAATAGTTGCTCTGTTCCTTTAAATGGCTATCCGTTCATTTAAAAAAATTTTTTTTCTAATCTAAGTAAGTTTACTGGCGACAGTATTTCTGTTTACCAAGACCACCGCCTATGTCATTTCCCAAAGTAAAGCGGCTTTATCCAGTTGGGAATGAAGGAACGTGATGTTTAATGCGAATTCTGGATTATAACGTCGTTCTCTGGAGGTTACCAGAGGTAAAGTAAATCTGTTTGTGCATCTTAAAAGTAAATGCCTGAACCCACGCATTGCACTTGTGATAGTTGTTTCCACCAGACCATTGTGGCCACATTTCCCAGCCCCAGGAGTGTGCTGTAACGGATGATGTGCTTAGCTTACAAAATTAATCACGGTAAAAAAAAAAATGCGAGTCTATTAAGTGGTTAAGTAGAAGCAAGCTTCTGAAGCAATTCTCACGTCAGCAGGGTGTAAAGACTCTTCTAGGCATCATAGCCTCGGTCTGAAGCCATTTTAAAATTTTCACTAATTCAGGAAATTTCTTAGTTCCAGAAAATCTACTGTGAAGTGTGAAGTTACCGGATAATTCGATTATTACCGTCATTATTACTATCATTTTCTTCATACCGCTGCTGGAACCCATGTGCTTGAAGATCATTTAAGGCCTTTTGGTGATTATAGAAGTAGTTGCGCAAGAACAGGATCTTTTCCTGTTTACGGAATCCTTTTCATGTCAATATCAAACATCAACAAATACTCGTAGATTATATTAAAACTAAAGTAATTGATGAATACCTTACTTGATAACAAAAACACACTGCCTTTCTTCATTTACTTGCGCCTAGAAATGGCTGTCGAATACTGCCAAACCAAAAGCTAAGGGATCTCACTGCCTTCCGATATACGTCGCCGTCAGTTCCTCCATATGATTTGGTCGACGTGACCTGTTTCAAGTTGTGTACGACACACTATGTTTTAGAAAATCAATTGTTTTCCTTTGCAATAAACAGAAAGATTTTCGTTCTAAGCTATCCAAGTCCAAAATTATCGCAATATTAGTTCAAATTTAGTACTAGCTTCTATAATGTAGGAAAGTATTCCAGAGTTGCAAAACCCGCATCCGACTCATTGTCCTTACACTTAGTCGCTGACCACAAATTCTAGTTCAGAGTGACACCAGTTTAAGTAACCTAATGTTGCGCTCTTTCTCACCGGAAAATATGCAATTCACTCATTGGGCTCCACAAGTACACTGTAACACTAATTTCTGTGTGTAATATTGAAGCTAGACTGTGTATCCTTGTCTTCCTTGAGTGGGCATCGGAAGGCGTTTACACACACGTATACGAGGGTAATCCCAAAAGTAAGGTCTCCTAAGGTACACGCAAGTGCCAACACAGGCACAAACGAGAGATCCTTAATTTTAATGCCAAGCGGAAACCACAGTTGTAGCTGCATCGTGGCAAAGTGAGAAAGAGCAAGTCTATGCCTGTGAACGTCTCAGGTTCAACCCCTCGTCAGGCCCACGATTTTTATGTGCCATTTGCGCAAATTTCCCCTCGGGCAGTGTTTGTTGATGTGAAAAATGTCGAGTTGCACTGTGGTCCGAAAGCCACGTTAAACTGTAGGTCCCCCTATTAACTGGCTAGGAAAATCAACTCAAAGGTTGGAGGAAAGCAACGGTATACCACCTCCAACAAGACCGTGCCTATTAAAGCACTGTGGTGTTCAAACCACTCTTCCGACTGATGGCTGCTTTACATTCCATGACTTCCAAAGTAAATGATCTTCGGGTTATTAACATTTTTGTGCTTTCATGCTATAGCTCTGATACCAGTAAACGTAAGTAGTCGGGCGAGCACTGTCACTGTTCAAGTTGCCAACGTGGTAGACGACGATGCTGTCGACCCCAGTAACAATCTTGGTCATGGCTATGTTTCAGTCGAATACCTCTTGTGACTTTCTGCATATTTCAAGATATACTTTTATACAGTTGGTACGCATCCAAATTCATATCTGATAGAGCTGTATTTAGCAACATGAATCAGATATCCAGAATGAGATTTTCACTCTGCAGCGGAGTGTGCGCTGATATGAAACTTCCTGGCAGATTAAGACTGTGTGCCCGACCGAGACTCGAACTCGGGACCTTTGCCTTTCGCGGGCAAGTGCTCTACCAACTGAGCTACCGAAGCACGACTCACGCCCGGTACTCACAGCTTTACTTCTGCCAGTACCTCGTCTCCTACCTTCCAAACTTTACAGAAGCTCTCCTGCGAACCTTGCAGAACTAGCACTCCTGAAAGAAAGGATATTGCGGAGACATGGCTTAGCCACAGCCTGGGGGATGTTTCCTCAATCTGGAAACATCCCCCAGGCTGTGGCTAAGCCATGTCTCCGCAATATCCTTTCTTTCAGGAGTGCTAGTTCTGCAAGGTTCGCAGGAGAGCTTCTGTAAAGTTTGGAAGGTAGGAGACGAGGTACTGGCAGAAGTAAAGCTGTGAGTACCGGGCGTGAGTCGTGCTTCGGTAGCTCAGTTGGTAGAGCACTTGCCCGCGAAAGGCAAAGGTCCCGAGTTCGAGTCTCGGTCGGGCACACAGTTTTAATCTGCCAGGAAGTTTCATGAATCAGATATGTTTCCCGTGCAATATATCGGTCAACACGTCAGTGCAGCGAGATTTCGTTTGTGTGTTGCGCATGGAGCAAGAAATATTTGTGTTTTGCATGCATCTGTGATAGGTTTCACCCCACTGAATGCGAGCAAGCTCACGCATAGACTGTCAATAACTGGAATTACGCAATAATACACTTAAAAGGTAATTTTTGCATTATGTATCCCAATGAAAATAACTGTAAACAGGTTATATGCCTACTTGCTTATTATTCGCGCTTCTCGATGCTTCCACCAAAACATAAATATAAAAATAAAAAGAGAGAGGGAGAGAGAGAGAGACAGAGAGAGAAAACATAAATGTATTTAAAATTTCAGCTCGGTGACGCCATGTTCGTCTCGTGGTGTAAAGCAAGGATAGTTGATAGGTAATATCTCGTTGTACTAGCGATATGTATGGCTACAGGGTTCTTTCTTTTCTCTCTGCAAGTAGCCCGAACAGAATTCAGTAAAAAAGTGGTAAGAACAGATACGCAGTGTGCCAATTAAACACTCAGCCTTTCTTGGTTATTTTGTTAATCGTCTGTAATACAGTAAACATCCTTGATTACTGATTTGTTATTACTACCATTTTTATTGTTATTCGTCACCTCACAACAGCTTTCGTATCACTCACTACTGCCGATGCACTTAACGAGTGGATCAAGATGAATGGAATGTGGGATGTTTCGTCACGGAGAATATACACATTTATCTCGGCGTCTTTTGTTTAGGGTAAAATGAAAATCTCAATAAGAGAAGATGACAACGGTATGCCGGTGATGCAGGCAATAACACCCAACTATTTCTGTCGACTCAACACCATGACGCCAGACAAATTGGCGTCTGACTGTATTTTGATTATGATTCGTTAACCCTCTTGCGCCCTCGTTTTAATACCTCGTAGGAGCAGGCACAATATTTTGCTTTTTGAACACCGAACAATAACACACATAGATAGTAGATGGAATGGTACAAAGAAACAGTCAGACTCATGGGTGTGGATCCAGTTTATCACTAGAAGACTAAACAAGAGGGAAACATTAGGAAAGCACTGAATGTGCTGGTTAGTATACATTATTTGTATAAATCAGAAGATGAAAAACCGCAGATCTGCACAGTGCCTGCAACTGCACTTTAGTTTCTATCTTAATGGACATAATTTTAGTTTCTTCTCTTCTGAATTTTCAAATGAATTGATTATTACGTGGTACGGAATAATTAGTTAACTGTGTTTCTTACAGCTTCCATTCGCACCAAAATTTTTCTACATTCTCGTGCAATTCATGAAGTTCAACTTGTATGATCACAAGACTGTACATAGATGCAATCGATTTCGAGGTGCAAAGTGTTTGTTACCATACTTTTCGTGCCGGCTGGAGTGGCCGAGCGCTTCTAGGCGCTACAGTCTGGAGGTGCGCGACCGCTACGGTCGCAGGTTCGAATCCTGCCTCGGGCATGGATGTGTGTGCTGTCCTTAGGTTAGTTAGGTTTAAGTAGTTCTAAGTTCTAGGGGACTGATGACCTCAGAAGTTAAGTTCCATAGTGCTCAGAGCCACTTGAAGTCTCTTTTACTTTTCGTGACAGGTGCGCAAAGTTGATTTCCAAAGACTTTTTATTGTACTGAAATAGTCTTTTGTAACTAAGTAACAAGGTAAGTGTTTTATTCGTATATATTTTGGGCGAAACTGTATTCGTGATGGAAGGTTACACACCTGAATGTTTCACACAACTGGTAGGAGAAAACGCTGCATATTAACAAAATCCCGTGCCTCATCTCCGTATCCTTCTATGACACGAGCACAGGATTCTCCTCCCCTAACGCTACAGAGCTGTTCCTAGCACAGTTGAGAATTGGCAACATCGTCACAAATATTTGGCAACACTGTGACAGTGCAATCACTTCCGTGTATGGTACTGAATTGACTCGCTAAAGCCGGCCACGGTGGTCTCGCGGTTAAGGCGCTCAGTCCGGAACTGCGCGACTGCTACGGTCGCAGGTTCGAATCCTGCCTAGGGGGATGGATGTGTGTGATGTCCTTAGGTTAGTTAGGTTTAAGTAGTTCTAAGTTCTAGGGGACTGATGACCACAGATTTTAAGTCCCATAGTGCTCAGAGCCATTTGAACCATTGACTCGCTAAATTTACTTGATATTCCCTTTCCATTTGAATGGCTTGTGCTATGTAATCCTCATGTATCTAAGACAGCTTATTGGCTAAAGAAATGCTATTCTTCAC
This sequence comes from Schistocerca americana, assembly GCF_021461395.2. Taxonomy (NCBI): domain Eukaryota; kingdom Metazoa; phylum Arthropoda; class Insecta; order Orthoptera; family Acrididae; genus Schistocerca; species Schistocerca americana. The sequence goes on along the minus strand of NC_060121.1, from coordinate 759,257,794 downwards.
ATAAGTGACAACTTTTATTATCTTTCACAATGCATTATGAGGCGGAGCCACCAACACCATGATGAGAGTGGTGTGCTGGCAGCAGTGTGTCCGTAGCCCCGTGGTACCGCCAATGTCTCGTGGCGCAACAGTTCAAGGAGTTGTCAGTTCTAACTGTGGTAGGGCAGCATGTGCGAGCTTTTTTTTATTATTATTTATTTTATGGGGCTGCGAATTTCCAGAAAAAATTCTGTAACGAAATCAGGAGAAAACCCTTACACATCAAATCCTCTTGATAGCTCGACACAGTAAGTTGTGTTAATGGTCATAGATCTCGGCTTTCTGGCTACCAAGCTGCTTCACAATACGAGTGTCTCTGAAGAAATTCGAATCGACCATCAGCGATACGAAATTCAATACTGTTCTTCACTTAAGACTCACATGCCAGGGCGATAAGTATGAAGAAAAGGAACTTGTTGGTTACTACAGGGCCTCTATGCTAAATTTCCACAGCAGCAATTATGCAGACATTTGCTAACATCGGCTCTAGCAACTTACTTTTTCTCTGCGTAGCTTCAAATATGGGCAATTTTGTTCGCCTTAAATCAAATTGAATATTTTAAATATCACTTCTGAGCAGCGTTCAGTTCTCCATTATTTAATGTATGGACCTCAAAACAAGAAATTTACCTTAGTAGGTATAGAGCAAGTTCTGAAAGGTATTGGCACAATGTTTCGCATCGATTTACCATAGGGTATCAAAGAAAGAAACTAAACACATTACATTGCATTTACTCTCTGTGCCTTGACTAACACATGTGAATCCATGACAAAAACAAATTATTTGAAGAATCTCCTGTGAAAGGAAAAAGAACAGAATGTGTCCCTTTAGTCATAGCGCACTGGATCAGAAACAATGAAATTAATTCTGTGCCACATTGATGTATTGCATACTAGTGTAATAAAATATTCATCAAATAAAAACGGTTTTGTGCCTCCATTGCTATCGAGTGTGAAGCACAAATCGTAGACATTAAAGCTTTTACACCGTCGAGAGTGGGGAGTGTAGCCAACATTGTCGGCAGAAGGCAAGGCAGCGCAGTGCCTCAGCCCCCGCCGGTAGGCAGCAGATGGGCCCAAAGAACTCAGATGCATGCTGTGTTCAGAGGCAGATGGTCGGACAAGAAATCTATCGCTAAAATATTGTTGAACCAAACTGTTATTACCAATGTGACAGAAAGCGAAATATATTGTAGATTCGCTTGAATTATAATGGCTTGGTTCAAATGGCTTTGAGCACTATGGGACTCAACTGCTGAGGTCATTAGTCCCCTAGAACTTAGAACTAGTTAAACCTAACTAACCTAAGGACATCACAAACATCCATGCCCGAGGCAGGATTCGAACCTGCGACCGTAGCGGTCTTGTGGTTCCAGACTGCAGCGCCTTTAACCGCACGGCCACTTCGGCCGGCTGCTTGAATTATACTCATAGCTGCAGCACCGAGAGGAAAGGGGCGATAAAAACTTTGTCGACGTGTGATTTTAGTTACCAGACGTTGTATGAGTTAGTTTCGCTTTTTATCTCAAGACTGTGAGCGTAGACAAAAGTGGTGTACTCTGACTGCAGTCAAGGGTTCCTCCGGGAAATCTAGTAGTCTACAATGTTGCCAGATCGAGCATATTGCTGAACATAAAATTCAGAGGGGAGCACGACTGTATAGTCCACCTTACGTGAACAACTCAGCGGTCAGTTTTTTTCTCTAAGACTGTATCTACAACACATATTGCACCCTTAAGAACCAGAAGAATTCAAAAAACAAAACAAGTTTATGAGAGGAAAAATTAACTATAGCGTTCGAAGTATTCATAGTATTGTATACGTCTGTGTAAACGCCTTCCAATGCCCACTCAAGGAAGACAAGGATACACAGTTTAGCTTCAATATTATAAATATGCCTCAGTTTGTGAATGAACTAAGTCTTAGATTGATAAACATTTTGAATATTTATCAGTACTATACTCATTGGTGTTAAACTAGTTTTCAACCAATGATACCCACAGCTACAGGATCACTACTTGTAACACTTCTTAGACAAAATACTTATGCAGTGCTATCAGACGAAAAGATCAGCCTGAAACAAACTGCGAGAAGTTTGTTTTACAACCTTCGAACCAGGATAAAGACCTATTCCTATTTGATATATCTGTGAACGTTGCTGTGTAAGACGATTTAAAAAGAAACTAAATTCCTTCAGCTACGACAATGTTTAAAGAAATCGTCTTAACGGAACTAAATCGTGGTTTGTGAATCGTTTACCAGCCGTACTCTGCCGCATTTTGCTGGCTGGAAGGAAAAAAGCTTACTGACAAATTTCACAGAAGGAAATGGGGGACGAATTGTCTCCCATTAGAAGGGCATGATGTTTAATTTAAATGATTACAAAATCAGGTGAAATGAACAATGAGGTTGTCACCCAGGACCTGTAATGATAAAGGGCCCGTTTAGGTTAGGCATATTGTTTACAGAAGTGGAAGAGAGAATACCAAGAATACCACTACATTCTACAATTCGTATGCATTGCATACACAGAAATTATTGTTACAGTGTACTTATGGAGCCCAATGAGTGAATTGCATATTTTCCGGTGAGAAAGAGCACTGGCAAACAGTCTTCGCTACATTAGGTTACTTAAACTGGTGTCACTCTGAACTAGAATTTGTGGTCAGCGACTAAGTGTAAGGACAATGAGTCGGATGCGGGTTTTGCAACTCTGGAATACTTTCCTACATTATAGAAGCTAGTATTAAATTTGAACTATTATTGCGATAATTTTGAACTTGGATAGTATAGAATGAAAACATTCATGTTTATTGCAAAGGAAAACAATTGATTTTCTAAAACATACTCTGTCGTGCACAACTTGAAACAGGTCACGTCGAACAAATCATATGGAGGAACTGACGGCGACGTATATCGGAAGGCAGTGAGATCCCTTAGCTTTTGGTTTGGCAGTATTCGACAGCCATTTCTAGGCGCAAGTAAATGAAGAAAGGCAGTGTGTTTTTGTTATCAAGTAAGGTATTCATCAATTACTTTAGTTTTAATATAATCTACGAGTATTTGTTGATGTTTGATATTGACATGAAAAGGATTCCGTAAACAGGAAAAGATCCTGTTCTTGCGCAACTACTTCTATAATCACCAAAAGGCCTTAAATGATCTTCAAGCACATGGGTTCCAGCAGCGGTATGAAGAAAATGATAGTAATAATGACGGTAATAATCGAATTATCCGGTAACTTCACACTTCACAGTAGATTTTCTGGAACTAAGAAATTTCCTGAATTAGTGAAAATTTTAAAATGGCTTCAGACCGAGGCTATGATGCCTAGAAGAGTCTTTACACCCTGCTGACGTGAGAATTGCTTCAGAAGCTTGCTTCTACTTAACCACTTAATAGACTCGCATTTTTTTTTTTACCGTGATTAATTTTGTAAGCTAAGCACATCATCCGTTACAGCACACTCCTGGGGCTGGGAAATGTGGCCACAATGGTCTGGTGGAAACAACTATCACAAGTGCAATGCGTGGGTTCAGGCATTTACTTTTAAGATGCACAAACAGATTTACTTTACCTCTGGTAACCTCCAGAGAAAGACGTTATAATCCAGAATTCGCATTAAACATCACGTTCCTTCATTCCCAACTGGATAAAGCCGCTTTACTTTGGGAAATGACATAGGCGGTGGTCTTGGTAAACAGAAATACTGTCGCCAGTAAACTTACTTAGCTTAGAAAAAAAATTTTTTTTAAATGAACGGATAGCCATATAAAGGAACAGAGCAACTATTTTACTTGTACTTGATTGAACTAGAGACGTTGAAACATTTGGTGCTGGACTTTGATTCGAATTTGTATCTCCTCTTTCGAAGATCTGAATCTCTCGGAACAGTATAGTTCAATCATTTCGTTCCTTTCTCCAAGACTGCAGTTTCTGGTCAAACACGCACACATCTTACTGTTGGTAAGTAAGCAATTGAAACTTAAGCTATATTCGTGGATGATAAAGAAGAACGATAGAAGCGCGGTTCGATTGTCACTCAGGCACAAACGTTTGTATCCTTATTTTAGATTCAAACACCTAGCAGCTGGTAAGAAAAACCGATAAGTAACATTTCTTTTTTCCTTAGTTAACAATCATATTACGTGTTGAGTTTGTATCTCCGTCACAGAACTTCACATCATGCGCTTCATCTTTAAATGCATACAGACTTTGTTACTTCTGAATGGAGGTATATCACACATCTTTCGTGGTTAGCTAACAGGGATGAAAGGGTTTTGATAGGCGTCCCGGTTTATTACAAAAACTGTCGTCTTTTATGTTCAAGTTTAGATTTGGTTACTGATATTGGCGAAAATTTCGGTAATTCATGACTCTTCACGGCTAGTCAGCAATATAATATGATTAGATTAGATTAGATTAATACATGTTCCATAGATCATGAATATGACATTTCGTAATGATGTGGAACGTGTCATTTTAATCAAAGATTTCTTTGCATACCGGTATTCAATTTCTTTACGACAATTTATTATCTTCTCTCTCATTCTTTTTTATTTTTATCTCTCTCTCTCTCTCTCTCTCTCTCTCTCACACACACACACACACACACACACACACACACACACACACATTTTTTTATATTTTTCTTTGTTTAGTGTACTCGACGATCGGCGAGGCACGAAAACGTCCGTGAATGAGTTTCTTAGTTTTGAGTACAGTTAGAAATAAATATAAAAACAACTATGAGAGTTACTGATATATGTTTCTTAGTTTGCAGTCAGTTCTGAGTATTATTAATAACTACCCTCCAGCCCCCAAACCTAGTTACAGAAATGTGAATCAGACACATTACGTATTCCAAGCCGTAGCAGCCGCGTCTTTGAGACGCCAGCTATGGTCAGTTCCCAACCCGCTTTAGGATGACATCGGCTCATCTTCTTCCTGCTGGTACTGTATCTGAGATTTGGCAACAAGGCAAGGTATGTTTGGCAACTCTGTGATCGACAAGTTACTTCCTGGTGTGCACGAAATTAAGCCTCAGAGTTCACTTGATTTTTCCTGTCATTTCCACTGAATAATCTGTGTTATTATCGCTTGAGGTGTAAGAAAAGACTGTAAATTAACGGTTTTCAGGCCAGGAAAGTCATTGCCCGTGGAAATCGCAACTAATCTCGTCCTTTAATTAGCGGTTTACGAGTTCTAGCCACTATTGGCCTTGTAACTGGAAGACACTACACATACACCTTCGCCAGCTGTGTGGGTACGTGCTGACCTGTGAAAAAGCGTCTGCTATGGTTCGCGGTTCCAATCTCGCAGACTGTTACGTTTTTTCCCCCTCTGTGAAAGAGCTACAAGCAGTCAGAACAAGCTTCAATAAGGAAGAAAATACTTTCAGCTCATAGTGAAATGGTGAAAAACTTACCATGCTGCACGACAGGTAACGCCTCTTTCCGCTGCTGACAAGCAAATTTTGGGTTTCTAGGAATACGTAACTTTATTTATGAAATGCCACATTTGCATACCTCTTGAGTATGACACATCATACCAATTAAACACAGACCCAATCGAAATCTAAGTGAGTAGTATTTTACTAATTCGTGCTGATAGAGACACGCTTGTGTACAGATACTCAGTTTTATTAAAACAGACTCTCGTCTTAAGGTTATCGTGGGTAGTTTTATTTCATTTCTTATAGTACAGAGCACAATTTTCCTAAGGTTTCTTTTAGTGTTGTTAAAACAATACTAAACATCAGAGAGAATTGAATCGTCAACGATATATGCCAATTTTCTGATGTTGTCTATAACAGTCTGACAATGCACATGCAGTTTATTGATTACATGCATGTAGAAAACTTGTTCTGAGTTAAAGCTGTCAAACAAGGTTTGAAGAAGAATAAAATGCCACTACCAGACGACAGCTAATGTAGAAAATACTTTTCTGACTATTTTGACATGATGCGCTCTTCCCACACATAATACAAACGTTTTGAGGAGCATCTGTGCCTGGCCATCTATTAAACCTGAAAAGAACAAAATGTCGCAGAACGTTACCCCTTTTACACATGGGATTATTTTGGGTTGAGAAGTGAAGGGAATTATGTTCATAGTACCATTAAATTGATAACTACAGCAGAATTGCGTTTTAAAAGATACAGCAGCGAAAGTAATAGAACTCACGAAACCTTATTTGCGGTGCGCGACACTTACCATTACGCTAGAAGCTGTCATGTAGCTGCAGCACCTCAAGAAGAAAACATAAGTTCTTTCACAACTTCCGCATTCCAAAGTGCTGTGAGATAATCCATATGGCCGGATCTAGACTTCTGAGAGACAGACAGTTACAGCTTTTCTTTTGCACTGCACGATGGTTTCGACAAACTGATAGCGCAATAGAGTAGCTCAAGTGGAAAGGAACACTTCCTATTTAAATTTCTGCATCCTACACTGTTGGCAGTTATGTTTAGGTGGCAGTTACGGCATTTTATTTGGACTGGGTAGCCGAGGCAGCTAGTTCATGGCGATTCGGTCAACCAAGTAAATGAATGTACTGAACATGCTGCAGACCACTACAGGGAACCTGTGTGTCAGAATGCTCTTCGAGTGTGCCGCAATGGTGTTATGATAGCAAAATGAGTCTTAGAGAAGAGGTTTTGGTGGTCTGTATCGCGGGGACGATCCACAACACCCGATTCATAAATGTTTACGCCCCTCCTGGAACGGGAAGAAAGCGTCAGAGATCGGAGGTTTTTAAGGAGGAGATCGTGCCACTTTTTACAACCCGCACAGGCCACGTAATATTTGCAGGTGATTTCAACTGTGTACTAAAACCAAAAGACCAAACGCCAAATTTTAACACTTCCATAGAACTTCTGGACATTGTTCGAGACTTAAACCTACTCGACACGTGGGAACGTAAACACGGTGACACGCCCGGTTTTACTCACGTCACCAGCCATTCTGCCAGCCGCATTGACAGAAATTATGCAACTTCCAATTTACGGCACAATATTTTGCAAGTGGAGAGATGGACACTTATATTATCTGACCATGTAGCATATATATGTACCATAAATATGGAAAAACAGGGTACGTATAGAGCAAGAGGCCCGTGGAAACTGAATGTTACCCATTTATCAGATCCAGGGTGCCACACCGTCTTCCAACACACATGGGCAGATTGTGAAAGGAAATTTCCGCTGTACAATTCGGCTTTCTGGTGGTGGATAAAATGTGAAAAGCCAGCTCTAATAAAAGCGATGAAATGTTACTCTCGCGAGAAATGCGCCTGGCAGAGGACCACAGTAGAATTCTATTTTCAGTGCCTACGCGACCTTTATAAAGACGATAATACAGTAGTGGACAATCACCTGCAGATTAAAAGAATCAAGGAGAAACTCCTAACACTGACGCGAAAACAATCTGAAGGCTGTAAAGTGAGAACACGTCTGCAAAATGCAGTGCGGGAGGAGACAACATCCATGTACCACGTTATACAAGAGCAAAAAAAAAGAAACAGGAAAATACTGCCGGAGCTACAAACTGCAGACGGTCGCCTTCTCAATACACAAACTGATATTCAAGAAGAAATTTATAAACATTTTACAATGTTACTAGCTGAAAAAACAATAGATGTGGCAGCGCAGGCAGTCCTTACGGAAAGGGCGTGGGGGAGACTTCGTCCGGAACAGGCGGAAGAACTCGCCTCAGACATAATCGAGGATGAAGTAACAGACGCCATTCTCCGAAGCCCAATAAATAAATCGCCTGGTCCTGACGGATTGGCCGCCGAGTTTTATCGCACGTTTAGGCAACAGTTAACTAGTAAGTTGACTCTGGTCTGTAATGACATTATGAACATTCGAAATGACAGCCTGAAGGATTTTTGTAAAGGGATAGTGGTGCTAGTTCCAAAAACTCCAGGAGGCAAAACTGTTGAGAATCTCCAGCCTTTAACATTACTTAACACTGACTATAAAATTTTCGCACGTGTCATTATGCAATGATTAAATTCGGTCATTACCAGCGTTACCGACGACTACCAAACGTGCATCGGAACAAACAGAAATATTTTCCACACTTTAACTGCATATAGAGATCCGATAGCGATTGCCGAAGCCTGTGACATCCCAAGTGCTCTCGTGTCCTTCGACTTTGACAAGGCCTTTGACAGGGTGAACCATGACGCCATGCATTTGCCTCAGAAAATCACTGATACTGTTAAAACCCTCCTGATGAACGGTACGTCGCAAATCAATGTAAATTGGCGCTTAAGCAGGCCGATCAGTATCGCAAGTTCGGTACGACAGGGCTGCCCAATGTCGATGGCATTGTTTGTCACAGCACTGGAGCCATTCTTGTACTCCCTGATGCAATCCCTTCCAGGACTGCTCATTCATGGTAAGAAGAATATTTGCCAGGCATACGCAGCTGATGTCAGTTTTGTAGTAACGAAAGACGAGGACTTTGAGAAAGCTTTCGGCATTGTAACAACGTATGAAGCTGCATCGGGGACAAAACTCAACCGTCACAAGTCAGGCTTAATGCACATTGGACACGGACTAGAACTCGGTGCTGCTGAAAGAATAAGAAGCTTGGAGAAGATCACCTGCCTCGGGATTGAATACACACGCAATATCCGCCGCACGGCTGCCTTGAACTATAGAAAACTGCTGGCAAAAATGCGCGCTGGCATACGGCAACATAGCCTGCGAACCCTAAATGCCATTCAAAGAGTGTCTTTAGTTAATACCTACATAACTTCCAAAGTAAATTACGTTGCCCAAGTACTGCCATTACCAAAGACTATGGCACAACAAATGTTACCAGCCCTTGGCTACTTTGTTACCAGGGGTCAGATATTTAAAGTAAAGTATGAAACCCTCACCCTCGCAGTTTGGAAGGGAGGCCTTAATTTGACAGATGTCTACCTCAAAGCAAAAGCCTTGTATGTTAGTCAAACATACAGACAGTGGCACAGATCACCTAACACACTGACGGCTCATATTTTGAATGAAATAGTGCCTCCCAGTCTGGACCCACCTGTAGATGTAAAACACATTCTGAACTCGCTCAGTCACTTAAGGTATTTCATCCTAGAACTTAGCTACATACAAAGAAGAATTCCAGAGGCAGACCAACACAAAGTCAAAGCAATTTACGCCACAATGACGGAAAGTAAACCACGTAATATAGTAGAGAAGAAATGTAAAGATTACAACTGGAAACAAGTCTGGGAGAACATTCACGACCCGCATCTTTCATCTACAGTGCGCTCAACTTGGTACATGGCAGTCAACAGGAAATTCCCGACCAATTCGAGGTTACACAAGATTCACCTGGCTGAAACACAGAATTGTATCAGATGTCACTTAGTCGACACAGACGAGCATAGATTTACTTGCGACGCTGTACAGGACATATGGTCCCTCTGCACACAGAAACTCACAACCATAACGCGAACATCACCAAGAACGATAACACCGACACGCCTACTCAACCCTGACGAAGTTCCCTATCCAAATACAAAACGACGTGCAGTCAATTGGCTAAAGGGCCAGACTGTATACTACATCCTATCCGGGAAAGAGAAGAGTAAAGAAGAATATTGGATACATTTACCGATGGAACACCAGACACTGATACGAACGACGAAATATAGAGAAAACTATGCTTGTTTTTATTAAGAACGTTGACATATAGTCACTATATTGCAAGAATCTTTACTTTATCACTTCTTTTAATATCTTTACTAGTTTTTTTTCCATATCATTTGCCATACTAATGGGGAGACATTTTTATTCTTTAATTTATTTTATGTTAGAAAACCAAAAAGGTTCCCTGGTAGGATGTCATGGAGACTATGGTGGCCGGGACTTCGGAGTTCAGAGAAGCTGAAACAGAAAAAAAAAAAAGATGGATTCATGAGAGGTTTCTTTGACAATGGTCTGGGTTCGATCCTAACTTCTGCCGCTGATTTTTAATAGGGACAGTCAGATTCTATTCTCTTCTGGCTACGCCAAGTGAACAAGGTATAATGGCATTGGGGTCTGAAATTCACATTAAACATGGTATTCCTCCTCTACCAAGTAGACGTTAGGTTAAACAACAATAAAGTCAGGTGTGGCGAAATGTGGGAACTGTTATCACCAGTAACCTTTCTTATACTAGTTATTTATTTCTAGTGACGAAACAAACGGTATGTAGAAGCACAGGACACTTATTCCATCTTTTATTTGAGCTTCTGTATGTCGATAAAATTGTTTCTGAACTGGGAATGCAACTCAGACCGCCCTTAACGCGGAATTTCATTTCTTCGTGACAATACAGCTCGACTACAATTTGTTGTTTGTTCAAAATTGCAGATTCCTCAACATCTCCACATATTGCGCGTGAATGGGTTCGAATCCTGGTCTGGCACTAAAGTTTTCATTATGTATAATCAAGCCCTTGCATGAGAACACCTTTCTGCTGGTGGATAATATTTTTGATTTGTAATGCATTTTCATTCGTTGTCAACACCAACGATATCTGACGTTTTTGACTCCCAGTGAGACACAGAACTATTTGAGAGATCACTGTAATTTCAAGGGTGTTATTCCGAGCTGCTGGTGGAGAAAAATTCGGCACTAACGTCTCTTTGTGTGTAGCCAACAACGATATGTATGGAGATCGATTCCCAGTCAGCACTGAACTCTTCGTCATATTATTTCTAGTTCAGAAATGCTCACATGTCGCTGCTGATGTAACAAAATCATATTTAACGTTAGTTTTCTCTAGAATATAATAGCGATAGGTGCCGGATTGGAGTCTTACGAAGGAAAAAAAATTAATGTTTCGTCTCGTCATTGCAGTTAAAACATATAGCTACTGCCGAGAAAATCCGACATGTCACATTTGATTGTGCTTCGATAACAATCCGATTAGGTTCTGGGTTCGAATCCCTGTCCAACACAAAGCTTTACTTCACGGCATTTCAAGTAAGTTACTTGTGAAGAAGCAATATTTAACATCTCTCGTAGTTCGTTAACAGGGACAATAGATACTGGGTAGGAATTCGCATCCGTTAAAAATGTTTACATTATGTAATTTAAAGTTGATATTTGCTAACTGATACTGTCTAAATGCGAGGTATATCACTCTCTGTATGCCTAGTCAGCAATGACTGTTAGTTCCCGTCAGTCACGAAATCTTAGTCTTCATAACCTGGGTTTGAATCCATACGCAGAACGAGACGGTTCGTCGTGTCATTTGAAGTTCATACATATTCTCAACTAGCTGCTCGTGAATAACTTAAATTTTTAATGTCATTTTGTGTTAAATAACAAGTACGGTATGTTACTTTGAAGAAGAAATCATGAATACGACGAACTTTCTACGGGCATTACCTATCTGACGTAATAATGAGAGTGGTAACATTTCAGGTATATCATTTATTGCAATAAATGTGAGCTTACAAGCCTTAAGCACAGTCTTATTTGTGATAAGGTGTCCCCTGATATTTCTAGTATCGTGCTATTACTTTTTATCTAGAGTTATTGCGATACAGAGCAGTGTTTTCTAGTGGTGACTTGTTGGAATCATTTTCAATAGTCAAACGACTGTACCAAGGAGCGATTAGAGGACCTGCTAGACAGCTGCGTTATGTGGGTTGCGTGCGAATGAGGCGAAATGCACTTCAGGTCTTTCGGATACTTTTGAGCATGACTGTACATTCGGTTGCCGATTGCACTAAACATTATGTCCCCGTATTTTTCTGTCATATGTCATAACTGAGCAGCATTTCCTTTAGTGTGTTCATTATCGCTTTGCCTTTTGTCATTACATGGATTTCGAAGATCCCTTGACTTACACACATGAATGTGACTGCAAATACTCACGACCTTTCTTCGCAAATCTGCGGTGCCCGTGTCAGAAGGGTCTCCAACGCATTTTACAAAACACGAATGGGTAAAGTGTTTCATCACTTTTCGGGCATGCCTTCGGGAAATTATTAATTCTTGTGGAGGATGATCTGCTTTTACGAAAGGCGGCTGTATATAAAATTCCTTGTGGTCGAGGCGAAAGTTACATAGAACAAAATAGTATGCTCTGCACAAGAACTTAGCAAGAACTAGCTATACTCTCGCCTTCTACAAACCAATAAACCTGCTGTGGCTGAACATTGTATTTCCACTGACCATTCCATAGATTACGGGGAAGATACTGGCCACAGCCTCATCCTACTGGGATTCGATGGACAACGAAGCTCCTCAGACAACCTGCACGACTGAGACATGGGGTTCCAGTTCCACAAATCGTCTCCGCTCCCAAGTCTTCACTACCTGACATTAGAATGTATGCCATCCATAGTTGCTGACTAACGCTTGCTTTGCTTTTCTCTTGGACACATAAATTTTTAACTATGATTTTTTACCAACAGAGTTATCTCTAACGCAGTCAACTGAAATATCAGAAGAATACTTAATAAGGGTCTAGAGGAATGTTCGAAACTAGCCGACGACTTTGACCTGTGACATGGTGGCTGCTGTGGCGTCACATTTTAGTGCGTATTTTGAATTGAATTTCTATGCAGCCTTATATTCTGTCGGTCCTAATCCCGTTTGTTAATACAGAAAGTAATTTGTTAATGTTTGGCGGGATTTGAAATTTTTCTCAAGTATTAGTAGCCTCCAGAAATTTGAGGCAAGTGCGAGGCCAAGTTCTGCCTGCGATTTTGAAGATGTGGAAAACGGTAGGAATGGGGAACAACATAATCCTCACGTTCATTTCACTATTGTGAAATTGGCTGCTGAATTGAGGGCATCAATTAATATTGTCAGTTTTACCTGGCAGTACAATTTCACTGCTTGCTATTATAAGTGTAGAGTTTGTGGCAACGAGATAAGATTGTGCCAGGTCTCGAAGAAACGCACGAGCGATTTATATCCGTTGCGCTGTCAAAAGATCATTTGCGGCGGTCAAATCGTAGAGGGACGTAGTTTGAGAAATCAAGGCCTCTTACGAAAAGTATTTTATTGCTTTCTTTTTTTTATTCGTCTAAGATCTTCTATTTGGCTTGTTGCTCATGAGACAGAAACAGACCATAAAACTGTTATAGACTGGTATTCGTTTTCCTGAAAAGTTTGTTTTAATTTATTTATGAGAAGGGGCAAACTTGGTGGGCTGGGGTTTATTATAGAATTGACGAAACGCAATTTAAAAACAAAGAAAAGGTGTGAGAGGCCATGTTGGACCATGAGTGTGGGGGGCACTTGTTTCAGGGAATCACTCTTCTCCAAACATGACTTTTAAGGTAATTAAAGGTAGGACAGCTTGTACGATGTTTCAGTTAGTGAAAATTAATACACCAGATGGGTCAATCATAATGTCAATGGGTGGGTTTGCTGTTGTTTGTTGTTTTGGGGGGAGGAGATCAGACAGCGAGGTCATCCATTACGGAAGGAAGAGGAAGGAAGTCGGCCGTGCCCTTTCAAAGGAACCATCCCGGTATTTGCCTGGAGCGATTTAGGGAAATTGTGACGCCGCATTAGGCATAATATTTAAGACGTTCCTCGTATGTTTTTTACGTCATTAGCCAAAGCCAACAACTCGTATCGAAGACTCCTCTTTAGCCATTAATAATATCCCGTATGTACGCCAGAAAGATGATGGAATATTTAATCCACCGTGAAAATTTCAAGAAATACGGGTACAACATTGTCATTGCTTCTGTGTATAGTAACATATTTTATAATTGTAGCCCGCATTGCATACTATACTGACATCTAATTTAAATTTCTCCTTTGTTCTGACTAAAACTCCAAGTCATTCCAAGGTAGTTACCGAGCTTCAAAATCATCTATACCAGTCACGCAAGATTAACGGACCTGCAGCTCGTTCAAAAAAATCATCCGTTACCTTCGCTGCGAGCAAAGTCGATAGCGTTATTGTAAACATTGCCTTTAGATATGATTGCAAAGGCTTCCGTGGCCTGAGTCAGTTGTCATTTCGGCCACTGCTACAGTAGCCTTCTTCTGGATCTACTGGTGTGCTTTAGCTGTGTGGAGTCGAATTGGTCACTGCTGCTCAATGAGCATGACGTTACGCCACAATTTTGAACAGATCATAGTTCTGATCGGTCACTTGAGACGGAAGTGGCGGGAACTTTATTATAATAGGTTACTAAGGTGGAGATAGTCAGGATTTGCGTTGTGTATTGACATTCCAAATACCTTACAGCTTCGCATCCACTAAATTTCTCCTTGCTTTTATCGGAATAAGAATGTGTACTTCTTACGGCAGTAACTTAGCACTTTAATCATTCCTGTAATGTATTATGTGTATTCCCGTTTCACGAGACTTATTATTTAAAGAATATCTTCCGTTTTTTTATACAAAAAATTTTGAAGTTATTTGTAGCATGGTTTTATGTATTGATTGTAGCAGTGATATTCGAAACAATAAAGGATCAGGATGTCTACCCAGCATAAATATTTATTTGTTTTTCTTAATACTTCCATGTTTCTCATTTGTAACTTTTACGATCTTATCTGATAGATTCTACATTTTCTCTTAAAAGTTCATGTTGGTTTAATTAAATGAACTCTGCAGCATTTCCATTAGCAAGTATTCTTAACGTTCTTGTCCCCTTCTTATATTGCTGAGTGTATATTTCCGTTTCGTTTCATTTTCTTGGTAAGTTCATCGCATCTAACGGTTTCAAAAAGAAAGTTATATTGTCGTTTCTGGTACTAAATGTTTGATTTCCTTGTTTTGTAGCGTCTTAAATATTCATGTTCATTTCAGTATCTTCTTCATTTATTCTTAAAATCACTGCTTCCGTCTAACATAGACAACACTTTTCGTTAGCCTAGAATCTAGTTTTATTCTACATCTTTAAGATTAACATAACTTGCACTAATTCATTGTTGTCTAATAGTATAAGATCAATTTCCTTCTACATTAGCCACAATTCTTTGTTTTTCATTAAGAATCAATATGCAATGTTTGTTTCCTTTTCCTGAAGTTTCGCATAATTTCTTTTCTATCATTACAGTTCAGCTCCAAAATTTCTTGCATTATAATTGTTACCATAACTTAATTCACATTTTTCGGTACCTGTCAAATATTATTTCCAAGGAAATCTGATATTCATTCTTCAGATGATTCTTGCTGAGGATTATTCCGTTGTAATAATTTTATTTTTCCTATTTAGTAAGAATACTGTTCTTTTACAATTCCTCTGTATGAATACACTTAACCGATGTTAATCGTATTTGGTTTTCTGTAATTCGTACCTCCAAAACTCAAATAGCATACACATTAAATTATTTAGTTCACTAAAACTACTAGCAGATTTTTCGAAGTTTACAACTTTAAATTTCACTAAGATTGTTGTAATCAATGTTGTGTCTTGTGTCCTATAACTTTTCAACTGAAGTAAACTTTATTGAACTGGATGCGTTCGGCCCTGGAGATATACCAAGCTTGGAAAGATGGTAGCGACAAATTTTTAGGGGTTCTGGAGCGTGTGCTGAGTTCCTGTGCCTTACCCACCAACTTACTAATCATATGTCTAACATCACTTTAGCCTCAGACAGTGAGAAGGCATTTGATCGTACATGGTATTGCAGTCTCCATTTCAAACTCTAGACATACGGAATTCCAATAACCTAAATCCACCTTATGCATCTTTTCTATCCAACAACCTATTCAGTGTAATGATAAACAGCAGTAATTCGTCTTCCAACCCAGTGTATTTTTTTCCGATCCTGTGGATCATCTAAGCCTCCTCCTCCTACCTTGTCCTCGTAGCCCACAGAAATCCCAATGATCCGTCTGACCACACCTCACCTCACCTCTTGGTGCAACCAGTGTCGCCTCAGACTCCGCAGTTGCAAGCAGAGGTGTACACATTCCGCTTTTAGTCTGCACATGCCGGCCTGTTAGTCAGGCAGACCATCCCCTGCGGGTCTGGGGGTTAGAATAGGCCCGAGGTATTCCTGCCTGTCGTAAGAGGCGACTAAAAGGAGTTTCACACTTTTTGGCCCTATGAGTTCTGGTCCCTTTCTATGGTTTGACCTGCCGCTTTCAAAATTCTCCAGAAGTGCAGGCCATAGGGAGAAGGACGACTTACGTGGTGCATTAGTTATCCACAGTGCCCTTAGATTCCATCTCCAGAATTTCTTGTCATGGTCTGCATCTCCACCTGCGATTCAACTATTTGGGCGAGGACACTTTCCTGGGTATGCCATCTTCTTCCTTTGTCTCCTGTCCTCTTTCGCCCCCATGACAATATTGGCTTTCTCTGTGCCCAATATCTAGCATGTTAGCCAGTCCTCTGTGGTAGAGCCGTCATGTACCCATTTGGTGGTAGCCCCCTGACAACGCAGGGCTCAAACTGCTGATGCCTGAGCTGTAAACTCCCCATGCATGCCAAGGAGTAGACGCATGTCTTTCTGGAGCATCAGGACTCCCAGCAACGGCCAAAATGCCAGTTGGCCTT
Source organism: Schistocerca americana (assembly GCF_021461395.2). NCBI lineage: Eukaryota > Metazoa > Arthropoda > Insecta > Orthoptera > Acrididae > Schistocerca > Schistocerca americana. The sequence goes on along the minus strand of NC_060121.1, from coordinate 759,241,264 downwards.
TGCTGTGGCTGGCTGGTGCCCATGGGGAGAACCCCTGATCGGAGTGGGTGGCATCAGGGTGGATGACCCACAATGAAGCGGACTAAGTCCTCTCTTGCTGGTGACCATACGGCACTAGCAGTCTCTAAGAAGGACAAGATCGAATACAATGCCAACAGGTATGACCCTAAATCGTTTCCCTCCCTCGCTACACCATGGGAGGAGCATAGGTCTACAGAATGGAGAGAGCCATATTCGCCTCGGTTTTTAGCCTGTAGCAGAATGGGTGGGGACTTCTTTCTACCTACGAAGCCTCAGTTTTTCGTCGACTACCTTGAGGATAAGTCTGGAGAAGTGACAGCGCTGTCCAAGATGGGAAACGGCGCACTCTTGATTCAGACAGCATCCCCAGCCCAATCCCAAGCGTTACTCGCCTGTGACAAGCTGGGTGATATTCCTGTTTCTTCCACTCCCCACAAAAGCCTCAACGTGGTCCGGGGAATCATTTTCCGTCGTGATCTCCTCTCACAGACTGATGACGAGCTCCACGCCAATTTAGAACGGCGGGGTGTTCATTTCATCCAGCACATTTACAGGGGACCCAAAGACAGCAAGGTTGCTACCAGTGCCTTCATCTTGACCTTTGAGGGTGGTCATTGCCTGAAAAGGTCAAGGTGATGGTTTACTGCTGTGATGTTAAACCATATGTCCCTCCCCCTGTGCAGTGCTGGAAGTTCGGACACATGTCTTCCAGTTGCACTTCTAGTGCCACATGTCGAGACTGTGGACATCCACTGCAGCAAGATACTCCATGTGCACCACCTCCCACTTCTATCAACTGTGGACAGCACCACTCCCCTGCTCGCCAGACTGTCCAGTATTCCAACAGGAGCGGAAAATCATGGAGTACAAGACTCTGGTTCAAATGGCTCTGAGCACTATGGGACTTAACTTCTAAGGTCATCAGTCCCCTAGAACTTAGAACTACTTAAACCTAACTAACCTAAGGACATCACACACATCCATGCCTGAGGCAGGATTCGAACCTGCGACCGTAGCGGCCGCGCGGTTCCAGACTGTAGCGCCTTTAACCGCTTGGCCACCACGGCCAGCTACAAGACTCTGGACCAGCTGACTTACACATGGGCTAAACATAAATTTGAAGGATTTCAGCCTATTCGGTTGACGTCGACAGATGTTGCAGCTACGTCACCATCACTGTCCCAAGTGCCAAAGGTTCTTCACTCTGTGCCACGAACAGTGGGCCCTCTGGGCCACCAGAATACATCCACCCCCTTGGTGGTAGGGGTAAAATCTTCCTCTGTTGCTCCCAAAGCACATACTTCAGGAACAAGGTCCCCCCCCCCCCCCAAATACAGGGTACATCAGTCCCCTCCCCCCTGCTGGAGAAGCAACAGCCTCCTCTGGCTCCTCTTGTGCGAAAGGGGTCCCTTGGAGCCCTCTCTCCGAGGTCTTCACTAATGCCACGGCAGACACTCGCCAGTGGCTCAAGGAGCCAAAATCTGCTGGGTGAAGAGGTTCACAGTCTTCCTCCGTGCCTGAAGCTGCTTCAGAGACATATTCCCAGCAAGCACCTAAAGAGAAGCGAGAGAGCAAGCAAACTAAGAAGAAGTCTGCTAAGAAACAGGACCCTCTGGTGGCCCCAGCACCATCACTCCCTATCAGTTCTGCATCTGAGGATGCAGACCTGGATCTCACTGATGCCTCATCCACCATAGAAATGGCTAGAAACACAGAATCGGTGGCAGCAGGTGACCCTAAGGCATAACCTGCCTACTTACACACTTCATGCCTTCCCAGCCTCATGATAATGCCATCCTCCAGTGAAACAATGGCGGTTTCTTCCACCATCTGTCTGAGATATGGCAACTCTTAAGCTTTACACTTGCTTTCTGCACTGCCCTTCAGGAAACCTGGTTCCCAGAAATGTGGACCCTTGCCCTCCACAGCTACAGGGGATTTTACGAGAACCATAGTGACTATAATAGAGTGTCTGGTGGAATTTGTGTCTATGTCCTGAACTCAATATGCAATGAACCTGTGCCCCTTCAAACCTCTCTTGAAGCTGTGGCTGTCAGAATAAGGACTACACAGGAAATAATTGTCTGCAACGTATATCTTCCTCCAGATGGTGCAGTATCCCTGAAAGCATTGGCTGCACTGATTGGTCAACTCCATAAACCTTTCCTGCTTTTGGGAGATTTTAACACTCATAACCCCTTGTGGGGTGGCAACATGCTTACTGGCTGAAGCAGAAATTTTAAAAATTTACTGTCACACTCGACTTCTTCCTCTTAAACACAGGTGCCCACACACATTTCAGTGTGGCACATATTCGGCCATTGATCTCTCGGTTTTCAGTCCCGGCATTCTCCCCTCTATCCACTGGAGAGCACATGACGACCTGTGTGGTAGTGACCACTTCCCCATCTTCCTGTCACTGCCCTGGCGTCAGGCCCATGTACACCTGCCCCAAAGGGCTTTAAACAAGATAGACCTCTGCTGTCACAGTTTAATCTTCCCCACATGGTAACATCAATGTGGGGAATCAATAACGGAACCCCCCCCCCCCCCCCCCCCCAGCCTTTTGCACTCTCAGACAGCGGGTCTGTTTGTTATCAGTAGGTCCAAGATGTTATCTCCACGAGTCGGTTCTCTGTTTAATTGCTCGAGGTAATTTTCGGATAGTGCACTCAGTATAATGTCACTCGATGCTCTGTCCCTACCACCCGTCCTAAACATCTGAGTGTCCCAGTCTATATCTGGTAAATTGAAATCTCCACCTAAGACTATAACATGCTGAGAAAATTTATGTGAAATGTATTCCAAATTTTCTCTCAGTTATTCTGCCACTAATGCTGCTGAGTCGGGAGGTCGGTAAAAGGAGCCAATTATTAACCTAGCTCGGTTGTTGAGTGTAACCTCCACCCATAATAATTCACAGGAACTATCCACTTCTATTTCACTACAGGATAACTACTACTAACAGCGACGAACACTCCACCACCGGTTCCATGCAATCTATCCTTTCTAAACACCGTCTGTACCTTTGTAAAAATTTCGGCAGAATTTATCTCTGGCTTCAACCAGCTTCCTGTACCTATAACGATTTCGGCTTCGGTGCTTTCTATCGGCGCTTGGAGTTCCGGTACTTTACCAACGCAGCTTCGACAGTTTACAATATACCGATTGCTGCTTGGTCCCCGCATGTCCTCACTTTGCCCTGCACCCGTTGAGGCTGTTGCCCTTTCTGTACTTGCCCAAGGCCATCTAACCTAAAAAACCGCCCAGCCCACGCCACACAACCCCTGCTACCCGTGTAGCCGCTTGCTGCGTGTAGTGGACTCCTGACCTATCCAGCGGAACCCGAAACCCCACCACCCTATGGCGCAAGTCGAGGAATCTGCACCCCACACGGTCGCAGAACCGTCTCAGCCTCTGATTCAGACCCTCCACTCGGCTCTGTACCAAAGGTCCGCAGTCAGTCCTGTCGACGATGCTGCAGATGGTGAGCTCTGCTTTCATCCCGCTAGCTAGACTGGCAGTCTTCACCAAATCAGATAGCCGCCGGTAGCCAGAGAGGAATTCCTCGGATCCATAGCGACACACATCATTGGTGCCGACATGAGCGACCACCTGCAGATGGGTGCACCCTGTACCCTTCATGGCATCCGGAAGGACCCTTTCCACATCTGGAATGACTCCCCCCGGTATGCACACGGAGTGCACATTGGTTTTCTTCCCCTCTCTTGCTGCCATATCCCTAAGGGGCCCCATTACGCGCCTGACGTTGGAGCTCCCAACTACCAGTAAGCCCACCCTCTGCGACCGCCCAGATCTTGCAGACTGAGGGGCAACCTCTGGAACAGGACAAGCAGCCATGTCAGGCCGAAGTTCAGTATCAGCCTGAGACAGAGCCTGAAACCTGTTCGTCAGACAAACTGGAGAGGCCTTCCGTTCAGCCCTCCGGAATGTCTTTCGCCCCCTGTCATACCTTGAGACGACCTCCCACTCTACCACAGGTGAGGCATCAGCTTCAATGCGGGCAGTATCCCGGGCAACCACAGTCGTAGTCCGATCGGGGGATGCGTGGGACGAGCTGGCCATCCCCGACAAACCCCCATCCGGAACCTCACAGTGATGCCCATTGGCAACAGCTTCAAGCTGTGTGACCGAAGCCAACACTGCCAGAAGCTGGGAGCGAAGGGATGCCAATTCAGCCTGCATACGAACACAGCAGTTGCAGTCCCTATCCACGCTAAAAAGTGTTGTGCAAAGAAAGTCTGAACTAATCTACAGAGAACGCAAACAAATCGACACAAAATTTAAACGGTTATTAAAATACAAGATTGCCTAGTAAATGCAGTAATGCTGCTACTTGCGCACTGCTGACACACTGCTCGGCGGCGGAAGGAGACTACGCGATTTTACACTATTCAGGTACTAAAACGCGATGCTACAACTCTCAAATACTATAATACGCCCGAAATTTATGAATTAAACAATGCAAGTACCAAAAACACGCAAAGAAATTAAGAATTAAACTATGTAACAAATGAGTGAGCTAGGAGTATACGACTTGCTGCTGCAGCTGCTTATCCAACGACGGCAGGGAGCACATTGACTGTGACCAACCGACACTGGCCGTTCAAAACAAAAATAGAAGACAAACGACTACGCGAATTTACACTATTCAGATACTAAAACGCGTTGCTACAACTCTCAAATACTATAATACGCCCGAAATTTATGAATTAAACAATGCAAGTACCAAAAACACGCAAAGAAATTAAGAATGAAACTATGTAACAAATGAGTGAGCTAGGAGTATACGACTTGCTGCTGCAGCTGCTTATCCAACGACGGCAGGGAGCGCACTGAGTGCACTATCCGAAAATTACCTCGAGCAATTAAACAGAGAACCGACTCGTGGAGATAACATCTTGGACCTACTGATAACAAACAGACCCGAACTTTTCGACTCTGTATGTACAGAACAGGGAATCAGTGATCATAAGGCCGTTGCAGCAATCCTGAATATGGAAGTTAGTAGGAATATAAAAAAAGGGAGGAAGGTTTATCTGTTTAGCAAGAGTAATAGAAGTCAGATTTCAGACTACCTAACAGATCAAAACGAAAATTTCTGTTCCGACACTGACAATGTTGAGTGTTTATGGAAAAAGTTCAAGGCAATCGTAAAATGCGTTTTAGATAGGTACGTGCCGAGTAAAACTGTGAGGGACGGGAAAAACCCACCGTGGTACAACAACAAAGTCAGAAAACTACTGCGAAAGCAAAGAGAGCTTCACAAGTTTAAACGCAGCCAAAACCTCTCAGACAAACAGAAGCTAAACGATGTCAAAGTTAGCGTAAGGAGGGCTATGCGTGAAGCGTTCAGTGAGTTCGAAAGTAAAATTCTATGTACCGACTTGACAGAAAATCCTAGGAAATTCTGGTCTTACGTTAAATCAGCAAGTGGCTCGAAACAGCATATCCAGACACTCCGGGATGATGATGGCATTGAAACAGAGGATGACGCGCGTAAAGCTGAAATACTAAACACCTTTTTCCAAAGCTGTTTCACAGAGGAAGACCGCACTGGAGTTCCTTCTCTAAATCCTCGCACAAACGAAAAAATGGCTGACATCGAAATAAGTATCCAAGGAATAGAAAAGCAACTGGAATAACTCAACAGAGGAAAGTCCACTGGACCTGACGGGATACCAATTCGATTCTACACAGAGTACGCGAAAGAACTTGCCCCCCTTCTAACAGGCGTGTACCGCAAGTCTCTAGAGGAACGGAAGGTTCCAAATGATTGGAAAAGAGCACAGGTAGTCCCAGTGTTCAAGAAGGGTTGTCGAGCAGATGCGCAAAACTATAGACCTATATCTCTGACGTCGATCTGTTGTAGAATTTTAGAACATGTTTTTTGCTCGAGTATCATGTCGTTTTTGGAAACCCAGAATCTACTATGTAGGAATCAACATGGATTCCGGAAACAGCGATCGTGTGAGTCCCAACTCGCTTTATTTGTTCATGAGACCCAGAAAGTATTAGATACAGGCTCCCAGGTAGATGCTATTTTTCTTGACTTCCGGAAGGCGTTCGATACAGTTCCGCACTGTCGCCTCATAAACAAAGTAAGAGCCTACGGAATATCAGACCAGCTGTGGGGCTGGATTGAAGAGTTTTTAGCAAACAGAACACAGCATGTTGTTATCAATGGAGAGACGTCTACAGACGTTAAAGTAACCTCTGGCGTGCCACAGGGGAGTGTTATGGGACCATTGCTTTTCACAATATATATAAATGACCTAATAGATAGTGTCGGAAGTCCCATGCGGCTTTTCGCGGATGATGCTGTAGTATACAGAGAAGTTGCAGCATTAGAAAATTGTAGCGAAATTCAGGAAGATCTGCAGCGGATAGGCACCTGGTGCAGGGAGTGGCAACTGACCCTTAACATAGACAAATGTAATGTATTGCGAATACATAGAAATAAGGATCCTTTATTGTATGATTATATGATAGCGGAGCAAACACTGGTAGCAATTACTTCTGTAAAATATCTGGGAGCATGCGTGCGGAACGATTTGAAGTGGAACGATCATATAAAATTAATTGTTGGAAAGGCGGGTACCAGGTTGAGATTCATTGGGAGAGTCCTTAGAAAATGTAGTCCATCAACAAAGGAGGTGGCTTACAAAACACTCGTCGACCTATACTTGAGTATTGCTCATCAGTGTGGGATCCGTACCAGATCGGGTTGACGGAGGAGATTGAGAAGATCCAAAGAAGAGCGGTGCGTTTCGTCACAGGGTTATTTGGTAACCGTGATAGCGTTACAGAGATGTTTAACAAACTCAAGTGGCAGACTCTGCAAGATAGGCGCTCTGCATCGCGGTGTAGCTTGCTCGCCAGGTTTCAAGAGGGTGCGTTTCTAGATGAGGTATCGAATATATTGCTTCCCCCTACTTATACCTCCCGAGGAGATCACGAATGTAAAATTAGAGAGATTAGAGCGCGCACGGAGGCTTTCAGACAGTCGTTCTTCCCGCGAACCATACGCGACTGGAACAGGAAAGGGAGGTAATGACAGTGGCACGTAAAGTGCCCTCCGCCACACACCGTTGGGTGGCTTCCGGAGTATAAATGTAGATGTAGATGTAGATGCAAGGGAGACTCCTCCCATTCAGTACACGCCACAGTGAACCCTATAACGCCCCATTTACGGAGTGGGAGCTCCTCAATGCCCTTGCACATTACTCCGACACAACTCTTGGGCCAGATCCGATACACAGTTAGATGCTTAAACATCTCTCGTCTGACTACAATCGACATCTCCTTATGATCTTTACCTGGATCTGGTGCGATGGCGTCTTTCCATCGCACTGGCAGGAGAGCACCATCATACCAGTGCTCAAACCCGGTAAAAACCCGCTTGATGTGGATAGCTGTCGACCCATCGGCCTCACCAATGTTCTTTGCAAGCTGCTGGAACGTATGGTGTGTGTCGGCGGTTGCGTTGGGTCATGGAGTCACGTGGCCTACTGGTTCCGTGCCAGGGTGGTTTCCGCCATTGTTGGTCTACAACTGAAAATCTTTTGTTCCTCTAGTCTGCCATCTTAACAGCCTTTTCCAGACGCCAACACTTTGTTGCTGTCTTTTTTTATTTACAAAAAGCGTATGACACCGCCTGGCGACATCATAACCTTTCCACATTATACGAATGGGGTCTTTGAGGCCCGCTCCCAATTTTTATCCAGAATTTCCTGTTGCTTCGTACTTTCCGTGTCCAAGTTACTGCCTCCCATAGTTCCTCCCATATCCAGGAGAATGGGGTCTCGCAGGGCTCTGTATTGAGTGTTTCTCTATTTTTAGTGACCATTAACGGTGTAACAGCAGCTTTAGGGCTGTCCATCCCACCCTCTCTGTATGCAGACGACTTCTGCATTTCGTACTGCTCCACCAATACTGGTGTTGGTGAGCGGTGCCTACAGGGAGCCATCCACAAAGCGCAGTCATGGGCTTTAGCCCACGGCTTCGAGTTTCCGCTGCAAAGTCGTGTGTTATGTACTTCTGTCGGCGTCATACCGTTCATCCGGAACCAGGACTTTACCTTTCTGACGATCCCGTCACTGTAGTGGAGACATATCGATTTTTAGGACTGGTTTTCGACGCCCGATTCACTTGGCTTCTTCACCTTCGTCAGCTTAAGCGGAAGTGCTGGCAGCACGTCAATGCCCTCCACTGCCTGAGTAGCACCAACTGGGGTGCAGATCGCTCTACGCTGCTGCAGCTCTACAGAGCCCTTGTTCAATCCCGCCTTGACTATGGGAGTGTGGTTTATGGTTCGGCGGCGCCCTCAGCGTTGCGTTTTCTCGACCCAGTGCACCACTGTGGCGTTCGACTAGCGACAGAAGCTTTTAGGACGAGTCAGGTGACCAGCGTCCTGGCGGAGGCTGGACTTCCACCACTGCAGGTCAGTCGTGCGCAACTGCTGGCCAGTTACCTTGCATACGTTCGTAGTTCCCCTGCGCATCTACTTTTCCCACCCATGGCGGCCCACGTCTGGGCTTACAGTTGAAGTTCGCGTCCGATCCCTTCTATCTGGCCTGGAGCCCTTGTCTTTACCACCTATACTCGAGGTCCATTCGCTTACTCCTCCTTGGTGTACACCTAGGCCGCGGCTTCGCCTGGACCTTTCACATGGCCCAAAGGACTCAGTTCACCCTGCAGCTCTCCGCTGTCACTTCCTCTCGATTCTTGAGGTTTACACTCACGGCTCGATGGGTGATGCTCACGTCGGCTTCGCATATGTCAATGGAGCATTCCATGCCCGATGGCTTCAGTGTTTCACTGCCGAGCTGGTGGCTATATCTCGTGCTCTTAAGCACATGCGTTCATGCCCTGGGAGTCGTTTCTTCTGTGTACTGACTCTTTGAACAACTTGCAAGCTATCGACCAGTGCTACCCTCGTCATCCTTTGGTAGCGACCATAAAGGAGTCCATCTATGCCCTGGAACGGTCCTGTCGTTCAGTGGTGTTTGTGTGGACCCCAGGACACGTCGGAATCCCAGGCAACGAACTTACTGACAGGCTGGCCAAACACATTACATGGAAACCGCTTGTGGAGATGGGCATTCCATTAACTGACCTGCGTTCGTTTTTTACCGCCAGGTTTTTCGGCTTTGAGAGACGGAATGGCATAGTCTAAGTACGCACAACAAACTGCGTGCCATTAAGGATACTACGAATGTGTGGCAGTCCTCCATGCGGGCCTCTAGCAGGGACTCGGTGGTTCTCTGCCGGCTCCGCATTGGCCACACTTGGGCGACCCACGGCTACCTCCTGCGCCGTGAAGACGCGCCTCAGTGTCGATGCGGCGTCTGGTTGACAGTGGCCCACATTCTGGTGCACTGTCCCACTTTGACTGCCCTGGGGCGAAATCTTTGGTTACCGGTTGCCGCTAATTTTATCCGACAACTCCTCATCTCCTGATTTACTTTTACGTTTTATTCGTGAGGATGAGTTTTATCATTTGATCCAAGTTTTAGCGCATGTGCGTTGTCCCTCTGTGTCCTCCACCCTAGTGCTTTTAGGGTGGAGGATTTAATGTGTTGCAGAGTGGCTGGCTTCTCTTTTTAATTCTCGTGACCAGCCAGCCACGGTAATCTCTTTTGACGTTTTAATCTCTTCTACCTGTTTCTTTCATTTCTGTGGTTTTCTTCTCCCCTTTCTTCCATTTAAGTGTTTGTTGCCCTTCCGTCGTTCTTCTACCTATCGTCTAGGCCAAGCATCCGTTTTTCACATGTAACATGAGTGAAAACTTTAAATTTCCTTTTGTGTTTTCAGTCTCGCTTGTTTTATTCTCACCCTGTGGCATTGTTTTGTTCGGAACAACGGACCGATGACCTAGCAGTGTGGTCCCTTCCCTCCTCTTTTAAATCAACGAACCACCCAACCAGGCAAGTCAGCTGCCGTACTGCATGATACTTGCTTTCCGCACCCTCGGCAGGCATCCTCAATTTTATAAATGGGACCTATACTATAGAAGACGCCGGCGGCCATTTGCAGCAACAAGCATCAATACTCAAGCTAAGGTTTTATTCGGTGGTTTTGATCAAGTTAGAATTAAAATATTATTATAATGAAGTTGTAATACCACCTTACAGAGTTAATTAAATGAAATATGCCCATGAGTGGGAGATAGACAGGTGATTAACTGAAATGCGCATACCAAATATTCTGTGAAATGATAAGGGAATATGGTGTGACTGGGAGAAGTCACTGTAACATATTTATATAATAACACAATCACATTTATTCAATAAACATTACCATCTCAAATATTCCCTCTCACTTATCACGGAATGCTGGCGTGATACAAATAGTTTCATATCTAAGTAAACTTAGTTAAACATCCGGCTAACATGTGCCGTGAATCGACAATGACTACCGCCTGCACATTTCTATCATCATTTAGCCACACACACACACACACACTAACATTCACTCTATTCATTTTATCCAACAGATAAAAGAGGAAGGTTCCCATACATCAAGTGGGACAACATTGGGAGAGAGCACATGGTTCCAACTGTAACTTTAATTCGGGCAAGTCCCGTCTTCACGTTTAACTAACTCCGCGAGTTTTACTGGATATTATGAAGGAACAATTAAATCACACGCATGAATTTACGTAGAAGATCCAGCTCGATCACGAAATGTGATTACGTCGAGCTGAAGCTTCTCACCAAGAAATGCATGGGGTCTGCGGTCCACGTGTTACCAATCTCTCCACAATCAGTAGTCAATAATCACATTTAAATAAAATACACTTTACATATATACTTCACACTCACACTGAAATGCAAATTGAGCAATTCTGAGTATTACTCGGCAATGAGCGCCTGTTCACTCCCAAGTGCAGTGAACACAAATTCCCATGGAATTACTTGGCAAAAGAAATCATCTCCCTATCTCTCCTAACCGAGATGATTCTAGGAAATACCATAGTGGCTTTCCTCAGCAGGGAAGCTGCTTCCAAGTTCAAAGTGAACATGGAATTCTAAATCTTCGCTAACTATCGGAGCGATAGAGCAGAGCATGCTTACTCACCCAGGTCTTCTCAGCAACAATCCCGATACGGTCTCCCTCGTCCGGGTCCACACATCGTGGCCGCAAGGACTCAGAGATACCGCACACGGCTGTTTGCCAACCTAACGAGCGCTAATGACGCGCGTGGAGCTTATGCCTCTCTGGTCCAGTGCAGTCGCGCTCTACTAGATTCGAGGTTGGCTACACTTCCACTATGCCTATAGCACACCCACAGCCCACATCTCACGCATACCTCATCATACGTTCGCATTCACACTTTGCAGACAATTACCATATCTAATATTAAAATGATCGTCTATATTTAAGTAACCCTATCTTATTAATTATCATCAGGCTCTTCCCTGATTGTCGTAAGGGCACTCAGGTGTCTTTAGTTGTGGGGTCGAGCCATGTAGCGGCTTACGTAGAGCCGTTACAGTACGTTATTAGCAGGATGGGCAGGCCGCTTTACTCCCATCCAAGCCAAGCTATGCCCAGCCTAAGAAGACCACGAGACTCTTGCTTGCCTGCCCTTCTTCCCGCGGTGCTACGCTACGTAGCAGTTTATTCTGTACGCTTTCACTGAGGTGTTATGATTAGGTTTCGACAGTTGATGAAAAACACTCAAGTCTCACGAGACGAAGCTCAGTGAAGTATATACTCATTTTGGGTCATTGCAGACCACAAAATGATGGATTTTATTTGCCCTTCGTTTCCTTTTCGGCTTATTTATTTATTTCGATATGACTGGTTTTCTGTGCAACTTCACATTCTTTTGACTATTACTTGATATTCTCAATTCGAACCATCATCAGGTGGATACATGTTTTCTACATTAACGAAAATCACGTCTGAAAGTCGAAACCCTTTCCGCCTAAGAACTTGAAGATGTGTATTATATCGCATCGCCAATAGAAGTAACGTTTTGGAAGTTTAATTTCTGTAGCCTTAGAGTGTTCCAACAAAATATGATCTCAGTTATACCAATTTTAATTACTTCTCGCAGGATGTGTATTCATGATTGCTGAATTCGTTCTAAATGTCCAAAACAGTTCCCTCTAAATTCCCGAAACGCATTTTGGTAAGCACGAAGTTCGTTTTCCATATTACGCTAATCTGAAAAGTACATGTCTGAAAAAAGAGGCTTCTCTTTTATACTAAGCTTTCTTCCCACTACATTGCATACCACCAGAATGTCGTTTTTAATATCCACTGAGCCACATTTTTTCCTATTTCAATTAATGTTTGCCCTAAATTTAGAAAACATGTATATTTCTGAATGGCCTCAAGTCCTTGGCACACATTTCCACACACTTGTCAGACACTCAGCCTTTGCCTGTTCCAAAACACAGGGTGATACTTATTGAGCTACTTGAAGAAAACGTAAATTAGTTACAAATCATGGGGTGCACACACTTAATTCAACATGTAAAGGTCACTACGGATCTTCTGATTTAGGTTATGACATTTTCGATACGCCTGCCATCATTGGCGATGATGTGGCGCAGACGAACAGCGAAATTCTGTATGACCCGCTGAAGTGTCGGAACATCGATGCTGTGGAAGGCCTTCTGAATGGCAGTTTTCATCTCAGCAATTGTTTTGGTGTTATATAGACCCCAAAAAGGAGTCGCATTTGTTCAGATTCGGAGAATATGGCGATCAATCGAGACCTATGTCAGTGGCCTCTGGGTATCATAGAGCGAGAGAGAGGTCCCCAAACTGCTCCTCCTTGACATCAAACACTCTCCTGCTTCGACGGGGTCGAGCTCCGTTTTGCATGAACCACGTCTTGTCGAAATCAGAACCACTCTGGATAATAGGGACGAAATCATCCTGGGGATGAAATCATATTCCAAAACTTTCACGCAGCGTTCGGTAGTCACCATGCTATCACGGAATTTCGCACCGATTATTGCGTGACTGGACATTGCATCCACACAGTCATCCGATGAGGGTAAGGAGACTTCTCGACCGCCATATGCGGAGTCTCAGTTTCCCAAATGCGCCAATTTTGCTTATTGACGAACCCATCGAGATGAAAGTGGGATTCGTCGTTAAATCAAACCATACTGCACATACTAATTTCCATCACGCCCCGCGGCCAACCACGCAGTCACAACGTCCTAACGCAAACCGTTCAGAAATTATGACGATTTAATTTCATATACACTCCTGGAAATTGAAATAAGAACACCGTGAATTCATTGTCCCAGGAAGGGGAAACTTTATTGACACATTCCTGGGGTCAGATACATCACATGATCACACTGACAGAACCACAGGCACATAGACACAGGCAACAGAGCATGCACAGTGTCGGCACTAGTACAGTGTATATCCACCTTTCGCAGCAATGCAGGCTGCTATTCTCCCATGGAGACGATCGTAGAGATGCTGGATGTAGTCCTGTGGAACGGCTTGCCATGCCATTTCCACCTGGCGCCTCAGTTGGACCAGCGTTCGTGCTGGACGTGCAGACCGCGTGAGACGACGCTTCATCCAGTCCCAAACATGCTCAATGGGGGACAGATCCGTAGATCTTGGTGGCCAGGGTAGTTGACTTACACCTTCTAGAGCACGTTGGGTGGCACGGGATACATGCGGACGTGCATTGTCCTGTTGGAACAGCAAGTTCCCTTGCCGGTCTAGGGATGGTAGAACGATGGGTTCGATGACGGTTTGGATGTACCGTGCACTATTCAGTGTCCCCTCGACGATCACCAGTGGTGTACGGCCAGTGTAGGAGATCGCTCCCCACACCATGATGCCGGGTGTTGGCCCTGTGTGCCTCGGTCGTATGCAGTCCTGATTGTGGCGCTCACCTGCACGGCGCCAAACACGCGTACGACCATCATTGGCACCAAGGCAGAAGCGACTCTCATCGCTGAAGACGACACGTCTCATTTCGTCCCTCCATTCACGACTGTCGCGACACCACTGGAGGCGGGCTGCACGATGTTGGGGCGTGAGCGGAAGACGGCCTAACGGTGTGCGGGACCGTAGCCCAGCTTCATGGAGACGGTTGCGAATGGTCCTCGCCGATACCCCAGGAGCAACAGTGCCCCTAATTTGCTGGGAAGTGGCGGTGCGGTCCCCTACGGCACTGCGTAGGATCCTACGGTCTTGGCGTGCATCCGTGCGTCGCTGCGGTCCGGTCCCAGGTCGACGGGCACGTGCACCTTCCGCCGACCACTGGCGACAACATCGATGTACTGTGGAGACCTCACGCCCCACGTGTTGAGCAATTCGGCGGTACGTCCACCCGGCCTCCCGCATGCCCACTATACGCCCTCGCTCGAAGTCCGTCAACTGCACATACGGTTCACGTCCACGCTGTCGCGGCATGTTACCAGTGTTAAAGACTGCGATGGAGCTCCGTATGCCACGGCAAACTGGCTGACACTGACGGCGGCGGTGCACAAATGCTGCGCAGCTAGCGCCATTCGACGGCCAACACCGCGGTTCCTGGTGTGTCCGCTGTGCCGTGCGTGTGATCATTGCTTGTACAGCCCTCTCGCAGTGTCCGGAGCAAGTATGGTGGGTCTGACACACCGGTGTCAATGTGTTCTTTTTTCCATTTCCAGGAGTGTAGTTCAGTAATTGTCGCCCTGTATTTATGAATGGAGGAAACTGATGGTCAGATTTACAGACATGTCACAACATACTCGAGGTTCCCGAATTAGTGTTTAGTAGCTTTTTACTCAGTTTGCATTGAGACACACCAACCGATTTATTTGATGCTGCCTCATAAACACACGACAACTTTTACCCTGCTTAGTATGCGGTGTAGACGCCTGGTCTAGGGCGTCCTGTCACAGTCCGGGTGGCGCCCCCCGTCGGTGGTTTGAGTCCTCCCTCGGGCATGTGTGTGTGTGTGTGTGTGTGTGTGTGTGTGTGTGTGTGTGTGTGTGTGTGTGTGTTGTCCTTTGCGTAAGTTAGTTTGAGTTAGAGTAAGTAGTGCATAAGCTTAGGGACCGATGACCTCAGCAGTTTCGTCCCATAAGACCTTACCACAAATTTCCAATTTATTGGCTGACTTATATATCCAAAATTCTTAATTTTCCCACAATATCCGTTAAGTTTGGCTTGTTCATATTACTGCGCTCACCGTTACGTTAAATAAAATGCAGTGAAACTACCTTCGCAAACGTATACCTGGCTCGTCACGTTGTATTGATAACGCAATCTGTTGTCAGGGGCAGCAGGCTGGACGGGTCCCATGAAGCTTGCCAGGCTAGCGGAAACCCAAGTTCGCTTTCTTAACCGCTGTGCTTCAGTATACATGAACCCTTGTGTATCCGTGTGACAGGTTGAGGTGCTTTAACGATTGCGGCGGAGACAGGGGCAAGCAGTCTGGAAGGAGAATTTGTACACCTCTGCCTCCACCCCCAGTCAATAATTATAGGAAGAAACACTCGCTGCTTCACCATTTATAACAACCCCATGTAATTAGGTAACACATTACAATAACTCGGACTAACTTTTGACAGTAAACTAACATAGAAGGTGCATCTACTAACCACATCTCAAAAAGTGCACTGGATTACACCCCTTGTCCATATTTCACACCTATAAAGTCTTAATCCAATGAGTCCTTTCTTATATGATTCTTGAAGTTTTCCTGGCTTAATGAGTGCTATGTTAGGTTTCGACACTGCTGCTGGATGATGTCGACATCTTGCCACGCAAATCTTGACAATGAAGAGACCCCTTTCGGGGTCTGTGTAAATACGCTTGGCAGAAAATGTTATTGATCGTGATGGTGGCTTTCAGCTTGATAAGGCGTTAGATGATATTTTTAGTACGTGCAGAAAAACATTTTAATTCTAATGACACGTCTCGCATATTTTTTAATATTTTTACCAATTAACTTTAACTCCACGAGCCCGCAGTTTGACATAGGGAGTCCATGCTCGTATATCGTCGTTACGTATGCGCCTACTGGCCTCAGATGGAATAACATTCGCCAGACGGCGTTCATGCAGCGGTAACAGATTTGCATGCGCTTCCGCGCCAACGTTACGTTTAAAGTCAGTGTCATCCACCACCAATCTCCATTTTGAGTCTGTTTTAGACCCAACATTTTTTGAACGGTTGTCAGCCGAAATATTATGGTAAGAAGCCGATTTCTACCGAAACTTCATGGAATCCTCTCTTACGCCAGTGAAATCTAGATTTCGTCTTCACCAAACTGATACCACTTTCTCGAAATCCTCGAACACCAGCAAGTACTCCACCTCGCCTCTCGTATGTGTTTACCCTTACTTCCTTCTACTCCTCCTCCTCTGAATTTCTTACACTTCCCGCAAATTTGACGGCAACCACACCATCATTTCTCCCCTGCCCCACTTGTACCAACACACACCCCCAACTACACACTTAGACATTCGCCACATCTTATTCCAAAGAGACTTAACCATTTGTACCTACCTGACCACGGAAACCAGCCAGAGACTGTTCATCCTTCCAACTTGAACTCACTATTCCTTATCCTCTTCATGTCTGGGACAGAGATACCGCAAATTTCCACCCTTTCCGAAAGTTTGGTTTCCTTCCCACATATTTTCCAAAACACACTCTTAACAGCTCTACTGACCTACTACTCTCCTCCTGTAAGCTAGTCCAGTTGGGTGAAGTGCTATGATTTTTATGAAGGTTATCGCCAATTTGCTGTAGTTTTGAAAATTACAATATTGTACTTAAAGTGCTCATTGCACGTCCACCAGAGTAAAACATTTTAAAAACATGTACGTAATTTCTATTTCTCCATTTTTATAAAATAATACTTGCATATTTTATAACAGTTCTGGGTTAAGGAGAGGTAATGTATTTGTTAAGGTTAAGGGCGGTATTTCTAACGAACTAGTACAAGATGGTGTTTCGTGAGCAGGCTGGGTCGTATTCACTGACGAGGTGAGGCATGCATCTGGCTCTGAAACCACGGTACAAGGAAGGCATGGGTATGCGGTGTCTTGCACATCCTGATCCTGACAGTCGCCCATACGTTCAGGCCATCGTCTGAACAGAATCTTCCGAAGCTAACTATTCCTTCTTCCGAGTTGTGCACATAAATACATCTTCAGACCAGCCATTATCTCTGATTCGTCAGTTCCTTAACACGTAAATGGCAAGTTAACTTAATTTGCTTCCATCCCGTTGTCTCACTTTTAGCGCGAGACATCAAATTTCGAATAAAACGACTTTAAAGGAACTAACTAATTACCACGCTTTACTCTTTATTGACTTGAAGGTTTAAATTTTAGAGGCCGATATCTGGTCTATCAGGATTATGGCACCGTGAATCTTGTCTCTGTTGCTTTTCGCGTCTGAAACGGTTTTCTTTAGTGCCAGCTGCATCTGCTTTTTGGCAGCTTAAGCTCCACATTAAAATTACGCGGATTTCTGTGGGATCCGTGAAAAGCATAACTGCAGTAAAACGAAAACTACACCATTCAGGCTGTTGCCGATTAAGTTCGTTTATGTGCCATAAACTGTTTCTGAGCGTAACCGATAACTGTGTTTCTGGCACTAGCATAACTGCATTACGGAAATGCGCACAGGACAATTAAACCGAGAAGTCGAATGTATTAATTCGAGCCAATTACAAAGGGCTTCATTGGAAAAGCTCCTTTACAGTGTAATAGCCGTTACTGTTACCATTACCACTTAGCAACTAGAAAAAAATAATATTTGAGTTTCATAATTAATTAGCACAATTGAATTGATTCGCCCAGCCAATAGACCCCACACGGCTACAGCTGCACAGTTATATTGCACATGCTATACAAATTCCTCAAATGGCATTGAAGTTTCATTATTTGGAAAAAAAAGGTTACAGGTATCTGCGGTTTAGCACCGAAAGCAGAGTTGATAGGTTAAAGACTGCAACGTTTATAGGCATTAAAATATCGAAAAAATGGTTCAAATCGCTCTAAGCACTATGGGACTTAACATCTGAGGTCACCAGTCCCCTAGACGTAGAACTACTTAAACCTAACTAACCTAAGGGCATCACACACATCCATGACCAAGGCAGGATTCGAACCTGCAACCGTAACAGCCGCGCGGCGCCAGGCTGAAGGGCCTTGAACCGCTCGACCACAGCTGCCGGCAAAATATTGAAGCCCTATGGCAGTTTTAAATTATATGACCCTAAATAAAATAATATTTAAAAACGCCTGAATACAGGAGTCGTACATTGTGACGTTTGACAAAGTTTACAATGAATCACACTGAGGTGACAGAAGGCAAGGGACACCTCCTAACATCGTATCGGACCTCCTTTTGCCCGCCCTAGTGCAGAATCTCGACGTGGCATGGACACAACAAATCGCTGGAAAACTCCTGCAGACATATTGAGACATGCTGCCTCTATAGCCGTCCGTAATTCCGAAAGCGTTGCCGGTGCAGGATTTTGTGCACCAAATGACCTCTCGATTATGTCCAATAAATATTCGATGCTATTCATGTCGAGCGTTCTGGGTGGCCAAATCATTCGTTGGAACTATCCATAATGTTCTTCAAACCACGAACAACTGTGACACGGCGCAATGGCATCCATAAAAATTACATCGTTGCTTGGAAAGAAGACGTCCATGAAAGGCTGCAAATTGTCTCCAAGTAGCGGAACATAACCATTCCCAGTTAATGATCGGTTCAGTTGGACCAAAGGACCCTGCCTATTCCATGTAAACACAGCCCACGCTATTATGGAGCTCCCACGATCTTATTGGCAACTCGGCTCCATGGCTTCGTGGGGTCTGAGCCACACTCGAACCCTACCATCACCTCTTCCCAACTGAAATCACGATTCATCTGACCATGCCAAGATTTTCCAGTAGTCTAGGGTTTAGCCGGTATGGTCAGGAGCCTAGGAGGGACACTGTAGACGATGTCGTGCTGTTAGCAGAGGCACTCGCTTCTGTCTTCTACTGTCATAGCCCTCAACACCAAATTTCTCCGCAGTGTCGTAACGCATACGTTAGTCGTACGCCCTACATTGATTTCTGCTGTTATTTCAGGCATGGTACTTGTCTGTTAGTACTGACGATTCCACGCAAGCGCTGCTGTCCTCGGTCGTTAACGCCGTCGGCCACTGCTTTGTCCGTGGTGAGAGGTTATTCCTGAAATTTGGTATTCTTGGCGCACTTTTGGCACTGTGGGTCTCGGAATATTGAATTTCCTAGCGATTTTCGAAGTTTAAGGTCCCATGCGTTTAACTCTAACTACCATTCTGCGTTCAAGAGTCTGTTAATTCTCGTCATGCGGCCATAATCACGACGGAAACCTTACCACATGAATCACCTGAGAACAAATGACAGCTCCGCCAGTCCGCTGATCTTTTATACCTTGTGTGCACGATACTACCGTTATATGTACATATACAGTCATGCTCAAAAGTATCCGAACGACCGTAATTGCATTTCGCCTGATGCGCATGCAACACACATAACGCAGCTGTCTAGCAGGTCCTCTAATAGCTCCTCGGTACAGTCGTTTGACTATTGAAAATGGTTCCAACAAGTCACCACTAGAAAACACTGCTCTGTATCGCAATAACTCAAGATGTAAAGTAATACTACGATACTACAAATGTCAGGGAACATCTTATCACAGATAAGACTGTGCTTAAGACTTGTAAGCTCACATTTATTACTATAAACGACATACCTGAAATGTTACCACTCTCATTATTACGTCAGATAGGTATTGCACGTAGTAGGTTCGTTGTATTCATGATTTCCTCTTCAAAGTAACATACCGTACTTATTATTTAACACAAAATGACATTAAAAATTGAAGTTATTCACAAGCAGCTAGTTGAGAATAAGTATGAACTTCAAATGACACGACGAACCGTCTCGTTCTGCATATGGATTCAAATCCAGGGCATGCAGACTAAGCAAAGATTTCGTGACTGACGGAAACTAAGAGTCATTACCGATTAACCATACAGAGAGTGATATACCTCAATTTTAGACAGTATCAATTAGCAAATATCAACTTTAAATTACATAACGCAAACACTTTTAACAGACGTTAAATATGGGTTTGTTTCACCAGCAGCGACATGTGAGCATGTTTGAACTAGAAATAATATAACGAAGAGTTCAGTGCTGACTGGGAATAGAGCTCCACACATATCGTCGTTGACTACACACAAAGTGACGTTAGCTACCGAATTTTTCTCCACCAGCAGCTAGGAATGATATCTTGAATTTACAGTGATCTAGCAAATAGTTCTGTGTCCCACTGGAAGCCAAAAACGTCAAATATCGTTAGTGTTGACAATGAGTGAAAATACATTACAAATCGAAATTATTATCCACCAGCAGATAGGTGTTCCCATGCTAGATCTTGATAATACATAATGAAATCTTTAGTGCCGGGCCAGGATTCGAATCCATTCACGCGCAATATGTGCAGATGTCGAGGAATCTGCAGTTTTGAACAAACAACAAATTGTAGCCGAGCTGTATTGTCACTAAGGGATGAGATTCCGCGTTAAGGGCGGTCTGAGTTGCATTCCCAGTTCATAACCAATTTTATCGACATACAGAAGCTCAGATAAAAGATGGAATAAGTGTCCTGTGAGAGTACATAGCGTTTGTTTCGTCACTAGAAATAAATAACCAGTATAAGAAAGGTTACTGGTGATAGAGTTTCTACACTCCAGACTTTATTGTGGTTCAACCGAACGTCTACTTGGTAGAGAAGGAATATCATATTTAATGTGAATTTCAGACCACAATGCCATTATATCTTCTTCACCTGGTGTAGCCAGAAGAGAATGGAATCTGTCTCTCCCTATCTAAAATCATTTACCGACGTTGGAATCGAACCCAGACCACAGAAATAAGAACCTACCAGCAGCTCAACAGACCACCAAATCCTCTTCTCAGGGGCTCACGTTTCTATCATAACGATGTTGTGCCACACTGACAGCATTCTGACACACAGGCTCCCTGTATCAATTTGCAGCATGTTCAGTAAATTCATTTACTTGGTTGACCGAATCACCATGAGCTAGCTGCGTCGGCTACCCAGTGCATACATTCACCTTTATTTTGTAATCACCAAAATAAAATCACGTAAATGCCGCCAAAACAGAACTGCCAACAGTGTAGGATGCAGATATTTAAATAGGAAGTGTTCCTTTCCACTTGAGCTACTCTATTGCGCTATCAGTTTGTTGAAAACATCGCGAGTGCAAAAGAAGAGGTGTAACTGTTTGTCTCTCAGAATTCTAGACCCAGCCACATGCATTATCTCACAGCGTTGTGGAATGCAGAAGTTCTGGAGGAATTGGTTTTGAGTTCTGGAGCTGTTGTATCTCTGTGTCAGCTTGTAGCGTAATGGTAAGTCTAGCGCTCGGTAGATAAGATGTCGCGAGTTCTAGTACATTCGTTACCGTATTTTTTAAAACGCAATTCTGCTGTCTGCTAAAGTTATCAATCTAATGGATCTTCTAACATAATTCCCTTCACTTCTCAACCCAAAATAGTCGTATGTGGTAAAAGGGCTAACTTCTGCGACATTTTGTTCATTTCAGGTTTAATAGACAGCCAGACAGTAGATGCACTCGAAACTTTTGTATTATGTATGGGCAGAGCGCATCGTGCCAAAATATGTCGGAAAAGTATTTTCTACATTAGCTGTCGTCTGGTAGTGACATTTTATTCTTCTTCAAACCTTGTTTGAGAGCTTTAACTCAGAACAAGATTTCTACATGCTTGTAATCAATAAACTGCATGTGCATTTTCAAACTGTTATAGATAACATCAGAGAATTCGCATATATCGTTGATGATTAATTTCTCTCTCATCTTTATTATTGTTTTAACAACATTAAAGGAAACCTTACGAAAATTGTGAACTGTATTATAAAAATGAAATAAAACTACCCACGATAACCTTACGACGAAAGTCTGTTTTAATAAAACTGAGTATCTGTACACAAAAGTGCCTCTATCTTCATGAATTGGTAAAATACTACTCACTTAGATTTTGATTGGGCCTGTGTTTAATTGGTTACGCTGTGTCATACTCAAGAGGTATGCAGATGTGTCATTTCATAAATAAAGTTATGTATTCCTAGAAACCCAAAATTTCCTTGTCAGCACCGGAAAGAGGCGTTACCTGTTGTGCAGTATTGTAAGTTTTTCACCATTGCACTATGAGCCGAAAGAATTTTCTTGCGGTTTCCTTATCGATGTTTGATCTGACTGCTTGTAGCTCTTTCTCAGAAGGGATAAAATGCTGCACTCAGTGAGACCGGAACTTTGAACCATAACACACGCTTTTTCACACAGCAGCTCGTTACCACACAGCTGGCGAAGAAGTACATGGCGTGGCTTCCTCTTACGAGAACAATGGTGTTTAGAACTCGTAAACAGCTATTTGAAGGACGAGATTAATTGCGATTTCCACGTACAACAACTTTACTGGCCTCAAAACCGTAAATTTACAGTCTTTTGTTACACCTCAAGCGATAATAACTCAGATTATTCAATGGAAATGACAGGTAAAATCAAGTGAACTTTGAGGCTTAATTCTGTGCACACCAGGAAGTAACTCGTCGATCACAGAGTTGCCAAACATACATTGCCTTGTTGCCAAATCTCAGTTACAATACCAGCAGGAAGAAGACGAACCGATGTGGTCTTACAGCGGGCTGGGAAGTGACCATAGCTTGTGTCTCCAAGTCTCGGCTGCTACGGCCTGGAATACGTAGTGCGTCTGATTCGCAATTCTGTAATTAGGTTTAGGGACTGCAGCGTAGTTACTAATAATACTCAGAATTGACTGCAAACTAAGCATCATAAATCAGTAACTCCCATAGTTGTTTTTATATTCCTTTCGTGAGTGTACTCGAAACTAAGAAATTCATTCACAGAAGTTTTCATGCCTCGCCGACAGTCGAACACAACAAACAAATAAAAATAGAAATGAATGTGTGTGTGTGTGTGTGTGTGTGTGTGTGTGTGTGTGTGTGACAGAGAGCGATAGAGAGAGAGAGAGAGAGAGAGAGAGAGATAAAAATCAAAAAGAATGAGAGAGAGAGAGTAAAAAATTGTAAAGAAATTGAATCATGATATGTAAAGAAATCTTTCATTAAAATGACACGTTCCACATCATTACGAAATATCGTATTCATGAACTGTGAAACAAGAATTAATCTAATGTAATTTAATCTAATCATATCATATGGATGACTAGCTATGAAGAGTCATGAATTACCGAAGTTTTTGCCAATACCAGTAACCAAATCTAAACTTGAAAATAACAAATGACAGTTTTTGTAATAAACCAGAACTTCTATCAAGACCCTGTCGTTCCTGTTAACTAACCACGAAAGATGTCTGATATACCTCTGTTCTGAAGTAACAAAGTGTGCATGCATTTAAAGATGAAGTGTATGATGTGAAGGTCTGTGACAGAGATACGAACCCAACACGTAATCGGATAGTTAACTAAGTAAAATGTTACGTATCGGTTTTTCGTACCAGCTGCTAGGTGTTTGAATCTAAAATAAGGATACAAATTTTTGTGCCTGAGCGACAATCGAACCGCGTACCTACCGTCCTTCTTTATCATCCACGAACATAGCTTAAGTAACACTTGCTTACTCACCAATAGTAAGATGTGTGCATGTTTGACCAGAAATAGCGACACCTATTGCGATTGTTGGCAGCACATAACAGACACTAAAAATGTACGTTAATTTTCACTAACAGGCCGGTGTGCACGTGATAGGGCTTGAAATGAAATTATGAATATTTTTGTACTGGATCAGGATTCGGACCCACATACTTACCTTTGGAGGAGACCTAGAGAAGATTGCAGTCTTGAGAAGGGGAACGGAATGATTGAACTATACTGTTCCGAGAGATTCAGATTCTCGAAAGAGGAGATACGAATTCGAATCACAGTCCAGCACCAAATTTTTCAACGTCTCTAGTTCAATCAAGTACAAGTAAAGTGAGAGCCCTGTTCCTTTAAACGGCTATCGGTTCATCAAATAAAATAAAATTTTCTAATGTAATTAAGTTTACTGGCGATTGTATTTCTGTTTACCATGACTCCCGCTATGTCATTTCCCAACGTAAACCGGCTCTGACCAGTTGGTAATGAAGGAACGCGATGTTTAATGTGGATTCTAGATTATAACATCTTTCTCTTGATATTAGCAGGGGTGAAGTAAATCTGTTTGTGCCTCTTAAAAGTAAATGCCTGAAACCACGAATTGCACCTGTGACAGTTCGTTCCGCCAGACCATTGTGGCCACATTTCCCAGCACCAGGAATGTGCTGTAACAGGTCATGTGCTCAGCTTACAAAATTAGTCACGGTGGAAAAAACGCGAGACTATTAAATGGTTAAGTAGAAGCAAGCTTCTGAAGCGGAGATTATGCTATTCTCATGTCAGCAGGATGTAAAGACTCTTCTAGGCATCATAGGCTCGATGTGAAGCCATTTTGAAATTTTCACAAATTTAAAAAATTTATTAGTTCGAGAAAATCCACTGGGAATTCGATTATTTCCGTCATTATTATTATCATTTTCGTCATACCTCTGCTGGAACACTGTACTTGAAGATCATTTTACGCCTTTTGGTCACTATAGAAGTAGTTTCCCAAGAACGGGTTCTTTCCCTGTCTACGGAATCCTTTTCATGTTAATATCAAACATCAGTAATTGCTCGTAGATTACATTAAAACTAAAGTAATTGATGAAGACATTACTTGATAACAAAAACGCACTGCCTTTCTTCATTTATTTGCGCCTAGAAATGGCTATCGAGTACTGCCAAACCAAAAAGCAAGAGATCTTACTGCCTTCCAATATACGCCGCTGTCAGTTCTTCCACATGATTTGGTCGACATGACCTGTTTCAAGTTGTGTATGACAGACAATGTTTCAGACAACGACTTGTTTTCCTTTGCAATAAACAGAAAGATTTTCATTCTAAGCTATCCAAGCACAAAATTTTCGCAATATTAGTTGAAATTTAATATTCGCTTCTATAATCTATGAAAGTATTTCACAGTTGCAAAACTTGCATCCGACTCATTGACCTTACACTTAGTCGCTGACTATAAACTCTAGCTCAGAGTGACACCAGATTAAGTAACCTAATGTAGCGAAGACTGTTTGCCAGTGCTCTTTCTCAGCGGAAAATACGCAATTCACTCATTGGGCTTCATAAGTACACTGTAAACGTAATTTCTGTGTGTATGCAATGCATACGGATTAGAATTTAGCGGTGCTCTCTCTTCCACTTCTGTATACAATATGCCTGACCTAAACGGGCCCTTTATCATTACAGGTCCTGGGCAGTGCAACATCATACTGACAACAGTAATGTGCTTATACTGACAACCTGACTGTTCGTTTTACCTGATTTTGTAATCATTTAAATAAAACAACATGGCCTTGCCGTCGGAGGCATTTCGTCCCCCTTTTTTCGTGTGAAATTTGTCAGTAAGCTTTTTGCCTTCCAGCCAGTGAAATGCGGGAGAGTACAGCCGGTAAATGATTCACAAACCACGATTTAGTGCCGTTAAGACGATTTATTTAAACGTCACAAGACTGCACATAGGTGCAATCGATTTCGAGCTGCAATGTGTTTGTTATCTTACTTTTGTGACAGGTGGGCATAAGTGATTTCCAAAGTCTTTTTAATGTACTGAAATAATCTTTTGTCACAAAGCAAGTGTTTTATTCGTATATATTTTGCAGGAAACTGTAATCGTGATGGAAGATTATACACCTGAATGTTTGACACAACTGGTAGGAGAAAACGCTGCATATTAACCAAATCCCGCGCCTCCTCTCCATGTCCTCCTATGATACGAGCACGGGATGCTCCTCGTATACCGCTACAGAGTTGTTCCTAGCACAGCTGAGAATTGGCAACATCGTCAGAAACATTAGGCAACACTGTGACAGTGCAATCACTTCCGTGTATGGTACTGAATTGACTCGCTAAATTCACTTCATATTCCCTTTCCATTTGAATGACTCGTGCTATATAATCCTCATATAAACTAAGACACTCAGACAGAAAATTCAATTTTTGGCTAAAGAAATGCTATTCTTCACGTAAGTGACATGTGGTGTCACCGCCAGACACCACACTTCCCAGGGGGTAGCCTTTAAATCGGCCGCGGTCCGTTAGTATACGTCGGACCCGCGTGTCACCACTGTCAGTGATTGCAGACCGAGCGCCGCCACACGACAGGTCTAGAGAAACGTCCTAGCCCTCGCACCAGTTGTACAGCCGACTTTGCTAGCGATGTTTCACTGACAAATTACGCTCTCATTTGCCGAGACGATAGTTAGCATAGCCTTCAGCTACGTCATTTGCTACGACCTAGCAAGGCGCCATTATCATTTGCTATTTATCTTGTGATGCATGTACCGTCAGACCGATGTTTACGAATTATGGATTAAAGTTAAGTATTCTAACAGCTACGTACTTTATTTGCTAGACTCAAATCCTTTAACTGTTCCAGACCTCACGCCACCCTGCGTGAGCTTAAACGCGTGTCTTTCGGCTTCACCTCCTAGTGGCTTGGCTGTCTTGCCAAGTCACAACATGACAACTTTTATTATCTTTCACGATGCGTTATGAGGCTGAGCGCCAAATACCACGATGAGAGCGGCGTACAGGCAGCAGTGTATCCGTAGCCCGGTGGTACCGCCCGTGTATCGGGTCAGAACGTTTCAATTAGTCATCACTTCTAACTGTGGTAAGGGCCAGCGTGTGCGAGATTTTTTTTCTGATACATTTTATGGAGCTGCGAATTTCCAGAAAAAATTCTATATAAAAATCGGAAGAAAACCTTTACACATCAAATCCTCTTGGTAGCTCGACTAAGTAAGTTGTGTTAATGGTCATAGATCTTGGCTTTCTGACTGCCAAGCTGCTGCGCAATACCAGTGTCTCTGAAGAAATTCGAATCGACCATCAGCGATACGAATTTCTATATTGTTCTTCACTTAAGACTCACATGCCAGGGTGATATGTATGAAGGAAATGAACCTCTTTTTACCATAGGGCCTCCACGCTAAATGTGACGCTTTTACTGTAGTGCACTGGATCACAAACAATGAAATTAATTCTGTGCCACATTGATGTATTGTATTCTAGTGTAATAAAATAATCATCAAATAAATCCTAGACAGATTTTATGGGTCACCATTCAACAACATTAAAGCATTTTACATGGTCAAGAGTGCGGAGTGGAGCAGACGTTGTCGGCAGAAGGCGAGACAACGCAGTGCCTCAGCCCCTGCCCGTTGGCAGTAAACGGGCCCCAGAGAACTCAGACGCATGCGGTCTTCAGAGGCAGATGGTCGGCAAAAAAATCTTTCGCTAAAACATTGTTGGACCAAACTATTATTACCAGTGTGACAGACAGCGAAATGTATTGTAGATTCGCTTGAATTACACTCGTAGCTTCAGCACCAAGAGGAAAGGGGTGATAAAAACTTTGTCGACGTTGCTTTTAGTTACTAGACGTTGTATTAGTTAGTCTCGCGTTTTACCTCAAGACTACGGCCGTAGCCGGCCGCGTGGCCGAGTGGTTCTAGGCGCTACAGTGTGGAACCGCCGACCGCCACAGTCGCAGGTTCAAATCCTGCCTCGGGCATGGATGTGTGTGATGTCTTTAGGTTAGTTAGGTTTAAGTAGTTCTAAGTTCTAGGGGACTGATGACCATAGCAGTTGAGTCCCATAGCGCTCAGAGACATTTGAACCATTTTTGAAAAGAGTGACAAAATGTCTCCCACTGGAAGGTCATGTTGTTTTATTTAAATGATTACAAAATCAGGTGAAACGAACAGTCAGGTTGTCAGTATAACCACATTAATGTTGTCAATGTGATGTTGCACTGCCCAGGGACTCTAATGAAAAAGGGCCCATTTAGGTCAGGCATAACGTATACAGAAGTTGAAGAGAGAGCACCACTAAATTCTAATCCGTATGCATTGCATACACACAGAAATTACTGTTACAGTGAACTTATGGAGCCCAATGAGTGAAATGCGTATTTACTGGTGAGAAAGAGCACTGGCAAACAGTCTTCGCTACATTAGGCTACTTAAACTGGTGTCACTCTGAGCTAGGATTTATGGTCAGCGACTAAGCGTAAGATCAATGGGTCGGATGCGAGTTTTGCAACTCTAGAATACTTTCCTACATTATAGAAGCTAGTATTAAATTTGAACTAATATTGCGATAATTTTGGAATTGGATAGTATAGAATGAAAACACACACACATTCTTTTTCTATATTTATTTATTGTTGTGCTCGACTGTCGGCGAGGCATGAAAACTTCTGTGAATGAATTTCTTAGTTTTGAGTACACTTACGAAAGAAATATAAAAACAACTATGAGAGTTACTGATTTATGATGCTTAGTTTGCAGTCAGTTCTGAGTATTATTAGTAACTACGCTGCAGTCCCTAAACCTAATTACAGAATTGCGAATCAGACGCACTACGTATTCCAGGCCGTAGCAGCCGAGACTTGGAGACACAAGCTATGGTCACTTCCCAGCCCGCTGTAAGACCACATCGGGTCGTCTTCTTCCTGCTGGTATTGTAACTGAGATTTGGCAACAAGGCAATGTATGCTTGGCAACTCTGTGATCGACGAGTTACTTCCTGGTGTGCACAGAATTAAGCCTCAAAGTTCACTTGATTTTACCTGTCATTTCCATTGAATAATCTGAGTTATTATCGCTTGAGGTGTAACAAAAGACTGTAAATTTACGGTTTTGAGGCCAGTAAATTTGTTGTACGTGGAAATCGCAATTAATCTCGTCCTTCAAATAGCTGTTTACGAGTTCTAAACACTATTGTTCTCGTAAGAGGAAGCCACGCCATGTACTTCTTCGCCAGCTGTGTGGTAAGGAGCTGCTGTGTGAAAAAGCGTGTGTTATGGTTCAAAGTTCCGGTCTCACTGAGTGCAGCGTTTTTATCCCTTCTGAGAAAGAGCTACAAGCAGTCAGATCAAACATCGATAAGGAAGCCGCAAGAAAATTCTTTCGGCTCATAGTGCAATGGTGAAAAACTTACAATACTGCACAACAGGTAACGCCTCTTTCCGGTGCTGACAAGGAAATTTTGGGTTTCTAGGAATACATAACTTTATTTATGAAATACCACATCTGCATACCTCTTGAGTATGACACAGCGTAACCAATTAAACACAGGCCCAATCAAAATCTAAGTGAGTAGTATTTTACCAATTCATGAAGATAGAGGCACTTTTGTGTACAGATACTCAGTTTTATTAAAACAGACTTTCGTCGTAAGGTTATCGTGGGTAGTTTTATTTCATTTTTATAATACAGTTCACAATTTTCGTAAGGTTTCCTTTAATGTTGTTAAAACAATAATAAAGATGAGAGAGTAATTAATCATCAACGATATATGCGAATTCTCTGATGTTATCTATAACAGTTTGAAAATGCACATGCAGTTTATTGATTACAAGCATGTAGAAATCTTGTTCTGAGTTAAAGCTCTCAAACAAGGTTTGAAGAAGAATAAAATGTCACTACCAGACGACAGCTAATGTAGAAAATACTTTTCCGACATATTTTGGCACGATGCGCTCTGCCCATACATAATACAAAAGTTTCGAGTGCATCTACTGTCTGGCTGTCTATTAAACCTGAAATGAACAAAATGTCGCAGAAGTTAGCCCTTTTACCACATACGACTATTTTGGGTTGAGAAGTGAAGGGAATTATGTTACAAGTTCCATTAGATTGATAACTTTAGCAGACAGCAGAACTGCGTTTTAAGAAATACGGTAACGAATGTACTAGAACTCGCGACATCTTATCTACCGTGCGCTATACTTACCATTACGCTACAAGCTGACACAGAGATACAACAGCTCCAGAACTCAAAACCAATTCCTCCAGAACTTCTGCATTCCACAACGTTGTGAGATAATGCATGTGGCTGGGTCTAGAATTCTGAGAGACAAACAGTTACACCTCTTCTTTTGCACTCGCGATGTTTTCAACAAACTGATAGCGCAATAGAGTAGCTCAAGTGGAAAGGAACACTTCCTATTTAAATTTCTGCATCCTACACTGTTGGCAGTTCCGTTTTGGTGGCAGTTACGTGATTTTATTTTGGTGATTACAAAATAAAGTTGAATGTATGCACTGGGTAACCGAGGCAGCTAGTTCATGGTGATTCGGTCAACCAAGTAAATGAATCTACTGAACATGCTGCAAATTGATACAGGGAGCCTGTGTGTCAGAATGCTGTCAGTGTGGCACAACATCGTTATGACAGATAAGTGAGCCCCTGAGAAGAGGATTTGGTGGTCTGCTGAGCTGCTGGTAGGTTCTTATTTCTGTGGTCTGGGTTCGATTCCAACGTCGGTCAGTGATTTTAGATAGGGAGAGACAGATTCCATTCTCTTCTGGCTACACCAGGTGAAGAAGATATAATGGCATTGTGGTCTGAAATTCACATTAAATATGATATTCCTTCTCTACCAAGTAGACGTTCGGTTGAACCACAATAAAGTCTGGAGTGTAGAAACTCTATCACCAGTAACCTTTCTTATACTAGTTATTTATTTCTAGTGACGAAACAAACGCTATGTAGGCTCACAGGACACTTATTCCATCTTTTATCTGAGCTTCTGTATGTCGATAAAATTGGTTATGAACTGGGAATGCAACTCAGACCGCCCTGAACGCGGAATTTGTTCCCTTCGTGACAATACAGCTCTGCTACAATTTGTTGTTTGTTCAAAACTGCAGATTCCTCAACATCTCCACATATTGCGCGTGAATGGGTTCGAATCCTAGCCCGGCACTAAAGATTTCGTTACGTATTATCAAGATCTAGCATGAGAACACCTATCTGCTGGTGGATAATAATTTCGATTTGTAATGTATTTTCATTCATTGTCAACACTAACGATATTTGACGTTTTTGACTCCCAGTGGGACACAGAACTATTTGCTAGATCACTGTAAGTTCAAGATGTTATTCCGAGCTGCTGGTGGAGAAAAATTCGGTAGCTGACGTCTCTTTGTGTGTAGTCAACAACGATATGTGTGGAGCTCTATTCCCAGTCAGCACTGAACTCTTCGTTATATTATTTCTAGTTCAAACACGCTCACATGTCGCTGCTGGTGCAACAAACCCATATTTAACGTTCGTTTTCTCTAGAATATAACAGCGATAGGTGCCGGGTTGCAGTCCTGGGAAGGAAAAAATTAATGTTTCGTCTCGTCATTTCAGTTAAAACATCTAGCTACTGCCGAGAAAATCCGATATGTCACAGTTGATTGTGCTTCGATATCTATCCGATTAGGTTCTTGGTTCGAATCCCTGTCCAACACAAAGCTTTACCTCACGGCATTTCAAAAAATTTACTTGTTAAGAATCAATATTTAACATCTTACGTAGTTCGTTAACATGGACAATAAGTGCTGGGTAACAATTCGCGTCCGTTAAAAATGTTTGCGTTGTGTAATTTAAAGTTGATATTTGCTAATTGATACTGTCTAAAATCGAGGTATATCACTCTCTGTATGCCTAATCAGGAATGGCTGTTAGTTTCCGTCAGTCACGAAATCTTTGCTTAGTCTGCATGCCTTGGGTTTGAATCCATATGCTGAACGAGTCGGTTCGTCGTGTCATTTGAATTTCATACTTATTCTCAACTAGCTGCTCGTGAATAACTTCAATTTTTAATGTCATTTTGTGTTAAATAATAAGTACGGTATGTTACTTTGAAGAGGAAATCATGAATACAACGAACTTACTACGTGCAATACCTATCTGACGTAATAATGAGAGTGGTAACATTTCAGGTATGTCGTTTATAGTAATAAATGTGAGCTTACAAGTCTTAAGCACAGTCTTATCTGTGATAAGATGTTCCCTGATATTTGTAGTATTGTAGTATTACTTTACATTTGAGTTATTGCGATACAGAGCAGTGTTTTCTAGTGGTGACTTGTTGGAACCATTTTCAATAGTCAAGCGACTGTACCAAGGAGCTATTAGAGGACCTGCTAGACAGCTTCGTTATGTGGGTTACATGCGAATCAGGCGAAATGCAATTCAGGTCATTCGGATACTTTTGAGCACGAATGTACATATCGCTGTCCCTTCACTTTTGTCAACTCAATTTATTTCCCAAACGATAGCGAACGCTATGCTGAACGTGAAAGTAAATACTTACAGATGGAAAAGTTTCACCTCCATAGATGAGTGAATGGAGAATTTTTCGTTGAATTTGAATCCAATATGAAACGAGTGCGAATCAGTTACTGTTTGTTTATGATCTTTCACCATTCTCTAATACCTTGACCTTAAGGCACTCACGTGAAACATCTCTAAAGTCGTGACGCTAAACACTAATTTTTCTTCCTTCCCTTTTTTCACTCTCTTGAAATCCCCGTTTGTGTCAACAGAATCATTTGGCGCGGACAATTTTTTCGCTCGCCGACTGGGTGTTTGTTTTGTCCTCATTATTTCATCTCATCTTCATCGATGCGCAAGTCGAAGTGGCGTCAGGCAGAAAGCTAACCCCAGACTGTGGCTCCCGGCCAATAATGCCATACGATCATTTCATTTCATTGTCACTATATTTCAAACTCTTATTCACTATATTTACGCAACGTCTTTTGTGACAGAGATGTTTTCGCCTTTCTTCTAACAATTCCGTATCATTTTCTTGAATTCTTTGTAATATTTTCAGACAAAAGCAACACACTGCTTACTAAACATCTGATGTCCTCCATCCTCATCTCGGGAATCTATTCCATACCTTCAAATCGTGTTGCACAATAAACATATGTATGTTTTCTCTATCTCTAATTTTATCCATTGTAAATGTTCTCTAATCTATTCCGTAAAGAATGATTTATTCCTTGAAGAATGATTAAAATTTTCAGCTTAGTTTTTTCGTGTGTTATGGTATTTGGGCATAAACTTTTGGATGTGTGATATACGGGGAATATAATACGTGAGTTCCGCCACAGGGAAAACAAAGCTGCTTAGAAAATTGATATTTAGTGGTACCACTGCTTCACTAAACGGAATCCGTCACAAGAGATGTACATCATCACCAATAACCACACACGTACACAACACAGGATACGCATTTGCAAATATAGAGTAAACTCTCAATGTACTCTACCGACTAAATAAAGTTCGTAAAACGGGTCTCTTGGAACTGGAGTCATATTCACATCACAAGAAAATCCAGAAAAATGTTGAAAAAAAACTGGAGAGTGGCTCAGAAGATTTGTTCAGTCGCTTCGATAGTATTGCTAAGCAAATAAAGTAGTGAAACATAGATGTTAGTACACTACGTTAGTAAATTACATACAAGCAAATAACTACTCATTAGCATTTTTCTGTTGTTCTTTTTCCAGAAGTGTTTCCCATAATTTTCTTTAGAAGCCAAGTTTCTTATTTCAGGTGTTAATTCCGCTCCGATTTCTTAGATTCATCGACAGATATTTAATGACATTAACGGCATTTGTTTCATTAATGCTGTCATTTTCCACGTGTATTATCCCTTTACGACGAATTAAGCCTGGTTGTGAATTTTCATATGTTATCTCGAGGTTCCTTACAGTTACATTTATGTCGAAAGCAACATCACCAATCTGAGAGCTTTGTTGCTCTGCTGTAGAAGGTAAGAATTTCTGTGGATGATTTTTTTTCAGCTATTTACGTAATATGGCTCTGAGCACTATGGGACTCAACTGCTGAGGTCATTAGTCCCCTAGAACTTAGAACTAGTTAAACCTAACTAACCTAAGGACATCACAAACATCCATGCCCGAGGCAGGATTCGAACCTGCGACCGTAGCGGTCTTGCGGTTCCAGACTGCAGCGCCTTTAACCGCACGGCCACTTCGGCCGGCTATTTACGTAATAGATCAGATACTTGACAAGATCGATGTCTAATAAAAACACGTGTTTGATCATCACTGGAACGCCCGTTAGATGAAGTGGAATTATGATTCGGCACTTACATTCCAAAGCTGTTTCACAGAGGAAGACCGCACTGCAGTTCCTTCTCTAAATCCTCGCACAAACGAAAAAATGGCTGACATCGAAATAAGTGTCCAAGGAATAGAAAAGCAACTGGAATCACTCAATAGAGGAAAGTCCACTGGACCTGACGGGATACCAATTCGATTCTACACAGAGTACGCGAAAGAACTTGCCCCCCTTCTAACAGCCGTGTACCGCAAGTCTCTAGAGGAACGGAGGGTTCCAAATGATTGGAAAGGAGCACAGATAGTCCCAGTCTTCAAGAAGGGTCGTCGAGCAGATGCGCAAAACTATAGACCTATATCTCTTACGTCGATCTCTTGTAGAATTTTAGAACATGTTTTTTGCTCGCGTATCATGTCATTTCTGGAAACCCAGAATCTACTATGTAGGAATCAACATGGATTCCGGAAACAGCGATCGTGTGAGACCCAACTCGCCTTATTTGTTCATGAGACCCAGAAAATATTAGATACAGGCTCCCAGGTAGATGCTATTTTGCTTGACTTCCGGAAGGCGTTCGATACAGTTCCGCACTGTCGCCTGATAAGCAAAGTAAGAGCCTACGGAATATCAGACCAGCTGTGTGGCTGGATTGAGGAGTTTTTGGCAAACAGAACACAGCATGTTGTTATCAATGGAGAGACGTCTACAGACGTTAAAGTAACCTCTGGCGTGCCACAGGGGAGTGTTATGGGACCATTGCTTTTCACAATATATATAAATGACTTAGTAGATAGTGTCGGAAGTTCCATGCGGCTTTTCGCGGATGATGCTGTAGTATACAGAGAAGTTGCTGCATTAGAAAATTGTAGCGAAATACAGGAAGATCTGCAGCGGATAGGCACTTGGTGCAGGGAGTGGCAACTGACCCTTAACATAGACAAATGTAATGTATTGCGAATACATAGAAAGAAGGATCCTTTATTGTATGATTATATGATAGCGGAACAAACACTGGTAGCAGTTACTTCAGTAAAATATCTGGGAGTATGCGTACGGAACGATTTGAAGTGGAATGATCATATAAAACTAATTGTTGGTAAGGCGGGTACCAGGTTGAGATTCATTGGGAGAGTGCTTAGAAAATGTAGTCCATCAACAAAGGAGGTGGCTTACAAAACACTCGTTCGACCTATACTTGAGTATTGCTCATCAGTGTGGGATCCGTACCAGGTCGGGTTGACGGAGGAGATAGAGAAGATCCAAAGAAGAGCGGCGCGTTTCGTCACTGGGTTATTTGGTAACCGTGATAGCGTTACGGAGATGTTTAATAAACTCAAGTGGCAGACTCTGCAAGAGAGGCGCTCTGCATCGCGGTGTAGCTTGCTCGCCAGGTTTCGAGAGGATGCGTTTCTGGATGAGGTATCGAATATATTGCTTCCCCCTACTTATACTTCCCGAGGAGATCACGAATGTAAAATTAGAGAGATTAGAGCGCGCACGGAGGCTTTCAGACAGTCGTTCTTCCCGCGAACCATACGCGACTGGAACAGGAAAGGGAGGTAATGACAGTGGCACGGAAGGTGCCCTCCGCCACACACCGTTGGGTGGCTTGCGGAGTATCAATGTAGATGTAGATGTATATGTAGATAGGATGCGGCATATTCTTCATTGTTGGTGCAAGATCATGCAGTCATATCTGACAGGTTTCCATCTTACCTATCGACAACACTATGAGGTTTGGACATTAGCCACCAGTAGTGAAACTTCCCGTCCTGTTCAGTATATTGTAGAATGAGTTTCATCTTAAGTTACTGGACATCCTCTTGAAGACACAGAACGGGTTTTGACCTGCGTACAGAAGGTTTAAACTCGGAATGTTTCACGATGAAAGGTGTTGCATCACAATTGTCATTGAGCCGTGACCTGTTCTGCGGAGTCGATTTCCATCGGCAAACACAGTAGACATGGCCCAGTCGCATGCAGTTCCAGTTCATAGTCTTCTTAGCATGATCATCAAACATTTAATTTGGTTCATATTCCTTATTTCTCTGTTCGTAATCCTTTATTAATTCAAATAGCAAATAATGTTGCTGGAAAGTTTCTTCGTTTCGTGCTGAGGCTCTTCAAACGGATCGTGCACACTAGAAACCGGAAGTTTTAAATGTATTTTATGTAACTATAATATAATCAGAACATCACTGGAACAGGATACTGCACTCGTGGACTCAATATCACATATTAAACACTCGGATAACAATTCATTTCCAAACCAGAATATGAGAATCCGAAAATGTTTTTTAGTCCAGACGACAACCGTGTCTCATTATTCTGCAAATATTTTTCGCGACGTTCGTGTTTCGCTGGAGCTGTTCTGTGTTCCGGTAACGTAAAACACAAGCTTCTTGTTTTCTTTACATGAATTAAAGTTTGATTTCCAAATATCCAAAGCTCACTGAGCTCAAAATACTTTTCAGTCGTCTTTGCTAGAAGCAATTAGGAAACCTCAAAAACGTGTTAAGAGAATCTTACAAATCAAAAAGGCATTTCTATGATCACAGTAAAGCTACAGACGGTCCGAGATTGGACGGTTTCTCTTTAATGTACAAGAAATTTTCTCAGCCAGTTTTGTTGAGACATAGCGAGTTACCAACGAAGCCTACGTAATAAATTTAAATAACAAAGTTGAAATACTGTGAGATACTGCCAGAAAGTATTTACAAGGAGATATCAAACAGAAAACTGCAGAAATTTTCTGTTATAGTGGTATATAAGTAACAAATTGCACACAGACAGTTGATACATTTAATAATCAATCTTCAGTAAAGCTAGCAGTGTTCTGGGACACTCACCACCACAAAAATACTTTCCTCCACAACATACTACATAATAAGGAAAATCTTTTTTTTTCTTCTTCTTCTCATGGCTGTTACTCGTCGGAAATTCTAATATTGTTAAGAATAAGGAAAGTTCCCTGTCAGAATTATCTGTCAAGCTGCATAACAAAATGTAGTGACGATGCAACAATGAAAGCGTGATTCAGCCTCGTAATCAGAGAGCCTAAGAAATACCTTTGTCACAAATCCACTCAAATAGTCCAGTATTGGTACCTTAGATATTAAAACAGATGAGCATGAAGCAATATGGGGAATAAAATAAATTTCCAAACTTACTAAAAAAAAACTAATTCACTGTTGGGGCGGTAGTAACAGAGCCTGTAAGGCACACCCTAAATTGCGAGTTTCCCCAAAAGTCTACATACGTACCAATCATAGTGTCACTATAATCATTACATTTATTAAAGTCACAGTGCATACTTTTCAGCTCACGTGACGAGTCTGAATGCGAATCATCCAGGTCAATTAATTATCACATAAAAGCAACGCCCAACCAATAGAGTAAAATGATCAATTTTGACACAGTCCAGAATAAGGAAGTTATATGGGAATAGAGCTATAGGCTAAGTCAAAAACGAACACTTGTTGATAGCGAGTGCTGGATGGTTGATCGATAGCTTCCCGACGACTACGAGTTGACTGCTAGCTGAAATCAAGCAGCAACCAGAACAGCTGGTTTGGAGGCGTGCGGGCTTCTAAATACAACCTGAGCGCTCCGTTTAGGGATGTAGTGTAGCTTCTTTGCCGTCATCCATGGCGACGTTGACCAGGTGTGAATGAATCATTCGACAAGGCAGAAGGAGGGAAAATTAGGGTTTAACGTCCCGTCGACATCGAGCTAATTGGAGATGGAGCATACGCTCGGAACGTTCCAGCGATGGGGAAGGGAATCAGCCGTGCCATTTCAAAGCAACCATCCGGGAATTTGCCTGGAGCGATTTGGGGAAAGCACGGTAAACTTAAATTTGGAAGGCCACACGCGGATCTGAACCGTCACCCTCGTGAATGCGAGTCCACTGGATTAACGACTGCACCCCTTCGCCTGCAAATATGCTATACTAAAGTTAATGTCTGTCAATGTGGGCAACCCGTGTGACTGGGTTGTATTGCAGGAGGGCATATATCCCCTCGAGACACAGTATCCAGATTCCAGGTAATGAATTTATGTTAAATGCAATATTAATTCAATTTCAACTTTGTGTTCTACTGTTCGATAGAACTTAGCGTGGTTTACATACTGCGAAACTGGCATGTACACACTGTGTGTGTTTCCTTCGCCTCATGTTTGAATTAAAAGTCACGCTTTCGGTGATATTTACAGTCTCCTTCCTCAGGAAACGATATTGTCGTGACTGATGAGTCTCTTTTACAGTAGCATGCTGATTTACTGTTGAAAGAGTGACGTCACCTCGGACGGGTATGCCAAAGTTCTGCCCCGAGAGGAAACAGAGACAATTCACAACGCCAACACTTGTTCTTGAAATCAGATATTTAATTTCTTTTTTTTTTATGAACGATGTGTTCCTTGTGCCCGGTTCGAGGATCGACGACGATTATGGTCACCGTCACGGTTAAATTTCATGCTGCACATTCGAATTTCTAATGCTGTTTTCACTCTCGGGGCCCTGTAAGACGAAGGATAACGTAAGCTCTTTGTATCATAAGGCCTTAACTAAGACTACCTTTTCCTATAGTTACTTTTCCAAGTTGTAGATGAGACGTTTATGTTCAGTACCGGTACAGCGCTTGGACATCGATCTGATTGTCAGCCCTACGTTTTTTCTTCACATTCAGATGACAAGCTGTGAACATCGGAAAGTGTTTTACTGAAGGCAGCATGTTTATAATTTTCTGCTGGTGAGGTAAACTAGTCTGGCATCATATTTATTAGTATATGTGTCTTGTTTTAAGTGATGTGCTCCACAGCGTAGAAAAAGTGCCATTAGGCTGTCTTTGGCTAAATAGGTTTGGAACGTCGTTTACCAGTGAATTCTGATCTAATTCGGTGTTTTTTTCCGGATACATACTTCAACTGCCTTCAGTTAGGACTGTAGACAGTCTGTTAGCAGTACTCAGACAATTTTCTTCTGGGCGGGGTAGAGAAAACAATTTATTTTGTACATGTTAGGTGCAGTAACCCGTCCAACATTCGTTCAACACACCGAGAAACGGCATTTGTTCTATTTGATACTTTCCTTTTAAGATCGGTGTTCTGGTGCGCAGAATTCATATAGTCCTAAAGCTTGTACGTCGTGTACGTTCCATGATGCCAGATTAGAAACTTGTCGTTCACGTGCTGATAGAAACATATTGCAAAGAATGGAGTAGAGTTTAATACTCGATCTTCGCAACCTTCCCTGAAGAAGTTAGCAATCGCTGGTGTAGCGGAGAGCCACATATATGCCATAATATTTTGCCCTACACAGAAAGTAAGTGGACGACAAAACTTATCTCTAAAAAAGAGAAACCATAGACATTCGGATACGCATTAGTAAACTTAACAGAGTTGGTGTCTATGTTCATATTGTAGCCTGCGACAGGGCGCTGTAAGAGGATGTTCACAAAGAACCAAAATTACAATCCTGATTTCGACGTGAAGTAGCAGTATTATGGATGGTCTCCGTTGTCCTTCAGGACCATATCTTGGCCGCGGATGGATATACGAGTCTGCAGATTTCTGTCATGAGTCTTCAGACTGGTTTGAAGCGGTCGCCACGACTTCCTCTCCTGAGCAAACCACTTTATCACAGATTACCACTTGGACATAGTGGCCTCGATTATTTGTTGTATATATTTCGGCCTGTCTCCCTTAAGGTTTTTGCCACCTAGAGCTCTCTCTACTATCATAGAAGCTATTTCATTAATTCCTTTATCACATGTCCTATCATCCTGTCCCTGTCAGTGGTTCCCATATATGCCTTTCCTCAACGATTCTACAAAGACCATCCTCACTTCTTACTGTGTCAGGCCATGTAATTTTCATCATGCTTCTGTAATAATGTATTTCCAAAGCTTCATATTTCAACTTTCCCTGTTCTTTCACAGTCCATGATTCACTTCCGTATAATGACATGCTCAAAACAAACTTTCCCTTTTTCGTCATGCGTTATTTTGCTTCCAAGGAAGCATAATTCCTTCACTTCGTCTACCTATTGTTCCATAGTTTTGAAGTTAAGCTTACTGATTTGTCCTCCTTTGGTTCAATCTTCAATCAACATTCTTCGTTCATCAGACCGTTCATTCCATTCTACGGGTCCTGTAGTGGTAAATGTTGTAAGTTCCTTTGCACGTTTTGTGGTTCTTTGGTGGGTATAGGAGAAATCCGATATTAATTTATTCTACAACTGATATCAAACACTAAAAGTAACAAATAACTTTGCTGTAGTCGCAGCGTCAGTTGCTAACAGCAGAACTGAAGATTGTAATATATATACAGATATAAAGGTTTATAATTCAGTCAATCATAAATACTATAACTATTATGTATATGCCGAGCCCTACATCTACATCTATATGGATACTTCACAAATCACATTTCAGTGCCTGGCAGAGGGTTCATAGAACCACCTTCACAATAATTCTCTATTATTCCAATTTGGTACAGCAAGTGGGAAAAACGAACACCTACATCTTTCGGTGCCAGCTCTGATTTCCTTTATTTTCTTATGACGGTTGTTTCTCCCTGTGTAGGTCAGCATCAACAAAATACTTTCGCATTCAGAAGAGAAAGCTGGTGATTGAAATTTCGTGACAAGGCTCCGCCGAAACGAAACCCGCCTTTATTTTCATGATGTCCACCCCAAATCCTGTATCATTTCAGTGACACTCTCTCCCCTATTTCGCACCGATACAAAATGTGCTGGCCTTCTTTGGA
This sequence comes from Schistocerca americana, assembly GCF_021461395.2. NCBI lineage: Eukaryota > Metazoa > Arthropoda > Insecta > Orthoptera > Acrididae > Schistocerca > Schistocerca americana. The sequence continues at coordinate 759,200,378 of NC_060121.1, read as the reverse complement.
CTCTCTCGATGAAGTCCGTTTATCATAACTGGTAAGGATCCCACACCGCGCAGCAGTATTTTAAAAGAGGGCGGACAAGCGTAGTGTAGGCAGTCTCTTTAGTACATCTGTTACATTTTCTAGTGTCCTATCAATAAAACGCAGTCTTTGGTTGCCTTCACCACAACATTTTGTATGATTCCTTGCAATTTAAGTTGTTCGTAATTGTAAGTCCTTTATATTTAGTTGAATTTACGGCCTTTATATTTGACTGATTTATCGTGTAATCGAAGTTTAACGTACTCCTTTTAGCACTCATGAGGACGACCTGGCATTTTTCGTTATTTGAGGTCAATTGCCAATTTTCGCACCAAATAGAAATCTTTTCTACACCACTTTGTAATTTGTTTTGATGGTATGTTGACTTTACTAGTCGCGCAAATGACAGCGTCATCTGCAAACAACCGTTCAGATTGTCTCCTAAATCGTTTATATAGATAAGGAACAGCAAAGGGCCTATAACATTACCTTGAGGAACGCCAGAAATCACTTCTGTTTCACTCGATGACTTTCCGTCAGTTACTACGCGCTGTGACCTCTCTGACAGAAAATTACGAATCCAGTCACGTAACTGTTACGATATTTCATAAGCACGGAATTTCACTACAAGCCGCTTGTGTGGTACAGAGTCAAAAGCCTTCTGGAAATCTAGAAACGCAGAATTAATTTGACATCCCATGTCAATAGCACTCAACGCTTAGTGTGAGTAAAGAGCTAGTTGTGTTTCACTAGGACGATGTTTTCTAAATCCGTGTTGACTGTGTGTCAATAAACCGTTTTCTTCGAGGTAATTCATGAAGTTCGAACACAATTTATGTTCCAAAAACCTGCTGCATATCGACGTTAATGATATGAGCCTGCAATTGAGTGGATTTCTCCAACTACCTTTCTTTAATATTGGTGTAACATGAGCAACTTTCCAGTCTTTGGGTACGGATCTTTCGTCGAGTGTACGGTCGCAGGTTCGAATCCTGCTTCGGGCATGGATGTGTGTGATGTCCTTAGGTTAGTTATGTTTAAGTAGTTCTAAGTTCTAGGGGAATGATAACCTCAGAAATTACGTCCCATAGTGCTCAGAGCCATTTGAGCCATTTATTTCGTTTTTTCGTCGAGCGAACGGTTGTATATGATTGGAGTATGGAAGTATGGAGCTATTGCATCAGTATACTCTGAAAGTAACCTAACTGGCGTACAATCTGGACCGGAAGACTTGCCTTTGTTAAGTGCTTCACTACTTCTAATGGTTCAAATGGCTCTGAGCACTATGGAACTTAACATCGGAGGTCATCAGTCCCGTAGAACTTAGAACTACTTAAACCTAACAAACCTAAGGACATCACACACATCCATGCCCGAGGCATGATTCGAAACTGCGACCGTAGCTGTCGCGCGGTTCCAGACTGAAGCGCTTAGAACCACTCGGCCACACTGGCCGGCGTTTCACTACTCCGAGTATATCTACTTCCATGTTACTCATGTTGGCAGCTGTTCTTGATTCGAATTCTGGAATATTTACTTCGTCTTCTTTTGTGAAGGCATTTCGGAAGGCTGTGTTTAGTAACTCTGCTTTGGCAGCACTGTCTTCGATAGTATCTCCATTGTTATCGCACAGAGAAGGCATTGATTGCTTCTTGCTTCTAACGTACTTCACATACGACCAGAATCTCTTTGGATTTTCTGCCAGGTTTCGAGACAAAGATTCGTTGTGGAAACTGTTATAAGCATCTCACATTGAAGTCCGCGCTAAATTTCGAGCTTCTGTAAAAGATTGCCATGTTTTGAGATTTTGCGCCCGTTTAAATTTTGCATGTTTTTTTTTGTTGTTGTTGTTTCTGCAACAGTGTTTTCCGTATCAAGGAGGATCAGCTCCGTCGTTTGTTAATTTTTTTTGGTATAAATCTCTCAATTGCTACCGATACCGTTTCTCTGAATTCAAGCCACATCTGGTCAACACTTACATCGTTAATTTGGAAGGAGTACACTTTTTTCTCAGGAAGACGTCAAGTGAATTTTTATCTGCTTTTCTGAATAGGTATACTTTCATTTCTACTTGGAGGATTTAAGGATTACAGTATCCAGTCTCGTTGCGACAAGCCTGTGTTCACTAATCCCTTTATCCGTTTTGAGGATCGTTATTAGCCCAGGATTATTCATTGCTAAGAGGTCAAGTGTGTTTTCACAACTGTTTACTATTCGCCTGGGGCTCATGAACCAACTGGACGAAATAATTTCCAGAGAAGCGTTTAGCTTAATTTCGGATGATGTTTTATTCGTACCTCCGGAATCAAACATGTGTTTTTGCCAAAGTATCGAGGATAAAATAAAACCACCACCAACTATAATTGCATGAGTCGGGTAGCTGTTTGAAATCAAACTCAGGTTTTCTTTGAAACTTTCAGCAGTTGTATCATCTGAATTGGGAGTTCAGTAAAAGGATACAGTTTTATTTTATCCAGGTTGCCAAGAATGACTCTGCCCATACTAGCTCACAGGAACTATCTACCTCAATTTCGTCACAAGACAACTACTTCTAACAGCCACAAACACGCCACTGCCAATTGTGTTTAGCCTATCCTTTCTGGACATCGTTTGGTCCTTCGCAAAAATTTCGGCTGGGTTATATCCGGTTTTAGCCAGCTTTCAGTGCCTAAAACGATTGGAGCAACGGTGTTTTCTATCAGCGCTTGGAGCTCTGGTACTCTCCCAACACAGCTAGGACAATTTAAAACTGTTATACTGATGGTCCCTGTATCTAAGTCCTTCCTATGTTCGGCATGGCTCGCTTCCAACCTGCTGGTACATTTGGCTGAAAAAAAACGCTTTATATCCACCAAGAATCGGTAAATAACTAATTTTCTTTGACCGTGAATTTTAATCCCACTCTTAAGCTTTCATTTGTTTCCTTCATTGATGGACAGTGGGGGAGAAACAGTGCATTCCCACCTTACATTCTTTTTAATCGGAGCGCTTCTTCCATGGTCTTCCATTCTTATTGCTCCGTCTTGATTCTTGTACAGGCTGTATCTTATCTGTCTTCTCCTACAGGTCATATCTACTTTTCCGAGTATTTGAAACATCAAGCGTCATTTTAGGTTGACGAACGCGTCTTCTAGGTCCACCAATCCTATTAAGATTTCTTAATGCTTTTTAAGTCTTGCTTCCACTATCAAGCGCAAAGTGAGAACTGCCTCTTTAGCGCTAAAGCCAAGCTAATCATCTACTAAATGCTCAATTTTCTTTTCCGTTATTCCGTATATTATTCTCGTCGCCCCTCTGATGTTTGAGTGGTTATGCTGGTTCTCCCATTAAACCGCCTTTGTAACCTTCCGGATTCTAGGGATGATTTTCTCCCTGAAATCCGGTCACATGTCTCCAGTGTCAAACCCTATTCACTAACTTGAATAAATGTTAAGTTAACGTTTCTAACTAAGATTTTAGGATCTGCAAAGGAATGCTATCTGTTATTTCCACCTAGTTTCTTTTTAACTCTTCGAAGCTCTCTAAACGTCTTACAAGTCAATACGAATATACACTATGTGATCAAAAGTATACGGACACCCCCAGAAACATACGTTTTTCGGATTAGGTGCATTGCGCTGCCAGGTACTCCATATCAGCGACCTCAGCAGTCATTAGACATCGTGAGAGAGCAGGATGGAGCGCTCTACGGAACTCACGGCTTTGAAAGTAGTCAGGCGATTGGGCGTCACTTGTGTCATACGTCTGTCCGCGAAATTTCCACACTCCTCCTACATCCCTAGGTCCACTGTTTCCGATATGATAGTGAAGTGGAAACGTGAAGGGACACGTACAGCTCAAAAGCGTACAAACCAACATCGTTTGTTGACTGACAGAGACCGGCGACAGTTGAAGAATGTCGTAATGTGTAATAGGCAGACATTTATCGAGACCACAACACCGGAATTCCAAACTGCATCAGGATCCACTGCAGGTACTATGAAGTTAGGAGGGAGGTGAGAAAACTTGGATTTCATGATCGAGCGGCTGTTCATAAGCCACACATCACGCCGGTAAATGCCAAACGACGCCTCGCTTGGTGTAAGGAGCGTAAATATTGGACGATCGAACAGTGGAGTGACGAATCGGGTACACCATGTGGCGATCCGCCGGCATGGTGTGGGTATGGCGAATACCCGGTGAATGTCATCTGCCAGCGTACGTAGTGCCAACAGTAAACTTCGGAGCCGGTGGTGTTATGGCGTGGTCGTGTTTTTCATGGAGGGGGCTTGCATCCCATGTTGTTTTGCGTGGCACTATCACAGCACAGGTCTACACTGATGTTTTAGGCACCTTCTTGCCTCCCACTGTTAAAGAGCAATTTGGGGATGGCGATTGCATCTTTCAACACAATCAAGCATCTGTTCACAATGCACGGCGTGTGGTTACACGACAATAACATCCCTGTAATGGACTGGCCTGAACAGAGTCCTGACCTGAATCCTGTAGAACAAATGGTTCAAACGGCTCTAAGCACTATGGGACTTAACATCTGAGGTCATCAGTCCCCTAGACTTAGAACTACTTAAACCTAACTAACCTAAGAACATCACACACATCCATGCCAGAGGCAGGATTCCAACCTGTTAGCAGCAGCTCGGATCCGGACTGAATCGACTAGAACCGCTTAACCACCGCGGCCGGCTCCTATAAAACATCTTTGAGATCTTTTGGAACGCCGACTTCATGCCAGGCCTCACCGACCGACATCGCTACCTCTCCTCAGTGCAGCTCTCCGTGAAGAATGGGCTGCCATTCTCCAAGAAACCTTCCAGCACCTGATTAAACGTTTGCCTGCGAGAGTGGAAAAATGGTTCAAATGGCTCTGAGCACTATGGGACTTAACATCTATGGTCATCAGTCCCCTAGAACTTAGAACTACTTAAACCTAACTAACCTAAGGACAGCACACAACACCCAGCCATCACGAGGCAGAGAAAATCCCTGACCCCGCCGGGAATCGAACCCGGGAACCCGGGCGTGGGAAGCGAGAACGCTACCGCACGACCACGAGATGCGGGCTGCGAGAGTGGAAGCTGTCATCAAGGCTAACGGTGAACCTACACCATTTTGAATTCCGGCATTACCAATGGTGGGCGCCACAAACTTGTAAGTCATTTGCAGCCAGATGTCCGGATACTTTTCATCATATAGTGTATTCTTCTAGCGTGTCTGCAATAAGATCCTTCTCGCCACAGACGCTCTCTACGTACTCTTCCAAACTTTATTCTTTCTCTACTGCGTTTAACAGCAACATTCATTTTGCACTCCATTAATTGTCAGTTTCCCACGTTTTCTCTCGTGTATCTCTTCCCACATCTCATCACTTCACTAACATTAAGTCAGAACCCTACTATATAAGAGACATATACCACAGCGTCAGTCACTCAACTATTGACAAAGTTGATGGTAAATACACTCCTGGAAATTGAAATAAGAACACCGTGAATTCATTGTCCCAGGAAGGGGAAACTTTATTGACACATTCCTGGGGTCAGATGCATCACATGATCACACTGACAGAACCACAGGCACATAGACACAGGCAACAGAGCATGCACAATGTCGGCACTAGTACAGTGTATATCCACCTTTCGCAGCAATGCAGGCTGCTGTTCTCCCATGGAGACGATCGTTGAGATGCTGGATGTAGTCCTGTGGAACGGCTTGCCATGCCATTTCCACCTGGCGCCTCAGTTGGACCAGCGTTCGTGGTGGACGTGCAGACCGCGTGAGACGACGCTTCATCCAGTCCCAAACATGCTCAATGGGGGACAGATCCGGAGATCTTGCTGGCCAGGGTAGTTGACTTACACCTTCTAGAGCACGTTGGGTGACACGGGATACATGCGGACGTGCATTGTCCTGTTGGAACAGCAAGTTCCCTTGCCGGTCTAGGAATGGTAGAACGATGGGTTCGATGACGGTTTGGATGTACCGTGCACTATTCTGTGTCACCTCGACGATCACCAGTGGTGTACGGCCAGTGTAGGAGATCGCTCCCCACACCATGATGCCGGGTGTTGGCCCTGTGTGCCTCGGTCGTATGCAGTCCTGATTGTGGCGCTCACCTTCACGGCGCCAAACACGCATACGACCATCATTGGCACCAAGGCAGAAGCGTCTCCATTCGTCCCTCCATTCACGCCTGTCGCGACACCACTGGAGGCAGGCTGCACGATGTTGGGGCGTGAGCGGAAGACGGCCTAACGGTGTGCGGGACCGTAGCCCAGCTTCATGGAGACGGTTGCGAATGGTCCTCGCCGATACCCCAGGAGCAACAGTGTCCCTAATTTGCTGGGAAGTGGCGGTGCGGTCCCCTACGGCACTGCATAGGATCCTACGGTCTTGGCGTGCATCCGTGCGTCGCTGCGGTCCGGTCCCAGGTCGACGGGCACGTGCACCTTCCGCCGACCACTGGCGACAACATCGATGTACTGTGGAGACCTCACGCCCCACGTGTGGAGCAATTCGGCGGTACGTCCACCCGGCCTCCCGCATGCCCACTATACGCCCTCGCTCAAAGTCCGTCAACTGCACATACGGTTCACGTCCACGCTGTCGCGGCATGCTACCAGTGTTAAAGACTGCGATGGAGCTCCGTATGCCACGGCAAACTGGCTGACACTGACGGCGGCGGTGCACAAATGCTGCGCAGCTAGCGCCATTCGACGGCCAACACCGCGGTTCCTGGTGTGTCCGCTGTGCCGTGCGTGTGATCATTGCTTGTACAGCCCTCTCGCAGTGTCCGGAGCAAGTATGGTGGGTCTGGCACACCGGTGTCAATGCGTTCTTTTTTCTATTTCCAGGAGTGTATATTTGAATGTCTGAGTTTTAATTCAGACACGATACGAGTCAAACACAGAACAGATTTTATACATGAATGCGACCCCGAAAAATCTTGATACCTGTGGATTATACTGTCTGTTGCAGAACATATACAGGAAAAATGTATTGGAATGTTAACACACACACACACACACACACAACGGATTCTATAGTTGTTATGCTCAAAGACACTGAAATCACACAAATACGCGGGAAGGCAACCGAACATGAGCGATTGTAATAACACGTCAGCTGATCGAAGAAACTGTTGCAAATTTTTCATGAAGAAATATCAGTACACTTGTGTATACTGAAACAAAACCACAGAAAGCTAAATATATTTCAAAATGCACTGGATTTTACGCAAAAAGGAGAGAGCATAATAAACGTAACTATTGCTCAAAAGTACACGTAGAGTATCTGAAATGAAGATTAAAGCGAAAAACTTTTGTTGTTGTAGAAGTATATATTCTATGATGCTGTCAACCAAATGAACTATCTAGTTGTAGTTATTATTGTTGTTATTATTATTGCTAATACTACTGCTACTACTACTACCACCCCTACTACAACTATTATTACCGAGCGAGGTGGAGCAGTGGTTAGCACACTGGACTCGCATTCGGGAGGACGACGGTTCAATCCCGTCTCCAGCTATCCTGATTTAGGTTTTCCGTGATTTTCCTAAATCGTTTCAGGCAAATGCCGGGATGGTTCCTTTGAAAGGGCACTGCCGATTTCCTTCCCAATCCTTCCCTAACCCGAGCTTGCGCTCCGTCTCTAATGACCTCGTTGTCGACGGGACGTTAAACACTCACCACCACCACCACCACAACTATTATTATTCTTATTACTATTGTTATCATCGTAAAGGAATACAAGCTATCTGTACATAGAATATGAAGATAAACAAAAATAAAACACAATGACATATGTTACTGGAAGTTATGCGAGTTTACATTATATTTCCAAGTGTACCACTTAGGTAACTGTAGACTCGACTGATTCTATAATGTTACTTTAAATCCGTCTTGATTGCAAATTTTTTTTATTATTTATATGACCGGTTTCGGTTCATTCAGAACCATCTTCAGATCTGATATTTAAGTTACAGGAGTAACCCGTCCAATTCAGCAACTTTCACATGCTACGTGACGTAGCATGTGAAAGTTGCTGAATTGGACGGGTTACTCCTGTAACTTAAATATCAGATCTGAAGATGGTTCTGAATGAACCGAAACCGGTCATATGAATAATAAAAAAAATTTGCAATCAAGACGGATTTAAAGTAACATTATAAAATCACTGATTGCTGTTATCCCATAAGACATTATGTCTGTTTTTGCATCGACTGATTCTATTCAGATCTCTGATAGGTACTTGATACTTCTTTGCTAGGTTGTCTTGTACTACGTGATCTACAATTTGCTCAGGTTCCCCACAGTAATACGCTGCAGAACTGATATACCCCACCTATGCTTCATGAAGTTCCGCTTAGAAGGGTCCGTTGTTATTTAGATTCAGCCTTGTTCTCATGCATTCATAGGGAGATTCATTCCTGGAAGTTATTTTGTGGTATTTCCGATATCTAAGTTGCTGATACTTGTTGCCTATCTCCTCTTACATTCTTCGCTGATATCAAAGTTTGCGTGTGTGACATTTTCCTAGGTTGGTTTTGCGGGCCATCAACTGATGATGTGGTAGACCGTTTTTGCTCGTATATATGAGGAACCCTTGCGGTATGTCAGGGCCGTGGACGCTCTTCCATTCTTGCGAATTAGCCCGTTACCACTTTAGATCAGGTAATGCACTTTCATTCAGTTGCACGGCCTATTTTTTAATACGTGTACTTTCTAAACAAAGGGAGTATGAAACACCACGCCCAAACACAGCATAGTAGTGGCTGTTGTTCGAAGGGTTTTTACTTGTCCCCTCCCTCCCACATGCTATCCCAATAAATTTGATATCGACATTGGTTTCATTTTCTGGCTTGTATGTTCAAGGTATTCCTTGCACGTTAACGAGTGGCTTAGCACAACACCGAGATATTTAGAATGAAAGTTGTGTCGCACTCTCTTCTCACAGAATGTGGCGTTTAATTGTTGACCTGCCAGACAGTTATTTAGGTGAAATGCACACAGTCAGGTTTCTACATCTAAATCTGTACTACGCAAGCCACGTCACGGTATGTTGAGGATCGTACCTTATTGACCACTGCCATTTCCCCCTGCTCCTGTCCCAGTCATGTATGGATGGCAGCAAGAACGATTGCTGGTAAGCCACTGTGTGGGCTCAAACCCCTCCGATTTTTATCTTCATGGTCTCTTCGCGAGATATACGTTTAGCGAGGTTAAATAATAGCCTCCATTTTTTGTAATAGTTATGGGGTGATTCCAAGTCATTTTTTAATAATCCGTTCTCCTTCTTCGAGTGATTTAGTTTGTGTTGCGATGACTAGATCGTCTGCGAAGCCTGACATAGAACAGATGACATGTCATATATATATATATATATATATATATATATATATATATATATATATATATATATATATATATATATATATATTAAACGGCAGCGGTGCAAGTACCGATCCTTGGGCAGTCCATTTTTTTTTATTTTGTACACTTTTACCTAGTTTTTCATTAAGGAACATCAAACGTTTCAATCTCTTATTTCCGAAAATAATTTTATACACCTAATTTTAAAATCCGACGTAGAATACTGCTTGGGTTAGATGTCTGACGTCTTCCATAGTTTTAGTACATATTCAAATATGAACCAGAGTAATCATTCACGTTTCTAGAAACAGTTACAAGTCTCATTTATACAGCTATCTTTGAAAGTTGTTGACCTTTGATGCCATTTTTGGACAGATACGTGAATTAGAAACACACTTCAGATAGCACAAAAACCTATACGGGAGAAATATAAACATGTCAACAGCGACATGCGTGAGTCGTCATTTTCATGCCACTTTCCCCACACCACAAATACATCCGGTTCTCTCTAGCTAAACACCTTTTTAACAGACAATACTGTAGGCACGTGCAGCTAGCACTTGCGTCGCGGTGCTGCGTCCTACTGTATAGCAGGGGCTGGAGATATGCCGCGGCCTACGCAGTCGGTAGCGCGCCGCTAAAGCTTCCCTTGTCAGGGAGCGCTGCAATTGCGTTACGCTCCCGCGAAACTTAACTCGATGCAATGCGGGCGGAAACCGTATTTGGCAATTGTGTTACCGACTTCGAAACATGATACACGAGCGCCGAAAAGCGAATAAATGGCACGTGACTCGCGTGAATTCACAGCCTTCTGGGGAAGATAGCGCGCATATCGATTATAGTTTCTCGGTGACTAGAGGAAGGAATGGTGACGGATGATGGGGACAACGAGGTGCGATGGGAAAGGGGGGAGTCGACGCACGGCTGGGGCAACAAATGGTTCAAATGGCTCTGAGCACTTTGGGACTTAACATCTGAGGTCATCAGTCCCCTAGAACATAGAACTACTTAAACCTAACTAACCTAATGACATCACACACATCCATGCCCGAGGCAGGGCCATCACACACATCCATGCCCGAGGCAGGATTTGAACCTGCGACCGGCTGGGGCAACACTAAGCGTTTTGAGTCATAGTATTCTGCTACTGATATACTCGACACTAATTCAACCAATTGTTTAGTATTTCTCCTAGATATTTAGGTACTACAAGAAGTAATCACAACGTTTTAATTATCATCTCGAAAAAATAAATTTACGCCATTCACTTTTGGCTTGCTTGTAGGTACGTGTCCGAAATACTGGAACACATTTAAATTCGCGCTCCACGTTACTGCAATACGCAGCTAGAAAAGCCCAAATAAATTGGGGCAGCTCATTGATAAAACAGAGTGTGGCTGTTATACTCTTCAGTACGAAGGCTGCTTTGATGCGACTCTCGAAGTTAATCTCTCCTGTGCAAGTTTTTTTCATCATGCATAACTACTGCAATTTACATCCATTTAAATATGCTAAAATTACTACGGAGCAAGGAGTGCACAAAAATCAGACTAGCACTGGCAAAGATGGGATTCCTGGCCTAGAGGTTTTAATCTGAGGAAGAAATTTCTGAGAATGTACGTTTGGAGCACAGCATTTCATGGTACTGAGAAATGACTGTTGGAAAACCGGAGCAGAAGAGAGTCGAACCATTTGAGATGTGATGCTACAGGCGAATGTTGAAAATTAAGTGGACTCATAAGGTGAGGAATGAGGAGGTTCCGTGCAGAATCGGAGAGGAAAGGAATATGTGGAAAACACTGGGAGATGGGATGATAGAACATCTTCTAAGATATGAGGAAATGACATCCATGGTACTAGTGGGAGCTGTAGAGGGCAAAACTGTAACGGAAAACAGAGACTGGAATACATCCAGCAAATAAATCAGCGTCACGATTTCTCACTTTAGGACTTGAACGCCCTTGAGCTGTATAGCTGTTGAGACTAGATCCTTTGTCGCGGACGTGTACCCTAAAAGACCGAAGTGTTTGTTTGATTATTTCAGAGTAGCTTCTTATTTTTTCTCTTGACCATTTAAATGATGTAGGACAAATGTTATTGAAAACGTGAACAAAGATACATACCTTAAAATTACAATACTTGCAAGGAGTGTTACAGATGCCCGAGTTCGTAGTAATAGCCGCATATCTGTGTACTTATGCTGGTGTCATATGGTTCAAATGGCTCTGAGCACAATGGGACTTAGCATCTGTGGTCATCAGTCCCCTAGAACTTAAATCTAACTAACCTAAGGACATCACACACATCCATACCCGACGCAGGATTCGAACCTGCGACCGGGGCGGTAGCGCGGTTCCAGACTTAAGCTCCTAGAACCGTTCGGCCACACAGGCCGGCTATGCTGGCGTCAAGAACTGATTATTTGATTAATATTTGAACAGCACGTCTTGCAGATTTGTCGGGGATTTTCTCCACAAAAGACTGGATTTGTACGTTGTCGCAACCATCATTTTACCATTATCGTCGATGTGCAAGTCTGCGAAGTGGCGTCAAATAAAAAGAGATTGCGCCAGACGGCCTATCTCCCCAGAAGGGGGCTCGCTGCCAGAAATGCTATACGCTCATTTCATTTCACTTCACCAGTGTACGATAGCTGCGAGTTTAGACTGAACATTGTGGAACTTGTATCTGATATCCATAGTGCGAATATTCTATACATTCAGGATTCAAGAATGAAGTTAGAGCAGACTTTACAAGGTAATACGGTAGAAAATTTAAACTAACAAAGGGTAACACGAAATTGAAAGCAGAACTAATATAAACCTTTGGAGCTCTTTTTTCCATGCAATGTGCTACCAATAGCAATAACATTCTACCAGATCCTAGATTGGCGCTTATAGAGGCGAGCAAAAATATGGAAAAACCAAAATACGCATAGGAAATCCAGTGGCATTCAAAACATTTTTAGTTGTCTCGGAATGGATAAATACAGGTCCTGTATAGTTTTTAAGGGCTTCTTAAACCACGCTTCCTGCAAAATAGCAGTACTTTCAGGTAACGATGATGGAGATAGATCACGATCACGCGTCCTTTTTCCAAAGTAGACCACAAAGTGTCAGTAATACTGGGATCTTGTGACTGCGGTGTCTGCGGAAGATGCGACAATTCACGTTCGTGCTCACAAAACCAACCCTGGGTGGTGCAAGCTGGGTCATCCTTAAACGCAGAGGCATCCTTGGAAACAGTGTGACACAAGACTCATGTGACCAAATGGCTTCCTTGAATTGCTGCACAGTTCTGGTTTTAGGGCTTTGGCACCCCATTTTCCTGTTAGGGGCATCTGCATCACTGATGTGTTATTTTGGAATCCCATCTCTCCCACAAATTCCCTTCTTGAGGATTCCATTCGTATTGTTTTGCGGCTGACAGGGTTCGCGAATGCGATATTCAGTTCAGGCGCGACTTTTGCAGCTGTCGCACTCGTAGTTTTCGTCACAGCCCACTTCACCCGTCACAAACCTCTTCAGTTACAGTCACAGTCACGTAGCAGGTGATGTTTTCCGCTTTTGCTGTGTGCATTATAAAGCTTCTATACTCTGCCTCTTGGAACATCAAACGCTTTCGCTACCTTTATTGCGGACGCTTCGACCACAGGAGCATCAACAATTTTTCCATGTTCAAATTCACTAGCTCCGACTTAATGCACCCACGCTGTCCTGGCCACACAGACACTTGCAGTGTTTTGGGTTGACGGCACAGCTGCCGATCGTGGTCAGATACTAAAGCGCAACCTGCGGGCTTGGCTAGCGTCTGCATTTACGTTCAAGCATGCATTTCTCGCAGTGTTTCCACATTTGCCCAGCCTCTCTCCTAACGGACAACGACACCGAAAACATCAGTCATCCCGTGCCACACGGAATATTGAGAGTACTGAGAAATATCAGAAACAATAAACGGCAACTCAGCATGTATTGAATCGTACGTCACTATGAGATCTTAGGAAACTAAATTACGGATAGACTGTCAATACAGATAACATGAGCTGTGGAACAAAAACATCTAAATGTACCGGCAAACGACATTATCCAAAACATGGACGACTAACGAGGTAACAGTGGAACAAAGAATGGGCAGAATCCTCGAAAACAAGAATGCGGCGTTATTCCAGTATATCAGCAGTGTTATGGCAGATGACCACTTGTTGCGACTTCTGCAAGACTGAGACGGCGTGAAGTTTTACAGTTATTTATTGAACTTTCTTTACAATTTCTCCCTCGTCTTCGCTGCCCAGCCCTGCGGATCCCTCCGCCTGGCTGTTGCTGTGTAGATTCCCCGACAATGCGCGCCACGCACGCCGCCGATCGCACTCGGAGCCTCAGGCCAGCAGTGCTCCGCTGAAGCCAGGATGCCCTGTGGTTGAAATGAACTCATCGCCGCTCACGGAGGCGCGTCGCCGTGATGTCAGCTGCCGACGCCTGCTGCACCGGCCGCTGGGAAGCCGTCAGTCGCGATGTCCACGAGGTCCCGTCATGGACGGACCACACACCGTCGGGCCGGGTTGCCGTGACGTCCGGGCGTCAGTCCTCGGCGGCGCCTGTGATCAAGACCGCGCTGCGGCCGGTCCTGCTGGAAGTTCTCGCTGTAGTTAGTCAGCCATGGAGCCGACCAAACTCGGGCCGACCTCCAGAGCTGAAGCTGACATCTGGCGGCGAACGGATGACTCATGCGAGCTGGAACAGTCACCTACGAAGACTGAACATTCGGATACGGACCACGTCCGTCCTCAGATCCGATCTGCTTCCTGATGGCTTCTGTCAGTTGCTGCCTGCGCTCCACTATTTATATCCGGCAGGAGGACGTTTTCTACCCTCGGTGGTAGCTTTTTGTTATTACTCCCGCAGTATATTACAGCGTAACTTAGCGTGCTGGCCTCACTTCTCCTTACTCAGCACTCTCCAGGCTTCGCTTGGCGCTCGATCTGTGTGCGTCCTTGCGTCAGCTTGTTGGTAGACTGCAACTGTCAGCAAGGCTATCTGTGCCGCGCTTACTTCGCAACGCCTCGATCGCCGGCTGTCTCTGTTTTGCCATTCTCCACTGCGTGAATCAACGCTTACTACACGTGGCTGCAACAGCAGTAATACCTAACAGACATCGGTACCTTAACAACGACTGTGGCATAAAATTTTTAAATGCGCTATAATATGTTCGAGTTCCAGTGATGATTGATTCAGACAGCATCAACACCGCATTAATGCTGTAGAGCTACGCCTTTGAGAGTGTGAAATCACAAAGGATGTAAACCACTTATTCTCTGGATGCGGAGTGGAACGAACGTGTAATGTATAACTCTTAAAACATAATAGAAGAAAATTTGAATTTGCCAGCAACTATACACAAGTTAACACGGTAACTACAACAGACTCATGTCGGATCTATGGAGCATGTACACTGACGAGCCGAAACATTACGACTATTGTGAAATTTATACCTTTCCCAGGGTACAGATTGTACCACGAAATTTTATGCTATGGCCACTGCCCGCTACGACATTGAGTGCTACCAGGTGCTGTTGCCGGCACATGGCACGGTGAAGAAAGTACTCTGCGCAACTTCTTTCCGAAGCGCGTAATTGTCTCTCATTCCAAACGCATAAGTTCAAAATCTAACTTACAGGTGCCAACCACTCTCCTATATAATGGTACAAATGCGTGGTGCGCTGTCATGCCACCCTCGGGCTCGACAATGCTTCAAACAGCCAGGTGTCGCCACACACGAAAGGAAAACGCCAGAACTCTTTAAGTTCATATGAGCTGTTAGGTTGGTGATGATGTCGCATTGGCATCAGATTTCGCTATAATTGTACCCAACGTGACCGTGGACGTGTCACACGATGGTAAGGTCGTCACAACCCCTCTTACCCATATTTCACCCCTTCTTTTGACGCCTCTGCGCTGGAGATTGGGACCGCGACACTCGGCGTTAAAATCTCGCGGTTTACTTACGGATGGCCAAGGAGAACATTGCAGACACACCGCCGCTCTGAATCAAAACGAAAAGGTCTCAGGGGATGCCGTAAACGTTGATTCCCACACATTTCACATCTAAAAACGACAATTCTCTGTGCAATGAGCAACGGGAATATGATCTTGACAATCTTTGACATTGCTGACGCACTCGAAGGTCTCAACCTTCCCCTGTATGGGCTGCATATGAGTTCAGTGTGACCGCACCCCAATGGACTGCAGTCTGACCGTAATTTTTGCTCTCGTGTACAGGTTGGAACCGCTAGGGACCTTTCAAGACCATTCGATGAAATTTTAACGTGATCAGAAGCAGTAAGCGACTTTACGCTTTTTAGCTGCTACTGTTTCACGCTCTCCTGTGGCGGGCTCACAGAGAAGTGAGAAATTTAGACATACGAGAGTAAAATGGCAAGGAGTCCCTCTAAGACACCCACAGTTCGGCAAAACCCTTCGTGGCATCCGCCCACATTTAGTGAGAATTTTAAAGATGTTCCTTTACAGAAGAAACCTGTGAAGTGGACCAAGCCACCTGCACGTAGGGAACAACCTGACACACCTGCAAGGCCAGATACCTGCCTATAGGTGTCTAGGAGTATTTCGCAGGTTTCGTCTATAAAGGTATATTTTTAATATACCCATTGATGTGGATGGGTGCCACAGGACGATTTGCCTTGCTGGCGTCTTAGAGGAGCCTTTTGCCCTTTTAGTCACACATGTGTCAATGTCCCCACCCCCACCTTCCATGGTCATGTCGAAGGAGAGCGTGAAATAGGAGCCCTTGCTCCTTCGTATCACGTTCAAATTTCGTCGAATGGTTTTGAAGGGTTCTACTGGTGCCAGCCTGTACACCAGAGCAAAAATTGCGGTCGTACTGAACTCCAAAGGGATGAGATAACGTTCCATGGTGCTGCAGACTCGTAACGTCCTTCGAGAAGGGTTGAATCAACAAGTACGTGTTAACAGTGCCAAAGGTTGTCAACAACGTCGTCCTTTTGCTCATCCTGTTACGGACTGTCTTTGACGATCTCTGTGCCACTTTCTGAGGCCTTTGCGTTTCGATTCTCAGAGGCGGTGTATCTGCAATGTTTTCCTCGGTCACCCATAGGAAAATCGCCTGATTTCAACGCTGGACATCGCGGTTGTGGCCTCCATCGCAGAGGCGTCAAAAGAAGGGGTGAAATCTGGACAATACGGGCTGTAACGTCCACGGTGCCGTTGGGCAGAATTGTAATGAAATTTAATGGCAATGTCATTAAATCAGAATGATATTTTCACTCTGCAGCGGAGTGTGCGCTGATATGAAACTTCCTGGCAGATTAAAAAGATTAAAACTGTGTGTCGGACCGAGACTCGAACTCGGGACCTTTGCCTTTCGTGGACAAGTGCTCTACCATCCTTTTTTTTTTTTTTTTTTTTTCGTTGTTGATCGTTGTGTTTGGTCGTTGCGGACGTCACATGACATTCGTTCAAGTTCGTTTTTGATCCTTTCACTCAGTTTTTTTTAATTACAGAGGCCAACCAGCTCTATGACCGAACACGCGGAACTACCGTGCCGACATCATCTGAGCTACACTAGCACGACTCACGCGCCGTCCTCACAGCTTTACTTCGGCCAGTACGAGGTACTGTAGGTAAGTAGGAGACGAGGTAATTGCGGAAGTAAAGCTGTGACGACGGCGCGTGAGTCTTGCTAGGGTAGCTCAGATGGTAGAGCACTTGCCCACGAAAGGCAAAGGTCCCGAGTTCGAGTCTCGGTCCGGCACACACTTTTAATCTGCGAGGAAGTGTCATTAAATCACTTTACACGTCACGAGAACTGAGTTCTGGCCTTCTCTTTGCATGTGTTTACACCTTGCTGTTTGAAGTGCTGCCAAGCCCGAGGATGGCCTCGCTTTTGAGCCTCTGTAGAGGAAGGTTGTAGGCACCATTGAGCCAAATTTGTAAGTTACGCATTGGAACGTGAAATAATTGCGGAGTTTTCAAAAATCGATCCTTTAATACTGTTGCATAGCGTACATAAGCGAAACAAAAACGAATAGTCAATCATTCTAGTGTCAATACGGAACTCAGATGGGGAAATCCACTGACGCAAGCGATTTTGACAATTGTTATTTTCCAGCGCGTGGGATTGACCATCATGGCAACGGCGAAGGTGACCAATGTTCACATGTTACTGACGTCAGTGTCTGTGGAAAGTGATTTAAAAACGGTGAAGCCAGGAGGAGGCCTGCCGGTTCTGTGAAGGAGAGTAGGTGGGGATCTGTGCAGATCCGACGGCAGAGTGCAATGGACTTCGTTAATTACGACTGCAGTTGGTTTGGGATCATCGACGTTGGATCTCGGATCAACGGAAACGTACCCTCTGGTCGGATTTATCAAGTTTCTTGTTCAACCTGGTCGATGGACGTTTCCACATCAGCCGTCATCGAGGTGACTGCTGCTCGAAAGATGTGCCTCACCGAGGACGCAGGCATATGGGATAGTATTACTCTATGTGGCACATTCACCTACTCATTCCAGTAACTTTGGTAGTAATCGCAGTCACTATCACAGCTGCGTTGCGAAACATCTCCATCCGTGCAAACTTGATGTTTTCATCGACGAATATGGGATCTGCTCACGGTACACATCCAAAATCATGCGACTCTGGTTTGAGAGGCAAGTCTGTGAAAACAAGTTGATGTCTTGACCACCAAATTAGCCTGCTCTGTAACCGATGGATCACATGTAGGACAGTATCGGATGCTAGATGCTTGCCTAAAACTACCGACCCGTAAATTACGGAAATTACGTGACTTTTGTGTAGACATGTGGAGTCACATATCTCTAGATATCTACCAAAGATTTCTCGTAGCCGTGCAACGTAGAAAGGCTGCTACACTGAGTTCCAAAGGCGCATCCCCATGCTATTAATCTGGCGATCAGACTGTTTCAGCACATCGGTGTGTATTACTATACTGTTAGTACTTTTATCACCACCGTAAATCTATTAAATATTTAGCTATGGAGTGGGTAACTTACAGTACGGTTTTATCTCCCCTCCCCCCCCCCCCTCTCTCTCTCTCTCTCTCTCTTTTCCTCCATCACTTATGTTTACTGAACTAAGTTCATACCAAATAATGTACTATTCTGGACCTTCATACGAACTTCTTATATCTCTAAGTGTAGTTGCGCAAGTTATACTCTATCTGTCTTACCTAAATTAGTTAAAACGCGTTAAGGAAGTTTAAGAACTGTGTACTTAGTATTATAAAGGATAAGTCGATAGATGGCTGTATGGGTAGAAACTTCAATGGCTATAACAAATTGAAAAATAAACTTTACAGTCAAACTCGTAACATTTTGATTATTCATTCTCCATGGTTGATTCTCCAGTTTTCGAAGCCTGTAATCGTGGAACTATCGAAGCAAGATGTACATATTAATCTGTTCTGTTCATGAGAAGTGGTAGTTCCATCACAGACAAAATAACCTCATGCAGTTACGTCAGGTGAGCATGATGGCCGTAGTACACAGAGCATTTTCTCCATGTCGGCTGGTTTGTTGATTTCTCGTGCCGCGTGTATGGATTATAAGTGGAAGCGGGATGTAACCGCACAGTGTTGAAAGATGAAATCCACACCGGCAGCCTCT
Organism: Schistocerca americana; assembly: GCF_021461395.2. Classification (NCBI taxonomy): domain Eukaryota; kingdom Metazoa; phylum Arthropoda; class Insecta; order Orthoptera; family Acrididae; genus Schistocerca; species Schistocerca americana. The sequence continues at coordinate 759,181,336 of NC_060121.1, read as the reverse complement.
TAACCGAGACATGAGATAGTTGTGCAAAGTATCCGGATACACAAGTCCTATAGTCATATGTCCCGTGTAGTAAATGAAGCCGTAAACGTTCAACTATAAACCATTAAATGTAGATGTGCTGCAAGACAATGCAGAGGCTTTCTGTGCTCTTTATTCGCACATCATATCTTCCCACAGTACCATCTTGTCTTAAATTGCACTCGTGTAGCGAATTCACTTTGCCGTCGGGCATCAGAACTTGTAGTAAATTCCAGCGATAAGGTTCTTGTTTTAACTGTTTACATAATATCTTATAAGCGTCAATTGTGGAATATTTATCGCTCTCATTTGTTCGTTGAGCAACCTAAGCCACCTAGAGTTTAGAGTAACTTTCCTTGGAAGGACTAAGACCATCCTTTCAAGAAACATTGTATAGTAATTTTAGATACTCAGTGTTTGTCCTAAACGGTAGAACTGTTCTACCGGTTTCAACGTCCATCGCACGTCAGACCCCCAAGACAAAAAAAGGGAGATTACTGCTATCACAGAGCCATATAGACAATCTTTCTTCCCTCGTTTCATTTTCTAGCAGAATCACTAGTAGTGGTACAAAGTACACTTCATCGTATACTGTTGAGTGAATTGTGGTGTATCTAGAAGTAGATACAGACGCAAATGTAGATATTCACCCTCATGATCACAAACATTTCGGAGGACGCGCTGATTTCCTCTTACAGAGTTATTCTTAGGCTATAAACTGTGCATATCACCGCTTAATAGCGGTGATGATGAGGTTGGCTTTGGGCACTAAGCAGCATGGTTGTCAGATTCTTACTGGATATCAATGTGCATATTTCAATGTTCTAACAGTTTTTTTCCACAACTGGAAATGCTGCGACGATTCTACTATAATACACAACAGCAGTTTCCTTCCAAATGTCTGCCTATGTCGATACAAACATTTCGTCCGTCAACGAGAAAAGTGAATTATCAGTTAACTCTACATATATTACAATCCACGAATCGTTTGGGGAAGCTTCCTCAAGACATAGTGCCTGTTATACGAGGACGGTTGATCGTGTAAAAGGGCCCGAGGCATGCAAGCAGTCTGTGTCTCCCTGTGAAACCTGGATCCGAAGTATCGTTCCACTACTGTAGCGCATTGATGCGAATAAAATAGCCTTTCATCAGTACCTGCTGTCACTATACTATCTGCTGCACACTGGTTGGCCGGCCGTGGTGGCCGAGCGGTTCTACGCGCTACAGTCTGGAACCGCGCGACCGCTACGGTCGCAGGTTCGAATCCTGCCTCGGGCATGGATGTGTGTGATGTCCTTAGGTTAGTTAGGTTTAAGTAGTTCTAAGTTCGAGGGGACTGATGACCTCAGAAGTTGAGTCCCATAGTGCTCAGAGCCATTTGAACCACACTGGTTGAAGAAAGTGGATGATGTAACAAACCAAACGTTTCTAAGCCTATCGGCATTCGTTACCGCAATATTTTTTTTCGTGAAATATAGTTTCAGTATCCTGTTGAAACCTCTTAACTCGCTTTTAATAACACTGTACTGTTGTTGCGGTTTTCAGTCCAAATACTGGTTTACTGCAGCTCTCCACCCTGGACTATCCTGTACAGGCCTATATATCTGTGCAAAACTATTGTAACACACTTTAATTTTGGGCGTCTTACTGTAGTGAAGTCTCGGTGTCCATCTAAAATTTTTATTGCTTATGCTTCCCTCCAAATCAACGATTCGTTGATATTTCAGGATATATCTTACAACCGATCCCTTCTTTTAGTCAAGATCTTCCGTACGTTTCTTTCCTGTCGCATTCAGTTCAGTACCTCTTGATTAGTAATTGGACATATTTGTCTACTGTCCAGCATTCTTATGCAGCACCACTTTTAAAAAATTTCTAACCTCTTCTTGACTGAACTGTTTATCGTCCGCCTTTCAAGCCGTACAAGTCTACACTCAACAGCAACACATTCAGAAAATACTGCCCAGTATCTGAATTAACATTAGATGTTAACAAATATATCTGTGCAGTAAGACAGAGATCTTCTGTTATCTACCTTAAGGAAATTTTCAGCACCTTATGTACTGAAAGGGCTATATCCCTTACTGGCTAATCAATATAGTTTCGATTCTGTTCCTCGTGATTTAAGATAGTTATAATTACGACTTTTTGTGTGTTACTTAGGTTAACTGTTTGTCACCTGAAAATCTCACTGACATGTTATGGAACTTGTCGTGATATATGAATTATTTTGACGTAGCTCTTGGGGTCTTCATCGGTTGAAATGTATTATGGCAGCTATGGTTGCCCCTCGTACCAGGCGATTTGTAGCAAATGTTTCTTTCAGAGGAATTCTTTCTTGTAGTGACGATCTGCATTTTGTATCCTATCTACCTCGGCCACCGTCAGTTATTTTCCTGCCTAAATTTAATCTGCTAGTAATGTCTCGTTAACATCGTTGATTCCCTCCGCTCCACCAGATTCAATTTTACCATGCCAAGCACCCTTCTTTTAGTATTGGTGTTATTCATCTTGTATTTTCAATGCTGATTATCCGTATTTTTAGTAGTTTCTGGCAGTACTAAGGTATTAAGATATCGCCGATAAATCTCGTAATGTTTGTTCCCCATGAATTTTAATTTTGTTTCCAAATTTCTCCTTGGTTTCCCCTACAGTTTGCCGAGTATACACTACTAGCAATTAAAATTGCTACACCACGAAGATGACGTGCTACAGACGCGAAATTTAACCGACAGGAAGAAGATGCTGTGATATGCAAATGATTAGCTTTTCAGAGCATTCACACAAGGTTGGCGCCGATGCCGACACCTACAACGTGCTGACATGAGGAAAGTTTCCAACCGATTTCTCATACACAAACAGCAGTTGACCGGCGGTGCCTGGTGAAACGTTGTTGTGATGCCTCGTGTAAGGAGGAGAAATGCGTACCATCGCGTTTCCGACTTTGATAAAGGTCGGATTGTAGCCTATCGCGATTGCGGTTTCTCGTATCGCGACATTGCTGCTCGCGTTGGTCAAGATCCAATAACTGTTAGCAGAATATGGAATCGGCGGGTTCAGGAGGTTAGTACAGAACGCCGTGCTGGATCCCAACGGCCTCGTATCACTAGCAGTCGAGATGACAGGCATCTTATCCGCATGGCTGTAACGGATCGTGCAGCCATGTCTCGATCCCTGAGTCAACAGATGGGGATGTTAGCAAGACAACAACCACCTGCACCAACAGTTCGACGACGTTTGCAGCATCATGGACTATCAGTTCGGAGACCGTGGCTGCGGTTGCCCTTTACGCTGCATCACAGACAGGAGCGCCAGCGACGATGTACTCAACGACCAACCTGGGTGCACGAATGGCAAAAAGTCATTTTTTCGGATGAATCCATGTTCTGTTTATGGCATCATGATGGTCGCATCCGTGTTTGGCGACATCGCGGTGAACGCACATTGGAAGCGTGTATTCGTCATCGCCATACTGGCGTATCACCCGGCGTGATGGTATGGGGTGCCATTGGTTACACGTCTCGGTCACCTCTTGTTCACGTTGACGGCACTTTGAACAGTGGACGTTACATTTCAGATGTGTTAAGAGCCGTGGCTCTACCCTTCATTTGATCCCTGAGAAACCCTACATTTCAGCAGGATAATGCACGACCGCATGTTGCAGGTCATGTACAGGCCTTTCTGGATACAGAAAATGTTCGACTGCTGCCCTGGCCAGCACATTCTCCAGATCTCTCACCAATTGAAAACGTCTAGTCAATGGTGACTGAGCAACTGGCTCGTCACAATACGCCAGTCACTACTCTTGATGAACTGTGGTATCGTGTTGAAGTTGCATGGGCATCTGTACCTGTACACGCCATCCAAGCTCTGTTTGACTCAATGCCCAGGCGTATCAAGGCCGTTATTACTGATTTCTCAGGATCTATGCACCCAAACTGAGTGAAAATGTAATCACATGTCCGTTCTAGTATAATATATTTGTCCAATGAATACCCGTTTATCATCTGCATTTCTTCTTTGTGTAGCAATTTTAATGGTCGGTAGTGTACATATAGAAAAACATCTCACTCCCTTTTCAGTTCCTTTTTCCTTTCATGTCTTTCGACTCTTATGAACGTAATCTGGTTTCTGTGCAAGGTGTAAATAACCTTCCACTCCCTTTATTTAATCCCGGCCTCCTTCACAATCCTGTACAACATTTTCAATATTGAACTGTCGCTCACAGAAATAACGGTAGATCGTATCTCGTGTCGCTGGAAGTTCATGAACACCTGCTAGAACACTGTGCGCAGAGTTTCGTTTGCTGTGGCAGCAACCATACCTGAGACTCGCTCCTCGGTGAGTGTTCTCCGTGAAGCCTGCCATGAAGGATGACCCAGTTTCTGGAGGCAGCGCTTATCGCGCAGCGACCGGCGCGGCGGCCGCTGGCAGGCGATGCGTGACACGAGGGGCAACGCTCGGCACGCCAAGTTCCTGGCCCCGCTGACCCAGTGACCCGAGGTTTCACGGCCTCGCTTCCTGATTTCTCCCCTAAACGCTAACATTTTATAGCTTCGAAGGCCAGTCGTTCACAGAATGCCCGTCGGGCCCTCATAACAATGGAGAACGGTTACTGGAACAGGTGACTCGCTCCACAGACATATGACGAGCCATCAAATTTAATGACTCACAAATTTTACAAGCATGTAAAACATACTCAGTATTCTTGCCGCGTCAGTTCTGGATAAAATCTCGAGCTTTTGACGATTACCTCCATCGACATCGTCAGAGCTGACTGTCTTCACTGCTGCTGTGGTAGCCTTATTCATAGCCCGTGCACGGCTTCTGATTGGTCGGCTTATGATTGGTCGGCGATTACGTACTGCTGTCACAGACGATGTCACTGTGTGCGCCGGTGGCGCCACCACTTCCGTTGGAACGTAAATCTTTGGATCGAACGTCTCTGCTGCTTCTCTGCATCAAGTTCTCCTTTCCATGCACTGCTCAGATGGTATCCGCTATGGCGGTTAAAGTTATTTTAGCTCATTCTTATTTCAACAGCCTCCTTAATAACAGAATCCCAGTACGTGGAGGCATGGGACAGAATTTTTGTTTCCTCGAACAATATTTTATGTTTGTTCGTGAGGATGTGCTCCGCAATTGCCGATTTCTCCAGTTCTCTGTTTTTGATATGGCGTTGGTGTTCTGCCCAGCGGTCGGAAACGGTACTAATCGTCTGATCTATACATTCACAGTGTATATTATAAACTCCCGGGACCCTGAGGCCGAGATTGTCCTTAACAGGGCGCATCATGTCCTTAATTTTCTTAGGAGGACGAAATATCGGTCTTATACCTCGTCTACGCAGGACTCTTCCCATTTTGCTGGAAATCACGCCACAAAAAGGAAGAACCTCAATCAGTGTTTCATACTGTGGGTGTGCAGCATTTTCACGTTTACTTTTTTTGGAGAACGCTTCCTTTATATCGCGTGCACCATAGCCATTCTTTCGAAACGCGTACTTCAGATGGTTAATCTCGGACCTTAAGTGGGCCTCGTCAGAAACAGTTTTTGCTCTGTATACCAACGTGTTCAAAATGGCTCTCTTCTGAGCAGGTTGACAGAACCTCTGAGCATTCAGTTATAAATAGGTATGCGTCGGCTTACTGTATACAGAGTGGCCAAGACGCCCGTCCGCCTGTCGTTGTACTAAAACGTCTAAGAAAGGCATTCTCCATTCCCTCTCCATCTCGAGGATGAACTGGATGTTCGAATGTATGCTGTTCATGAAATAAGAATGAGCCAAAATAACTTCAACCGCGATAGCGGATACCATCTGAGCTGTGCATGGAAACGAGAACTTGATGCAGAGAAGCAGCAGAGACGATCCATCCAAGGTTTACGTTCCAACGGAAGTGGTGGCGCCACCGGCGCACACAGTGACATCGTCTGTGACAGCAGTACGTAATCGCAGACCAATCATAAGCCGACCAATCAGAAGCCGTCCACGGGCTATAAAAAGGCTATCACAGCAGCAGTGAAGACAGTCAGCCCCTGACGATGACGATGGAAGTAATCGTCGATGCCGGCCGGGGTGGCCGAGCGGTTCTAGGCACTACAGCCTTGAACCGCGCCAGCGCTCCGGTCGCAGGTTCAAATCCTGCCTCGGGCTTGGGTGTGTGTGGTGTCCTTAGGTTAGTTAGGTTTAAGTAGTTCTAAGTTCTAGGGGACTGATTACCTTAGAAGTTAAGTCCCATAGGGCTCAGAATCATTTGAAACCATTGTGAATCGTCGAAAGCTCGAGATTTTATCCTGAACTGACACAGTAAGAATACCGAGAATGTTTTACATATAAGTGCCGTCGCGAAAGACTTCGGTCCCACATTTTGCAAGTATTCTAATTTTGTGGAAATTATGCCATGGAGGAATGAATTTTTACGGTAAACACTTCAATTCGTCACCCTCTCTTCGATTCAATGCAAATAGCGACCTCATACTGAATGAAGTGGTATTTCCTAGCGAGGTATATTTACACTGCTGCGTGACGTCACAGACGCTAATTTCGACTGCAGGTGGTCCAGGAGAACGATGGTTCAAATACCACTCAAGCCTTCCCGATTTGGGTTTCTGCTGATTTCCCTAAACCGCATAAGGCATTTGCCTTCCTACAAAAAGACACAGTCGATTTCCTTCCCCAATCTAGGGCTCTGTTTATCGTCGACGGGACGCTATACTCAAATCGTCCACCTTCCGCTTTTTTCAGCTGACAATTCCCGTTTGTTGTACAATGCCACTATCGACCTATAGAGAGCGACTTGTATACCCAGTCCACAGTACTGTTACCTCCCTTTTTCCGATTGGACTTCTGTCCCATTCGGCAGCCTCTATTGCTTCACTGTAGACGCTCTCATAGTACCTGGTGGTTATAATTAAAGTACAGCTACTCACAGAGGTCCGGTGTTGGTATATAATTACCGTATAGCAGCCCATTAGTGTAGATATACTAATGGGTTAATACGGAACCGATTTCAATGGAAAAGATGGTTCAAAAAAAGAAAGTTCCACTTGTGGCCACCAGGTGCAAATCTCGCGCTGTACAACTTTTGTATGAGGTATGACATCCATGCTGACGTTTTACATTCCGCCAGGATAGCCGAGAGCGCTAAAGCACTGCTTCCTGGACTCAGGTAGGCGCGCCGGCCCCGGATCGAATCCTCCCGGCGGATTAACGACGAGAGCCGTTATGCCAGCCAGCCTGGATGTGGTTTTTAGGCGGTTTTCCACATCCTGCTAGATGAATACTGGGCTGGTCCCCACGTTCCGCCTCAGTTACACGACTCACAGACATCTGAAACCGTTCGCACTATTTCATGACTTACACTAGACTCTACAGCTGGGGTCCACTACTTCCGTCCCGGGGGGTTCGGGGTGGCAGCAGGAAGGGCATCCGGCGACCCTCTGCAATTAACACTGCCAAATCCGTCATCACATAGCCGACCCCGCGTTGGACCAGGACACAGGCCCGAGAAAGAAAGAAAGAAGGAAAGAACGCTAGTGAACACTACAGCTATCCAGAAGTGGGACCACGTGCTATTAGTGAAACTGTTTTATGTGAAGAGCAGTGCTGTACTGAGAGAGTTTCACAGACTTGAAAGGTCTGTGGAGAAACTCGATGTCATTAAATGGTTTAAAGAAGTGATAATGAAATTCCAAAACGTGGGTCAGCTCAGTGTGGCACCTGGAAGAGGAAGGTGCCCTATCTGGGTGAAAGTTACTGATGAAGTCGCTGTTGCTGTAACTGACAATGCAGCACATGCCCCAGGTAGTGCTAGTACTCGTCACAATAATAGGTCATCCTGTGGTCAACACTATGAAAAGTTTTGCTGTCTATATTACATGGGTACTCAAACAAGATCCCAGATAGTGCAGTAACTGAAGGTATGCAGACAAGACTGGCATCAACCGAAATTGTGGGTTGCTTTCATTGGGGCAAGCATACAATCAGAGGCAAACCTATTGTTCTCTTCTGTTTCACAGGTACTTAAACTATTGTTCTGCTAAGATAATAATGACCCCCTGGGGATAATCCATCCTTTTGATTGACAGGTCCTTAACCTATTGTTCAGTTAAGTGGTTTTCTGTGTCACCCCTACCACTCCAACTCCTTCCTCGCCTCCCCTCATCCTCATTCACCTCTCAGGGAACTCCCCTCGCCAATACAGGCACACTTCTGATACCAATTTGATAGACTAATTAATAAACTCAGTAAATTAAACTGAAGAACATCCCAGCCTTCCCTCTCCCCTCCTCTACATTGAAATTGGCAGGAAAAAGAATCAATTGATTGGCCATTTAGCGAAAAATCGATGGCTGTATATGGAATATTGTTTCAACACTTTAGTCAATGTATGGAATATTGTCTATTTAAACAATTTATAGGATGCAGGGTGGTACAAGCAATATAGTTTATTTAAAGAATTTGTCAGGAAATCGATTGCAGTGTATTGAATATTTACACAACTGAGGCACTTTTTTCATTCCTATCATGTAAGGCACATGTAATTACACTGTCACAGATCGCTTAAACATAGCTAAAAACTCTCTCACGTCTCGCCAGGGCACTTGGAAAAGCCAGCGGGCTTACCGCACCGCTGCGAACTGTCGGCCGCCCCACAGTTGTTACGCCGGCCGCTGTGGCCAAGCGGTTCTAGGCGCTTCAGTCCGGAACCACGCGGTTGCTACGATCGCAGGTTCTAATCCTGCCTCGGGCATAATAACCCCCTGGGGATAATCCATCCTTTTGATTGACAGGTCCTTAACCTATTGTTCAGTTAAGTGGTGATGTCAGTTAAGTGTAATATCCTTAGGTTAGTTAGGTTTAAGTAGTTCTAAGCCTAGGGGACTGATGACCTCAGATATTAAGTCCCGTAGTGCCGTAGTGCTTAGAGCCATTTGAACTATCAGCTACGTGAAGTACCACGCTAATACCCAAACAACAGCGTCAAGTGGCGAAAACCCTTTGACATTGATAACAGAGAAATTCCCGACGAAACACATTCTCTCTCTCTTTCTCTCTCTCTCTCTCTCTCTCTCTCTCTCTCTCTCTCTCTCTTTTCTCTCTCTCTCTCTCTTGCAAGGGGCCGTGTTATGCTGTGTGCCACTGCCAGACCTGCACGCACCGTAGGTCGCGGTCGGCCTGAATCGTAACCAAAGCAGTATTTACCTGGTAAACCAACAGCTTTGGATGTCTTGGAAATATTCCCTCACTCTATCAGATTGATTGACTAATTAATTAAATCGATAACCACTTGCGACAGATTTTTCTTGCTTCCTATTAGTGGATACTAGGAATGAAATATTTGGCGAGATTCAATCCTGCAGCCACCCGGTTTCCAAATCCAGCTGGATTTGTTTTCCCTTGCCTCCTGTCGGTGGATACTGATGCAGTGATCTGCAGCGGATAGGCACTTGGTGCAGGGAGTGGCAACTGACCCTTAACATAGACAAATTTAATGTATTGCGAATACATAGAAAGAAGGATCCTTTATTGTATGATTATATGATAGCGGAACAAACACTGGTAGCAGTTACTTCTGTAAAATATCTGGGAGTATGCGTGCGGAACGATTTGAAGTTGAATGATCATATAAAATTAATTGTTGGTAAGGCGGGTACCAGGTTGAGATTCATTGGGAGAGTCCTTAGAAAATGTAGTCCATCAACAAAGGAGGTGGCCTACAAAACACTCGTTCGACCTATACTTGATTATTGCTCATCATTGTGGGATCCGTACCAGATCGGGTTGACGGAGGAGATAGAGAAGATCCAAAGAAGAGCGGCGCGTTTCGTCACAGGGTTATTTGGTAACCGTGATAGCGTTACGGAGGTGTTTAACGAACTCAAGTGGCAGACTCTGCAAGAGAGGCGCTCTGCATCGCGGTGTAGCTTGCTCGCCAGGTTTCGAGAGGGTGCGTTTCTGGATGAGGTATCGAATATATTACTTCCCCCTGCCTATACCTCCCGAGGAGATCACGAATGTAAAATTAGAGAGATTAGAGCGCGCACGGAGCCTTTCAGACAGTCGTTCTTCCCGCGAACCATACGTGACTGGAACAGGAAAGGGAGGTAATGACAGTGGCACGTAAAGTGCCCTCCGCCACACACCGTTGGCTGGCTTGCGGAGTATAAATGTAGATAAATGTAGATGTAGATGGTAGGAGGTCCATTACGTCTGAGGTAGATGAACATGTCAAACTTCAGCTCAGTTGCATGCTATCTCCCTAAACAATTTACAGGAGGGGCGGGACAGACGTATGTTCACAAAACAACAATCAGACACAATAAATTGATCAATCGCGAGTTTGACATCGCGATTGGGTTTTTAAAGCGTTATAGAATTCCTAAAATGGATCTCTCCGCTACATTTGGAAGGAGAAGGTAGGGTCTACCACGTGATGAGATAGTAACAACAACAACAAGTACCTCTGCAAGACAGAGTCCACTGCAGTGTGTTGAGAAGCACTAAGCACGACACACTTAAACTGTGATCCTATCTCTAGTAACAATTTGTCATGACTAGATATCGGAGATCACTCTCAGTCGGAATTTATATTGCAATTTGGTTTTTAAAGCGCTATGGAATTCCTAACTTGGTTCTCTCAGCTATATGCAGAAGGAGGAAGGGCCTACTGTGTGATAGGATAGCAACAACAAATACCACTGCAATGTATTGAATCTATGTTCTTGTGGCCATAGACTCAGCAAGTAACATTAGAAATTTGACTACAATTCTGACCAAAATAACACGAACATCTAACACCATCCGAAAATAAATCCTCTAGTGTCAAATTTCTTTGAATGAATGAGAGCTTTACATTGTTTGTTTCTTACACCGCGAGAGAGTTACTTGAGAAGGAAAAACATCTGAAACCAATTTGCACCCACCAATGTACTGAACTACTGTCCACTGGCTGCAAATTGTCGCCTGCTGCCTGTGGGTTGGTCACGGCCAGTTGTTGGCAACAGCTCCATGCATTTCTTGTACCACCAATTCCCTACCATGTACACATCAAAATAGAGCCAAGGTTATTCGACACCAAATGTAGAGGGTTGGGGTTTAGTGACACTATATATTGAGTGTCAGTGATGGAGGGGAGCAAAGATCATTATTTTGTCAGGGATGGTGGGAGGGAAAGCAACACTTTGAAGGTGGTGGAATGTGCTCTTTTCTTGGCTTTGTGGGTGAGGTGTGATTGAAAAATTGGCCATTTGAACAAACAGAGTAATACAATTCCTCGGAGCAGCGGAGTTATATCGTGCAGATCCCAGTGACCGCTGATATGGCAATGGCTCGTGTTGCGGCGGTTCATCAGTGGCAGTCTTCCATTCAGCAACGTACCCGTCACTCACTGCGATGGCGGCGCCGTCTTCTCCTTGTGAATTAGCTCGTTGCGTTATTGACAAGTGGCTATGGCGTGGTGCGAAATGCTCCGCCTCAAAATCGAACCAGTGACCCTCGCGTTTGGCAACTTCTGGCCAACTTTATCAACCTCTAGGTTCACAGGTAAGCTATCTGGCGAGGCTGCACTCTTTTCGTCTTCACTAGCCACCTGCGTAAGTACCATACAAACTTCTTAATGGCGACATCTGGGATAGCAAAATGTTCAAATGTGTCTGAATTCCTATGGGACCAAACTGCTGAGGGCATCGGTCCCTAGACTTACACACTACTTAAACTAACTTACGCTAAAGACAACACACAGACCAATGCCCATAGGAAGACTCGAGCCTCCGGCGGGAGTGGCCGCCCGATTCGTGACATGGCGCCTCCAACCGCTCTGGGATCGCATCTTCTGCGATGACCTACTGGCACAGTACTGGCGCCTTCTTCTATCGAGTAGTGTAGCAGCTAGATCGTTGTAGCAGTGTATGATGTACACCGGCTAATCATCAGTTCATCCATCCAGGCGACGTTTCTTCGTGTCTTCTTTCCCCCCTCGAAGGGCCTGCTCATTCCCGTTCGTTGGAGATATTTATTAGGTGTTTTCGCCGATGTCGCGAAGATGCTACGGCGGTGACTGACTCTTCAGTCTATGATCTATGCTTCACACAATGGGCAGATACGTGACCAATGTCGACACACGTGTCGGCTTTCCTCTGTTCTATCTCTGTGCTGGCGTGGTCGAGCATTGCTCTGTCGTCCTCCTCCGCATCGCCAGATACGTCACGCATGTGAGTTCAGTATGCTGACAGTTCCTAGAGGGCATTGACCACTGATGTGGAAACAATGCACGTCGCTGTTCTGTTTGGAAACATTGAAGTGTCTGTTTTAGAAGGAATCTATGTTTTCTTTGGTCCGCGAGGTTGTAGTTTTATCACTTTATAGTTGGTCAGTATAGTTTATCATAGAGAAAATTTCAGGGAGAATGATGTCATGCACTGGAAATATATTTTTTACATTGAAATATTGACAGCATTGTATTCCACACGGCTGGTAGGTCGGAAACCATATGGCTTTAACATTATAGTATGTTTAAGTGCAGAACCGTGTAGCTTTAGGAGTGCATATGTTTATGTCCTATGACCGTTTCCCTGTTACCAATACCTTCTTGGTACTAACCCCATACACTAGAACAGTACTTTAGAATTAATAGCACAGTTGATTTACATAAAATGCTTCAAACTATGTCTGTCTGGATTTCCATCACACATAAAACCACATGTTTCTTCTTAACAGTCGTATATCGTCCCAACACTCTAATATCTACTGTACATCGATAAGGGGTGCTAACTACCTCGACATGCGCGTATCTGGAGAGATCTTATGCACTTGGATGAGTGCCGTGAGTAAGACTGGTGTGGAAGTGTCTTTGTTAAATAGCTGTTATGGACTCGGCTCACTCTATTCCTTCGAAAGACGAGGAATGTAGCCTTCTACTTCTGGTCAGCTGAAAATTAAATAGGTGCCTGTGTTGTAGGGAGGGTTCGTCAAGGAAAGTGCGGGGAGATCTTTCAATCTCTAACTTTACCCTAAGAATGCGAGAATGCTCTGTGACTCCCATCCGCATAGAGAAAGATGGGCAATCATAATCGTAAATTACACACTGCGATCGAAGTGTTTGAAATACGTAGTTTGGTATAGGATGCTGTCTGGTATGCTTTGGCATGTAAGTTCGAAAATTAACTGTGAATGGGCAGACTGTACAGTCAACTATTTACTTTCGCATAGTACTAGGAAAGTAATGGAGGGATGGTTTAGCGATGATACAAAAATTGGGTAACATGCTGTTGTGTGATTGGTTGGTGTTGAAATTACAGAAAAGCTCGTCAAACTGCTAAAATTGATGGCACTACCAGCTGAGGTGCTTATTGCAGTACATTGCCTCATATCAACGGTGTCTTTTCAATCCCATCTATCCACCCACAGGTATGCTGTTGCTTACCGTATACTGAAGGAGTGTTGCCACTTTTTCGAGATGGAGCGAGACTCTTGATGGGAGCAATACCATTCAGGGATGGCCTGCATGAGACAGTGATTATGTACATAACTACAATGCGAGGAATCAATCAAAAAAGAACAGCAGAACATCTGCTACCAATTCACGTGAAGGATGAGGTTAAATGTAGAGGTCATTAATCAAATTCAGGTAGCTGTTTGGAAACGCTCCACAATGCCGCAAAACTCTTCCAGTTTCCATATGTTGCGATGTCTTCCACATTTTTGTCAATAAGAAACACAGCCTCTGTCTTTTATTTCAATTGTCCTGTGTGTTGTGAGAAGAGCAGCAGCATAATTTTCAGTTTTTTATAGTTTTCCATGAGAGTCAGTGGATTGAGACATGTTAATGTCAGTTTAGCACCTACACAGAACTTCAAGTCGTAGTGGAAAAACAAAATGTATGGCGGTGCACAAAGCTATAGTAATACACTGCTTGGAAGTATTACAGCAGAAAAAACAGTGTATCAAACAACAACACTGGGACACTCTCTTGTGCCTGATTTCTATGGGATATGGTCCTCCTACATTACGTGCGATAAAACTTCACACTGGTCTGTGGAAGCGACTTCAATCACTGGCCATCTGCTCCAATGGACCAGAACACGTGTATTTAATGGGATCACCACAATATGATCAATTTCAACATGCAAACAATATTTGTTTTCGATATATGGGAAGAGAGAGATGAGGTAAAATCTTATCGAGTTCTCTACCAGGTGACGTTAGCAGAGGGATTTTCTGAAAACTACACTGGAACTTTGATGTATGATGTCCTTAGCTGACAGGTTCGAGTGAGGTGACTCGTTTCGAGATACAATAGTCGCATGAATATGATTCACCACTGGCTGTAATCATTAAAAAACGTCAAATGGGCCGACTTGGAGCACGAGCGGCACCACAGGACATTTTAATTTCCATTGTCTATACTTTTACAAATAAATTCATAAAACTTTGTCAGTATGACCACGAAGGATATAGGATTCATACTCACAGCAGTGGATGTTCGTAAACACAATAAAATAATTTTTTTTCATTGCGAAATTTCATCATTTGTTCACTGACTATTGGCTGCATTTGTTGCTATAGGTACACTTCTCTTCATAAGTAGGAGGGATTCTTCGATGAATCTTGCGCAGCATACAAACGATACTTACAGATGTATGAAACTAGAATTTATTTAATTTATGAAAAAATTAATGAACTGTTACATTTGAAACTTCGTGTTTAGAAGAAACCCAAATTTTATAGTTAATCATGTCAATTTGTACCACAGTTTTTGATAGATTTGGAAAACTCTATAGTTTCACACAACTGTAAATATGGTTTTTATGCTGCGCAAAAATTCATCAAAGAATCTCTCTTACTTATGAGCAAAAGTGTATCTATGGCAACAAATGCAACCATTAGTAAGTGAAAAAATGATAAAATTTTACATGTAAGAAAATTTTACTTTATTATGCTTTTGAACTTCCACTGCTAAGACTGTAAATTCTGAATCCTTCCTGGTCATGCTGACATAGTTTTATGAATTTATTTGTAAAAGTATAGACAGTGGAATTTAAAATGCCCTGTGGTGCCTCTCCTGCTCCAAATCGGCCTATTTGACGTCCTACCACCCTTAAAAGACGTCTCCATAGGATCCAGGGCAAGTATGTAGTTCAATGGATAGACTTGATTCCAAACTGCAGACAGCATTTCTACTGGAAAGGCTAACACTATCAGTGAGTCTTGTGTGCGCCCGTAGAATCAAGACAGCTTTTTATGCACGGTGACAGCAACATGGTCATTGTGATTGTGTTTTTAATAGCACAGTCCCTACATAAAATGTATGTTATGGTGGTTGAATCTTCTGCATTCAGCTAAAATGTAGGTTCTCAGTAATGTTCCCCGAAGAGAACATCCTCGTCCCTCCAGGGACTCCCATTTCAACTACCTGATGAGTGTACTCCAACTGCTGAAAAAAAATTACTCCCCGTGCAAAGTGACTCTCATGATCAGTTACATTACCATGGATACGATTCGGGAGTGGGAGCAGTAATCAGGCATATTATCGTTCCGGCAGTATCTTTTAACCCTTTGGCTGCCGGAGATGCTCCATCTGCCTGGCACGCAGTGGCGCCGCTTCCTGCGCCAGTTGCCTGTCCGTTGGAACTGCCGGCGGGACAAGAGCAGTCAGCGCTGCCCAACCCGCGCTGTGCTGAATACTTATTTTATTTATTTTTTTTATTTACATGTCAAGTTCCATAGGACCAAATTGAGGAGCAAATCTCCAAGGTCATGGAACGTGTCAGTACATGAAATTATAGCATAAAAGTAACAACAGATAAAAATAAAAAATTTTTGAACCGAAAAGTCAATCCATAAGTTTAAATAAACGCAATCAACAATACAACAAGCATCAGCTTAATTTTTCAAGGAATTCCTCTACAGAACAGAAGGAGTGACCCATGAGGAAACTCTTCAGTTTCGATTTGAAAGTGCGTGGATTACTGCTAAGATTTTTGAATTCTAGTGGTAGCGTGTTGAAAATTGATGCAGCATTTTACTGCACACTTCTCTGCACAAGAGTTTAGGAAGTCTGACCCAAATGCAGGTCTGATACCTGCAGAGTATTAAATGAGTGAAAGCTGCTTATTCTTGGGAATAAGCTAAAATTGTTAACAAGAAATGATAGTAACATATATATATATATATATATATATATATATATATATATATATATGTAGAGAGAGAGAGAGAGAGAGAGAGAGAGAGAGGGAGGCCAATGTCAAAATATCCAGAATAGTGAACAGGGGTCGACAATAGGTCAATAGGTTCATGAACTTGCACCACTTATTGCGCGAACAGCCAGTTTCTGAGCCAAAAATATCCGTTTATAATGGGAAGAGTTACCCCTAAATATAATACCATACAACATAAGCGAATGAAAATAATCAAAGTAGATTATCTTTCTGTCGAATGATCACTTACTTCAGATATCGTTAGAATAGTAAAAATTGCAGCATTAAGTCTTTGAACAAGATCCTGAACGTGGGCTTTCCACGACAGTTTACTATCTATCTGAACACCTAGATATTTGATCTGTTCCGTTTCACTAATCTTATGTCCATTCTGTGAAATTAAAACGTCAGGTTTTGTTGAATTGTGTGTTAGAGACTGTAAACACTGAGTCTTACTGTGATTTAGCGTTAGTTTATTTTCTACAAGCCATGAAATTAGGTCATGAAGTGCACTATTTGAAACTGAGCCAATGTTGCACACCACTTCCCTTACTATCACGCTAGTGTCATCAGCAAACAGAAATATTTTAAGGTTATCCATAATACTAGAGGACCTATTATTTATATAATTAAGTAACAGGAGTGGCTCCAACACTGATCCCTGTGGCACCCTCCACTTAACTGTACCCCACTCATACCCAACATCACAGCCATTCTCAACATTGTGAATAATGACCCTTTGCTGTTTGTTGCTAAAGGAAGACGTGAACCAATTGTGAGCTACTCCCCATATTCCGTAATCATCCAACTTCTGGAGCAATATTTTGTGATCAACACAATCAAACGCCTTAGTTAAATCAAAAAATATGCCTAGCGTTCCAAACCTTCTGTTTAACCCATTCGGTACCTCACAGAGAAGAGATAATATAGCATTTTCAGTTGTTGAACGACTTCTAAAGCAGAACTGTACATTTGATAGCAAATCATGTTATATGTTAGTAAAATGATAAGATGTCCTTACATACACAGCCTTTTCAATAACTTAAGCAAACACTGATGGCCTAGAAATAGGTTTATAATTTTCTACATTATCCCTTTCTCCCGTTTTATAAAGCGGCTTTACTACTGAGTACTTCAATAGTTCAGGAAACTTACCATCCCTAAAGGAAAAATTACAAACATGACTAAATACAAGGCCAACATGTGCAGAACAGTACTTTAATATTCTGCTAGGCACTCCATCATATCCAAAAGAGCCCTTAGTCTACAGTGATTTAATTATTGACTCAGTCCCCCCCCCCCCCTTGTCTGTATTACAGAGGAGTATTTCAAACGTCAATTTCGGAATGGCATTTGCCAAGAAAGTTATGTGATTCCCTTAAGAAACTAAATTTTTATTGAATTCACCAGCAATGGTCAGCAAATGATTGTTAAATACTGTACATATATCTGATTTATCAGCAACAGAAACATTTTTACTACAAACTGACTTTATATCGTCAACCTTGTGCTGCTGACCAGCCACTTCCTTCATGATTGACCGTACAGTTTTAATTTTATCCTGTGAATTAGCTATTCGATTTGCATACCACACACTCTTTGCCTTCGTTATAGCCGTTATAACATTTTAAGCACCTTACAATACTGTTTGTAATGGGCTACTGTAGCTTGATTGTGACTACTTCTAACATTTTGATATAATTCCCACTTTGTTCTGCATGATATCCTTATCCCACTAGTCAGCCACCTGAGCTACCTAATGAAAAGCAACTCTCAAACAGCATGAGAAATGTGTTAAGGAAAGCATTATATTTATCATCTATGTTATCAGCACTGTAAACAGGCTGCCATTCTTGTTCCTTGACAAACTTTAAAAACTCTCTGTTGCTGTTGGATAAACTTTCCTACATAGTTTATAATTATATATGACACTTGAGTACAAAAGCCACTTAGTGTTAAAATTTGTGCATCATGGTCTGAAAGGTCATTCATCCTTTTACTAACAGAATTCCCATCTACTAATGAAGAATCAAGAAAAATATTGTCTATGACTGTGGTACTGCTCCCCTGCACCCTAGTTGGAAAAAACACAGTCTGCATCAGATCATATGAATTCAGGAGATCTACCAACATCTTTTTTTTTTTTCTTTTGCACCATCATATACAAAATTTATATTGAAGTCACCACATATAACTAATTTTTGATACTTGCTAAAAGGTGAATCAGGAACTCCCTCCAGCTTGAGCAAAAATGCTCTGAAGTCTGAGTTAGGGGACCTATAAACAACAACAATTAGAAGTTTCACTAAATTCAACTGCCCCTGCACAATATTCAAATATCTGTTCAGTGCAGTGTCGTGATACATCTATGGGCTCAAATGGAATACTGTTTCTTTACGTACATAACCATTCCCCCACCCTGCAAGGAACTCCTTGAAAAACGTTGGACTAATTGCGACTCGCGTAGAGCCAGCGTGAATTTTTGGCGGGTTTGTAAGGAAATCAAATTTGGCCATCTAGTACAACATGATGCGTTCTCTTAAAAATAATAATGAAAAGAATTTTACGAGCCATATTTAGCCATAAAATTCCAGGTAACATCGGCCAGAAAAATAGGCACCCGAAAAAATGTGGAAATTTGACTTCTTGCATCTCGTGGACTAATGCTATGACGAACGTGAAACTTGGCATGCGGGAACCTAACAACACAAGGATCTCAAATATAACGTTTCATCTGCGTAGCATATTGCAGTACTGAACGCATTAAGCCCAAAATTGAAGATTTTTATAAAAACTTCAAAAATACCGTATTTTCGTTCAGATTTTGCTCAAAAACTATTTTCTGTAAAACACTCCAAATAGTTGGGAGCGAAAATCAGGCCCGAAAATAATGTAAATTTCGGATTCGCATATGTAGTAGAGTGAATGCTCGATGAAAACGAAATTAGGAGTGCAACAGATTGATAGCACAAACATATGGAATAAAAATTTTTATTTCTCTACTATTTTCCACTAATCTACAAATTAGACGAAAAGATTTTGTTTTATATGAAAAGATGAAAGCGGAGTATATTCGGTACTTCTTTTACAAATACCGTTTTCCATTAATGCCTCAAAGCCAGTCTCATTCGAACAACCAATTTTAAGCCCCCTACCCTCCCCTGAACATGAGTTTAATTCCCAATATTGGCTAACAACAGAGGCAAAATAGCATGAAAAATCGCACTGAGATCAAAGTTTTAACTGTGGCGTGCTATTTCTCGTTGATCAAAGACGTCTGAAACCGGTTATGGAAAACAGGTTTTGAACAAGTAGACCAAATGTGATCCATATTTGCACCACTAAGAATAAAGGAATATAACTATGTTACGTCTTAATAATTTAAATGTATCGTACGTTTATCGTGGGTTTTGTTATACTGGCGCAATGTACTCGGAGTAATTACATTTGCTACAGTACAGATATTGCGCCATCTCAATCACCAAATCCGTTCATTTGCCAGCAAACTGCTACATATGTAGAAGCCAGGCATTGTTCGAATAATTTTTCAAAAAATGTTCAAATGTGTGTGAAATCTTATGGGACTTAACTGCTAAGGTCATCAGTCCCTAAGCTTAGACACTACTTAACGTAAATTATCCTAAGGACAAACACACACACCCATGCCTGATCAGCCGCATGCAGTGCCTTAGACCGCTCCAAGTAATTTTTCACCTGTTGCACATAATGAAAGTTTTGCATTGGTATCTAGTTTCCCAGCGCACTTTCTGTTTCGTGGAAACCACGCACCTGCGCATTAGCATACTTTTCTGCGAATGTTCACTCACAATAACAGCCGGAAAATGTCACCCTGTGAATCGCAGAGGCTTTTCGTAATCGTTGTCCCTTCGCCTACCAGCTTTTCTCCCTCCTGTAGCATATTTTTCTACAATCTCCCTTATGAGAGAAAGGTGAAACTCTGCGAGAGCCATTTTTCGCTCTGTCACCGACCGGTGGAAAGCATGAGCATTTAAAATGCACAAATCCACAGCGTGAGAAAAATACGTATTTCTTGTATCATTTCACGGACTTACCTCAGTAACATGTCACAACGGTCAACTGCACCCTCACTTTATTTTTTCGCCAGTGTTTCTTTCAGTCTTTTCTGTTTCAACTATTTCTGCTGTGTGACTTGTGATCAACATGCACACCTCTATCTTATCGCACCATTTAGTAGCAAGGATCCTGTCAGTGGACTTCAATTCAGTTTCTCCTCGTTTCAATTTCTTCTGCAGTTTTGGTGTGTTGCACCTATTTCTACAAACAGTGCCACATGCGGGTGTTCCATGCTTGTGAAGCCAGAGGAACAGGTCCGCGCTGGAGTACCAATAGTATAAAATATGATCCTGTTACAAATAGGGTCCCATAAGAGTTGTCACTACGTCGCCACTTTTCCCTAAACTGTGGAATCCAATTTCTGTTTTCGCGCCCGTATACAGGGTGAGTCACCTAACATTACCGCTGGATATATTTCGTAAACCACATCAAATACTGACGAATCGATTCCACAGACCGAACGTGAGGAGAGGAGCTAGTGTAATTGGTTAATACAAACCATAAAAAAATGCACGGAAGTATGTTTTTTAACACAAACCTACGTTTTTTTTAAATGGAACCCCGTTAGTTTTGTTAGTACATCTGAACATATAAACAAATACGTAATCAGTGCCTTTTGTTGCATTGTGAAATGTTAATTACATCCCGAGATATTGTAACCTAAAGTTGACGCTTGAGTACCACTCTTCCGTTGTTCGATCGTGCGTATCGGAGAGCACCGAATTACGTAGGGATCCAAAGGGAACGGTGATGGACCTTAGGTACAGAAGAGACTGGAACAGCACATTACGTCCACATGCTAACACCTTTTTATTGGTCTTTTTCACTGACGCACGTGTACATTACCATGAGGGGTGAGGTACACCTACACACGTGGTTTCAGTTTTCAATTACGGAGTGGAGTAGAATGTGTCCCGACATGTCAAGCCAATAGATGTTCAATGTAGTGGCCATCATTTGCTGCACACAATTGCAATCTCTGGCGTAATGAATGTCGTACACGCCGCAGTACATCTGGTGTAATGCCGCCGCAGGCTGCCACAATACGTTGTTTCATATCCTCTGGGGTTGTAGGCACATCACGGTACACATTCTCCTTTAACAGAAAGAAGTCCAGAGGTGTAAGATCAGGAGAACGGGCTGGCCAATTTATGCGTCCTCCACGTCCTATGGAACGCCTGTCGAACATCCTGTTAAGGGTCAACCTAGTGTTAATTGCGGAATGTGCAGGTGCACCATCATGGTGATACCACATACGTCGACGCGTTTCCAGTGGGACATTTTCGAGCAACGTTGGCAGATCATTCTGTAGAAACGCGATGTATGTTGCAGCTGTTTGGGCCCCTGCAATGAAGTGAGGACCAGTGAGGTGGTCGCCAATGATTCCGCACCATACATTTACAGTCCACGGTCGCTGTCGCTCTACCTGTCTGAGCCAGTGAGGATTGTCCACGGACCAGTAATGCATGTTCCGTAGATTCACTGCCCCGTGGTTTGTGAAACCCGCTTCATCGGTAAACAGGTAGAACTGCAACGCATTCTCTGTTAATGCCCATTGACAGAATTGCACTCGATGATTAAAGTTATCACCATGTAATTGCTGATGTAGCGACACATGAAACGGGTGAAAGCGGTGACGATGCAGTATGCGCATGACACTGCTTTGACTCATTCCACCGGCTCTCACAATGTCCCGTGTACTGATGTGTGGGTTCATGACAACAGCAGCTAACACACCAACTGCACCCGCTTCTCCTGTGACGGGCCTGTTACGGACCCGTTTGCGTGCTACGACCATACCTGTTGCATATAGTTGGCGGTAGATGTTTTGCAATGTGCGGCACGTTGGATGCTCTCTGTCTGGGTACCGTTCTGCATACACCCTGCAGGCTTCAGCTGCATTTCGTCGACACTCGCCATAGATGAGTATCATCTCCGCCTTTTCAGAGTTCGAATACACCATGGTCACAGTTCCTACAACACAAACGTCTGGTAACACGGTGTACTACAGTTGGTCTGCGTGCGGAGACCAATGCAGAATAACAATAGCAGCAAGCGCTACATGTGGACACTGCGACAGCTAGACCAAACGACAACAGTGCACTACAGCCACACTCGTAAACACGGTCGTCATCGTAAACATGTCCCTGCAGATGCTGCTCGCCGACCGTGGCCCGTGTTTGTTACAACACGCAACTGAACGTCGGAGGTTTCAAGCGTCAACTTTAGGTTACAATATCTCCGGATGTAATTAACATTTTACAATGCAACGAACGACACTAATTACGTATTTGTTTATATGTTAAGATGTGCTAACAAAACTAACGTGGTTCCATTTAAAAAAACGTAGGTTTGTGTTAAAAAACATACTTCCGTGCATTTTTGTATGGTTTGTATTAAACAATTACACTAGCCGCTCTCCTCACGTTCGGTCTGTGGAATCGGTTCGTCAGTATTTGATGTGGTTTACGAAATATATCCAGCGGTAACGTTAGGTGACTCACCCTGTATACTATAAAATCCAAAATATACCCACTCCGACAGTCACACAGTAGAAATTTCTTTGTTCGGAATCTACTTCGTTTGGTTGAAATAAATTGCTTAAAAGGTAATCGTCCTTTGAACAGCAAGATACTTTCATCTATACAATACTTGTGATGTGGACAAAATAAATTACGAAATGTCTTACGAACTTTGTCAACAATCGTCCTAATCTTAAATAGACTGTCGCCTCCAGTATTCGCAGAGTATCACTGAAGTGTAATATTCTCAGGAATAGACAAAAACAGTCTCGGAACATAATTTTGCTGATAACTATGTGTTCAAAAGTGTATCTCTGGACCAAGAATCACTTAATTTTAAATTTTTAACTTGCGCCATTAGAAGGCAAATAGCAACAGAACAATACATTTCCTAAAATCCTGGATCTTTACACTTTGACAGTCGAGAATTCACAGTTTCTGTAGCATTTTCTCTGGTGTTAAAAACGATTTGTTTCGTCTGCAATAAACTGCAACAGTTCCTCAGACATAAATATCACAAAAAATGAAAGAATGCTTGCACCAGTGTCTAGTTGACATTTGTGTCCTGAACTTTAGTCATCAAAGTAATGATTCAACGACTGGAAATCAGTTTCTTTTTTTTTAGTCACACGAGTCACTTTCACCCGCTCATGTCCGAACCGTTTCACAATCATTTTCTGATTCCTTGGATTCAGAGAAACTGTTGACTGTAATTCTTACTCTCACCCCTGATATACAGGGCTGACCACTACAGCTTCGAGATTCTATTGAAGACTCATCACTCCTAACAACATCAGATAATTTACACTCACTGTCGCTCCTAGTGAGCATATCCAGGATCTCTTTATCTGTGCAATCAACGCGACGTGACATTTCTCCCACAGAAAACAAGGAAACTGACGAGAACACGGGAAGCGAAGTCGAATTCTGCAAATAGGAAACACAGCAACAAACATATACGCACTGTCGAACTATACAGGCAGACCACTGAACTGCTACTGGAAGAGCAGGGCGCAAAGACAGCTCTGGGTGTTTACACGACTGTCGTACTCAGGTGTCTGTCACTCGGCGCGCCTAAACTCGTCCCTAGTGGTGAAAAGGCCGGTGGCACGGTACGCGTCAACTCGTCCTTAGCACTGTAGCGAAAACCCAAGGGGAACGGAGAGGCATGACGAGTTAACGCGTCCCCAGCAGTCGAATGGCTAACGAAATTTCAATCTTCTACCTACGCAGGGAGAGACAACGGTCGTAATAACATCAGATATATTACTGTACTTATAAAGTGATATATAATATGAACCAGATGTTTACAACTTCTCTTAGCTATTACTTTAAGGTACATCACATGTGGCGAAGCGTTTGGTTACTTTCAAAAATGGTTCAAATGGCTCTAAGCGGTATGGGTCATCAGACCCCCAGACTTAGAACTTCTTAAACCTAACTAATCGAAGGACATCACACACATCCATGTCCGAGGCAGGATTCGAACCTGCGACCGTAGCAGGAGCGCGGTGCCCGAATGAAGCGCCTTGAACCGCTCGGCCACAGCGTTTGGTTACTTTAAGAGAATTCAAAAATGAGGAGGCATCCTGTGACAGAGGTAGTTCATAGCACTTTGTCATGAGCCAGAAATGAGTTTAATATTCTAGCCCTGTGATGCAGGACGTAACACACATTAAGGTGATTAGAACAGATTTTTTCCTACCTGATGAGAGAATATTTAGAAGAAATGTAGGCTATGCCGTACAGTTACAAGGTTTTCAGAACAAGTAACGATACGTTAGGGCTGTGAAAACACGTGTATGCACCGTTTTCTTCTGTCTTCGAAAGTAACTTGCATAAAAGGCATTTCGTGTGAGAAATTAGAGGTGTTTGGCAAACAACATTATCGTCTTGGATTGGGTAAAGTGGATTTTTTTTAACTGGGCAGTATGTGGTTAGGTAGAATTGCTTATAACTACTGCATACATCCGAGCAACAGCTGTTTGTTTTGCAGCGCACCGTGGCTGGCGGCGTTTGTTTTGCTGTGCGCAGCAGCTATCGACAGAAATGGTCTCGAGGCCTTAGCGACTGGAAGTTGTGGGTTAGCTCAGCTTGTGACAGGCGGTTAGGCACAAAGAATGCGCCAACATGTCTGCTCTTGCCTACGGCAGTGGGGGCTAGAGATGTGACCAGTGTGGTGTGTGTGTGGAGATAGAAGCGGACGTGTGTGTTGCGTGAAAGAAGATTCAAACTGACGGATGTTTGCACTGGACAAATTGATGACATCTGAATTCCTACCTCTCCAGTCTTCCCCAGATGCCCTCCATGGTTGAAGGTGGTGGCCTCTGGCATAAACGTGCGTCCACGACTGTTGCTGATGCTGCGGCTGTACTTCTCACCGACCTCCAAACGTTGGCATTGGTGGTCTATGAGGGGATGGGCACGCTGCGTATGGACCTCGGGTCATAAATGTGTTGGATGTATGAGCGTTTCAGCTGTCTCCGACATGCACTCATGGCAACTGCTGCTGTGGGCTGAATAGTGGTTTAAATCTGTCTTGTTTAGTACTTCTCAATACATCGCAGTGAGTCTGTCTTGCAGTGGTATTTGCTGCTGTCTCTATCCTATCACACAGAAGGTCCTTCCTCCTTCCAAAAGTAGTGTGGAGAGAAACAATTCAGGAATTCTGTAGTACTTCAGAAACCCATTCGCGACGTCAGATTGGTTGATAGCGATCTCTGACTTCTAGCCATGGCAACTTATCAGTACGGATTGGATCACAGTTTGTTTATAGTTCAGTCAGACTTCAACCGACAGCGTGTGCTGGCCCAGCAATTTCACACGACATTATGTGGCCCCTTGAGAGAGTAGAGAGCGTATGATTCGACAGAAATTTCTGAGGTATCACTATCAAAGGTTTGCCACCCCTTGGCGCTTTTGTTCGGGGATTAGCGTGGTACCTCTCGTTGCTGTGGACAAGCCGATGTTCGACAGCAGTGTGGCGAGCCCGATGGCGTTTACAAGTCGCTCCGGCGCGCGCCGACTCTGGACAGAATGCGATTGTAGCGAGACGTCAGAAAGTTTTTAGATATGTTTAAGCGATCTGTGACTGTGTAACTACGTCTTTCCTTTCATGATCGGAATGTAGGTTTGCCACTGAATGTATACTTGTCCCTCATGTAGGCAACCATCAACGTGGAGTGATGCCGGCCTTGCCCATCTACTACCGAAACCCCACGATCCGCAACAATGTTCTGAATTTGTTTTTCGGTTTCTGGCATAGATCGAAGTTGATTAGTAGGTGACAGAGCGACGGAGCACATTTGACAGTACAGGGTGAAGACACATAACTGACGAATGTGGGCCGGCCGGGGTGGCCGAGCGGTTCTAGGCGCTACTGTCTGGAACCGCGACCGCTACGGTCGCAGGTTCGAATCCTGCCTCGGGCATGGATGTGTGTGATGTCATTAGGTTAGTTAGGTTTAAGTAGTTCTAAGTTCTAGGGGACTGATGACCTCAGCAGTTAAGTCCCGTAGTGCTCAGAGCCATTTGAACCAATTTGTTGAATTTGGGGCACAGTTAAACAGCATGTTGTGCACGAAGAGTCATGTGGACTCGCCGCATGTGACAATGTGGTGTGGATTCACAAGCATCTTTATTCTTTGTCCGTTTTTCTTTTAAGAGACACCATCGAGTCCCCCTTGCACAGGATGTGATTCCTGCTCTGGAAGAGCGCAACTGCGTGGAAACTAGCTTTCATGCAAAATGGAGCAATACCTCAAGTCGGTCGCCCAGTGAAAGATCTTCTTAATGCAACGTTCCACGACCGTGTTATCTCCAACAGTTTTCCAGATGCATGGCCTGCAAGATCAATTGATCTGAAGCCAAGGACTTTTGGTTCTGGACCTGTCTAAATGAACGCGTTTACCAGGGACACGTTCGGTCTGTTCCTGATCTGAAGGCCAATATACAGTAAAACATCGCTCACCTCCTTCAGGAACTGCTGCAAGTAACTGTTGTTTGCAGTTGCAGCATCTCATCGACTTCTCTGGTGTTCAAATTGAACAAAATATAAAAGCAGCTGTTAATAATAAAATCAACGTTATTGTTTTGCCACTTGTTTAATCTTTCCTGCCCACATTCTGTTCCTAAGGCATTACATATGGAAACATTTTTATATGTCTTTCTTGCATTCATAGCGCCACATTTGCACCTTGTAGCCAAAATTGGGACTGTTTTATTTTTCATCACAAAGCAATTCCGCATTAACGCATTAGTATATCTACCAAGTTTCACTGCTATACGATAATTAAAGCCCACACTGAACCCCTGTGAGTTGCTGCACTGTGCTTATAACCACCCGACACTTCCTTCTGGTTGCCAGCACTTGGGTCCAATCCTCCGTATTCATTGCTGTAAAGTCGGCTATGTTACAGTTGATGTAAGCGTTTTTCCTTCCACAGTTGCCTTTATGTTCCCGAATTCATAATACCCTCCCATATACGTCAACAGGTACACTTTATTCTATATACTCCTGCTTTTTCTGGCAATTAGTGAGCATCCTTAGCCGAACTTAAATGTTACTGTATCTTCTTGGTGTGTTTTTATGTATAGATTTATGCCATTTTTCCAAACCTTCGCTATGTGGTCAATAACATAATCAATGAAGGGTACAAATATTTTTTAAGAAGTAATTCAGATTCAGTTTCCGAATTTTTGGAACGAGATGGGCAATCATAACACTCAGTTACAAAAATTTTAGACATTTTGGAATGTTGTAAAAGGTCATTTGGAACAAGAAAATATTATTTACGTAAGAAAAACTTCATTTAATAAACTCAGTTAGCCAATAATCAATGCACCTATAGTATTTGTTCATAGCCTGTAATAAATAATGATACGCAAGACAGAATCTGGTGATTTCTGCATACCGTTAGAGGTAGTTTTCAGCTGAATTACGTGTAATAACTAATAGCATTTTCTGGAAAAATGACGTTGCAGAATGCCGCTACAAGATCTATGCTTACTTAAAACTAAATTTATATCTATTAACGTTTATTGATTAATTAAATGGTCCAGGATTTCACTATGTAGAGATGACTATATCTCTTGCATTTTTAACAGACTGAGAAAACGCTTAAGGAGATCTACTCTGCAAGCTGCTATATGAATAGATCTCAGTTCTATTACACTCAAGTCCATTAGCAGATTGTTTCCAGCTACAGAGAAAATAACTCCAAGCACAATAAACATACGCGTCTAACTTTTTTCAATATATTATAATACTATAGAAAATTATCAGGAATGCCTGATCCAGATCCACATTTTTCTATTCGCCCGGAATTCTGAACACCTGGTAAATAACAATGTCCTTGAAACAAGGAAGTTTGTCGTTCGTTACTTTAAACATTTTAATTACTTTAACAACTGTTGTTACAAAATCATAGGAAAATACGCCTGCAGTCAGCAGAATCAAGCAAAGAACGCTGACGATGGTCTTCATTATGCTCACAAATTGATCGTGGAAGTGAGCCATCACTGGCATACGTATTTCATCATACTCTTAAATTGTTCAATGTCATTTTCTAGTGAAACGACACATATGACCAGCTAAACGTCCAAAAAATTTTTTCCTGATAGGGATCCCAAACGCTCGAGCAGTACTCAAGAATAGGTCGTATTAGTGTTTTATAAGCGGTCTCCTTTACAGATGAACCACATCTTCCCAAAATTCTACCAATGAACCGATGACGACTATCTGCCTTCCTCACAACTGCCATTACATGCTTGTCTCACTTCATATCGCTCTGCAATGTTACGCCCAAATACTTAATCGACGTGACTGTGTCAAGCGCTACGTTACTAATGGAGTATTCAGACATTACAGGATTCTTTTTCCTATTCATCTGCATTAATTTACATTTACCTATATTTAGAGTTAGCTGCGATTCTTTACACCAATCACAAATCCTGTCCAAGTCATCTTGTATCCTCCTACAGTCACTCAACGACGACACCTTCCCGTAAACCACAGCATCATCAGCAAACAGCCGCACATTGCTATCCACCCTATCCAAAAGATCATTTATGTAGATAGAAAACAACAGCGGACCTACCACACTTCCCTGGGGCTCTCCAGATGATACCCTCACCTCCGATGAACACTCACCATGAAAGGACAACGTACTGGGTTCTATTACTTAAGAAGTCTTCGAGCCACTCACATACTTGGGAACCAATCCCATATGCTCGTACCTTAGTTAGAAGTCTGCAGTGGGGCACCGTGTCAAACGCTTTCCGGAAGCCAAGGAATATGGCATCCGTCTGATACCCTTCATCCATGGTTCCCAAGATGTCATGTGAAAAAAGGGCGAGTTGCGTTTCGCAGGAGCGATGCTTTCTACAGCCGTGCTGATGCGCGGACAGCAACTTCTCTGTCTCAAGGAAATTCATTATATTCTAACTGAGAATATGTTCGAGAATCCTGCAACAAACCGATGTTAAGGATATTGGTCTGCAATTTTGAGGATCCGTCCTTCTACCCTTTTTATATACAGGCGTCATCTGAGCTTTTTTCGAGTCGCTCGGGACTTTACGTTGGGCAAGAGATTCGCGATAAATGCAAGCTAAGTAAGGAGCCAATGCAGTAGAGAACTCTCTGTAAAACCGAATTGGAATCCCATCAGGACCTGGCGATTTAATTATTTTCAACCCATTCAGCTGCTTCACAACCCCAGGGATGTCTATCACTATGTCCTCCATACGGGAATCTGTACGAGACTCAAACGGCGGTATGTTTGTACGATCCTCCTGAGAGAAGGATTTCTCAAATGCTAGATTTAAAATTTCAGCTTTCGTTTTGCTGTCTTCCGTTGCCAGGCCAGACTGATCAGTGAGTCACTGGATGGAAGCCTTCGACCCGCTTACCGATTTTACGGAAGACCAGAATTCCCTCGGGTTTTCAGCAAGATCTTTTACTAAGGTATGACGGTGGTAGTGGTTGAATGCTTCGTGCATCGCTCTTTTTACAGCAGCACGAATCTCTACTAACTTTTGCCTGTCCTCATTCTCTCGATCTTTCTTGTACCGCGAGTGCAACTGCCTTTGCTTCCTGAGCATTCTCCGAATTGCGCTGTTAAACCACGGTGGGTCTTTTACGTCCGTAACCCATTTTTCGGCACATACTTGTCCAATGCGTGATTTACAATGAGTTTAAAATTTGCCCATAATTCTTCCAGGTCCATCGTACCGGAAGTATATGAAGTCGATTCATTTACTAAGTGGGATGCTAACAACTGCTTATCTGCTCTTTCTAGTAAGAATACTCTCCTAGCCTTGTTGGCCGACTTTCCCAGAAACGTCTGTACAAAATATCTAGACAGTGCGTAAATAACTCGAATATGTTTTGTTACATTTGTGAGGAATATAGAGTGAAAAGGCAAAGGTATATCCCGGCGGAGGTTCGAGTCTTCCCTCGGGCATGGGTGTGTGTGTTTGTCCTTAGGATAATTTGGGTTAAGTAGTGTGTACGTTTATGGACTGATGACCTTAGCAGTTAAGTCCCATAAGATTTCACACACATTTGAACATTTTGAGCAAAGGCATAACCTTATTCCTGTAGTTAAGAAGACATACGCGCTGTAATTTGGTTGCAGAGTTGGGGACCAAGATAGGCCTTTTGCTACATATCTTAGCTGTGGCACATGTGCAAGTAACCTGCGAAAGTCGTCGCAGTATTCTCGATCATCAGTGTCATTTATGGTACCAATGATGTGGTGCGAACAGAAGGATTATGCCACCGACTGCTATTTTTGGTTCACCAAAGTGAAAGGATATTATGCAAAATCGAAACATGCTCTTCAGTATCCAGACCTGCTCTCAGCCATGCGACCTGGTCCTCATGATGCTTCTCCACCTCCTAAGCCACCAGGTGATTGGCCCATTGATGAACAACGTGGAGAGATGCTGTCCGACAGTAGAGGGCACGAAACAACAGCAGCAACAACCAGCAGAGAGGGGGTTGATCCAGATCCGGACTATCTATCACCAAGATCAGCACCATCTCATCACAATACGGAGGGACAACTTCATGACCTCAGTAGGGATTTGAAATTGTCAAAGGCACAGTCTGAGTTACTGGCTTAGCGATTGCAAGGCTGGAATTTCCTCGCCCAGAGTGTTTAAGTGATTTCATGTAGGAAGCACCAGAGTGAATTTCAAATCCTTTTCTCTTCCTCTGAGTATGTGTACGGTAGCCGAAAGATTTACACATCATGAGAAACAGCTGTGTGTTTAGATGTTGGCTATTATGAGCGTCTTCACGTTGCTGGATACATGAATGATATGTTAATCTTCGACCATTACAGATGGTATTGGGAGTAGACAAGAGACAGTGTTCAGAATCTTAATTATTATATGTCTCCGTCCACTTTTTGTTTAACACGTGTCACCGTGAAAGTAAAGAAAATTTGAAACTGAAGAGCTGTTTGTATGAATGCAAAGGAAAACCACAAACTCATGTGACTGCGATTTATTTCTGTGTCCTTAAAGGAATCTTAACATAATTTCATTTTAAAGTAACCTTTTCTTCATTTGCAAATATGTCACTAAAAGGTATCTTCGCAGTTTTAATGCAAAAAATGGTTCAGATGGCCCTACACACTATGGGACTTAACATCTGAGGTCATCAGTACCCTAGACTTAGTACTACTTAAAAACTAACCTAAGGACCTCACACTCATCCATGCCCGAGACAGGATTCGAATCTGCGACCGTAGCAGCAGCGCGGAACCGGACTGACGCGCCTAGAACCGCTCGGCCACAGCGCCCGGCAGTTTTGATGCAAGTAGTGACACTACTGCACTGTCTCTGCTAATGCATTGGCAGAGATCTGTATTCTTTTTAACATAACAAAAGTCTTATTTGCCAAAGCAGCCTAAAGTAAATAATAAGGCAGTTAGGTGCGCGGTGATCTATTTCGGGATCATACAGTGCAGCACATCGTATTTTTACAACTGAACACGACAGAGCAGAGCTGAGTTATTCGTGAAGATAAGAAACAACTGTCGGACCTAAACGAACTTTCTGAGGTGGAATTAGCAATTGTAATCATTTGCATTTTCGTGTGAAGAGCTGATATATTTTCTAACGGGACGCAGTTTCAATACTCAACAATTAGCCAATCTGTTGTGATTAATGACGAAGCCATCCAGTGTACTTTTGATTGCCATTCAGTCACATTTACAGATAATCATGTTCATTTTAGAGTAACTAAGCACCACACGTTTCGAAATTAATTTTCATAGTTAATGTCCGTATTCAAATGCAGGTCAACGGCTACACTAGATCAAAGTACGTGTGCAACGCAGTAGTAGAAAGTTAAATCACACAGTTTTAACTTAACAGTTTCTTCGGAGCACTGCATCATGTACACAGCGGTGAGGAGTGGAGGCTCTATATTGTTTAAAAAAATGGCTCTAAGCTCTATGGGACTTAACATCTGAGGTCATCAGTCCCCTAGACTTAGAACCACTTAAACCTAACTAATCTAAGGACATCACACACATCCATGCCCGAGGCAGGATTCGAAACTGCGACCGTAGAAGCAGCTCGGTTCCGGACTGAAGCGCCTAGAACCGCTCCGCCACAGCCGCCGGCTATATTTTTTCCACGAAATCAAGTTAAAGGCTTTTCTCCTTCATAATGGTGGTAAATATCCCTCAGTTTCAATCGGATACCCGGTTAAGAGGAAAGAGACTTATGAAACTATGCGAGTTCTGCTCAATTGCTTATACTATTGCACATATAACTGGCAAATGTATGAAAGTAATAGGGCTATTAACAGGTATGCAGCCAGTTTGCAGGAAGTACCGTAGCTTTCTGTGCGAGTGAGACAATCGCAACAGGAATGAACATTACGTACCTATAGAGAGCCCTAAGCAAACGCCTGCATTCCAGGTAAAATGAGTGTGTCTTTTGAGACATTAGTAATCTCTGAAGAAGTTATCTCCCACTCTCGCATATTAAAATGAGGTTAATGAAGATACTGGTAAAAGAGCTAGACAGAGAAAGGAAATCTTCTGCACATCCGAAGATAAAGTTTCCCAATATCAGCGGTGCAATGATTAAAGAGGAGTTATTTACTGGTCACCAAATACGACAAATTTCAGCAGCTAGTTAAGTGACGCTGAAAAAGAAGCATGCAATTCCTTCAAGTCGCTGTGTGCTTGCTTTCTTGAAAGTCACAAATCGGATGACTATAAAGGGATTGCGAATAACGTGATAAGATTCTCCAACGTATGAAGTGGCCTATGTCACCAAAGTTATATTTCCTTTACTGCCTTTTTTACTTTTTCCCTCAGAACTTGGCGGATACAGGTGACGAACACGAGGAGCGTTTCCACCACGCTACTTCAGCAATCGAAAAGTGCTTTGTGCGGCGATGGAGGGGCACCATGCTGGTAGAAAATCGTTGTTCATTAGCTGGAGACACTGCAGAACGTGAATACAAAATAAAATGACCAAAAATGTCCATGTAAACTAATCCCTGTCTGAAGTATGTCTTTCCAAAGTTTCAAAATTATGTATTTTTCATATGCAATAAAACCTATAGTTTTGTAAAACGATATTATAGGAAATTTTTAGTTTCAGATCCGTATTTCTCACACTCATGAAAATGAGAAACCATTATTTTATCCATACAGCCGACAAAAAGTTAAAATGTGGTGTACAGTGATAATCAGTAAGTGAAATCACGTTGAGAGGAAGTATTATCAAAAACCAATTGCAGGTTAAAAACATTTTGAAACAGATTCTGTTGGAAACTAACACAAATTTTCATTGCCGATAGAGGGTAAATTGTTAAGACAATAAAGATACACAATTTATTAGCAAAGTTCCTTTTCAAGGTGAAAGATGGTTCATGACTGACTAAATATGGTTTAACGTCAACAAGTTATGTAACTAATTTTAAAAATACACTTGGCGACAAGTATTGGGGACAGCGATTTGCACATATACAGACGGCGGTAACATCGCATACACAAGGTACAAAAGAGCAGTGCATTAGTGGAGCTGTTATTTCTACTCAGGTGATTCATGAGAAAAGGTTTCCAACGTGATTTTCGCCGCACGACGGAAATTAACAATCTTAGAACGCGGAATGATTGTTGGATCTAGACGCGCAGAACATGGCGTTAATGGGCTATGGCAGCAGACGACCGACGCGAGTGCCTTTGCTAACAGCACGACATCGCCGGCAGCGCCTCTCCTAGGCTCGCGACCATATCGCTTTGACCCCAGACTACTGGAAAACTGTAGCATGGGGGTCCCGATTTCAGTTTTTAAGGGCTGATAATAGTATTTGAGTGTGGCGCCTACGAGGCCATAGCCCCAAGTTGTCAACAAGACACTGTAGAAGCCGGTGGTGGCACCATAATGGTGTGGACTGTGTTTACATAGAGTGACTGGGTCCTTTGGTTCAACTGAACTACTTGGAAACTATTTACAGAAATTCATGGACTTCACATTTCCACCCCCAACGATGGAATTTTTGTGGATGACAATGCGCCTTCTCACCCTGCCTGGTCTGATGAACATTCTGGCCAATTCGAGCGAATGATTTGGCCACGCAGTCTACCCGACATGAATCCCACCGGACATTTATGGCACATAATCCAGAGGTTGTTTCGTGCACAGAATCCTGCACCGACAACACTTTCGCAATTATGGACTGCTCTAGAGTTGGCATGGCTTAACGTTTCTGCAGAAGACTTCCGACTACTTGTTGAGTCCATGCCACGTCGAAATGTTGCAGTGCACGACACATAAGGAGGTCGGACACGATATTAAGTGGTATCCCATGACTTTTGTCACCTCAGTGCCTGCAGAACCTAGCCACCATAAAAACCTGAAACTGAAGAATTGACACGTTCTTAACATAAATTTAATATGTTACGCAGCACTTAAATATTTAGCATTCGTAATATCTAAAAACATTGCACAAAACACAACTTCATGTGTCACAACAATGGAGACAGTAGGAATTGCCGGAATCCGCTTGTGGCGGTCTTTACTGCGCGTTCCTGCGTGTGATTCTAAAATAAGCCACTAGCTTGAAACACCGATCAGGAAACATCATTTGTTCCTAGGTTCACTATCCTCCAGGCACAACGTTACCTAAATAAATAACGAGGTGGAAGAATATCGGAAACATTATTACGGGAAATGATTTCTGTTGTACCACCTACATCTATTTTTGTATTTGCGTTTTTATATGTTACGTAACTCCTCCCACGAAGTGTTCGCACTAGTGAGCAGTTGCAGACCACACTTTACTAGATTCTGTGGTACACCAGTCATTTCTTATGACAACACATGACAATATACAATGATATGTATATTTACGAACAGATAAAATAGCCACAAATCACACACAATTTAATTTACTATAAACCGTTTCGCTTTTCAGAGGCGAAAATCATCATATCTGTGGACAGCGACATCGTATAAAGTTAATAACTACACGTTATCTTACATTGCGATAAATTACAATCATTAGCTTGGTGGCAATGAGTTAGCTAGTTTCACTGTTGGTACTGAGCAGTAGTTTCAACCCCCAATGTTGTAGTGTGCATACACTGGTGATGTCCGCTGTGTGTGTGTGTGTGTGTGTGTGTGTATTTTCGTGTTTGTGTAAAATACTCTTACTCGAGAATGAACATTCCTTAAGCTCCGAATATTCTCTTCGTGGCCAGTTTTTAGAGAGTGCAGCCAGAAACAAACGGATAACAGCACACGCAGAGAACAAACAGATATTATTCCCACGCAGTGAAGAACAGACTGTCATCCTTCCCACGCTCCAGCCCTGAATGGAACGGAGACAAGCAATAATTAAGGCAAAATAAACAGCACACACTGTCACTCGCTTACACGTTATTCACAGAGTGTATTATATGTAGCTGTAGAATACGCATTGTGTTGTTTGTATTGTTGTTCCAGTATGACGTAAATATTTATTAAAAACATGAACGTTCCAGCATCAGGTGCCACAGAATAAAATACCACGTGTCATGTCACCTGTAGTTCTTCACCCGAATGCCTCCGTCACGAGAAATACAGCTGGAAAGCGGTTGTCATATCCGAGCTTCACCTGACAGAAAAAAATATACGAATCCCATACAAACCATACTCTGTCAGTTAAGTACAACGTAGGGAATATCGGTAACGTAGTATTTTCTGAGATCGATAAAAAAAATTTTATTTAGTTTTGAGTTAAATTTTGTGAGAAATCGGACTTCGTATGTACCGCCCTGCAACATCACTGGCTTTACACACTTTCTTTAGTAAGCTTATTAGATCCACGGCCTATCCTGAAATAACGTATTAGTGATTCAGCCGGGAAAAGCTGTTTAAGAGACAGATTGCACACACGTGTCAGAACAGTGCTTAAATTGTTATGTTGCGTTACAGAAGAGAGAATTCATTCTATCAGTTCTATCAGGTCTGACTGAAGCTACTAAATATAACGAGTTTTTTGCCAAAATGTCTATTCTGTGTTCTCACTTTAGTAATACACATGCTGCTATCATTTCCACAGTAATACACAGTTCCAAAATAAAAGCAGTACATGATCGCGGAGACTTCTATTCCATTAGACTTCTATCCCATTCATTCACATAGCACATTCGTCCACTAGTAACCAGCATAAGTATAGAACTCGCGACCTGCTGTCCGAAGTACAATAACTTTAACCAGTCAGTAAATGGCGGGAGATTCACACTACGCTTATCAATTTAGTATGTTCTCTCAGTACTATACGATTCATCATTATTTAGTTGTTGTTGTTGTTGTGGTCTTCAGTCCTGAGACTGGTTTGATGCAGCTCTCCATGCTACATTATTTAGTAACATGAAGTTTTCAATTACGAATGTATAGTATCTATGCCACGCGAAATATTGTAAGCCACCTGAAGAAACTCATAGTTTTCTCTAAAAGTTCAGAACTTTCGTGAAGATCATGTACAAGACAACAGATTTAGAATTACTCATATTCTTATGAAATTCAAATTAGATTTTTATAAAATTACTAGAGCACCGCACAATACGTCTTCAATGTCGACTCATCTCTACTGCTTCCAGAACGCGAGGTCTTCCATCTCTCTGACATACTGGAACATACAGCAGCCAGTCAGCTCCACAGATTCTTGTAGACGGTGCGTTAGTTTCCTCACTTGACCAATCCACAACTTCTCATTTACTTTGATCACGTTCGAAACCACATATTTTCCTGAAAGGAAGTAAGGTATCAAAATGGCTAATTTACAGCAAGCATTTCATGCTACGTACATGAGTGACTGTGCGACATAGCCGACCATCTATATAGGTTGCAGAGCTTCCCAGGAGGAATTTTCAATATTCAGGGATATGACAGGAACAACCATTCGAAGCAAAAAACTTCAGTAAACATAGGCTCTAAAATGCATACCTGAGGGACTGACCCCTTCATCTTCGATACTGTGAAACAAATCTCTCCTACTGCAAGTTCTTTCCATTCCACATTATGAGAGATGGTAGTATGGATCGAAACATGAAATAAATGTCCAATAAACATGGGCTCTAAAGTGCATACCTTAAGGCCTATAAAAAGTGATTCTTCTTCAGTACTGTGAAACGTATCTCTTTTTACAGCCACAGTTTTCTGGACTGTTTCCCTTTCGACGATTTTTTTAATTCCCTAACTTAAGCAGCAACACAAGATTGATGCATTAAAAATGTTTGCTGGGTGATGGAAGAGGGGTAACAAGTGGGGAAAAATCATGTTATTAATGTTTGTGAAATGTACGCTGAAGAGCCAAAGAAACTGGTACACCTCCCCAATATTGTGTATGGCCCCCACGAGCACGCAGAAGTACCGAAATACGACGTGGCATGGACCCGACTGATGTCTGAAGTAGTTCTTGAGGGAATTGACACCATGAATCCTGCAGGGCTGTCCATATATCCGTAGAGTACGAAGTGGCGGAGATCTCTTCTGTACAGCACGTTGTAAGGCTTCCCAGCTATGCTCAATAATGTCCATGTCTGGAGAGTCTTGTCGCCAGCGGAAGTGTTTACACTCAAAACAGTGTTTCTGGAGCTATTCTGTAGCAATTCTGGACTTGAGGGGTGTCTCATTCTCCTGCTGGAATTGCCCAAGTCCGTCGGAGTGCACAATGGATATGAATGCATGCAAGAGATCAGACAGATTGCTTACGTACATGTCACCTATCAGAGACGTATCTAGACGTATCATGGGTCCCATATAACTCCAACTGCACATTGTGCCCCAAACCAGTACAGAGCCTCCACCAGCTTGAACAGTCCCCTGCTGATATGCAGGCTTCTTGGATTCCTGATGTTGTCTCCATACCAGTACGTGTCCATCCGCTCGACACAATTTGAAACGAGACTCGACTGAGCAGGCAGCATGTTTCCAGTCATCCACAGTCCAACGTCGGTGTTGACGGGCCCAGGCGAGACGTAAATCTTTGTGTCGTGCAGTCATCTAGGGTACACGAGTACGCCTTCGGCTCCAAAAGCCCATATCGATGGAGTTTAGATGAATGGTTCGCACACTGACACATGTTAATGGCCCAGCATTGAAATCTGCAGCAAATTTCGGAAGGGTTTCACTCCTGTTACGTTGAACGATTCTCTTCAGTTGTCGTTGATACCGTTCTTGCAGGATCTTTTTCTGGCCGCAGCGATGTCGGAAATTTGATGTTTTACCGGATTCCTGATATTCACGGTACACTCGTGAAATGATCTTACGGAAATATCCCCAGTTCATCGTTACCACAGAGATGCTGTGCCCCTCGCTCTTGCGCCGAACACGTTCAAACTCACTTCAATCTTGATAACCTGTCATTGTAGCAGCAGTAACCGATCTAACAACTGCCCCAGACACTTGTTGTCTTATATAGGCGTTGTCTACCGCAGCGCTGTATGCTGCCTTTTTACATATCTCTGTATTTGAATACACATGCCTACACTAGTTTCTTCGGCCCTTCAGTGTATGTTGCATATGTACGAGACGATAGGCAGCTTCACGTTTTGTAGAACAGTGTACCCAGCTGACTCGATGCAGTAGAGGCCCAAAGCAAA
Source organism: Schistocerca americana (assembly GCF_021461395.2). NCBI lineage: Eukaryota > Metazoa > Arthropoda > Insecta > Orthoptera > Acrididae > Schistocerca > Schistocerca americana. The sequence continues at coordinate 759,142,377 of NC_060121.1, read as the reverse complement.
TGCAAGGAGCAATCGGTCGTACAAAATCTAGCTACTGCTGTTTTTTTTTTCAGAATGAAGAACGATATGTTACTGTATTAGAGTCAGTCTTGGAATTGCGTCCATACGTGACCCATGTAACTCATTTACATTCATCATGCCAGCGTATTAGACATTAATGGAAGCTGAAATACAGATAAAGACAGACGGAGAATACAAGGCGGAATAATTGTACATGTGATATCGAGGAAGGTGGCGCAATGGTCTAAACACTTGACTCGCATTCTGGAGGACAACGGTTCAGAGGCGTGTCCGGTCATCTAGATTTAGGTTTTTCGTGATTTCTCTAAATCTTTCCAGGCAAACGCTGGGATCGTTCCTTTGAAAGGACATGGTTGATTTCTTTCCCAGCATTAAAACAATCCGAGCTTGTGCTCCATTTATGACGATACCGACGTCGATGAGACATAAAAACCCTAATCTTGCTTCCTTCTCAACTTTTTTCAACACGTTCTTCTTAGGTTTCTTACTTGTTTGTCTGCCCGTTCAGTACAAATTTTGCATTTGTTTTTAAACTGATTTCTAGCTCATGTAGAGGCTTGAAATTTTAAGCATAACTCAGAATTGGATGTAGATATTAACTTGCTTTCTTGCCAGTATGTTTGACAGGGGTTAAAAAGGTTGATAACGCATCACAGCTAGGCCGCACTTCATGACCTGATAGTACTGGAATGCGTTTGCAGGAGTATGAGTGCAGATGGGTGCCAATGAGCAGAGAGAGGATGTGGAGGAAATGAATGGTGAGGGGGAGGCGGGTTGCGGGGGCAGAGGCATAGTGCAGGAGGAGATGGACAGATAGATGTGGGAGGACGATATGGACAGAGAGGAAGAGTAGGAGATGAACAGAGAAAGTGTGCAGGGGTAGATAGACAGAGGGCGGAAGAGATGACACAGAGAGAGGCAGAGGGAGAGACAGAGGAAGCAAATTAGAGGCAATGGACAAAGATAGGGGAGAGGAGATGGGCAGTGAGAGGAGAGAGGAGAAGAACGATAGGGAGAGGAGGAGGGCGGAGATGTGTCCAAATATATGTGGCATACACATATAAATGCGAAGCCACAGATATGAAGTTAGTATTGAAGCAGAAATCTTATAAAAATCACAGAAAATTAATTTTGTTTGTTTCAGTATTTTATTTTTTAGGAAAATAACAATTGAATAGATTCATATGTTATTAGTAGGATCTTACAACACTATCCTGTTTCAGATACTATCGGGTGTAAATTACTGAAATACAATTGAAATTTTACACTTCTCTCTGTTATAATCCCATCAATATGTTTACAATCCATCGAAAAATTTCACACACGCACGAATAAAAAACAGAAAATAATTATTTACTAAAAATAATTTTTTAATAGACCATGTTATTAAATCAGACTAAAAACTATAAATTAATTTCTCCTACCCACATACAGATTCGAAACCCTTTATAAACAATTCTGAAGATATGTAATTGTGAATTTTTAGTAGCTATGTAAATACTTGTAAGAATTAAAATGAAAAGCGTGGGGCTGCTGAAGTACATAACTAATGCATGATTAGTTCGACTCTTAACTATTATCTATTGCATGCACTCCATGTTTTTCTCTGTAAATCTTACAAGTATTTACATAGCTATTAAAAATTTGCCAACAATAATTTTCATAATTATGTGTGGGATTAGGAATCTTTATGGGGTTAGGAGAAATTGTTTTATACCTTTCAATCCGATTTGAAAATGTATTATATTAAACACCTATTTGTACTTAAATAATTGAGAGAAAATTATTCTTTACTTGTGGTGGAACTGTTCTATGACGGTAACGGCGAACTTTATTGTAGAAAGAACGTGAGAATTGAAAGTCAGATATAAATTTAGGATCCCATTAAGACTAAGTACTGGACCAGTCACTGTACATGGAGATTTTTCTCTTAGATCCATTTTTACAAACGGTTCACCCAAACCAGAATAGCAGAACTGGTATTATATGAAGTGAGGACTCAGAAACTGGAGGTTGGGACAGTTGACTTTAAGCCCAATCATTCATACCCATAATCATATAACACCCGCAACAGTTACACAATACGATCCGTTCAAATTATTACCACACTTCAAGATTCATACATCACGCGTGATACGTGATCAAAAGCATCCGGACACAAGCATGTCGTCCAGAATTCGTCAACGTACAGTGTGTCCACAACAAAAGTACCAGTTTCAAGACGTTGTAGAAAGAGAACCACTGCTTAGAATGACTTTAAATTTGAACAGCGTGTTATTGACTGGGGGGGGGGGGGGGGCGGGGGGAGGAATATCATGCAACAAAAACAAAATTAACAAAAATTTGACCAATAATGGCGCTGTAAGCTCCAGAATATGCACAGCAACAGACGCGCGGCACACAGCTGTTCCTCAGTGTGCATCCGAGACGCCCAAAATGACTGTGTCCATGAAGGATCGCATGCAGCTAGTAAAGCTCTTTTACAAAAACGGTGACTGCGAGCCAGTAGCCCTACAGAAGTCCAGAACGCTCAAGGATATGAAAATAGGTACTGTTCTAACATCTTCTATGGGTCTGGAGAAAATGAATACAAAATTTTGAAAAACAGGTTCTTTTGAAGTGCAATGTGGTAGAGGGAGGAAATCAGTTGATCCGACGTCTGCCGAATATGTGCCCACAGCGCTGCAAGAGGGGTCGAGCGGTGGTTTGCAAACATGCAGTGTAAGAGGAATTCCCCAAACTTCGGACATGACTGCGAGCACGGTACATAAAATCCTACGAAACATCCTGCGTTGCTACCCATACAAAATTACCAATGTTCAGAAGTTGCTTCCTGCTGACCTACCAGCAAGACGAACATTCCCTCTGGGATTTCTTTCTCACATGAAAGTGGACAACGAGTGGCCATAGAACATTCTGTGGAGAGACGAAGCCCAATTCCATCTTCAAGGACATGTCACTAAGCAGGATTGGAGAATATGGGAACGGAAAATTCGCACGCACCTCAACCGACGCCATTTCATTCTGCAACGTGTGTGTGTGGGGCTGGTTGACGACTCATTTATCGTAGGGCCGTATTTTTTCGAGGAGATGAGTCCTGCGAGTCTTGTTTCCTGTATCATCACTTGTAAACGCTACTATAGTCTTTTGTGCACCTACGTCATTCCATCCCTTCAACAGCGTGGATGTGTGGGTAGGATCGTTTTTATGCAAGACGGCGCTGATCTGCATGTTGCACAGGCCGTGAAGCGGCTGCTGCAGAGGCATTTCAGAAATGCTGGAGTTATCAGCCGTCATTTCCCTACAGCCTGGCAGTCCTGATCACTCGATCTTAGCCCGTGTGACTTCTACAAAATGGTTCAAATGGCTCTAAGCACTATGGGACTTAACATCTGAGGTTATCAGTCCCCTAGACTTATAACTACTTAAACCTAACTAACCTAAGGACAGCACACACATCCATACCCGAGGCAGGATTCGAACCTGCGACCGTAGCAGTAGCGCGGTTCCGGACTGAAGCACCTTGAGCCACTCGAACACAACGGCCGGAAATGTGACTTCTGCCTGTGAGGTCATCTGAAAAATGTTGTGTTCAGTCCTCCATTTACGATCGTAGCTGAATTGACAGGAAGCATTCCGCAATGCATTCTGAACGTGACCTCGAGACACTTCTATCTGTTGTGGAACATGCTGTTCCAACTTGTGGATAAAATACCTGGACAGTATACTGGGCATGTCTTGCGCCAGTCTCCTGGCAGTTAAAAACCTAAGTCATTTTGATTTTTGTGCGTTTCTTGGCCCCAGAACAATTAAAAACCGAAATCGTTTTGCAGTTCATGAAATTTTTGATCTCAGAGCAATTAAAGCCCGTTTTTTCCCATTCGATACGGTACAACTTAGCCGTGGTGAATGGGGTTACCTAATTAGCATTGCCACAACTGTTGACTGCAGAATTTGTGCAGTCTTGCACATTGAACAATACCGACGATGTAAAATGCAACTCAAACCATAGCCGTCGTATTGCGATTCGTCTGTTATTTATAGCCGACCCCATTTAAAATTAAGACGCTTAGAGCACCATCTATTAATAAAATTGGAGTTAAAGTTCTTTTTTATTCTTCGACTTTTTCCTCTGCGTCCATACATTTCTGTTCAAATTTGACATCATTCTGAGCAGTGGTTCCCTTTCTACTGCGTTCTTAAACTGGACCTTTAATTATGGACACCGTGTATATCACGTAACGCGAACCCGCCAGTATAAAACGAGGGGGAGAGTATTCTGATGACAGAGAGAATCAGTAACAGCAGAATGGATCGGTTAGGACAGCTCACTGACTTTGAACGTGGACTAGTTGTTGGACATCACCTGTGTAACAAACCCGTCAACGACATTTCAGCCCTTCTAAAGTGGCATAAGTCAACTGTTGGCGATGTGACTGTGAAGTGAAAACGAGAAGCAACGACCACGACTAAACCAGTACTAAGCAGACATCAAGTACGGACGGATAGGAACCGTTGAGCAATGCGGAGGGCGACTGTAAGAAACCATATCAAACCAGCAGGAGGAGTCTTTCGTGAGTTTTGAAGTGCAGCCAGCAGTCCAGTGAGCACGTATACTACGAGTAGGGAGTTAAAGTGCAAAACAACGCTTAAGGGGATGTAAAGACAGTCGCCACTAGACACTGGATGACTGAAAATGAGTGATTTAGAGCGATGAATCACTCTATATTCTGTGACGATCTGATGGAAGAGTGTTGGTTTAGCGAAAGCCTGGAGAACGTTAACTGCCCTCAGTATTAGTGCCAAAAGTGTGGAGGAGTTTATGTTACTGTATTAGGGTGTTGTTGTGATTATGGTGTGGTCCCCTTTATTGCGCTTCAGAAAACGCTAAAAGCGGAAGGATATGAACACATTTTACAGCATTTACTACTGCGTACAGTAGAGGAACATTTCGAAGACGGTCACTGTCGTGAAAAAGTATCCTCTGTCAAAAAATGGTCTGTGGGCTTCAATATTCCTGAAATAGATAGGCCTGCCTAGGTTTTCGAAGTGGTCCGAATGGTACTCTTTTCGGATGAGTTGTAACGTCGACTTCACTCCAGACCCCATCGTCCAACATCAATACCTTCACTGGTTTCAGTTCTTGAGGAAGAATGGTCTGCCATTCCTCCAGAGACATTCAGATACTTAACTGGAAGTGTCCCCAGCAGAGTTAAAGATGTCATAAAGGCGAAGGGTGGATGCATCGCATATTAAGGTCGACTCATAGACATCCGGATACTTTTGAACAGATATTGTACATGCTGAATTCACCTCTCACTCACTCTGACAGCATAATAAATGAAAATAACAATGTGAAGCAACTGAAAATAGTAATTATTGATCAAAACGGAAAACATTGCATAAGATACATTTTATGAACAAAATTCTGATTAATTAATAATTGAGCAATAAAAGTTTAGTTTAAAAATTACTTTCTGAGACATTCACGAAAACACATTAAATGTCAGGAGCAGCAGAGGCTGAAAATACCGCTTCAGTTGTAAATTATTTTCACACGAACGGTTTCGGACTGTTTTAAGCCCATCCTCAGGTGTCGTACTGGAAATAGCATAAGACAGGAGATAATTTTCACACGCCGCAACACACATAAAAAACTAAAAACAAATCTTTTTCTAAAAAGTTTTAAAATTTTTAAAAAACATTTCGAAACCGCCCGTTAGGCTAGGTGCTGTGAAACATATGTCAATGCGAAAGTGGTACCATACAGTACTACGGACGACTGCCTGGGTCGGGAATATATGCAAATGATATCACGACACTTAACGCTGTGCTGTGGTGCCCCAGCGCCGCGTGTACCAGGCCCGTTGTGCTTGCTGCCTATGAGTGTAGATCAGGGAGTAGCGGATGCGAACGAGGAGGCAAATTGGTAACCCAGAGTGACAAAAGCGCTGCCATCTATTGACGGAGGGAAGAACGCTCGGCCACTAGCCCCACTAAATTCAAGTTGTGAACGGCCGGGCGGCGTGTGAAAATTATCTCCCGTCTTTTGCTATTTCCAGTACGACACCTGAGGATGGGCTTATAACAATATTCCTGAAATAGATAGGCCTGCCTCTGCTATAATGCTCAGTTGCGGATGTTCTTCCAACAGGATTGTTTGAAATGTCAGGAAGTTATTTATAACAGGCAGTCATAAAATCAAGGTTTTTGGAAAGTATGCATGTATCAGAAATTATTTCAGTTTTAGAATTGAAATTGTACAGGAGTTAACTACGAAAGGTGGGAGTCAATCCACCTGTCATGTGACGTGTTTTTGTCAATTTCTGCAGAGTTTCTTTTCTCTACGAGTGTTTTCGCACATTATTATCATGCCAGAGGGGATCAGGCTGTTTACCGAATTTGTTGATTTTATCTTCATTTTTATTGCGTTTGATATTCAGCCGTCTACATCTACATCTACATCCATACTCCGCAAGCCACCTGACGGTGTGTGGCGGAGGGTACCCTGAGTACCTCTATCGGTTCTCCCTTCTATTCCAGTCTCGTATTGTTCGTGGAAAGAAGGATTGTCGGTATGCTTCTGTGTGGGCTCTAATCTCTTTGATTTTATCCTCATCGTCTCTTCGCGAGATATACGTAGGAGGGAGCAATATACTGCTTGACTCTTCGGTGAAGGTATGTTCTCGAAACTTTAACAAAAGCCCGTACCGATCTACTGAACGTCTCTCCTGCAGAGTCTTCCATGTACATTTAACGACCTGTCCTAAACATGGACGTTTACTAGACTGTATGAATGTGGGGGTAATTGCAAATTCAACAGGAATTCAGGTGAAATTTCATGGTTCAGCTTTGTACAGAACCTGGAAACGGCCGTCGACTTTAATTTTTTCGAAACTGGCTTGGGGAGCCAGTTTCTCGTGGCGTCTGCCTCACGATTGGTTCCCTTAGGCTCATGTACAGGCACCTGTTCAAATTTTGGACATCGAACCAATGGAAAATTTTGAGCTGTTTCTCTTATCACGTGAGTGGAGGAGGCGTCTTCTAGACTGCTCATTTCGTCCCCTCCAAGTTGTTTCCACTTCTGTCTACGTTGGCGAGACAAGTTAGATTTTGTGCAGAGTGTGTCAGTCGCTGTGCCCGGGTCTGATGAGTGTGATTTGCCTCTTCCGTGCGCACTTGGAACATGATTTCGGATAGGGTTAGTTCAGTCTATCGTTTAGGTGCTTTCCATAATTTTGAATGTCTTTTCTCAGAAGCATATAGTCTTCTAGCGAATGGTCACTTGCTGTCGTTAAACTAGATTTAGATGGGGCTGACTTTTATTCTTTATGTGGACATGTTTTCACCCCATGAACCGTGATCGCTGTTAAATTTCTTCCTTTCTGTTGCGAGTCGCAAGCCAGTTATAACGACTCACTCTTTACTAGAAGATGGTGCGTTTTGACTTCGGTTATTCTTTAAATTTTTGAATCTTTGCGTGTGAGCACATGAGCGTCCATGTTTCGTTCCTTAGTTAACCTAATCCTTACTGAATAATGATGATGAATTTAATGAAATACAGTTTGCCCTTAAAGAACCATATTGTCACTCCCTTTTGTAAATAGATGCCAATTTCTAGTCAGTGTAATTCATTAAACTTTTCCCTATTGTGCATACCAGCTCGCCATTCCTCCTCCTATGGCAACTAACCTCATTTACACTGTCAGAGAAAGATACTAGGAAGCATTTAGTGAAGTTCGTTATCCGATTGGTCTATCTGAACTTCGGTAGTTAAATTTATGTTGCGCGTTTTCTTTGTGATAGAGTCAAGGGCCAAAGTCAGTTAATGCCTATGTGGCTTCAGAAGGCTTGGCATTCGTTAGATGTTAGGGAATGATAATCACTGTTTTGTTCAGTAGGAATCTCAGGGCTACAAAGATGTCCATGTTACATTGGCAAAAGTTCGTCCCAACGGAGATCCAACTACCAATATCCAGACGTTTTGATTATTTTACAAACAGCGGGAGGATTTTAACTATAATTATCCTGAAAGGCTACATAAAAGTCATAGCGACCTGCATGGAGGAACTGACTTTATTATTCCAAATTTTGCCGTGTGATTTATGTGTTATGCTAAACTTACCATCTGCGGGAGCAGGAACGGCAGATGGCAACGTTCTAGTGTTCGAATTCCTTCTGTGGGGCATCGGGCAACTGAAAGCCAGTAAGAAGGTACTTACCGCTTCCCAATCGTCAATGCATATCACTACGGCACAACCTCTCCCACTTCCACAAAACTAATCTCGTCTCCCTCTCCCTCCCCATCCCACACACACTTAGCCCATCCTGGGTATTCTCGTGCTTCTTTACGCAATAAATATGATTTTTAGGTGATCTTATTGGGAATATAAGCCAGTTATTAATACAACCAGTGACAAATAAAACTAGTTACGGGTGAAAATTTGAAAGGTGAATACTTCGTGATGCTTTCCCGGATACATGAGAGAGATATTTCTACGATAATATATAACGTAGTTATTGTCTTGGTCTATCATTTGCAAATGGTATTTTGCACTTTATAAATGAGATGAACACAGATATTTCAAAAAGAACTAATTAGCAAATTTTATTAAGATGAGGAAATTGAATTGTACAGGCACTCACGTTTGGCCTAAACTTCCCAAAACATTTGCTTTCGTGTTGTCTAACTTTCAGTTTTTAGCTCGTTCTCCAGTATACAGATATTCCTATCAAAGACCTAATTACGGCGTTATGGCAAACAAACAAAAGAAAGTTAGACTTATATGCTCTTTTGACGTCGATATCATTGATAATGTAACACTTGGAACTGAACATATTATACAAGGAAATTGGCCGTTGTCATTTTAAGAAACTGTCTCGGTTTAATGAAACCATGAAGTATCTAAATGGCTGGGCTGGGGTTACGAAACCGGTCATTCTGTAACATGAATTTCATTTTTGTCATCCGACATCTCGCTCGGTCAAGCACATACTTAATATCCGATGGCTTTACATTTTTATGACTTCCTTCACCAGACAACAAAACAGGGAGTTGTGATCTAATTGTCCAAATCAATTCAGCATACTTAATAATTATTTATTTATGTATTCGAACAGCCATTTTCCGCAGAATGTTAAAACAATATTTCAATTCTTGCTCCATGAATTCTTCTTCTTCTTCCTCCTCTTCATCCACATTCGTTTCATATCTTCTGATTTCTGCTTCCAGACCTGTTCGATGTTTTGAAACTTCTTTCCGTTTCTTTCTTGCTCGTCCCTGAAGAAAACTTTCTAAATTTTGTAATTAAATAAATTCTTGTTATGTGTCTACATTATATTGATATTAGCTTCTTTGAGGTCACTTAGTGTCAATGGAAACCATGATTTTCTTTTCAGCTATATAATTTTACTAAAAATTTGCTTCGTCAGTCTTTCTTCGTCCATTCTATCCAAACGCCTGAAGAACGACATTCTTCTTTTGCTCATGGTGTGGATAATGTTCTCTAGATGTTTGTAGATTTCTTTGTCAGGTTATGGCCTGTCGTACTCAGTTGTCTATGGGGCAAGTATGGTTCTAACCAGTCTTCTTTCTGTTTTCGTTATTTTTGTGCCATCTTTCCACAGTAGTTTCAGAGCCATACAGTGCCTTCTTCTATTGTACGTTTCTAGTGTTCTGGAATGCAACGTTCGTCTTATTTGTTCTTATCTCAGAAATATCCTTTTCACTGCTTTTCATCCTTAGCCACTCACTTAAAGCCAACCGGTGTGACCGTGCGGTTCTAGGAGCTTCAGTCTGGAACCACGTGACCGCTACGGTCGCGGGTTCGATTCCTGCTTCAGGCATGGATGTGTGTCATGTCCTTAGGTTAGTTAGGTTTAAGTAGTTCTAAGTTCTAGGGGACTGATGACCACAGATGTTAAGTCCCATAGTGCTCAGAGCCATTTGAACCACTCACTTAAATATCTGAACGAGCTAACATTATACATTTTGTTTTATGAGTAATTTCAGTGCACAATTTGTAGACGTTGTTATGAACTCTGTCTGAGAAAGAAACTTTTAAATCTATTTATCCTGCTTATACAATCAATTTTATACTAGAGTTTGAGATTCCGTGGTAAGTTTGCCATCAATACAGTGTCATCTGCTAATGATAGTCAGTCCACGTAGTGTTGTCTATTAGGTTTCCCAACTTGATGCCTTTCGCGTCAGATGTTCTCCACTTGCTAACCACTTTTTCCAGGGCGCAGTTTAAGAGCAAAGGTCTATCATGTTCCTACTTTTATCTCAAAGCTTTTGGAGAGCATTCCACTGTAATTATCATATGCTAATTAGAGCAATAACGCTTAGTTCCGCTCATACGGACGCAGAAATGGTCTCTTCAGATTCACTACAGTCTTGTTGCTAAATAGTTTCAGGTGAAATGATATAAATTACTGCTATTAATGAGGAATGTTAGTAGTTTTGGTGTTCCTAAATAAGTTGCATACTACTGGCGTAATTTATAATAAGGTTTCTAAATCATTATTTTATATCATTTTACGTACAATACTGTACAAACTGTGCATGCATGTTGTGGACATGATCAAGTTATAGAAGGCATTGTAAAATTAATTTCACATTTCAAGTAATTAAAAAATGACAGAAACAATCTTTCTCTATGGAACGGAGTATGCACTGTCTTGAAACCTGACAGCTGATTAAAACTATTCGAATATAGAACCCTGACTTTCGCGAGCAAATTGCTTAACATTGAGAAATCGAGGTACGTCTCACGACCCACCATCAGAGATTTAGATCTCCTAATACCTCTCCCCCTGTTTCCAGCTTTGGTCCCTTTCACGCAAATAGTTTTGACCTGCTAGCAAGTATCAGAACGGAGCACTGCATCTGCAATTTAAATCGTTTTCAAGATACTAGTACGACCAGTTCTAGAGTATTGGTCCAGTGTGAAGTCCTTATCAACAAGCATGGCAAGATACATCGAAAAAATTCGGAGACGCACTGTTACTATTATAACAAGACGTTATAACCCGTTCGAAAGTCTTAACAGAAATGCTGGGGAAAGTAGAAAACCTTCAAATAAAGACGACCCGATTGCGTAAATTCAGGTTACAGTATACCGTGAAGATTGTGCGATCACTATGCTGCCACAGTCGGATACATCACCAGAGGATCATGATAACACGATAAAAGAGATTAGGTTACGTACAGAGGCGTACGAGTATACAGTCATTTTATCCTCGCTTAATACGTAAATGCAAGGCAAACTAAAATCACTCTGTACACTCCACCATGCACTGTGCAGTGTCTTATCAGAATATACAGGGTGAACCAGAACTAACGCACTCTAACGGCACAGCGTTATTCTTTGCATACTTAAAGTACATAAATGCCTCCAACAAAATTTCCTCTCAATAAATAATTTTCACCTGTCAGTAAGGCTGTCCAGACAACAGCCTTGCCGCAGTGGATACACCGGTTCCCGTGAGACCACCGAAGTTAAGCGCTGTTGGACGTGGCCGGCAATTGGAGGGTGGCCATCCAGCCACCATGCGCTGCTGCCATTTTTTGGGGTGCACTCAGCCTCGTGATGCCAATTGAGGAGCTACTCCACCGAATAGTAGTGGCTTCGGTCAAGAATACCATCATAACGACTGGGAGAGTGGTATGCTTGTAACGCCTGAAATGCAAATCCTCCTATTTCCATCTATTGTACTATAATTTTTTTCCTTGTTTTGTTACCTCAAGATATGACATTTCTGTGTCTTTATATATTGTAATTGATTTACTACTTGTATATATATATATATATATATATATATATATATATATATATATATATATGTGTGTGTGTGTGTGTGTGTGTGTGTGTGTGTGTGTGTATGCATTTATGTCGATGGTTGTTTTGTAAATATTATTTGTATTTTTACGCTGGGTCTTGCCTAGGGAAAACTATGCTATCGAACGAATACATCGATAAGTCGTATGGAGAACCAAAGTGTTTAGGATCTTTGGTAGTGTTAACTCTGCCGCGTGGAGCGCTGGCAGAGCAGAGAGGGTCTGACTGGAGGAGGGCAGTGGAGCAGGTGTGTTGGGTGACGCTCCCGCGAGTTGCCGCACTTTCGGGGTTTGACGGCATGTAATTGCGCTCGACTTGCTATGTTAGCTTCTGACATGGTGTCGCGGTCGGGAAGCGTTAGCTGGCGCACATCAAGAGCCCGTTTCGCCTCGTGACCGTGTCGAGAAGAAGGCGCGCCAACATCCAGCTTCTGCAACAGCGACGGCCGATAATGAGTGACCTCCTCGATCGACGGCTTTAAACCTTCAATCAACCAACAAGGAAGACTGGTAGCACGCAAAGTTTTAGAACTGTATGGCAGACCTCAGCTTTTCAAACTGTTACATTTTCGCAACTATAATTACAGCAACTTAGCATGAACTTTTGTTGCTCATTGTCCCAATTGCATTACCAAGCAGTTTCCCTTCCTTTTCCGGAATGAACCCGAGTGTCGTTGAAATTCAAACGCAGCATTAAAGTTATATTATTCCATTTCGCTGCTTTAATTTCAAAGTTCAGTTACAGTATTCATAGCTGGCTACAATATTTAGATTACACAAGCACAAATTATGAGTGCGAGTTTTGTTACCATATTTTAGCTTACCTGTGACTACAGCTCAGCGTGGTACGTACTAAATTTTATTATTGTTAATTGTTCAGAATCATTAAATTCAATTTCAAAGTTAAATCTCTTATTTCTAAATTGCGTAGATTCAAGTAGCTTTTGAAATGTTCGTTGAGGTAGCCCAAGACTAACCTTATTTTATTGAATTTCGTAGTGCTTCAGAAACAAAGCTCACTATTAATTTCAGTCACTAAATTAACTTTCAATTTTCCGGTTTTATCAATTCTTTTGCTAAATTAAGTCAGAGTGTAGCGAGATTTATTACTTCTGACAAACTTTCAGTTTTCACACAACACGTGTCCACCTTCAGTTGCCACGCTTCTAGTGCTAATTATATGTGTAATAACCTTTCTTTTTCAGTTACTATAGTAATTGTCCATAGAACTGGCGACCGTAATTTTCCCCAAATCTCAAATATCTAATTACCGCTAGTTAATTGTTAACGTAACGGCCGCACATTTACTTTCTTTATTAACTTTACCCCTTTTCAAAATTAATTTCCACCAGTTTCATTTGCATTTTTGCTTTCATTTAGATGTAACCCTTTCCTCCCTCTTTACCGACAGATTAACTTCGGTGACGATTGCTTTTCCCAAATTTCCATTATGTTCACACGGTTTAATTTTTCACTGTCATTAAGGTCGATAAGTGAGGGGGAGGTTACACGTGGCGACCTGGTGACAGGACAATCTTCAGATTCCGGGAATTTAACTGATTTATTGAATGTTTTGACTAACGAAATCAAGAGTCAATCGGCAGAAATTAAAGCTCAGGCTGCCAAGCAAGTAGCTCAGTCTGCCAAGCAAGAAGCTCAGTCTGAAAAAATTGAGCGTAAGCTAGACAATTAGAACAAAGCTATTAATGTTGTTAACAACAATGTTGGAGTTGTTAACACAAAATTTGATAAAATCAAAGAAGATATTGTTGTGATTAATACGAAAATCGGTCATCTTAAACAGGAAATGATAGGCGTTCAGGCGGAAATTGCAAGCATAAATACTCGTTTTTCTTCCGAAATTATCAGAATCGAGAAAAATGTAGGAGAAGCAGTTGCTCCGATAAACGAGAATAAGGTGACGGAACAAATTCAATTAGTGAAAAAAGAGGATCAAAAGAAGGTGGAAACTTTAAAGGCTTTAGTATCCGAAGTAGATACCAAAGTGAGGAAGCAGGCTAATACCTGCGAAGAGAAAAAGAGGGAAGTGGAAACTCTTGCAACAACCACTTGCCAAGTAATTACGAGAATTTCGGAATTAGAAAAGAAACTTGGCGAAAAACAGAGCTATTTGCCAATCTGTGCACATAGTTCGGAATTGTTGACGAAAGAGGAGCGGTTTGACCCCTTGAAAAAAGGCGGTATACACGCGACGGATTTCATTACAAATTGTGAAAGAGTTTTACCCAGATCATGGACTAATGAGAGAAAAATTAATGCGGTTTTTGATGCGTCGGCTGGTGATGCCAAGCGTTGGGGCTTAAACCTCAACATTACGAACCTGACTTTTGACGAGTTTAAAAATTTGTTTCTGGCTGAATACTGGTCAGAGCAAAAACAACAATGTGTCTGGCGCAAATCTGTCGTATCGAGGCCTTTCGATGCGAATTCGCGCAGCTCGATGAAGGAGTTTTGTGAGGGCTGGATCCGCAAGTTGAAATATTTGCGTGATCGCAGCACGGAATCCGAGATAGTCTGGCAACTCTACAGGAAGCTTCCAGATGATACAAAACGCTACATAGGAAGCAATTACAGGACACCCAATGATATCCTGGAAAGAGTTGAGGACGAGGACAATTGGCGCAATAATCGCGACAGTGGTAGAGGCCGTGGTAACAACAACGGGTTCCACAGCAACCACAACAACGATAACTATGGGAATAATGCATACCGCAATCTTGGCAGCAATAACAATAGTGGTTCGGGCCGTAATGACAATCGGTGCAATGGAAATAATAACAGGAATGACGGAAACCAGTATCATACTAGCGTGATACGGGCTTCGCAGAATAGTAATAACGCCAGAGGGCGTGATCAGCCGCCTCAGCAGCATCCGGGGAGCACATCTGCTGGGACGATACAGGGAAACCATTAGCCGAGCCGGTGAGAGGCCGACCGGGCGTGGAGAAGTTTTGCCGGCCCAATAACAGTAGAAAACCGAGGTGTCGTCGTTATGAAAATTCCGTATGGAATAATCAACGGCCGAAGAGTGTGCCAATGTTAGGAGAAAGGAGTGCGCCAACAAGTAGTAGATCAGCTGTAGATACGGCAGCAGAAAATGCATTCACTGTCAGTGAGAACAATTTAAGAAGTGTTCCGGAAATCGATTATAAAGTGGCAGCTGTAACATCCACAGCGGAACTGGAGATTGAGTTTAAGAATGATTCGCAAGTGTAGAGAGAAGATCGGATGTCGGATAACACGTCCGTCATCGAGCGAGGGGATGCAAAGAGGGATGAGGTCTGGTTAAGGCAGTTCGGTCGGTTGTACGACGAACTAAGAGATTATAGGGGCCTGTACGGGAGAAGAGTTAATGGGGAGCGCGTGCAGGATTTGCCGCGTCTCGTCCCACAGGAAGATAGTATTTGTGAAGTGATAGAAAGTTCTGGCCCTAACCGGCAGACTTTACCAGAAAAAGTTGATGTTAATGGGGAGCATGAGCAAGATTCGTCGTGTTTAGTGGCGCAGGAGTTAGATCTTGAAATAGTAACGGAAAGTTCTGGCCCTAACCGGCAGACCTTACCGAAAGTTATAGAAGTGGCCGACCCATCCGGCGCAAACCTCCAGTTTAAACATTGCGAACGTATTAAGGAGAAAGATTACGAGAATTTTAGTAATAGCCGGACAGGATTGGTAGAAAAGCACGTAGATTACAGCGTGTATGAGGTTAGAGCTGACGTTATACGGTCAGACGGTAGCAGTGTGGGTTGCGCAGATCCAGAGGAAGTAATTGCAGATACTACTGGGCACGTTGCTCCAGGTAGATTGGCAGATGAGATCAATCTGACCAAAGAGGAATCAACGAAGGTGAGAATTTGTGAATTGATAGCAAAGCAACACTCACTAGTTGACGAGTTACAGGAAAAGGTTTCAGCATTGGAGGCGAAGCTACAGACTAAGCCTCAGGACAAACGTGTTGAAATTAACACTGCATGTGAACAGAGGCTGAAAATGCCGCCAGATAAGCCGGATTTAGGATCAAAGCCGGATGGTTTTTTCTGGAATGAACTGGATATAGACGAGGATTTACTGTGGGAAAATAAAGAAACAGTCAAGGACAAGTATAGACAGATAGTCTGTTAATATGCACGACCTACAACTAAACGTGATGATTGACACCGGTGCAGAATTGAGCTCTGTATCTGGGAAAATATTTGAGTTACTGAAAGACAGACCTGGCATCGTAGTTATGCCAGTAACAGGAGTGAAAATTATCGGTGCTACTGGGAAGGCCAGTAAACCGGTCACAAAACAGATTTTTGTCAAGTTCGAGATATGTGGGGCACGATTTGAACAAGAGTTTGTCGTCGTGCGAGACTTAACTACGGAAGTAATTATCGGGTTAGATAGGCTATTAAGGTACCGTCCAGTGATTAATTGCGAAAGCAAAACTTTGACATGTACGTCACAAGATAAAACGATAGTAGTTAGTTTGGACGAGGCAGGAGACGGTGTGCATAGGCAATACCAGCCTATACACATTGTTAACTGGCCGGATGGTATTGACGTAGGTATGAATTTGAACTACTGTAATTTGAGGAATCTCGGCATTGACAATAGTGTAGAAAGTGAATTGGAAAGTATTGTAGACGGTGTGTCAAACGTAACACACGAACAAAGACGAGGCCTGTATGAAGTGATAATGAGAAATAAGAGTGTGTTTTCAGAAAAACCAGGACTTGTGGAAGAATATAAATGCAAGTTGCACGTAATTCAGCACGAACCATTCTTCGTGAGACCGTATGCTATACCGCTGTCCAAAAAGGAAGCAGTGCAACGGGAGATAGATAAGATGATCGAATGGGGAGTGACTGAAAGAAGTACGAGTCCATACAATAACGGTTTGGTCATTGTAGCAAAACGGGATGGTAGTGTGCGTATTGTGATTGACGCACGCACGTTGAATAGGGTCGTTCAACGCGAAAGAGACAGACCAGAGAGTATGGAGGAGATTTTGCAACGTTTTCATGAGGTTAAGTTCATGATTAGCCTCGATCTGACGGCTAGTTGCTGGCAAATAGAACTCGAAGAAGAATCTAGACCATACACCGCCGTCTTGTTTGCGGGCAGGTGTTATCAGTACAGAGTACTGCCGTTTGGACTTAACATATCTGTGTCCGTATTCATCAGCGCCCTAGATAAAGTGCTAGGACCGGCTATGAGTTCAAGATTAACTGTATATGTTGACGACCTACTGTTGGCCATTGCCACTTGGCATGACCATTGTGACCTATTAGATGAAGTTTTTAGAGCATTGCGCCGTGGCAGAATGACTCTAAAGCTAAAGAAATGCGAATTTGTGAAGCAGGAACTGAAATTTTTAGGGCATGTAATTACCACTGATGGTATTACGAAGGACCCAGAGAAACTAGAGGCAATAAGGAATTGACCTCCACCCAAGTCTAGGAAACAGTTAAAAAGTTTTCTAGGGCTCACAGGATTTTACCGTAAATTTGTAAAAGGACAAGTGTTTAATGATGAAAATTTGAATAACCTCTTACGCAAAAATGTTCCGTTTGTGTGGACTGACGGGTGTCAGGCCGTTTTCGAGAGATTAAAAGACGAGTTTCTAACGTGCGCGTGGGGCACACAATACTCATTAAAGCCTATACTATGGTAAGTGAGTGGGGTTTACCTTACGAGACAGGATTTTTGTATAAATATTGACCGCGTGTACCTGAATGGTGGCAAATCAGACTTACAACCACTCTGTAATAACAATGATACGTCAAATAAGTCCGAAATACAACTACACGTCAGGATGGACAAAAAGCAACACAGAAGATGCTACCAATTTGTTAATAATACGGTCGCCAGCCTAATTAGGCATTAACTGAGTTTCTTCTCTGTACAAGTTGATGTACATTCATGCAAAACAACACGTAGTAACACTGCATAATATAGTAAATTTTAGAACTAGAAAATCTATTGAACTGATAGTTTCACTTTCTGTACTGATATGGAAAAACCATGAATACATAACACTACACTATAATGTATACTACCAAACTTCGTACTGTCTATTGATCTGATTAAAATCGGGCATAGGTTACCCTAGAAACAGCACTTTCGAGTCACACACACAATGTCAATTTTGTTAAAGATAAAAACACTGATAAATTTTGGATTTTATATTGACTTTAACTTTTGCTGATCAAATCAATTTAGAACACTACAGAATTCAAATTAATAAAATAGAAGGGGGGGGGGGAACCTGAAACTGTTATGATCACTGTATGAAAAAAATTAATTACTGACACCATTATGCGCTCAAGATTTCCAATATATGAGTTACTACTCTCTTTATCTTATTTCCTACTCATTTAAATACCTTTATATCTGTCTCGAAATAATTAAACTTCATTACTAAATCAATATTAAAGTTATCTTCCAGCTTTGTCAGACCTTCGTTATTCATTTACTGGTTCATTAACAAAACAGTTCTTTAAACACCATTCTAACATAGTTAGGTCTGCAGGTAATTATTATTAACACAAACTTTAATTTTTCATCTCGGAACACTCGGATTGCACAACATTTGGAAAGGACCCTGTCTAGGTTAGTTGTGAGGATAATTAAATGATAGGAAAGTTCTGGTAAAATTTAAGTTGTTATTAAGTTGTTATTGAACAGTATGAAACAAAAGTAACACTGGTCCATACGAATACAGTACCAAAAGTTTCAACCTGTTTGTATCGATGCGGCGGTTGGCAGGCGGCGTGATGGCGAGGCACAAAGCACACATACAACCACAGCTATGGCTCTTGACGTATCGGCACTTTATTTCTTCATAGCGTCGCAATACTTTTCCATTTAGTGCCTATGGAATTTTGCCATGCTATATGGGCGTTGGAACGGCATACCCGAGGCTCAATGAAACTACGTCTTCCAGGAGAGCCTCCTCGCTCCAGAACGTGTTGCTCAGACCAATGCCAAACTCCAACTAACTACTGCTGAGCCCGTTGTGCCGTACAGTGCCCGCGTACATTTTCCCGCGCTCGCCTGCCATCCACCTTTTACCGCTCCCTTACAAGCCGGGTATTCACCCGATGTTTTGTATTCTACATATCCTAACACATTGCCTACGTATGGACCAGACGCACAGTTACAATTTTAAACAACAGTTTCAACATTTGTCACCTTCAATTCTATTACAATATTGCTTGACATTTGACATAAACATTAATATTCACATTGAAATTTGTTTACAGTTTTCTTGACACAATGACATGAAACAAAAAAGAAATGAAATCAGAACATCGATTACACTAATTTATCGAAAAATCAGAAGAAAAAAAATTTACTTATATGTACAATAGTACAGCGTTGTTGTTGTTACACGTGCCCCTGTTTCCAGTAAATTTCACGAAGTGCAAATTTGATGGGAACACTGAACTTTATATTTATACAGGGGTTCTGAATCTTTGCGTGAATGTGCCATCATAAAAGTTTATACCACAATACTTCCTTTCGCTCACTTCATATAGGTCTATACTTTTTAATATATCGAGAACAATTACCTATCATTTACTTAAGTGCCTTTGGCACAGTCCAACCTCCTATCACAACATGATTTAAGTAGCAAATTACTTATCATTATTAAATTTCTCAGAGAAATAAAATCAAAATTTGGAACACAAACACTTATCTACAAAAGCAGATACAAATACCTATATACACTGTAAAACAATTTGTTGCTGCTTGCATTAAATGGCATCCCACTTCCTTTTTTTACTAATAAACACACAATACTATTTAGAAAAATCACGACATCTATTGGCTGCCTATTATTCAGATTTGGGCAGTCCATTTCACACCATTTTATCACATCACCTGCACCACACTTACAATTCTCCTTTGACTATTTATCTTCCCTCTTTGGTGTTTGACAGTCCCATATTTTATTTGGCTTGCAGCATTTACCCTTTCTTTTCAGCCCTTTTCTCCATACATCTTTACATTTATAGTAAATTTGGTAATCTGAAACTCACATAAGTACATTAGCACACTGACATTGGTATACATACATTTACAAAGATTTGTTACATTTAGAATAAAATAGTTTCAGTATAAGATACAGCACATTTGCTGCAGATTGCTTTCTGATTGTACTTAGGTCACCCACTCCTAGGAACATACAGTTTCAGGGCCACAACGTTTCTTACACCTAAAGGTCTTTTGGATTTTGGGTAGATCAGGTAGTAAGCATTATCGTGTGGAATGTTCTGTATTATATACGTTCCATTATAAATATATTTAAATTTGGAAATTTCATGGTTCAATTCACTAGATTTTTCGTGGGTTTTTAAAAGAACATAATCCACAATTTTAAATTTTGAAACTTTCAGATTTTTATCATGTCTTTTAGATCTAGATTCAGCTTTCTGCTTTGCCCCTTTTCTGAGTAATTCTTTCTTTTGACTCAACCCCAAGCTTGTACAAGGTGGAAACTCTAGTTTTTCCTCAATTAAACTTTTACTTCTGCTGCCTAACAAAATTTCTTCCGGTGGGAACCCAGTAGTTTCATGATGTAATGTGTTCATGACATTCTCAAAGTCCGACATAAACCTGCCCCAGGCTCTATGGTTATGACTGCAGTACGTTCTACACAATCTCCCGATTTCTCACATGTACCTCTCAACCGGGTTGCTAGCTGGGTGGTAGGCTGAGATATATTTAACCTCCACACCATTTTGCTCCATTCCTTCTTTCCAAATTTTGGATATGAACTGGGGTCCATTGTCAGATAGTACTGCCTTGGGTTTCCCTATGGTTCTGAAGTATTCGACCATCCTATTAAGTACAGCTTTTGCTGTTACCTCTTTCAAGGGGTATAATTTCACAAACTTTGAGAATACTTACAAAATTATTAAAATATATGCACAATTTCCCAAAGTCTTCGGGAGGGGACCATACAAATCTACTGATAATAATTCTAGGGTGTCCTCAGGTAATGTACTTTGCATTGGACCTCTACTAGTTCTGTTCGGTACTTTGGCCCTTTGATAGACATCACACGACTTAATTCGCTCATTTACCTTCTTACTGACACTTCCAGCAATCACTACTACATTATTCAATTTATCCAAACATTTCTTTGGCCCACTATGCCCCAATGCTAAATGAAAATAGTCTATGACATCAGTATCAAACTGGTGTGGCCAACATACTCTCCATTCCTCAGTGACTAAATCTTTTCTCCTGTATAAAATGCCTTTAAAGATTTTGTAGTATTTCTTAATTTGAGGATACTGCACACTGTCAAAATTTACCTTCACGGATTTCCATGTCGGATCCTCATTCTGATGGTACCTCATGTTTTTACATATTTGCTCAATTTTCCTTTTTCCTGAAACCTCTTTCATATACATTATCTGAAAAGTACCATCTTCACCATTTTCATCAAGCACTTCACTCATATCATTAGGCAATCGAGATAAAGCATCTGCCACGTAATTCTCAGTACCCTTAACATAGCAAATCTCGTAATCAAACTGTTGTAGGTACAAAGCCCAACGAGTTAACCTGCCATTAAGTAAACGACAATCCTTAAGAAAAGTTAAAGCTTTGTGGTCAGTATGTATGATGAGCTTATGGCCCCACAGATAATTCCTGAATTTCTATAATCCCCTTATAATGGCTAAAGCCTCCTTTTCCGATATAGTGTAGTTTCTCTCGTATTTTGTTAGAGTTCTACTTGCAAACGCGATAGTCCTGTGTTCGATTTCTTTGCCATCACAGATTTCTTGGAAAACTTCTATACCGATTCCATAAGCACTACTGTTAGTACTCATGTGGAAAGGTTCTGACAGTATGGGGTGGTGCAAAATATTGTCATTCAAAAGTTCACTTTTTAAATTTTCAAAATCTCTCATTCACCCTTCAGTCCACACAAAACCACTATTTTTCTTAAGTAGATTATTCAAATGAGGACTATTAAAAACTTGCCCCTTGACGAATTTTCTATAGAACCCACATAAACCTACAAAGGCTTTCAACTCTTTTCTATTTCTGGGAGCTGGACACTTTGCTATTGCACTTAACTTTTCCGGGTCCTTGCCAATACCGGTCATAGTAATAATGTGCCCCAGAAACTTTATTTCCGACTTCAAGAATTCACATTTCTTCCACTTAAGTGTCATGCCCCCTGCATGTAGAGCAACAAAAACTTTCTGCAATAATTCACAATGCTCTTGCCATTCTTCAGCAGCAATCAGTAAGTCATCTACATAAATGGTTAGCTGGGAACTCAATTCTCTCCCTAATACAAAGTCCAGTGCCCTAGTAAATACCGCCACAGAAGTGCTAAGCCAAAATGGCACTACTTTATACTGACAGC
Organism: Schistocerca americana; assembly: GCF_021461395.2. NCBI lineage: Eukaryota > Metazoa > Arthropoda > Insecta > Orthoptera > Acrididae > Schistocerca > Schistocerca americana. Next base: position 759,120,115 of record NC_060121.1, on the reverse strand, counting down.
ATTTCCCGGCGAATAGAAAAGCGGTATATTTACGGGATTCTTTGCTCAATGGGATTTGCCAGTATCCGACGGTCATGTCCAGACTGGTTAAATACTTCACATTATAAAACTTTTGGAGCATTTCGTCCAGATTTTCAGGTCTGTCTATTTCCTTCTTTACAATTTTGTTCAGTCCTTGCGTCAATGACTACTCTTACTCCCCCATCCCTTTTATTCACGGTGATAAGGGGACTATTATATCCGCTGCTACTCCGTTCGATTACACCCCATTCTATCATTTTATCTATTTCCACTTGAACAGCCTGCCCCTTTGATATGCGTACCGAAAATGGTCTTACAAAGAAAGGTTTATGCTCTAATGTCTGAATCTGGTATTTAAAGTTCTTAACTAGGCCAGGTTTGTCCGAAAAAACGGTGCTATTACTTTCTAAAATATCAAGCAATTCTGTTTTCCGATCAGGAGATATCTCCCTCAAATTTTTCACAATTTCGTTAAATTCATGTCCCTGCCTGTCACTCTCATCTATTAACCTCTTGACATGGTACATTTCATACATGTTTGTCAAACCATCATCAACCATCATCATCCAACAATAAAGAACCAATTACTGAATCGACCATCTTCCCATTTTCCTCAAATTTTATTTCCAAATTCGTAGACACATTATTAATTTTGATCACTTCCTGGCTACAATCAATAATAACTTTTTCTTTATCTAGCCAATCTATACCCAGAATCATTTCAGTACTCAAGTCTGGCACAACCAAAAAATCGTGTTCAAACTTTTGTCCTTTTATACTAAATTCAACCAAAATCTGGTTCTTTACTGGCTTGCTAGTCTTGCCAGTAGCACCAACAATTTTTACACCAGTCACTGACATAATTACTAGTCCAGGCTTATCACAAATGTGTTCGAAGAACGATTGAGAAATTGCACTTATCTGAGATCCCATATCAAGAAGTACTTGCAATTTCACATTATAAATTTCAACTGGTATTACAGTTTGTTTAACCGTCAAATGCCTTTCATTGTTGTGTTCTTCCCTAAGCAAATCCGGGTCGACGATAACATCGTCCCAAGATATGCTTTTGACCTGCACATCACCTATATCTAGCGGTTTCTTTGGTTCCCGGAGCTCAAAGTCATCACATACTTGAACTCTTTGTAAAATTGACACTGAGTCGTCCGGTGGCTCCTTTTTTCTACGTTCAGTCTCAACATCTGGGTTTTGTTTTAAAACTTCATCATCAGTAGGTACAATATCGCAATTAGCTGTATTCCCATTACTTTCACTAGTACCGAAATACTCGTCATCTGAACTATCGTCAGAATCCGACCATTCTGGATCGCTTTCAGGTTCCAACATAAAAGCTTTTCTGAGACAGGCCCTAAGTTCTTCCTCTGCATTTTCGTCAGACTTTGATTTTAACTCAATATCCTCTTTTGGCAAAACGGCCTCATATCAGCTTCACTCACTTCCATTGTTATTTCATATTTAGTGTAATCCTCGTGGACTTCAATTATTCTTAGGTAATTACCTGCCCCTTCCCCATAGTGCCTTTCGGTAACAGCTCGTACTGTTGGTGGATCATTAACAGAAGTTACTTCCTCGTCAATGCTTAGGATTTCATCCTCCAATTCCTTTCTATCTTTAACCTTCGTCCTATCGGCAGCACGCGTACTTCGCGCGTTGCTATTTACTCTTTCCTCTCTAAATTCGGGCCACGTCACCTTATCAACGTCCCTACTATCTCCTTTTTCACTAATTAACCTCCTTGCCTCATACTCCTTCTTAAAATCTTCCCACTCACACTGCTTGAGGCCCTTGTACAGATCGTCGATCTACACACGCCAATCAGTTACTTCTGCTACTTCATTCTCGCCATTTACTTCATTGCTAACACTGCTAACCGCACCTCTCTGTGTATTCACTGTCCCATCTACTATTTCCTTCGCCACGGAGTTACCACTCGTAATGTATTCACCAGCTCTTACAGCAATGTTCGTACCTAATGCTGCCACATTGCTAGCGGCTTCTCTCTGAACAGTTGTTCTGCTAGGCTGGGCCGTTGCCCTCTGATGCTTCACTCGCCTGTTAACATGTATCGCTCAGTGCGGCGAAGATGGGTCATCTACGCTCGCACCTGATGCTTGTTTCGCAACAACACGTTGCGTCGTTCCACGCCGTTCTCTAAGCTGTCTCATAACTTTACTGTCAGTCCAGTAACATTTCTTAAATCAGGGCCCGTATGTTCTGTCCGCTTCCGTTTGGCCCGCAACGTTCACGGAAATCAGTTTTCCACGTCGTTATTATTTTGCGCGGTGTACCCTCTTCCTCTTCCTCTGCCTCTACCTCTCTGTATCATGTTGACGCGAAACCCATCGCCGTCATTTCTCTCGTCATTATTGCGATTGTTTCTGTTACCAAAATTCTGATAATTGGCACGACTTTCGCGCCAATGATCTTCGTCTTCGACCCTTTCGAGAAACGCTTGGAAGCTACGATGATTGCTTCCAACATATCTCTTCGAATCTTCTGGAAGCTTTTTATATAGCTCCCATACGATTTCTGAATCGGATCTTCTCCCTCTTAAGTGTGTCAGCTTTTGGTATCAATATTCGCAGAAATCTTTCAAAGAATTCCTGCCCCTGTTATCACGAAGTCTGGCCATGCTACACTCGTGCCACAAATGATCCTGTTTTTGTTCGGACCAGTATTCTTCTGTAAACTTTTGTTTAAACTCTTCGAACGTCATTAGTTCGGTATTCAAGTTAATTCCCCAGCGCTTAGCTTCACCTGCTAAGGCGCTAATTACTACGTTTATCTTTTCCTGACCAGACAAGTGTTTAGGAAACATCCTCTCGCAATTTTTGATGAAATCCAACGGATGCCATCCGTTATGTTTCTTGGCGGGATCGAAGCGCTCCTCACCTTCCAACAGCTTCGTAAGTGGCGTGCCATTACAGACAACACCAGGCCTATCTTTGATTTTACTCTCGAGATCGAAAATTTTGCCTTGAATTTTCGATGTATTTTTTCACACTTTTGTACACATCCGGTAACTTTTTCGCCTTAATTTCTTTCAGTGTCTGAAACTGCCTTTTTCAACTGTGATATTCCATGTTGGCATTCGTTTACGATCTCAGTTTTAAGACCGAACACTTTTTCGTTTACTTTTGTTTCAACTAGATGCTCTACTTTCTCTTGGATGTTGAGAATTTCAACATCAAACCTACTGTTAATGTTGTCAATTTCCCCCTGCATAGTATTCATATTTTTATTAATTGTGTCAATTTCAGACTTCATAGTATTTACTACAGAGCTTAAATTACCCACTTTTTGTTCTACCTGTTCTATTTGTTTACTAATTTTAATTCCTTGTTCTTCGACCTGTGCTTTAAGCTGACCAACGTGTGTTTTAAGCTGATCATTCTGTGTTTTGAGCTGATTACTTTGTGTTTTAAGCTGCTCATCAACGTGTGTTTTGAGCTGCTCACTCTGTCCTGCAATTTGTTTGGTTAATCGTTCAAATAAGTCGTTCATGCTTAATTTTTTTTCCTTTATTGTTATTTTAATACCTAAACAACAGGTGCCCGCATCTCGTGGTCGTGCGGTAGCGTTCTCGCTTCCCACGCCCGGGTTCCCGGGTTCGATTCCCGGCGGGGTCAGGGATTTTCTCTACCTCGTGATGGCTGGGTGTTGTGTGCTGTCCTTAGGTTAGTTAGGTTTAAGTAGTTCTAAGTTCTATGGGACTGATGACCGTAGCAGTTAAGTCCCATAGTGCTCAGAGCCATTTGAACCATAAACAACAGGTAGGCTGTCAGCGGCATGCTACACCTCTCTTCAGCCATAGTGTTGACAATAACAGAACACAGAATGGAGAATCAGTATGAACAAAGTGACGTGCAAAAAAGAGTGGTCACAGATACACAAAAAACATGGAGCCGTTCACACTCGACGATAACGACACTGAAAACACGTTGACATGGCGCACAGAACACTGGTGAATCCGACGGCACAAGTGAACGTAGAAGCTTGACGGCGGACACTAAAAACACAAAACGATGTCACACACAAGAGACACATATGGCAATGTTCTCCGGCGCGCGAATATTCACTGAGCGTGTGTGAGTCCGGGGACCTGCCAAGAGAGGAGGAGTGGGGGGGGAGAGGGAGAGGGGAGAGCAGAGATGCCATGGGCAGGGGAGATAGGGGGAGGGAGGGAGGGGGAGGGGAAGCCCGGGGGAAGAGGGTTAGAGGGAGGGGACGGGGGAAAAGGAAAGAGAAGGGAAGGGAAGAGAAGAAAGGGAGGGTGCCGAAAGGAAAGGACACCGGAAGTGGGGGGTGGGGCAGGGTCAAAGTTGATAGGAGGGGTAGATGGAGGGGAGGAGGACATCATCAGGGAGGGGGAGCTGACAGAAGCCACCTTGGGAGAGGTTAAGGAGGGTGGAGAGGTGGAGACTGGGTGGGACGTGGGAATACAGGCGCGGCAGCAGGCGGGGGTGGGAGAGGATCAGGGAGACTAGTGGGTGAGGAGGATCGAGTTTATGGGAGGTGTACAGGATCCGTATCCTTTCAAGGAAATGGAGGAGGTGGGGGAAGGGGATGAGATCGTACAGGATCCGCGTGGGGGAGGGGAGACGGATGCGATAGGCGAGGCAGAGAGCATGGCGTTCAAGGATTTGGCGGGATTTATAAAAGGTAGGGGGGGTGGAGATCCAAGCCAGATGGGCGTAACAAAGGATAGGGCGGATGAGGGATTTATAGGTGTGGAGAATGGTGGAGCAGTCCAGACCCCACGTACGGCCGGAGAGGAGCTTGAGGAGACTGAGTCGGGAGCGTGCCTTGTCTTGGATTGTCCGGAGGTGGGGAATCCAGAAGAGGCGATGGTCGAGGGTGACGCCAAGGTACTTAAGGGTGGGAGTGAGGGCGATAGGACGGCCATAGATGGGGATATAGAAATCAAGGAGGCGGAAGGAAGGGGTGGTTTTGCCTACAATAATCGCCTGGATTTTGGAGGGATTGACCTTGAACAACCACTGGTTGCACCAAGCGGTGAACCGGTCAAGATGGGATTGGAGAAGGTATTGGGAGCGCTGTAGGGTGGGGGCAAGGGCAAGGAAGGCGGTGTCATCGGCAAACTGAAGAAGGTGGACGGGGGCTGACGGCGGCGGCATGTCCGCAGTGTACAAAAGGTACAGAAGGGGTGAGAGGACGGAGCCTTGGGGCACACCGGCGGAGGGGAAAAAGGTGTAGGAATCTGTGTTATGGATGGTGACATAGGAAGGACGACGGGAGAGAATGGAGCCGATCAGACGGACGTAGTTAATGGGAAGGGCGAAGGTTTGGAGCTTGAAGAGGAGACCGGAATGCCATACGCGGTCATAAGCACGTTCGAGGTCCAGGGAGAGGAAGATTGCGGAGTGACGGGAATTAAGCTGGTCAGAAAGGAGATGGGTGAGGTGAAGGAGAAGGTCGTCGGAAGAGAAGGACGGCCAAAAGCCACACTGCGTAACGGGAAGGAGGCGGTGCTAGCGGAGATGCTGGTAGATGCGTCAAGTGAGGATAGATTCCAGGACCTTGCTGAAGACCGAGGTAAGGCTGATGGGACAGTAGGAGGAGACGGCGGACGGCGGTTTGCCAGGTTTAAGGAACATGAGGATTCGGGAGGTTTTCCACAGGTCGGGGTAGTAACCGGTGGACAGGACTACATTGTAGAGCCTGGCCAGGGCGGAGAGGAAAGAGACAGGAGCTTCACGAAGGTGACGGTAGGTGATACGATCGTGACCAGGAGCGGTGTTGCGTTTGGTGCGGTGTGTAGCAATGAGATCCTGTGTAGTGATAGGGGCATTGAGTTCCGTGTGTGCAATGTTGTCCAAGTACTGGAAACCAGGAGCGAGGGGAGGGACAGAGGTGTCAGTTCGATCGCGGATATCTGGGAACAGGGAGTAATCGAACTGGGGATCATCGGGGATGGAAAATACATCGGAGAGGTAGGGGGCAAAGTGATTGGCCTTACTAAGGGTGTCAGGGAAGGGCTGATCATCATGGAGAAGAGGATAGTAGGGGGAGGGTTTAGTTCCGGTAAGGCGACGGAAGGCTGACCAGAACTTTGATGAGTTGATAGGTAGGGTAGCATTTAAACGGGTGCATGTCTGTCGCCAGTCCCGGCGTTTCTTAGCCGTGAGCAAATTACAAATGTGTCGCTGGAGTTGCTGGTGGCGTCGTAGTGTATCCGGGTCAGGCGTGCAGAGGAAGGCACGGTAGAGATGGCGGGATACACGTAGGAGGAGAACGGCCTGTGGGGGTAAGGTAGGACGGTGGGGCTGGATGGCGACAGTAGGGACATGGGCCTCCACGGTCTCAGACAAGGTCTGCTGGAGAAAGGAGGCAGCATGGGTGACATCGTCGGGGTGGCGGTAGGTGAAAGGGTGGCTATCGACCTGGGTGGAGAGGGTATCCCGGTAGGCATTCCAGTTGGCACGGGAATAGTCATGGACGTACTTAGGGGGAGCGTCATTACGAGGGTCAGGGCAGGGGCGACGACCGTCTGAAATGGTGAGGAGGACAGGGAGATGGTCGCTACCAATAGGCTCCAGGACATCCACAGTTATGCAGCCAAGGAGGTTGGGGGAGGAGAGGATAACATCGGGAGTGGAGTTGGATTCGGGACGGGTGTGCTGGGGGATGGGGATGAGGTCGCCTTGAAGAGAGGAGAGGAACCGATGCCACCGCCGCAACTGGGCAGCGGAACGACTATGGATGTTGAGGTCGGCGGCGATCACGTAGGAGGAGAAGGTATGGTCGATGTGGGAGAGGAAGTAGAAGGGAATAGGGGCGTTGGGGCGGACATAGATGGTGGCGCAGGTAATGGTAAGGCCAGGGAAGAAGAGACTAAGGGTCAGGTGTTCGGTGGGGTCGGGAAGGAGAGGTTGGAGCCGAACAGGGATCTTGCGGTGGTGACCAATGGCAACTCCGCCACGCGCAATTGGGAGGGGATTGTCGGAGCGGTGGAGGAGATAGGGCGAAGTGTGGATGGAGCGGTGGGGTTGGTTGGTCGGTTGGTTGGTTGGTTGTTTCGGGGAAGGAGACCAGACAGCAAGGTCATCGGTCTCATCGGATTAGGGAAGGATGGGGAAGGAAGTCGGCCGTGCCCTTTGAAAGGAACCATCCTGGCATTTGCCTGGAGCGATTTAGGGAAATCATAGTGTTGGGGTTGGAGGAATGTTTCATTGAGGAGGAAGGCATCCATGCGGTGGGAGGAAAGGGTGTGCAGGAAGAGGTTGTTGTTGGCAGGAAGGGAGCAGATATTGTTGAAAAGGATACGTTGCTGTCACGCCATGACAGGGATTTAGACGAAGGTGTCAAGATGGGAGAAGGTGAAATGGGGCTGGCTGTTGGAGTAGGTGGCGTACATTTTCAGTTGGAAAATGGAACAGGCGGCGAGGGATATCTGTTGGAGGGTGTGGGGGTGCTGAAAGGGATGAACATTCTGAAGGACGATGGTGAGGAACCTGATGATGTCCTCAGCGGCGGGGGGGGGGGGGGACGAAGGGAATTGCCAGGAGGGGTGGGGGCGTCCAGAGGACAGACAGGGATGGTGAGTTCAGGAGTGGTCGGAGGGGGTCGGGCTTTACACTTTTGGGAGTAGGTGGGATGGGGGCGATTGCAGGTATTGCAGGAGGGAGGGGATTGAAGGTTAGGGCACCGCTGGAGGAAGTGCACTTGCCTACAATGCGGGCAGGTGGGGGCCTCGTGGCACTCAGCTGTTGGGTGTGCGTTATAGCGCAGTCACCTCTGGCAGCACAGGGATTGAGGAGGGAAACGGGAGGGGTCGACCTTGTAGCGCTGGTTGAAGAGGAGGGCACTCTCCTTCAGGAGAGACGGTCAGTGGAGGGGGTGTCCTCGGAGAAAACCTGCATAAGGCGGGTGGGGCCAGCCGAGTTGAAAATGCGGTGGACTGCCTGCACCTCCAGCGTGGGATGTGGCTTGAGCTCTGCCAACACCTCCTCCTCCGTGATCGACAGACTGAACTGAGTGATCACGGCGGTGAGGGTCAGCGGGTGACGCGGGAGTTGGGGCTGGCGGGTAGGAGATTGAGAAGGAGCAGGGATGAGGGAAGCATTGGGGCCAAAACAGGTGATGGGGAGGCGGGAGAGGATGTCAGTTTGGAGGGTTGGGCTGGGGGAGGAGATGAGAACGGAATCCCGTCTGTGAGTGAGGAGAGAGATGGGGGCACCAGGGAAGTGTTGGCGGAGGAGGAGGGAGAGATTCCGGGCCTCGAGAAGGGAAGGATCGGGTTGGGAGAGGAGGTATTTGTATAAAGAGGGGGGGGGAGGAGGAGGAGGAGGAGGCAGAGGGAGCAGGTCCAGGTGGGGAGACATCCATGGCACCCTGGGGGATGGGGGAAGGAGGATGGGGCGGGGCCTTTTTGGGAGCGGAGGAGGTGGTGGTGCCACTAGGGCATTTAACGGCGGCAGAAGGGCGGGTGGTGATATGAGGGACGGGAGCTATTGGGAGGTGTTGGGAAGGGACAGGTCCTGGCGTGGACGCAGCAGTCGAAGCCAGAGATGGTGACAGTGAAGGCGACGGCGACGGTGACAGTGGCGGCGGTGATGGCGAAGGCGATGGGGTGAGTTGGGCATGGACAGTGGCCCGACAGGCCACCACCCTAGCTGGAGCTGCAGTGACAGGCTGGGGGAGTGGGGGGAAAGGATCAGAGGGAGAGGAGTGGGACGAAGAAGCTGGAGAGGGGACGACAAAGAGCGAGGGCGAAGGGAGAGTGAGAAGAGGTGGGATGGAAAGAGGGGGGTGTGACTGGGCACACGATGTTATTGTAGTGGTGGCGGCGGAGGGGGAAGTATAAACTATGGCTGTGGTGGTAGTGGTGGTAGTGGTGGTGGGGGTGGACATGACGACAGGGAGAAACAAAAACGCACAGAACGAAAAAGAAAGGACAAAAACTGGGGACAGACGATGATGGATGAAGACGAAGACGGAGGAATACGAAGACGGACGAAGACCAGAGTCCCACGCCGCTGGCGCAGGTGCTGACTCGACGACGGGTGGCAGGAATGCTGCTGCTGCTGCTGCTGCTGCTGCCGCTGCCGCCGCGGACGGGGCCGGGGCCGCTGCCGCTGCTGCTGCTGAGGGAAGGCCTGCTGGCTGGACCGCAGCTGCTGCTAGAGGGCTGGCTGGCTGCTGCTGCTGCTGCTGCTGGAGGGCGGGCTGGCTGCTGTCGGCTGGACCGCTGCTCCTGGCCGGAACCGCTGCTGCTGGACGGGACAACTGCTGCTGCTGCTGCTGCTGCTGCTGCTGCTGCTCGGCTGGACCGCTGGCTGGCTGGCTGGCTAGCTCGCTGGCTGGCACCTGAAACCTAGCGGTTCGATTAGTGCTGGAATGGCACAATCGAAGGGCGGTATCCTTGCGGAGTACCGTCGGAGATGTGTTCATGCTTAAAATTTTGACACTGTTTTGTTCTACGGAATCGGTGTATTCCGATTCTACATCAAAATTTTCTTTCGGTTCTTTCTTTATCTGTGGTGAATAAAACATCTCAGTGGATTCGTTCACATACCCACTATCATCTACCAAGTCATCCTCTACTTCCTGTTTTATTCCTTGCTGTGTTCAAGGCGATCTCGACATTTCAATCTGTTCGTTAACTTGTTCGTGATATTGTATGTACGCCAATTGTCTACCGCTAACGCCATCTGTTATCTGGCCGCGTAAACTCTTGTCATTGCCAGCCGCATCTTACATTACGCTCGGCACATCTACTGTGGCTACGTTATTGTCCATACTGAACGCAAATTACACCCCACTACCGTACTTGACGTTCACTGCTATTTACTTTACTAAATGATATTGCAATTCGTGCCACTGAACATCCACTGTTCGGTATTCACATTAATTTGTGACCGACAACAACTGGATGTCCTGTCGCCGGGCGCCACTTGTAACGTGCGCGTGGGGCACACAATACTCATTAAAGCCTGTACTATGGTAAGTGAGTGGGATTTACCTTACGAGACAGGATTTTTGTATAGATATTGACCACGTGTACCTGAATGGTGGCAAATCAGACTTACACCCACTCTGTAATAACAATGATACGTCAAATAAGTCCGAAATACAACTACACGTCAGGATGGACAAAAAGCAACACAGCAGATGCTACCAGTTTGTTAATAATACGGTCGCCAGCATAATTAGGCATTAACTGAGTTTCTTCTCTGTACAAGTTGATGTACATTCATGCAAAACAACACGTAGTAACACTGCATAATATAGTAAATTTTAGAACTAGAAAATCTATTGAACTGATAGTTTCACTTTCTGTACTGATATGGAAAAACCATGAATACATAACACTACACTATAATGTATACTACCAAACTTCGTACTGTCTATTGATCTGATTCAAATCGGGCATAGGTTACCCTAGAAACAGCACTTTCGAGTCACACACACAATGTCAATTTTGTTAAAGATAAAAACAATGATAAATTTTGGATTTTATATTGACTTTAACTTTTGATGATCAAATCAATTTAGAACACTTCAGAATTCAAATGAATAGAAAAGAAGGGAGGGGAGGAACCTGAAACTGTTATGATCACTGTATGAAAAAAATTAATTACTGACACCATTATGCGCTCAAGATTTCCAATATATGAGTTACTACTCTCTTTATCTTATTTCCTACTCATTTAAATACCTTTATATCTGTCTCGAAATAATTAAACTTCATTACTAAATCAATATTAAAGTTATCTTCCAACTTTGTCAGACCTTCGTTATTCATTTACTGGTTCATTAACAAAACAGTTCTTTAAACACCATTCTAACATAGTTAGGTCTGCAGGTAATTATTATTAACACAAACTTTAATTTTTCATCTCGACACACTCGGATTGCACAACATTTGGAAAGGACCCTGTCTAGGTTAGTTGTGAGGATAATTAAATGATAGGAAAGTTCTGGTAAAATTTAAGTTGTTATTAAGTTGTTATTGAACAGTATGGAACAAAAGTAACACTGGTCCATACGAATACAGTACTAAAAGTTTCAACCTGTTTGTATCGATGCGGCGGTTGGCAGGCAGCGAGATGGCGAGGCACAAAGCACACATACAACCACAGCTATGGTTCTTGACGTATCGGCACTTTATTTCTTCATAGCATCGCAATACTTTTCCATTTAGTGCCTATGGAATTTTGCCGTGCTGTATGGGCGTTGGAACGGCATACCCGAGGCTCAATGAAACTACGTCTTCCAGGAGAGCCTCCTCGCTCCAGAACGTGTTGCTCAGACCAATGCCAAACTCCAACTAACTACTGCTGAGCCCGTTGTGCCGTACAGTGCCCGCGTACATTTTCCCGCGCTCGCCTGCCATCCACCTTTTACCGCTCCCTTACAAGCCGGGTATTCACCCGAGGTTTTGCATTCTACATATCCTAACATATTGCCTACGTATGGACCAGACGCACAGTTACAATTTTAAACAACAGTTTCAACATTTGTCACCTTTCAATTCTATTACAATATTGCCTGACATTTGGCATAAACATTAATATTCACATAGAAATTTGTTCACAGTTTTCTTAACACAATGACATGAAACAAAAAAGAAATGAAATCAGAACATCGATTACACTAATGTATCGAAAAATCAGAAGAAAAATATTTACTTATATGTACAATAGTACAGCGTTGTTGTTGTTACAAGTTGTTAAGATCTAACATACTATTTCATCCTGATTTTTCGCTACCCTTCCATATGGGAACGGATTCGTCGAATTACGGGGTGGGGGTAGAACTGTTCCAAGAAGTTGGTAAAGGAGAGGAGAAGGAACACCGGACGATAGAATTCGAGAGTCGAACTTTATCAAAAAGTGAGCGAAACTACACGATTTCTGAGATAGAGTGTCTCACTATCGTGTGGGGATCAAGAAGTTCAAGGGTTACCTATGGGACTGTAAGGTGATTATTCATACGGACCATAAGGCGCTCACTTATCTGAAGGATTGTGAACTACTTCACGAAAGACTGACTAGGTGGTCGCTGTATTTACAGCAATTTAACTATGACATCTGTTACCTAAAAGGGACCGACAATTGCGTAGCGGATGCGCTGTCGCGGTTGCCCGAGTCTAGTCCAAATGTATTGAAAGATGAGGCAGATGGAGTGGTCAAATTATACTATTTTAAAGAAGTTGAGGGACGTAAATTAATAGTGAACATCTGTAAGAATCTACGTCGTCATCAGAATGAGGACGGTTGTTTAAAGATGGTGAAAACCCGATATGACGAAAGGAGTCCAGAAGGAGAGAAATTAAGGAAGTATTACAAGATATACGATCATATATTGTACATACGAAAGGGTGAAGATAGTAATATTTGGCGGGTATGCTGGCCCACCAAATACGTCACGGAAATAATAGACTACTACCATTTGGCGTATGGTCACTGTGGACCAAAGAAATGTCCGGAAAAGCTGAGTGAAGTAGTGCATTTTAACAACATTTTAAAACGCGTTACTGACAGAGTGAAAACTTGCGATTTATGTCAGAAGGTGAAGGTTACCAACTGTACGAGTCGTGGTCCTATGCAAAGTACAGGGTGATTCAAAAAGAATACCACAACTTTAGGAATTTAAAACTCTGCAACGACAAAAGGCAGAGCTAAGCACTATCTGTCGGCGAATTAAGGGAGCTATAAAGTTTGAAACGTCCCCTTTTGAACAATTATACAAGACTGTGCTTAAACTGACACACAATATTTTGTTAGCGCAACGCAATCTGACTTTCAAAATTCCCTACAAAAGAATGGCCATGACTAACATTAACCTATACCTTTCACAAATCACTTACCTCACAAAAATCTTCGCTGCTCAAGCTACTGCAATACAGCGAGCGCCACTACTGCCAGCTAAATAAAAGATTCAAACTACTGAAGGCACTAACTACTGATAGGGATAGTTAGCAAATGAAAGATATTAATAGAGAACAAACAATGTATTTACCTTGATATCATCATACATAAATATAGCAGTTCATGACAAATTACAAACCTTCGCCATCTCTCTCCCCACATCCACCACTGCTGGCGGCTCACCTCCAACTGCGCAACGCTACGCGCTGTTCACAGCCAGCTGCCTAACACTACAATGGCGAGTATTACAACAATGCAAAGCAGCCACAGACTGCACACAGCACAGCCAGTGATTTTCATACAGAGGTGGCGTTACCAATAAAAAAACCTAAACAGCCTACTTACATAGAGAAAACATAAACAGCCTACTTACATAGCCCCCATGCTCCCCACAAAAAATTTTACAAATTGGTTTGGGCAGTGCCCAATACAGATTTGAAAAAATTTTTCATCATTACAATAACAAAGATATCAAATGCACACACTTATTGATACAACGTTGGTCAAAAGCTAAAATTTTGTCACAGTCCATAAAGACAGTCCTGATCATTCATTACGGTAAAATATAGTGTTTTTCTCAAAGTCTGAGCAGTTGAAGAAAATGCACACGGAAGTAGTGGATTTCCATGCAGTCTTGAAGAAGTAGTGTCGTCCTTCCAACGGAAAGACAGTGCTGACTCTCGACATGCAGACAAGTATTGGGTCACAACAGAGCAAACCCACTGCAGAGTCAGTCGAAGTTTTGATGAATATTGGTAGGTAGGTCATCACAGAGCAGACCCACCGTAGTCCTGGTAGAGATTACGATATTGGTGAGCCACCAGAGGTGCAGACCCACTGCAGTCCTTGTAGAAATAATGGTATTGGTGGGCCACCAGAGGTGCAGACCCACTGTAGTCCTTGTAGAAATAATGGTATTGGTGGGCCACCAGAGGTGCAGACCCACTGTAGTCCTTGTAGAAATGGCCAGCAGCCATCTGTTGCGATTGTGCAGGTGCACATTCACCATCGAAGAGTCTTGCGGAGAATATAGCAAGTCCATAAACCACCACTTGTGCACTCACAAAGTTTTTGGAATTGTCCTTAGAACCAGCAATGCTGTTATCCAGTCCCTTGCTGAATTATTAACACACGTGCAAACACTATCAGTCCCTACTTCTCACATATTGTCCATATACTATGACCAACAGAAACGTGTGCAGTGAAATGTAACTTACATGTTAATAATATCATGAACTGGTGACAATTACAATTTTATAACATAAGAATACAATAAAGGTACAAAATACATCATTAAAAACATAATAATACAGATAACGTTTGTAGTAATAGGGGCTTTACAAAAGAATAGAAATAAACATATACATCAGTGTTACAGGAATTATGACATAAGTAAATACATAAAAGATCAGAATAACTTTCGAAACATCAACTTCACACATGAGCATTAAACAGAACAGAATTAATAATGTCTAAACATCTTTACAAAGTAAATAACACATTATTAATGCCAATTGTATTTGAGGATAACAGTATTCCTCATCATAGTGAATGTAACTTAGTATTAGAAGAGAAAAAAGTTCTATGAAACTACACAGAGACAGGAAGAAAACAACTACACAAGGGTACACAAACATATAGTGCGATAACACAAAAGGGAAAGGGCAGGGTTTGTTTTCAGTGTAACATTTGGTACTGCAGTCCAACCTAAAACTTCATTCCATAGATCTTTCGTCTTATTTCAAAATTTGTTTCCACCAAAAAAATCCTATCAAAGCATGCTTTCTGTATTTATATGTTCACATATTTCTTACCTCATTATTTATTTCCAAGAAAATCCTACGTAAACCTGTTGTCCCTAAACCCTACTTTTTTGCTCATATCCTCTTTCAAAATACTTTTTTTTGCCAAACCATTTTCTTATAGCTTCTCAATGCATTTCTTCCAATTCATCACATCTCGTTCTCTCATATAGCCTACCCCATCTTAAGCTAACTTAAATCTACTGAGCTCAGATGTTAAACTAAGGGACGAGGCAATGCAGCAGCACAAAACAATTAACACAAGCAGCAATGACAAAAAATACAGATTGGCAAAGCTAGCAGCAGCAAATGTAATAACTTATATCAAAACATGACATAGCTCAAGCAGAAAAAAATATTACACTAAAAATGGCCATGTCTAATACCTATGTCACATCTTAACACTAGAGTGATGCATCACAATTTATTCTACAAAAGAAATTACCAAGTACTTGAAAAGAAAATTATGAATGCAGTTCCTGTGAAGGTAAATGTCGCTTTGTGCTCCCTCATTTTTTTGAAAAAAATTATTATATACTCGATCTGTAGACAGAAAATATTTATATTAGTACATCTATAAAATTTTATTTTAACCAATGCTGCAGTGCAGCTAGAAACTAGATATCAAATGAAATAAGCAACTATGTACAAAGCAAAGCATAAGAACATCGTTCAATAGTCATGTGGCATTTCATAAGTAGTAAATAAATCTCTCATCTAGAAAGACAGTAGTCATAGTCAGGTGTGTAGACAAACTATTTCTTGTCATTTCATTAGGCATTTCAGTAAATATCAGAAAGTACGATATGTTTCCAAGTAATTAGCGTGTCGGATTTGCGATGCTTTCTCTAAAGGAATGACAATGGCCAGGATAATGGCCTCCCTTTTTTTTTCCTTCCTGTGCTCTAAAAGGCAGGCGCCAATGGCCCTCTCTCCAGGCGTCCGACACAGCTGGGTGCCCACGACGCATTACGTGCAGGTGGTCACTTAACTTTCTTACGGAAATATTTACGACAGCAGTTTCCGCTACAGTGACAGTCTCACATAAAAATATTTCACAGGTCAAGAATTAGCATTGCAAATCTGTAGAAAGAAAATCCTATAAATATAAGTGTCCAAATAAAATATTCGTCAGCATTGTGATACAGTCACGCATTTACGCACATTTCATAACTCTTAAAGTACGATTCTTGGTTTCCAACATACTTCTTATTCCTCATATACGGTAGCAACATCTTATTGATCATAAACATATCTCAACAGCATAGTACACATCGTCGTCGTAATAATAACATCATAGCACCTCAGTCAAATCTCAAAATCGTCGTAGCTTCCTCCAATAATATCTAAGCCTAAAAAAATTCTCTGCTCATGTCAAAAGTGTCATCTGCCTCAAACGCACTTTAAAAATCATGCTCCCTTACCAAATATATCATTCAAAGCTCTCATAGTATCACAATTGTTCCGAAAAATATGAACAGTTTACAAAGTACAGACAAAATACAGTTTCATAAGTGTGAAGTTACCCAACTGTGTATTGCGTAAACATGTGTCACTGATGTAGTAAAAAAAATGTTTATCTCTCAGTTAAATGATCAGATAGCTGTGTAATTTGTGTGTTAGAGAAATATGGTACCGATGTGTAAAGTTGTATAAGCAAATACCATATTAGCTAGGGTTCCTTGTGGTTGCCACACACATGGTACACAAAGTAAGCGTGTACCCCCCTGAGGATTAATGTAATTATACCCTCAGGTGTTACAGATTACAGCAATGGAATGAAATGTATCACGGAAAACTTTCTTTGTAATTCAAAAAAATCTTTAAAAATAAATGTTTTAAGTACAAAATTAATCACTCAAATACGTGTACTGTAGCGCTAAATGTGCGTCTTGTTGCAACATAATCTCTGTGGAAGTGTCGTAGTTATCGTCCTCCGAAAGCTAAGTTCTGCAGAAGTTAATGTACTTACCTCATAATACCCAAAAGTGAAATGCTTTGCGTATAAATGTCTTAGTTATTACGCTTATTGCCGTGATGAAGAAAGTACTTACCTCACAAAAATCTTCGCTGCTCAAGCTACTGCAATAGAGCGAGCGCCACTACTGCCAGCTAAATAAAAGATTCAAACTACTGAAGGCACTAACTACTGATAGGGATAGTTAGCAAATGAAAGATATTAATAGAGAACAAACAATGTATTTACCTTGATATCATCATACATAAATATAGCAGTTCATGACAAATTACAAACCTCCGCCATCTCTCTCCCCACATCCACCACTGCTGGCGGCTCACCTCCAACTGCGCAACGCGACGCGCTGTTCACAGCCAGCTGCCTAACACTACAATGGCGAGTATTACAACAATGCAAAGCAGCCACAGACTGCACACAGCACAGCCAGTGATTTTCATACAGAGGTGGCGTTACCAATAAAAAAACCTAAACAGCCTACTTACATAGAGAAAACATAAACAGCCTACTTACAAGTTTCATTTAGTTGTACATTTGTTCGCTTGAGGCGCTGTTGACTAGGCGTCAGCGTCAGTTGATGGTGAGATGGCGACCGCTCAACAGAAAGCTTTTTGTGTTATTGAGTACGGCAGAAGTGAATCGACAACAGTTGTTCAGCGTGCATTTCGAATGAAGTATGGTGTTAAACTTCCTGATAGGTGGTGTATTAAACGTTGGTATAAACAGTTTACAGAGAATGGGTGTTTGTGCAAAGGGAAAAGTTCTGGACGGCCGAGAACGAGTGATGAAAATGTAGCACGCATCCAGCAAGCATTTGTTCGCAGCCCAGGAAAATCGACTCGCAGAGCTAGCAGAGAGCTGCAAATTCCACAATCAACTGTATGGAGAGTCCTACAAAAAAGGTTAGTTATGAAACCTTATCGTCTGAAATTGGTTCAAGCACTGTCTGCAGCTGATAAGATTAAAAGAGTCGATTTCTGAGATTTTATCCTTGCTCAAATGGAAACAGATGAATCTTTCGTTTCAAAGATTGTGTTTAGTGATGAAGCAACTTTCCACACTAACGGGAAAGTCAACCGTCACAATGTCTGTATATGGGGCACTGAGAATCCGCGGGAAACAACTCAGTATGAACGTGACTCGCCTAAGGTGAACGTTTTCTGTGCCATTTCAGCCAATAAAGTTTTTGGTCCCTTTTTCTTCGAAGGTGCTACTGTAACTGGACTACAGTATCTGGAGATGTTAGAGAATTGGCTGTTCCCTCAGCTCGAACAAGAAGCACAACAATTTATATTTCAGCAGGATGGAGCGCCACCACATTGGCACTTATCTGTCCGTAACTACCTGAACGTCAACTACCCGAGGCGATGGATCGGCCGCCAGGCAGCCCGTGGAGAGCACTTCATCACTGGCCTCCAAGGAGCCCTGATATTACCCCCTGCGATTTTTCCTTATGGGGTATGTTAAGGATATGGTGTTTCGGCCACCTCTCCCAGCCACCATTGATGATTTGAAACGAGAAATAACAGCAGCTATCCAAACTGTTACGCCTGATATGCTACAGAGAGTGTGGAACGAGTTGGAGTATCGGGTTGATATTGCTCGAGTGTCTGGAGGGGGCCATATTGAACATCTCTGAACTTGTTTTTGAGTGAAAAAAAACTTTTTAAATACTATTTGTAATGATGTATAACAGAAGGTTATATTATGTTTCTTTCATTAAATACACATTTTTAAAGTTGTGGTATTCTTTTTGAATCACCCTGTATAATTCCTAACGACACCTTTGAATTACTGTGCGTGAACTTGTATGGACCTTTGCCCAAGTCATCAGGAAACTTTGCCTACATTTTAGTGGTGCTAGAAGCTTTTTCCAAGATCATCGAACTATACCCAATTAGGAAAGCTACAGCCAAAGCGGTCTATAGCAAGCTTGTGAACGATTATTTTGTTCATATTGGTAAGCCCAAGGCGATTCTATCAGACAGTGGGGCACAATTCACTTCTAAGTTGTGGAATGAAGGCATGGAAAGTAATGGGGTAAAAGTGATCCATATTTCAGCTTACTGTCCGGCTGGGAATCCCGCTGAGATGTATATGCGCGAGCTAGGCCGACTTTGCCGTACCTATTGCCATCACAACCATAGTGCATGGGGCAAATATGTAGCACAATTTGAGAGAGTTATGAACACCTTGAGACATGAATCTACGGGATTTTCTCCAGAGGAAATCCTGTTAGATGACAGAAGTAAAAGTTTAGTGGAAGAGATAATCAAATTCCCTCCACGGATTGACATTAGCATTGGTGTGAAAAAAGATCGTTTGCGTGAAGTAATGAAGCTAAAAGCCGATGCTCGCATACGTCGTCATGAAGCTAAAGCGTGTTTTGCTAAGTTTGCAATCGGAGACTTAGTACTTGTAAAAGCTCATGAGAAATCGAGCGAGATAGACAATGAAATCTCTAAATTTAAGTTTGTTTATAATGGACCATGTAAAGTCATTGGTATACCTCACACAAATGCTTATTGCTTAGAGTATCCAAGCTCTGGGAAACTATTAGGTTTACGGAACATTGTAGACTTGAAATTGTACCAATCAAGGATTGATTAATACCACAGAATGGGAAATTTGTACAGTATGTAAATATAGAGTGTAATATTTAACGATTTGCTAGATTTCCATGCTTTTGCCTGACCAAGAGGACATTAAAGAAATTGTAATTACTATGTAATTAATTTTAATTAAATGATTGAAAAATCCAAGCTGCTAGTTTAAGTTTTCAGCTGAGTCACAGTAGATTAAGGAATGTTAATATGATTTTGTAACTAGCTGTAAGAATTCATAAATATGTGATTTACTAGTCATTGCCGATGTACTTAGACGCTGTTTTAAGTGCAGGCTAGTACATGCGTGTGATGATGGACAGTGATGAGTTATCCACTGTGATATTGTTAATGGTCTCCTTGAGATTACTTGGGAGTGAGATTTTCCGAAAGGATTCAATGAAACGGACATTCTGGAAATGCCGTTACACAGGCGAGTGAGATCAAGCCTGCCGCACAGGCCGGCGCAACAATACTGGCGAGGCGGAGGCGCTGTCGGCTCTTGTGCCGCTGTCGGCATTCTTTGTACTTGCGGGTACGGAAGGCGGAGTTGTTTTTCTTCCCAAACAGTTGATGTGGACGAATCCTGCTGTCAATATTTATGTTTTTTTGTCGATCTGCTGTATATTATTTTCTTGTTTAGCGTTAAGTGGAGTCTCATGGCGAGAGTATTAATTATGAAAAGGTTATATAAAACGTGTATTCTATGTAATTAAATATTAATTTGCTTATTTTGATACACCTTTTTTTATGACCATGTACTCTGATTAATTTTGTAAATAGTATTCCATTTCTTGATACTGTTAGGAATTTTGATTTTTTGAATAGCTAAACCATTTTCTGTTTTCTATGAATTTTAATATGTTGTCAAGCTGTTTTCTATTGTGTAAGAGGACAGAGTGGAATAAGATTAGGAGTGTCTCCACTCAATTATTATTTTCTAAAAATTGGTTTATGGTCAATTAGCCTAATGCTAAATTTTCTTGATGTTTAGAGCATATGCATTTCCACTGTTTTTTTTTTCTTTTTGGGACATTTTCTGTGTCTGTTTAGGTTACACGAACATCCTCAGACCATGTGGGGCACGTGTAACGCCGGAAATGCATATCCTCCTATTTCCATCTATTGTACTATAATTTTTTTTCCTTATTTTGTTACCGGAAAATATGACGTTTCTGTGTCTTTGTATATTGTAATTGTTTTACTATTTGTATATACATGTATTTATGTCGATGTATAATTGGTTTGTTTGGTAAATACTATTTGTATATTTACGCTGGGTCTTGCCTAGGGAAAACTATGCTATCGAACGAATACATCGATAGGTCGTGTGGAGAACCAAAGTGTTTAGGATCTTTGGTAGTGTTAACTCTGCCGCGTGGAGCGCGGGCAGAGCAGAGAGGGTCTGGCTGGAGGAGGGCAGTGGAGCAGGTGTGTTGTGTGACGCACCCGCGAGTTGCCGCCCTTTCGGGGTTTGGCAGCATGTAATTGCGCTCGACTTGCTATGTTAGTTTCTGACATGGTGTCGCGGACGGGAAGCATTAGCTGGCGCACATCAAGAGCCCGTTTCGGCTGGAGACCGTGTCGAGAAGAAGGCGCGCCAACATCCAGCTTCTGCAACAACGACGGCCGACAATGAGTGACCTCCTCGATCGACGGCTTCAAACCTTCAATCAACCAACAAGGAAGACTGGTAGCACGTAAAGTTTTAGAACTGTATGGCAGACCTCAGCTTTTCAAACTGTTACATTTTCGCAACTATAATTACAGCAACTTAGCATGAACATTTGTTGCTCATTGTCCCAATTGCATTATCAAGCAGGGTCCCTACCTTTTCCGGAATGAACCCGAGTGTCGTTGAAATTCAAACGCAGCATTAAAGTTATATTATTCCATTTCGCTGCATTAATTTCAAAGTTCAGTTACAGTATTCATAGCTGGCTACAATATTTAGATTACACAAGCACAAATTATGAGTGCGAGTTTTGTTACCATATTTTAGCTTACCTGTGACTACAGCTCAGCTTGGTACGTACTAAATTTTACTATTGTTAATTGTTTAGAATCATTAAATTCAATTTCAAAGTTAAATCTCTTATTTCTAAATTGCGTAGATTCAAGTAGCTTTTGAAATGTTGTTTGAGGTAGCCCAAGATCAACCTTATTTTATTGAATTTCGTAGTGCTTCAGAAACAAAGCTCACTATTAATTTCAGTCACTAAATTAAATTTCAATTTCCTGTTTTATTAATTCTTTTGCTAAATTAAGTCAGAGTGTAGCGAGATTTATTACTTCTGACAAACTTTCAGTTTTCACACAACACGTGTCCACCTTCAGTTGCCACGCTTCTACTGCTAATTATATGTGTAATAACCTTTCTTTTTCAGTTACTATAGTAATTGTCCATAGAACTGGCGACCGTAATTTTCCCCAAATCTCAAATATCTAATTACCACTACTTAATTGTTAACGTAACGGCTGCACATTTACTTTGTTTATTAACTTTATCCCTTTTCAAAATTAATTTCCACCAGTTTCATTTGCATTTTTGCTTTCATTTAGATGTAACCCTTTCCTCCCTCTTTACCGACAGATTAACTTCGGTGACGATTGCTTTTCCCAAATTTCCATTATGTTCACACGGTTTAATTTATCACTGTCATTAAGGTCGATAAGTGAGGGGGAGGTTACATGCTGACCCCATGCCCCTCCTATCCGTATCCTCCTCTGCGGATGACACGGCGGTCGGATGGTACCGGTAGGTCACTCGTGGCCTGAAGATGGAGTGCAATGAGGCTGACAATATGCTGTTTCTTAAACAATACAATCCCATAACTACAGCTATTTTTACCGTTGAACATAACAATTACTGCGCAGATATGTAGGAAATATTATGAATAGTAATAATGGGCTAATAACAAATGAAGCGTCGTAGGACAGAAATGAAAAACATAACATATCAGTGTGCAGATGTTAAGAATGTATACTAAACTCAGAATGAGTGGCCGGTTGTATTATTTTAACACATTATCAGTTACAGTGCGCCCTTCAAAAACATTCTTAGCCTGCAGATCGGATGCTTAAAGTGACATCCCTGCAACTCGAATTTAGCGACTTTCTGAATCATGCTTTTCTGAGCTGTTAGGTAGTAGTGCTGGGGCAAACAGAGTGGAAGAGTGGTTCTCTGATGGAGCTGGGTGGAGGTGAAGACAATGAAAGCAGCCTAATGTTGTCAAAGTTCTTTATTTTTTAACCGTAAAAAAAACGTAGCACAACATGCCCGCATTAAGCAGGCTACAGGAAACAGGCATTGAACTCTGGACCCAGGCACACCGGAAGGACCCGACACTATAAGCGCTTCTCGAACAGAAAGTGTTCTCAGCACAATCCAATGGCTAGCTGTTGACGTGCATGGGTGACGTGACCGCATCTGGTGGCACTGTACCCCAACAGCGCGGAGCAGGGAGCACCTCAGCTCGTACCTCGGACCATGAAGCGGCAGCAGGGTCACCGGCAAGTGGTCTCACGGAGACTGTGACAGAGTCAGGGTGACCTGATGGCTAAACTATCAGGCAGTTCATAACCTGGCTGCAACGATAAGCTGGATCAGAAGAGTGTCGGTGACACCTGGCAGAGACCGGCATGTGGCGAGTTTTTATCAGCAGCTCGTGGTCGTGCGGTAGCGTTCTCGCTTCCCGCGCCCGGGTTCCCGGGTTCGATTCCCGGCGGGGTCAGGGATTTTCTCTGCCTCGTGATGACTGGGTGTTGTGTGATGTCCTTAGGTTAGTTAGGTTTAAGTAGTTCTAAGTTCTAGGAGACTGATGACCATAGATGTTTAGTCCCATAGTGCTCAGAGCCATTTTTTTGTGGCGAGTTTCGATGCTCGGTCCTGCTGTGCCAATGCCCTGCTTGTCTGACACGAGAGTGCGTACACGGCTAAAGAGAGCTCGTTAATATCGAAGACATGTACTACCACCTACTTCAGTGATGTCGAAACTTCCTGAAGTCTGGTCACTACCCACAGCACTGGATCGCCATCGACGAAGTTGCTGCTATGGCGAAATGCTCCAAATACGACATCGGACTAACGTCTAGGCCCATACCATTACACTTTGCAGCATAGCTTCATCCACAGTTATAAGAGCAGCATAGAAGAATGACGTCAGTTTGTAACCTCCCCCTCACTTATCGACCTTAATGACAATGAAAAATTAAACCACGTGCGCCTAATGGAAATTTGGGAAAAGCAATCGTCACCGAAGTTAATTTGTCGGTAAAGAGGGAGGAAAGGGTTACATCTAAATGAAAGGAAAAATGCAAATGAAATTGGTGGAAATTAATTTTGAGAAAAGGGTAAAATTAATAAAGAAAGTAATTCTGCGGTCGTTACATTAACAATTAATTGGCGTTAATTAGATATTTGAGATTTGGGGGAAATTACGGTCGCCAGTCCTATGGACAACTACTATAATAACTGAAAATGAAAGGTTATTGCACATATAATTAGTACTAAAAGTGTGGCAACTGCAGGTTGACATGTGCTGTGTGAAAACTGAAAGTTTGTCAGAAGTAATAAATTTCGTTACACTCTGACTGAATTTAGCAAAAGAATTAACAAAACCGGAAAATTGAAAGTTAATTTAGTGTCTGAAATTAATAGTGAGCTTTGTTCCTGAAGCACATCGAAATTCAGTAAAATACGGTTAGTCTTGGGCTACCTCAACAATCATTTCAAAAGCTACTTGAATCTACGCAATTTAGAAATAAGAGATTTAACTTTGAAATTGAATTTAATGATTCTGAACAATTAACAATAGTAAAATTTAGTACGTACCAAGCTGAGCTGCAGTCACAGGTACGCTAAAATACGGTAACAAAACTCGCACTTTTAATTTGTGCTTGTGTAATCTAAATATTGTAGCCAGCTATGGATACTTTAACTGAACTTTGAAATTAAAGCAGTGAAATCGAATGATATTACTTTAATGCTGGCATTTGATTTTCAACGACACTCGGGTTCGTTCTGGAAAAGGTAGGGACCCTGCTTGGTAATGCAATTGGGAGAATGAGCAACAAAGGTTCATGCTACGTTGCTGTAATTTAGTGAGAAAAATTTAACAGTTTGAAAAGCTGAGGTCTGCCATACAGTTCTAAAACTTTACCTGCTACCAGTCTTCCTTGTTGGTTGATTGAAGGTTTGAAGTCGTCAATCGAGGAGGTGGCGACAGTCACTCATTGTCGGCCGTCGCTGTTGCAGAAGCTGGATGTTGGTGCGCCTTCTTCTCGACACGGTCTCCAGCCGAATCGGGCTCTTGATGTGTGCCAGCTAACGCTTCCCGTCCGCGACACCATGTCAGAAACTAACATAGCAAGTCGAGCGCAATTACATGCTGCCAAACCCCGAAAGCGCGGCAACTCGCGGGAGCGTCACACAACACACCAGCTCCACTGCCCTCCTCCAGCCAGACTCTGCTCTGCCCGCGCTCCACGCGGCCGAGTTCTCACTACCAAAGACCCTAAACACTTTGGTTCTCTACACGACCTATCGATGTATTCGTTCGATAGCATAGTTTTGCCTAGGCAAGATCCAGCGTAAAAATACAAATAGTATTTACAAAACAAACCAATTATACATCGACATAAATGCATGTATATGCAAATAGTAAAACAATTACAATATACAAAGACACAGAAACGTCATATCTTCCGGTAACAAAATAAGGAAAAAAATTTATAGTACAATAGATGGAAATAGGAGGATATGCATTTCCGGCTTTATAAGTTCTTCTACATCCATCATTAAATCAAATTAAATGTGCTCCATTAAGTTTCTGCACAGTAAGAAACCCTTGTGACTCAGGACAGGGTGAATGCAGAGGTCTTAGAACCTCCACGACAGATCCATTTCCTGAAAACGGTTCTGCTTAAACACTTTCACAAATTTCTTGTAAAATATGCAAGTGCACCAAAATGCTGGAACCACTACTTCTGCAGAATATGAAGTGTACTATCTTTAGTCCTTCAGGCAAAATTTTTGTGAGAAATGCAGTCAACCGGTCCGGGAATGTGTAGAGAACCAAAATACTATTTCCTAATATTCTGGCTCATACACTGATGCTGAAGCGGAACTGATATCCACAGTCACGTGTGATGTGCGGTTTCAGCTCCCACCACTGTCGGTGTTCGCGTGTTGAACATATCCTCATGTGTAAATGCCACTTCATCAGACCACATTACAATTTTTATAACGTCATCGTTGGCATGCTTTTGTCCTTGGAACCATCCACAATACTGCGTCTGCAGAAAGTGGTGTCGAAGATGTTGGTGCGGCGTTAACGAATAGTAGTTCCCTGTAATGTCTAGCTCTTTGAACGGCTTCTTCGTTAGCTGGAACACGGTTAGTCCATGGACGATCTCTGTTCGATGATGATGGGAGGAGAAAACTTGTCTCTCGAACGAAAAGATCCAGAGAAAAAGACACATTTTTGACTCGATGACGTCGATCAGGATGCTTAGTAGCATATTCACAAGCAGCACCCCCAGAACTATTTTCACACGTACCAAGTAGGAAAAGCGTGTCGACGTACTTTTTATTTACGTAGGAAATACTATTTCCCGTGTTCTTTTAAGAGAAACACAAGAAGATACTACGATATTGTGTCCGACGATGCTGCGGAGTATGTTAGCTGGACGTTTCTTAGCTCGTAACTATTCCTTGTCTGTGGAAATGGTCCGTTGTTCCAAATGGGTGTCGATCCTTTTGCATGTCTGGAACTGTGTGTCGCACCGGGACTCGAACCTCGTCTCTTTGCCTCTCGCGGACTTGTCCTTTACTGACGCAGCTATTCAAGAGTGACTCATGACCCCACTTCACAGCTTCACATTCTCCAGTACTTCTCTCCTACGTACCAGTCTTTAAGGAAGCTCTCCTGCGTACCTTCCGAGATTAGTGCTCCTCGATGAAAGAATACTGCACAGACTACGAAATGGATTCGTAAATTGCATACGTGGTTTGACGTCAGCAGTACATTTGATTAGTGACACACGAAAATTTATGCCGGAAGGGACTCGAACCCGAATTTCTCGTTTATAACGAGCGGTCGCCTGAAATATTTGTGCTATTCGTCCATGCCTCCGGGACCGACCCAAATTTTCGCATGTCATGTTGTCTTTATGCACTATGCTCGCATTCTGTGATTCTCACACAGGGAGAGACAAATTTTTATTTACGTATTTTAGTCCGTCGAGACCTATATACGAATTATTTACACAATTTGTGTGTATATACAGTGAATGTTACATTACTATGTCTTTCAGACATGCATTCTCCTGTCAGAAGGACGTTGTATTGTGACATACAGACATTGTATAAACGTAAGTATTGTGTGAATCACCGTTGTTGCAGAGGCTGGTGTTGATGACATTTTCACATACCGAGTTATGGAATCACCACTTTTTTAAACTAAACTTTAAGCAACGCTGTAAAGATTTACAGAATGCTTTGGGAATAATTTTGGAGAAACAGAATGACGGTGTGTAATTAATGGTTTACAAATGAGGTCGTGTAGCACACGAGGACTTCGAGCATGAAGTTAACAAGCAGTCGGCTGTGTGGCAACCATGATATCAACGAGTAGTCGGCTGTGTATAGTTATAAAAGAGCTATGAAATAATGCTTAATCACTGAAGAAAACCTAACAATGTCAATATAAATCTGGGAAGAATAAGAAGCGACAACAAAGAAAACTGATTTCAATTAATGGACAATTTAAGGAACAACAAAAATTCATTTCTATTTCGTGTTCTTACGTAATTGCAAGACACCGGCAACAAATTCGTTGATGTTCAAACTAATGCACACAGTATAGTAGACAACTTGATCTACAAGGAGAATACAGAAGTTACATCGTCATTTACAACACAATTTAATTTGTGCGAATCTGACGCCGAGCGTGTACTTTCAAAACGCTTCTGGACTTTTAGCTTGAATTAAAATTTTCAGTTCCTCCCGCTCTACTTCGTTCTGACCCAGTAGTTTCGTTTAGCTTCATGCGCTGACAGGAGAGGCGTTGACTCTGAACGTTCGTGTCGCCGCAGCGGAGAGCAAGAGCAATTGCCTTGATTCGTCCGTTGACGGCAGTGCTGCTTGCGACACGCACTCCTCCACTGCGGCTCATGTGCGGTACGGCGCTCACGCGACACGCGAAGCGATTTAGCTGCCATTTTCCACGTTGCGTGCACCGTAACCCCCCGCAGCCACGCTGCCCGCATTACGGGGCTGTTTTAATCCGTGACAAGCACGTAAGCCACGCGCACTAAGAACACGAGATATTACACGTTACGAGATATCCTCAGCACCACACGGCTCTATGCACCAGTGCATCATAACCCTCTTCTCGAGCTTCCATATGCCCCGTACGCTACTTAGTCATCAGCGATAGACTGTGATTTTTATAGGCATCAAACGCCCTTCTTTTCTAATGTGGTACCGTTGTGAAGTCCCTCTCTGGAGGGTGATTCCTGTTTATCAAATTTTGGCATCTTTTAATGTTTTTGGAGCCGCTGAGAGCTGATAGTCAGGTAGAGCGCTATGACGCAGAAGCACATTCCGGTTCACTCATGCAGTGGAAAAGTTGCCGTACCGCTCGGGAGACATCAAGCTAATACTGTGTATCATCGCTTCTAATCTCGATAATGGCCTCAATCCAGCGCGGAGAAGAGTCCACAAATTTCTTGAGATATAACATATCCAACTGAAGCTGCTCATGGATGAAGAGATCATAAGAGGTACCATAATGCGGGAATTTTGATTGCTACCTTTTGCCCACAGTTCCAAATCATCTCAGTCAATTCCTATGTGATAATACAAATAATGAAACATACAAGTAAATCAGAACACGGTGTTGAAGCGAAATGGCAGGTCCGTTATTTGTATATTGTGACTGTTTTCGCAGTGAAGTTAGTTAGGCGGTGCATTCAACTTTTTCCACACGGAACTTCAACAAACTACCCTACGTTGTGTGGCAGTGGGTGATGCATGTAACTCTCATTTCCCGCTTTCCCGTTCATTTTTTCTGCTTATTTCTTCATCATCAACTCACGAGAATTTTAATGGTAAACCTCGCTGGAAGCAAAATCTATCTTGCAGCGTCTGCCACTGAAGTTATCTATCCTAAAATCATATACATAACTATCGAAATTTGAGGAAACAGGTACTTTTAACATTCAGTAAACAATAAGATTGTACTTTAGTATATTCATTGTATAACTTACGGAAAGAATAATTTTTCGTCTTGTCATCCTGGATGAAATCGGAGAGCCAAAGAAATACGAAACGTGCTGAAAAGTAATGCCTCCGAAGTTTGTAAGTTAAAACTCCTACAGCTTTGTAAATAAAAAAACGTTATTAACATTCTACTTCTTTATTCCCCACGTCTACATATTCGTTTCTCAAAGTAGTCACACATTTCTCCCATTCGAAAGACCGGTCTATTGATCCTAGCACTGCAGTATGTTTCACTTCGCTGATGGAGTCACAATTTTGCCTATGCTGGCACTGTAGTGTCCTGCGGTCGGCAGGAAAGAACTGAAAGTCAATTGGAACACACTTTATTATAATTAAAGAAAAAACACCTTCTTGGCACACACTAGGTTTTAAATACAAGAACAACAAGAAAACCCCACAACTTCTGTGGTGGCAAACCAGATAAGGAAACAAGACAATGGAAGAAAATACTGACCTAAATCTACTCTACTAATTACAAAATACTACGTGCTACTGCAATGCTACAGCGTGTGTATACAATGCTATGGCCGGCGTAAGTACTGGCCAGAGCTGTGCCTAGCGGTAGGTAAACACTGCCACAACGACTGTCCGTGCGTGCTTACAAAGCTGGGTCAGTGAAGTGCTACATGAGTCTTAACAATTCTGATTGATATAACACTGTCACATTTTGTCTGGTGAAGTAGTTCCGTGTTTATTTGGAACGCCTGTTTTATTTATATACCCACTGGCCTTGTCGCAATGGTAACACCGGTTGTCATCAGCTCACCAAGGTTAAGCGTTGTCGGGCTGGGTAGCACTTGGATGGGTCACCATCCGGTCTGCCTAGCAGTGTTGAAAAGCGGAGTGCACCCAGCCCTTGTGAGGCAAACTGAGGAGCTACTTGACTGAGAAGTAGTGGCTCCGGTCTCGCAAACTTTCATACGGCCAGGAGTGCAGTGTGCTGACCACATGCCCCTCCATATCCACATCCAGTGACGCCTGTGCGCTGAGGATGACACGGCGGCCGTTCGTTACCGCTGGGCCTTCATGGCCTGTTCGGATGGAGTTTCTTGTTTTTTTTTTGTTTTTTTTTGTTTGTTTGTTTATATCTGCTGGTGATGTTTCTCTCCGCGCTCCTGCAAGGAGGTCAGCAACCCATCTTGCTTGTCGGTTGTGTGGGCCCTCTACCTAATAAGGAGCCGCTATGACATGCACCCCCGATCGATGACAATGAAACCAAGGCATCGGACTCTTGCAGATATCGTAGCGCTCGCGTTTGGTCTGGCATTGTCGTGGTGAAGGAGAGGATGCTCCACATGTGGACAAACTCTTCGAATTCCAAACTCGATAACAGCATGCTGTTGCTCACTCCCTGAAAGAGTTACGTTACATGCTGCCATTTTACACGCTACAATTCAGAGCCCGCTAGTGGCAGAGGGTTGCAAATATGTAGACGCGTACAATGAAGGTATATAATAGTAATAACGTTTGTTGTATTTAACAAGCTTTAAGAGTTTTCACGTAAAAAAATCAGAGACTTTACTTTTCAGCACCCCATCGCATTTGGTTCCACTCACATTCTTTTCACAACTTTGCAATCATGTCAGTGACCATATGTCTTAAAGCATGAAGGCTATTCACTTGTGAAAGCAACAGAGTGTACCTCACATCTGTTCTACTCCTTGAAGTAAAGACAATCACGCCGCCCTTCTGGTACAGGTACAGACAGCACACACGCGCACACACACACACACACACACACACACACACACACACACACACACACACACACACACACACACTTAGGGGCGTCCACACTATGTATCCTTCAGGTATCATAAACCTGAGTGCATCCCATAGCAGTCATCTCCCAAAAGTGGGAACCATCTAAACTGTCCACTTAGCTACGGTCAACGGCCATGCCGCGGTGGATACATCACTTTCTTTCAGATCACCATAGCTAAGCACCGATGTACAGGGCCAGTACTTGGATGGATGGCTGTTCGGATTTTCCAAGCGCTATTGGCAATTATCTCTTTACCTCTAAGGCAAATGGGACAGGAATGGTGTTGACGTAAAGTCCTTGATCACCAGTCTTTGCGCCAGTGTCCTGGATTAAATTCCCTCCGCTGTATCTCTTCGTGTGAAGGTATGTGACGCTGTTGACAGTGATCCTCCTGTCGGACAGGGACGTTAAGCTGGGCTGCCATCTTGTCACCTACCCTCATCATCACCCATCACATCCATGACGCTCTCCTGTACAAACACACATTGCTCGCATTTTGCGAAGGAAATGTTTCTGCGGTTGTGAAGGATTCAAAACAGCTTTCCACTCCAGGTGGCTGAACCTGTCCTTCAGGGTATCCCAGCTAATAGTGCCATACGACTTTACTCAGTTATGGAGGCGGACCCTTGACAATGTAGGGTGTTGTATAATTAATAGAGAAACGTCCGCCCCTGGCAGCTGAGTGGTCAGCGCGGTGGAATGTCGTACCTAACGGCCCGGGCTCGATTCCCGATTGGGTCGGACATTTTCTCCGCTCAGGGACTGGGTGTTGTGTTGTCCTTATCATCATCATTTCATCCCCACCGACAAGCAAGTCGCCGAAGTGGCGTCAACTCGAAAGACCAGGCGAACGGTCTAGCCGACGGGATGCCCTAGCCACACAGCATTTCCAACAAAGAAACCCGACACAGTTGAAAAAATACGACAAAGAAACAAAGTTTTCCCAGTAAAGATGGATCTGTGAACGAGCCGTTTCAAAGGTAATTGTGAATGTTAATTAGCAACCACCACTGACCTCATTATGAACTATTGTCCAAATTAGTATAAATGCATTTAAAATATAAACGTTTTGATTAATTCCCCATCTAATTTGGCTGTGTCCTTCCAAAAGAAACATCAAGAAATTTTTCTTAAGCGATCTACGGAAACCACGAAAAATCTAAATCAGAATGACTGGACAGAGCATCGAATTGCCACTCTCCTGAATGTCAGTGCAGTGTGGTAACCACCGCATCCTCACGCTTTGTTTGAATTTAATGACTCCTTGTACATGAGGAACCCCAGCGCGCCCTGTAAGAATGTGATCAGGGAAATCTCCGAACAAACTCATTACAGTGCCCTTCAAATAAGTTCCCGCACGGAACGCGCTAAGCAATTAGGAGTATCTTCATCTTGGAAATGTCCTTCCCCATTCATCATAGTATCCTAAGAGCCGGGTTAAGAACCTCCAGTATCCGCGTCACTGGAGACTGAAAATATATGTTCACTTGACTTCCTACTACACTGGTGTGCAGAAGTTAGGACGGAATTTGCTTCGACTTGGTGTGTTACCGCCATGTAACATAGCTAGATTAAACTTCGACCAAACGTAGAAGGAATTGCTACTGTGCAGTGCAGAAGGTAAATGAAAGACATGTGTAATGAAGCGAAATGAAATATCTCTTTTGCTCAAAGACAATAATTACACTAAACTCACTGTGATTCATGACGGTCTCCTAGACATTGCAAAAGCTGAACGTGGTTGTTGATATTGCGGACGTCAAGCATGCTCCACAGAGTGCTCCCATACGGTCCAGGATGTTGGTAATAAGACCTAGTGGTAAGGCTATCCACTACTCCACCAAAATGGCTGACAAGTGCTGGATGATCATTGGTGTGGTGTCACCGCCAGACACCACACTTGCTAGGTGGTATCTTAAATCGGCCGCGGTCCATTTAGTACATGTCGGACCCGCGTGTCGCCACTGTGTGATCGCAGACCGAGCGCCACCACAAGGCAGGTCTCGAGATACGGAATAGCACTCGCCCCAGTTGTACGACGACTTTGCTAGCGACTACACTGACGAAGCCTTTCTTTCATTTGCCGAGAGACAGTTAGAATAGCCTTCAGCTAAGTCCATGGCTACGACCTAGCAAGGCGCCATTAGCCTTACATAGCAAGTGATAGTTTGATAGTTATCGTATGAATTCTGTATTCACAACAAGGATAAATAGAAGTTAAGTATACGAGGAGCTGCATACTTTTCTTATTAGCATTCAATACTTATCCTGTTCCAGAATTCACGCCCGTCTGCGTTAGATAGCTTGCCTTTCGGCCTCCTTTATCTACAAGGTGTTGGCACATTTACCAACACATCAATTGGTACTTTGGACGTGGTCCAATAACTCTCCCCATGGCATCCCACATGTTCTGGAAGAGATTTAGGTTGGGGAAACGTGCAGGCAAGTCCATTCGTGAAATATACTCTCGTTCCGAGAGCTCCACCACCTGAGCAGCTAGATGCGTTCGCTCATTATCATCTGTAAAGGTGAAGTCATGGCCGAATTCACCCCTGAAAATACACATGCAGAATTAGTACAGTGACACAGTAAAGTTGACCAGTAAGTGTACCGTTCTCATGGATTGTGGAGGTCAATATTCCCATACAACATTATGTCTCCCCAAACCGTAACACGTGAACCATAGAAACGATCATTTTCCGCAACTTTCCTGATTGCATTACATGTTCACACCTCTCGTCAACTGAGGTTACGTGATGCACGCCGGAATGCTGACGAACCTGATTATTTTGGTAGCCCAGGTGCTATGGTACACAATGTGCTCAAAAGTATCCAGACACCTGGCTGAAAATGACTTACAATTTCGTGGTGTCCTCCATCGGTAATGCTGGAATTTAATATGGTGTTGGGTCTCCCCTAGTCTTGAAGATAGCTACCACTCTCGCAGGCATACTTTCAATCAGGTGCTGGAAGGTTTCTTGGGGAATGGCATCCCATTCTTCACGGAGTGCCGCACTGAGGAGAGGTATCAATGTCGGTCGGTGAGGCGTGGCACAAAGTCGGCGTTCCAAAACATCCCGAATCTGTTCTATAGGATTCAGGTCAGGACTCTGTGCAGGCCAGTCCATTACAGGGATGTTATTATCGTGTATCCACTCCGCCACAGGCCATGCTTTATGAACACGTGCTCGATCGTGTTGAAAGATGCAGTCGCCGTCCCCGAGTTACTCTTCAACAGTGGAAAACAAGAAGATGCTTAAAACACCAATGTAGGCCTGTGCTGTGATAGTGCAAAACAACAAGGGGTGCAAGCCCCCTCCAAGATAAACACGACCATACCATAACACCACCGCCTCAGAATCTTACTGTTGGCAATACACAGATGACGTTCACCAGGCATTCACCATACCCACATACTGCCATCGGATCGCCCCATTGTGTACCATGACTCGTCACTCCACACTACGTTTTTACACTGTTCAGTCGTCCAATGTTTACGCTCCTTACACCAAGCGAGGCGTCGTGTAATATTTACCGGCGTGATTTGTGGCTCATGAGCAGCCGCTCGACCATGAAATCCAAGTTTTGTCATCTCCTGCCTAACTGTCGTAGTACTGGCAGTGGATCCTGATGCAGTCTGGAATTCCTGTGTGATGATCTAGATACATGTCTGCCAATAACACCATACGATCCTCTTCAACTGTCGGCAGTCTTCGTCAGTCAACAGACGAGGTCGGCCTGTACGCTTTTGTGCTGTACGTGTCTCTTCAGTATCACCTCGGAACAGTGGACCTAGGGATATTCAGGAGTGTGGAAATCTCGCGTACAGAAGTATGACACAAGTGACACCCAGTCAGCTGACCACGTTCGAAGTCCGTGAGTTCCGCGGAGCACCCCATTCTGCTCTGTCACGATGTTTGCTGACTACTGAGTATCTGACAGTACGTGGCAGCACAACGCACCTAAAAACATGTATTTTTGGGGGTGCCCGAATACTTTTCATCACATAGTGTATTGGAATTACAATGTAGTAAGGGCGTACAGACCTTCGTATTTGAACACGGTACACTAACGCTCAACGTTATTGTGACACTGTACTATTTCTCTGATGTGGCCGTTTTATCTCATCGAGCTAGTGTGATACATGTTGGGTAGACCTATTACAGAACGTCCCCAGGCACCAACGGCCAATCAGCAATTATCAGCTATACTGGTCCAGGAACAGAACACCATACCACAAGAAATCGTTACCATCCTTATGGTCAGAATGGGATGAGGCTGTAGAATAGGCATTGCCGTCCATGGTGATCATTCGCCCTATTAAGAAACCATGCTCCAAAGTTTCTAGTGTCCAGGGGAGCAGCATAAATCGCTGTCATTTCAGAGTAGCTTTTTTATTTGTCTAAAACTGTCATTTCTTTTCGTCCCGTTATGTATTTCTGTCAATTACCTTCTGGACTATATTGCAGTAGTTGTTTGTCCGTGGTGTTCATATTCCCTACTAACAAAACATATCCCAGAGTTTGCAATGTCCAGGGCAACATCATAAATCGTTGTCACTTCAGGGTTATGTTTTCGTTTGTCTGACCGTTACCATCTGGACCATAGTCCAGGATTTCTTTCTGTATATGGTCCAAGTTTCATGGAGCTATATTACTTGGAGGTGACATATCATGCGAATATTACTTTCGTCCTTAAGATCTGCACACCATTGTGCTTGAGAAACGCGGAAGGCACATATCAACTTTAAACGATAGGCACGGCGTCTTGCACCCTAAGCAGGCGAGTGTAGGCAACGCCGTGACGCACGCGGCACGTTTCTGCGCAGCGCCAGCCACAGGCAGCCTCCCCAGATACCTGGTGGCGAGTGTGTGAGCGTCTCCAGCGTGCCGGCTGCATTGTGCGCCGAGCGCCGTCGCTTAACGGAGCTGAATAATACACGCGGCTACAATGTTCCGCCTGCTGCCAGAGAGCAGAGTGGCGCTCGAGAACACCTATTGTCTCTTCCGTACACCTGGCAGCCCTCAGGATATGCTGTCACATCTGTCACTTTTCGTCTGAGGTTTTGGGGCTCAGTGTTAAGCTTACTACAACAGTCACGTCCACGACCGAGAATAAAATTTATTTTTTAATTCTTCATTTTCAAATGTGAAATTAAATAACTCCTTGATAAGAACGATGGAACTGCGCGGTGCTGATCAGTGACAGTTTCGCAGTTTCATTATGTGCCAAGTTATCAGACGGCAGTTTGATTGGGGGATTCATGGTTTACACACCACTCTTCCAAGATTTGTGAAATACATCCATTTATTTGAGTACATCTTTCATTAGAGTATACAGGGTGGTATATGGATCGTGACCGGGTCAAATATCTCACGAAATAAGCGTCAAACGAAAAAACTACAAAGAACAAAACTTGTCTAGCATGAAGGGGGGAAACCAGATGGCGCTATGGTTGGCCCGCTAGATGGCGCTGCCATAGGTCAAACGGATATCAATTACGTTTCTTTAGATAGGAACCCCCATTTTTCATTACATATTCGTGTAGTACGTAAAGAAATATGAATCTTTTAGTTGGACCACTTTTTTCGCTTTGTGATAGATAGCGCTGTAATAGGGCACAAACATACGGCTCCCAATTTTAGACGAACA
This sequence comes from Schistocerca americana, assembly GCF_021461395.2. Taxonomy (NCBI): domain Eukaryota; kingdom Metazoa; phylum Arthropoda; class Insecta; order Orthoptera; family Acrididae; genus Schistocerca; species Schistocerca americana. The sequence goes on along the minus strand of NC_060121.1, from coordinate 759,084,094 downwards.
GTTGCATGGGGCATAATTAAAAAGCAAGGACTAATATTAATGAATAAATGCAATAATTTTATTGCCCTGACTAGTATTAGCACGCAATTTGACTGCATAAAATAAAAATAAAGAATGACAAGGAATTTCCATTAACACAATTGATTAATTAAGTTCCCTGCAACTATAAAAGCTACAAAACAACAAAGCACAAGTGTAACTGTTCTGTGTGTGATAGCGTAACTCAACGTACATGTATCTGACTCGGTTCTTTCTCAATACGATAAAATATTTTAAACACCATTTACAATGAACTAGTTGAAAGACCAAAAATACCATAATTGCACATAGAAACCATAATTACAAGTCTAATAAATGAACACGATCCAGGTGCTTTGTTGACTGTACCTGTTAGCAAGAGGGATTGTCATTAAAGAAAACTGTAATACCTTTTTATCTCATGATATATTGACGAAATTATTCCATTACACCAGTATCATAAATCCAAAGCCCATCTCCTTTCTCAAATATATTCTGACAGTTGCAGCTTCTTCCATCTACACATTACACCAACCGAACAGCGTCTACTCTCTCGCCCAACAGAACAACAACTGCCCTCGACATCCTCTGAACTACTACTGCTCAGTGGAGGCGGCGGAATAATAATCTTCGGCGCAATATCTGGCGCTGTGACTCAGTGTAGCCACCTTTCATATGCCCCTCTTCCACGGGCTAGAATTTGGTGGTATTTTTGCCAGAATTGGTGGTGAAAATACCACCAAATTCGTTCAAAAGAACACAGACAAAAAAGAGATTATATTAATAAGTAAATATAACATAACTAAATAAATTTTGGCTGTGCACTGACCCTTCAATAACCTAATATATAAAATACAGTAAGGAATACAAATGCTTGCATACATGTGATTTTACATGATAGTTTACGCAAGTATCACTCCTCAGAGTAGTTAAACAGTTCAATCAACGGCACCAGCAATGACGAATAGGTGCTGATGAGAGTCTCATAACATTTCATAAAAAGTAAATACACAATAAATCAGTTTGCATAAATACTCACATAAATTCTTTTCAGTCCCATAAAATTTCATCAGTGGTATTTGAACAACTCCAACAGTGGCACTCATCAATGTTGAACAAGTGCAGACAGCAACAGGTTACATCATCTCAGTAGCAGCAGTTCCAACAGTGGCACTGGCACCCATCAATGGCGAGCAGGTGCAGACAGCAGTCCCATAAAATTCACCAGTAGTAATTAAACAGTTTTAACAGTGGCACCCAGTAATGTTGAACAGGTGCAGACAGCAACAGTTACATCATCTCAGTAGCAGCAGTTCCAACAGTGGCGTCCAGCAATGGCGAGCAGGTGCAGGCAGGAATGAAAGATATCACATCAATAGTAGCAGTTTCAACAGTGGCACCCAGCAATGGCGAGCAAGTGCAGGCAGTAACAAGTGACATCTCATCAGTGGTTGAGCATTTCCAACAGTGGCACCCAGTAATGTTGAACAGCTGCAGACAGCAACAAGTTACATCATCTCAGTAGCAGCAGTTCCAACAGTGGCACTGGCACCCAGCAATGGCGAGCAGGTGCAGACAGCAGTCCCATAATATTCACCAGCAATAATTAAACAGTTCACCACATTTCATCAGCAGAAATTAAACAGTTCCAAGTGGCACCCACCAATGATAATAGGTATAAGCACGAACAACAGTTTGAATGCACACACAATTGCTTTTGCAGAATTATTATCAATGTTCTTACACTAAACATACAAGTTATAATAAACACACAAATGATATCAGATAATTATCATATTAACCATTACAAATACACAAATATCAGTAAACCTATAATATTTATGGGTGTCAGTGCAAGCCACAACAAATAAGTAAAATAATATTTAGGAGGTAGGTTGGTACTAATTATTTGGGATTAGGAAGGGAAAACACACAAAACACACTCACTCATCTTTCATCCACATACTAAGTACTATTGTGTAATTGAATAGTGTTAACTGTGTAAATGCAATTCTGTCAAAATTTGATGTTCAACATGTGTATCAATTAGTAGTGGCAGCAGTGTATAATAGTCAATAGTAGTTAGTCAACGTCAGAGTCATCATTTCAAGACCAATATTTGCCAAGCCACATCAAAATATACGGTTGCTGAACAGCTGTCAGTTTGCCAACATACACAAATACGTCTTCCCCCCCCCCCCCCAAAAAAAAAGTATATACTGCTTATTGATTTAACAATGTGTGTGTGTGTAGACAATCTTCCTTCCACGAGAGTTCTAGTCTGGCATCTGCGTCCTTCTTTTTCTATATAAACCAACAAAAAAATATATATGCTCCTCACTTACCTTACCATTTATTCACCAAAACTCCAATAATCATCAGCATCACACAGTCTCAGTACTTCAATAATACCTCTTAAATACGTCGATACATATAAACCTTATCACCAATATCATTTCACTTCCATAACAACTCTTTCCTCTTAGTCAGTCTCCTCGAACAAGTACAGATTAAATCCTAGTGCAAACTTCAGTTCATCATCCCATACAATCCAAAGACACAATGTCCGCACACAACCTCTGTATAATCCAACTGAGCCAAATCTTCTACTCATTATGAATTATAAAATACATTTTGGTTACCTTGACCATCATAAAATAAAAGAATTGCATACATGTCCTCTAACAGCCTTCAGTTTGAATAACTTTCAGTAAGTAGGTGCGAGTACACAGTGTTAATGATCACATAAGAATTTGAATCAATAAATCGTAATATTTCATAGTGTGTACACCACTTCAATAATCATGGCAAAACAGAAGCAAACATGTGGAGTATTCCTTTGTGTCAAGTGTCACTTCTTATTTCAATTGCGCACGAAGAATGCAGTGTAATAAATGTCAATGGTCTGAAGCTAGTGTTCATATTTCATGTCGTCAGCTTCCTTTCTATAGTAATGAATTTATACAGCTTCCATAAAACCTCCAGTTCATGTGATTTCAACGAAGTTTCTTGTACCCATGTAGTTCGTAAAATTATAGCAGTTCGTTTTCTTATCTTAAAATGTAAAGCACTGAGCGTAAGCAAAACATGCAATAGAGAGTAAATATACCAGTAGAGCAAAGAATGTCAACAAGTGGATGCAGCACAATCCCTACAAAAAGGCTCTGCCAAGCGAACAATCTATAATTAATACCATAGTGTAACCTAAACTCTATGCTTGTACACAGCATATAAGCATTTATATATACTTAATTAAAGAATAGTTATGACAACAAAACAGAAATGTGTAAATATGCAATCCATATGCAAAGCAGCAAGTACATATATATCTTACATGATAAATAAGTCATTAGCATCATATCAGCATAAGCAAATAAATGTTCATATGTAATCTTAATAAGTAAACATGTAGGCGCAAGCAGATAAATCACAAAGTATAACTTACATACATAGCCACATCAGCACAACTAATCAAATGACAAATATAATTTAAATAAATAGAAACAGCAGGCACATAATGAAAAATATGACATCAGTGAAAAACCATAGCATCCAAGCGATGCATAATATACACAAGTAACAACCCTGTTCATTAATAAAACATTGTCAAAATCAGCAAGGTACGCAAGCTTTTCGCTTCACAAGTAAATTCATAGAGCATAAAATTTAACACAAAGTATAAATCACGTAATCGCGAGCAGCAAATTACGTATAAAGTACATACCTAAGTAGAAATATGTTACCTGAAAAATAAACTCAATTAATAGTTACCTTTTTAGTTTATTACTTTCTTCTTCGAAATTACATTCTTCCTGAAATTTTCTCGATAGCAAATCTTCTTAATGTCTGACACGCAGAGAATTTACCTGTAGTTCTTTAAGATTTTATACAACTGTATCCTGAAAACACTGAACGTTAATAACATAAGTTTTCAAGTTACTATAGCTTTATACTGAATTTAACCGGAGAAATTAGACTGTGTATTTGTCTACGGCTGTCAGTGCATTTGCACTGAGCGCTCGATCAGCTGTAGGTAAGCGTGACGTAGGAAGTTATTGTTTGCGGTCAATAGCTCCCTTGTGCAGCGAGCGGACTGACTGTCGCTTTGTGTATGTGCTGCAGCTAGAACACGGCGTGGTATTCCTGTGTTCTCTGCGTGTTTACGTGTAACTGTTAATTTCTCAAAAGTATGTCATTCCATCAAAATTTTAACGTTCGATATATGATGTATTCCCTTAGAGCGCCGTGATTTAAGAGTTTCTGCTTCAACAGTGTTATCATGAATAATTTTGCGAACTTTATATGGACCGTCATAAAGCAGAAAAAATTTGCGACACAAGCCTTTTCCTTTGTAAGACAAACGATGAGACTTAGTTAACACCTTTTGACCAACTGACAAAGTTTCTAAACGACCAGGACATTTAGCTGATTTCTCTCTTCTAGCAGCCGCAGATGCAATATTTTATAGAGCCAGGTTGACAACTTCAGAATGCCCCAGTTTCCGTGTAGGTGAAGAAGGAACGATTTCAGAAATACGATTTGTCGGTGCTTTACTTTTTAATATCATTACAGGTGGTAAAGAAGTTGAATCATTAGGGAGTTCGTTCAGAATGTTTTGAAAAATATGAAGATACTGATCCCACGTTCTGTGATTATGTTGACAATAAATACGACCCAATTTATTAATTTCCTTCATCCATCTCCCTGACACGTTAGATTGAAGGTGAAAAAGTGAATTGAAAATTGTTTTAATCTTACGACGCCGTAGAGTATGAAGCCAAATTTTAGAACTAAACTGTGATCCATTATCTGATATAACTTTATCAACATGACCCACTTCTTTAAGAAAATGTTTGATGAAATCATTAGATACTGAACGAGCTGTTGCTTTGCGTAAAGGTGTAAAACACACGTATTTTGATGTCAACTCCACTACTACCATAATGTACGCAAAAGCATTAGTAGAACGAACCACTGGACCGAACAAATCGACTGCAGCCACCTCCTTTAATCTCGCTGGAATGATAGGAAATAATGGTGCTCTGTGAGAAATAGTTGGTGACTTAGCCTTTCGACATAATTTGCATTAACAAGAACAAATCGAATACGTTTTTCCATGTAGGGGAGTGAGTGTAGCAGATATGATACGCGAGTTGGGATGGAAGTCATTCAATCAAAGACGTTTTTCGTCGCAGCGAGATATATTTACGAAATTTCAGTCACCGACTTTCCCTCCCGAATGCGAGAATATTTTGTTGAGCCCAACCTACATAGGTGGGAATGATCATCAAAATAAAATAAGAGAAATCAGAGCTCGAACAGAAAGGTTTAGGTGTTCGATTTTCCCGCGCGCTGTTCGGGAGTGGAATGGTAGAGAGATAGTATCATTGTGGTTCGATGAACCGTCTGCCAAGCACTTAAATGTGAATTGCAGAGTAATCATGTAAATGTAGAAGTAGATTACTGAAGTATCAATTGTCTCGTAATTTATGAAAGCATTTTCTGGGACCAAAGTGTGCATCTTTAATTCCATGGAAATATTGAAGTAGTTCATCTCAATTTTGTGGACGGTCAGTTTCAGGAATGGTGATATTATTTATCTGTCTGGAATCCAGAACCAAACGAATTGACCCAACCTTTTTAAGAACGACATGTAATGGGCTGGTATAAGGACTGGCTGCTGGCTCAATAATGCCTTGATCTAACATGTATTGAAGTTCATTCTTAACCTTGTCTCTATAAGCCAAAGGAATAGCGTACGTTTTTCCCCAAAATGGTGTGTGTTCTTTTACTTTAAATAAATATTGTAATCCTTGTATAGTTCTTGTGTGATGACTAAATACTGTGGCATGTGAAGTCAAAATTTGGTGTAATTCTTCTCTTGCAACGTCATCTGTCACTTCAGCTTTGTTAACCTTTTCATTAATTAATTCTTCACTATTAATCATATCATCCATCGCGTCTCTGTATCTATTGTCGTTGTCATGAATGAACACATTGTCGTCATAATACTCAGCGAAAACATCAGTAGTAAGAAACCTTAAACAATTTGTGTCTGATTCAGATTTCGTTACACACTCGAAAAATTTCAAACATCTCGGCATTCCGGCAACAGTCAAGTTCACTCTTCCTTTCCTTAAAGTTTAAAATTGCTTTATATGTGTTAAGAAACTCCATACCTAATATAATTTGTGTACTGAATAATGGAACAATAATAAAATTAGCAGAAAATTCATATCCTTGACAAATGAAATTTAAGTTGGTCTGTTGGTTGACTTCCACAATTTTTCCAGAAATAGCTCCCTGAATTGTGATTTTAGAAACAGGTAACACAGGACAAGCAATAGTTCTTACACATATACGAAAAACTGATTCACTAATAACATTCAATGGGCTCCCAGAATCTAAAATCACACTGAACGTATTCTTACTCACACATACTTCAATAACAAGATGTAAAAATGCGTCTACATTATTTTACTTTTCGTCTAGCAAAATATCTCTCATGTCTTCCAAGCGTACGTAGTGTAAAGTCGTAGTGTCATTACTTTCTGAACTGTCTATATTGCTGCCAGAAGCCGAAGCTACAAGTCATTGTCGATTGTTTGCGTCACGTCTTTGATAATTGGCGTCACTTCGCGGATCAATTTCTACGATTTGCACTTGTCTCTCTGAGTTTCTGTCACGTGGAGGATACCAACTAGGTCCCTCCTGTCTGTTAGATGTAAATTCTTGGTTGTGTCTGTTATTAAAATTTCTATTTTCCTGGCTATCTGCATGACTACTTCTTGTGTAATTTCGACTGTCACTTCTGAAATAATTGTTAGTTCTACTACCCTGGTTATTTCTGTAGTAAGAATTTTTATTATTGAATGAATAATTTCTGTGTTGATGATACCGATTACTGTTTCCGTATGATTGATCATTCCGGTAAGAATTTCTGTTATTATAATTGTCTGTATAATTTCTGTTAGAACGTCTGTTACTATCATAAGGCTGGTATCTATTGTCCTGTCTCTTTCGTCTGTCATTTTCAAAATTACCGCTATAACGTCCGTTCCGATCATATCCCTTTTCTCTGAAAATCTATTTTGATTACCGGTACTGAAAAAATTACAAGAAGTTACATCGTCGTTGTCATACTCAAGATCTTGTAGCAAAGTCTTAAAAGTTTCAGTGTCGTCTTTGCATCTTCCGGCTAAAGCCATGTGTCTTATCGATTTTGGCAGCTTAGTTAAACAAATACGAATTAATTCAGCCGGACTATAAGGGTTGGAAAGGAACTGATTCTTTCGAATCATGTATTCAAGGTATTCTGCCGGCGTGCGGAACTAAGACTGTTTAAAATTACACTGCGTAATAAGACTATGTTTGACTCTGTCTTGCGTGTTTTCGTACCAATATGCCGATAGAAATGCATGATAAAAATCATTTAAATTATTACAGTCTGTAATAAGTGTGCGCATGCGCGTCGCCGGTTCGTTTTCTAAATATCCACACATAAATTCCAGTTTGTGACTTAGTGGCCAATTTGGCGGAAGTGCGTACATAAATTGATCTAATCATGAACATGGATGTATGCCATTATTAGAATTGCGAAAGATCTTAAATTTCCGAACAGTTAAAAAGTGTTTGTAGTCAAAGTTTTCGCCTTGTGGTGACAAAGACCTGCCGCGTCTGTCCCAGTCCGAATGTCGATTATTGTCAAGTTCGCGCGCCTGGCGCTCTCTTGTTGCATCTCGTACATGAAATAAATTATTTTCTTCAAAATCCCCCGCTATCGGTGATTCAATATTTCTTCTACTGTCTTTTCGTACGATTTCGCTTTCAATTTGTTTAACTTACTTTCGTAAAGCTTCAAATTCCCTTTTAACGCGTCCATTAAATTTTCCTTGATTTTCAACATGTTTATTTATATTCTGGTACTCTTCTGTTTCTGCAAATGGCAATGGAGCTGTATCATCTGAATCTCTGTCCCTACTAAAACTAAGACTTGTCAATTTATCTGAAATCTCCTCAACTTTTTCCTATAAGTCACCTATTTGTTCTTTCTGTTTATTTACGTCTTCCGTAAGTGTCGCGACTCGGGTTTCAGTATTGACACATTTAGTAGTTAACTGTTCATATTGTTGTGTTAAGATATTTATTCTGTCATTTGGTACGGATTCCTCGATTCTTTCAAATATTTCTTCCTTATCGTGTGCGCGTTGTAAATTTAACTCTGAAAATTTTTGTACTGTTACGCGATCTCTTTCTTCCTGTTCTCTATCCTGTTCCTTTTGTCTAATTTCTATTGAAGTTAATCTATTATTGTGAGCATTCAAAATCGGTTATACTTCTCTAATTTCTTTCTTTAATTCATCTTTCTTTAATTCATTTTTAAAACATATCCTTATTCGGGAGTCTAACCGTGTTTCCATTGTTCCCACATCAGTTTTAATTGTTCCTATTTGTGATCCCAAATTTAATATTGCACTCATCAACTGCTCCATATTAACTGGTTCGAAATTATTTTCGCCCTTAACATTTCCCGTAAATCTAACTTCCTTCGTCATAGCCGTAAAGCTATCTGTGTTCGATACTATTCCAGAATCTTCTATCGTTAATCTCGTATTCTGAAAATTTTTCGATTGTGAAAAATCTGAACTGGTTCCGAACTATTTTCCCGGCTTATTAAATTGTTTTCTACTTCATTATTCACCATACTGTTCTCCTGTGTTGGCGAGCTCGCCATATCAACAATTTCGTTATTCTGGCTATCCATCATTCTTGCCTTTTTCATCGATCGCGTGATCGTTTACAAAACATATAAAACTCGTCACTATACGAAAATTACACACAGTGTAACACTTTATCACCAACAATACCATCCACACAAAATGCTTTACGACAAACACGATTAACGGACAATTAAAACCTTCACAATTGCACAAAATTGTCAAACGCGTATACGACACATCAAAAATTAAATTCTACAAAAATACCATCAGAAGAATGACAAGACAACTACAAATTTTAATTACAAAATCTACACGTGCAACATAGACTGCAATTACTAAACTAAAAATTACTACAACAATACTACTGTCTACTATTTTTACTATCAAAGGGCTTAATTAAAAAGTAAGGACTAATATTAATGAATAAATGCAATAATTTTAGTAGCTCTGTGACCGGTTACGAAGTCTCGTAACCGGTAGGCCCTGACTAGTATCAGCACGCAATCTGACTGCATACAATAAAAATAAAGAATGACAAGGAATTTCCATTAACACAATTGATTAATTAAGTCCCCTGCAACTATAAAAGCTACAAAACAACAAAGCACAAGTGTAACTGTTCTGTGTGTGATAGTGTAACTCAACGTACATACATCTGGCTCGGTTCTTTCTCAATACGATAAAATATTTTAAACACCATTTACAATGAACTAATTGAAAAACCAGAAATACGATAATTGCACATAGAAACCAGAATTACAAGTCTAACAAATGAACACGAGCCAGGTGCTTTGTTGACTGTACCTGTGAACAAAAGTGATTGTCATTAAAGAAAACTGTAAAACCTTTTTACCTCATGATATATTGACGAAAATATTCCATTACACCAGCATCATAAATCCAAAGCCAATCTCCTTTCTCAAATATAGTCCGACAATTGCAACTTCTTCCATCTATGCGTTACACCAACAGAACAGCGTCTACTCTCTCGCCCAACAGAACAACTGCCCTCGACATCCTCTGAACTACTACTGCTCAGTGGAGACGGCGGAATAACAATCTTTGGCGCAATCTCTGGCGCTGTGACTCAGTGTAGCCACCTTTCACAGTGGTAACAAACAGGTTTTTTTAAAGTAAAATACAGAACGTAGGTACGTTTGAACATTTTATTTCTGTTATTCCAATGTGATACATGTACCTCTGTGAACTTATCATTTCTGAGAACGCACGCTGTTACAGCGTGAATACCTTTCAATAACCCATTAATGCAATAAATGCTCAAAATGATGTCCATCAACCTCAATGCATTTGGCAACACGTGTAACGACATTCCTCTCAACAGCGAGTAGTTTGCCTCCGTAACGTTCGCCCATGCATCGACAATCCGCTGAGGCATGTTGTCAGGCGTTGTCGGTGGATCACGATAGCAAATATCCTTCAAATTTCCCCACAGAAAGAAATCAGATCCGGTGAACTTGCGGGCCATGATATGATGCTTCGACATTCAATCCACCTGTCATGAAATATGCTATTCAATACCGCTTCAGCCGTACGCGAGCTATGTGCCGGACATCCATCATGTTGGAACCACATCGCCATTCTGTCATGTAGTGAAACATCTTGTAGTAACATCGGTAGAACATTACGTGGGAAATCAGCATACACTGCACCATTTAGATTGCCATCGATAAAATGGAGGCAAATTATCATTCCTCCCATAATGTCGCACCATACATTAACCCACCAAGTTCGCTAATGTTCCACTTGTCGCAGGCATCGTGGATTTTCCGTTGCCGAATAGTGCATGTTATGCCGGTTTACGTTACCGCTGTTGATGAATGACGCTTCGTCGCTAAATACAACACGTGCAAAAAATCTGTCATCGTCCCGTAATTTCTCTTGTGCCCAGTGGCAGAATTGTACACGACCTTCAAAGTCATCGCCATGCAATTCCTGGTGCATAGAAATATGGTACGGGTGCAATCGATGTTGATGTAGCATTCACAACACCGACGTTTTTGAGATTCCCGATTCTCGCGAAATTTGTCTGCTACTGATGTGCGGATTATCCGCGACAGCAGCTAAAACACCTACTTGGACATCATCATTTGTTGCAGGTCGTGGTTGACGTTTCACATGTGGCTGAACGCTTCCTGTTTCCTTAAATAACGTAACTATACGGCGAACGGTCCGGACACTTGAATGATGTCGTCCAGGATACCGAGAAGCATACATAGCACACGCCCGTTGGGCATTTTGATCACAGCCATACATCAACACGATATCGACCTTTTCCGGAATTGGTAAACGGTCTATTTTAACACGGGTAATGTATCACGAAGCAAATACCGTCCGCACTGGCGGAATGTTACGTGATTCCACGTACTTATACGTTTGTGACAATTACAGCGCTATCTGTCACAAAGCCGAAAAGTGGTCCAACTAAGATATTCATATTTCTTTACGTACTACACGAATATGTAATTAAAAATGGGGGTACCTATTTAAAAAAAAACAAAACGCAATTGATATCCGTTTGACCTATGGCAGCGCCATCTAGCGGGCCAACCATAGCGCCATCTGGTTTCCCCCTTCAAGCTAGACGAGTTTCGTTCTTTGTAGTTTTTTCGTTTGATGCTTATTTCGTGAGATATTTGGCCAGGTCACTATCAATGTACCACCCTGTATACTATCAAATAGGCACTGATTTTATCATTTTTGAAAGCCATCTGTATCATATTCCACTCAGACCACTGCCCATAGGAAATTATGTGTGGGGCATATGTATTATTTAGTCCTAACTTTCCCTTTGTGATCAGAAGCTGCTATTTCATAAACACTCCCTGTCTTGCATGAAGTCCATTCTGTTAGTTTGGCTATGAGCCAAGGTTAATTTTCTGCTCTCTCTGAGCATAGGAACTTAGGGCTGAACCTTTGGAATGTACAGGATAACACCAGGGGTGAGAAACGAAGAACAAGACAAGAAATGATGGCAGAGTACTCCAGGCCTCTCTGTCTTGGAGTATGTGACTTGGGCGCGTAGGTGGAACGATCTTCCCCGCCGAATTCGTGTGCGGTTGTTTCCATTGCTTGCTGCAGGTTCGCGGTAGATGCTCCAAGGTCTTTAGAGAAAACCAGTCTCTTAAAACGGGCAAACAAGGGATCCGTAGGACGCGATTATTGACACGAGCTGATTGGACCGTCGTGTTGCGTCCAGAAGCTAGGCCCGTGATTGAAGGGAATGTGCGCCAAAAAAAAGTGCGTCTTCTTGAGAGTACAGAGGAGCGAACTGGGAGCAGCTGAAGACGGGACGAGCTACAGTCTGGACGCGTTGGAGATGCTTTCTGCCAGGGGGGTTACACTGTGCAGCTATACCATGAACCAATGATGGTGACACGCAGTGCAGCTGCTTTCTGACATACCGCTTGTTAGGTCACGATCAGAGCTTGGTTGTAGTCACAGTTCTTTGCACCAAAATCTCTCCGAATTCCTGGATTCTTTGCTACGTGTATCGTAAGCTGTATTCGTTACACTGTCCTCTTTTAGGTTGACCAGTATGTTCGTTCTCTTCTTTCAATAACTGCAATTCATATCCAATTCTCCCTCGATCTGTTCTTGTCTCCTAAGTTACTGTCAAGACTTAATTCCGTACGGTACAGTAGCATTTAAGAACATTGCTTGGTACGTAACTCAAATTTCCTTCATGTGAAAGTAACTGTTAATAAATCCAAAGCTTTGAATCCAATCTTTTACTTCGAGCCCCCGTCCCCCTCCCCTAGGTCATTTTTTGATGCATCAGTCTATAGAGCTAGAAACTGTAAGTCTATCAGCCACATAAATCTCTGTGAATGTGTAATAGCGAATTTTTCTCATGTTCTTTGGAGCATGTTGGATCATGCACAATTTTGCAAAATCCTTTTCATTGGTCCCACAGTGGCACCCTCCCCCCCACCCCCACTGCTGATCACTTTGTCTGCTACGTTATGGTCAGGTCTTCATTTCGTAAGGGTCAGTAGCATATAGGAACATTGCATCTTATGAAATTCAAATTTCGTTCATGTCGAAATAGCTGTTAACTAATCCAAAGCTCAGAATTCAGTCTTCTACTTCGAGGCCCCCAGGTCATTTTCCAATCCGTCAGGCAATAGATTAGAAAATACACTACTGGCCATTAAAATTCCTGCAACAAGAAGAAATGCAGATGATAAACGGGTATTCATTGGACAAATATATTATACTAGAACTGACATGTGATTACATTTTCACGCACTCTGGGTGCATAGATCCTGAGAAATCAGTACCAAGAACAACCACCTCTGGCCGTAATAACGACCTTGATACGCCTGGGCATTGAGTCAAACAGAGGTTGGATGGCGTGTACAGGTACAACTGCCCATGCAGCTTCAACACGATACCACAGTTCATCAAGAGTAGTGACTGGCGTATTGTGACGAGCCAGTTGCTCGGCCACCATTGGTTCAAAAATGGCTCTGAGCACTATGGGACTTAACTTCTGAGGTCATCAGTCCTCGAGAACTTAGAACTACTTAAACCTAACTAACCTAAGGACATCACGCACATCCATGACCGAGGCAGGATTCGAACCTGCGACCGTAGGGCCACCATTGACCAGACGTTTTCAATTAATTAGATATCTGGAGAATGTGCTGACCAGGGCGGCAGTCGAACATTTTCTGTATCCAGAAAGGCCCGTACAGGACGTACAACATGCGGTCGTGCATTATCCTGCTCAAATGTAGGGTTTCGCAGGGATGGAATGAACGGTAGAGCCACGGGTCGTAACACATCTGAAATGTAACAACCACTGTTCAAAGTGCCGTCAATGCGAACAAGAGGTGACCGAGACGTGTAACCAATGGCACTCCATACCATCACGCTGGGTGAAACGCCAATATGGCGATGACGAATACACGCTTCCAATGTGCATTCGACGCGATGTCGCCAAACACGGAAGCGACCATCATGATGCTGTAAACAGAATCTGGATTCATCCGAAAAAATGACGTTTTGTCATTCGTGCACAGAGGTTCGTCGTTGAGTAGACCATCGCAGGCGCTCCTGTCTGTGATGCAGCGGCAAGGGTAACCGCAGCAATAGTCTCCGAGCTGATAGTCCATGCTGCTGCAAACGTCGTCGAACTTTTTGTACAGATGGTTGTTGTCTTGCAAACGTCCCCATCTGTTGACTCAGGGATCGAGAAGTGGCTGCACGATCAATTACAGCCATGCGGATAAGATGCCTGTCATCTCGACTGCTAGTGATACGAGGCCGTTGGGATCCAGCACGGCGTTCCGTATTGCCCTCCTGAACCCACCGATTCCATATTCTGCTAACAGTCATTGGATCTCGACCAACGCGAGCAGCAATGTCGCGATACGATAAACCCCAATCGCGATAGACTACAATCCGATCTTTATCAAAGCCGGAAACGTGGTGGTACGCATTTCTCCTCCTTACACGAGGCATCACAATAACGTTTCACCAGGCAACGCCGGTGAACTGCTGTTTGTGTATGAGAAATCGATTGGAAACTTTCCTCATGTCAGCACGTTGTAGGTGTCGCCACCGGCGCCAACCTTGTGTGAATGCCCTGAAAAGCTAATCATTTGCATATCACAGAATCTTCTTCCTGTCGGTTAAATTTCGCGTCTGTAGCACGTCATCTTCGTGGTGTAGCAATTTTAATGGCCAGTAGTGTATATGAGGTACGGCTAAAAATTTTCTTGCTCTCCACATGGCATTCCGTTAAAGAAATTGTTTTATTTGTTTTCAGGACAGAAATTCCTCCAACTTAAACTAACCACAGTATGGCCATTGCACTTACAGGTGCGACACCATCATCAGTGGATTTCTTAAAAGAACGATATGAACAAGTGATTAAGGGATTACTGTCATATTTTTGCCTAGTTACCATCAGAATACTCCATGCTACCAAACATTAAAATCACAGCTAGCGTCTTACACTGTGCAGTGTCCTGGCTTGCTGCTTTCGTTTAGTTTCCATTCCCATGTAGCAGGGGAGAGGGCGAGGGGGCGGCCAGTAGAAGAACAAGGAGAAAAATGGTGACAGAAGACACCATCCCTCTATCTCTAGGTGTACATGACTTGGAGTGAGTAGGTGGAACAGTCGTTTCTCGCCGAAGTCGTGGGTTTCTCCAATGGTTGCTTAAGTTGACGTAGAAGCTTGGAGTTCTTTCTAGAAAACCTGTCAGTTAAAGAGATCCGCAGGGCGCGCTTTTTGATGCGAGCCGATAGGGCTGCTGCAGTGCGACCCATGACTGGTCCTCTTGGTGGTGTTGTGGGTAAACGGTGGGCAGTTGAAGACGGGATGAACAACGATCTGGACGTGCTGGAGATGATGTGGGCCGGTGTGAACACGCTGTGCAGCTGCAGCACGAGGCAATCATGATGAGACGCATTGCAACTGCTTTCTGGCGTACATTAGATGGTGATCAGAGCTTGTTTGTAGTCACAGTTCTTTGTACCAAAATCTTTAACAATAGCTGAAATCTTTGCGTGTGTGTCGTAAGCTAAATTCTTTACACTACCCTGTTTTAGGCTGACCAGTATTGTCGTTCTCTTCCTTCAGTCACTGTAATTCAGTAATTCATATCCATTTTCCTCTCGCTCCGCTCCTGTCCCGTGCAAATCGATTAGTGAAATTGTGAGTTTATCAGCCCCGAAAATCTTTGCGAATGAGTAATAACAACTTTCTCTCTTGCTGTTTGCCCTCGGCAACACTTATCTCTGTTGCAGCGTGTTGGATCACGCACCATCTTATGAAAACATTTCCCGTGTTAGTACAGAGGCACTCCCTATGATGATCATTTTGTCTCCTAAGTTACTGTCAAGCCTTAATTTCGTAAGGTATAGTAGCATTTAAGGACATTGCTTGGTATGCAACACAGATTTCCTTCATGTGAAAATTACTGTTACTAAATGCAAAGATTTGGATCCAATCTTTTACTTCGAGCCCCCGCCCCCCTCCCCCTACTCCAGGTCATTTCCAGATGCATCAGGCAACAGAGTTAGAAACATATGAGGTATGGCTAAACATTGCGTCTGTTTCGATAAGCCCATACTGTTCTGCCTGTTTCCGTTGCGTTAGGTTAAAGAAATTGTCATACATGTTTTCAGGGCAGAAATTCCGCCTACTTTAATGAACCTCAGTGTGACTACTGCATTTATGGGGTATAACACCATCATCAGTAGATATGTTAAAAGAACAATATAAATCAGTGATTAAGGGATTACTGTCACATTATTGCCTATTTTCAGCCAGATATACAGATTAAGATCACTAGTTTACCGTGAGATCTCTCCAAGCTACAAAACTTAAAAACACGTACGGCACATTATAGTTGATCTGCATCTATATACATACTCCACAGGCCCATACAGTGCATGGTGGAGTGTATCATGTACGACTGTTAGTCATTCCCTTTCCTGTTCCACTCTCAAATGAAGCAGGGGTAAAACGAATGTCTGCACGCCTACATCTACATCAGACGCCCATGGGAGCCCTGATTTCCTCTCTCTTGTTCTTGTGATTCTTACGCGAGATGTACATTTACTACTGTGTAGAAAAAGTGAAGCGCCAAGACTAAGAGATGTGATCATGACGAAATTTATTCCACTGATAATGGACATGACATTACACAATTAATTAGCATTTCAGACGGGTACATGCAATGTGACTGTGGAAATGCAGTACGGAATTGCCCCACCACGTGCTGCAATCAGAGCTGCTAGACATCATGGCTTGGAATCGAAGAGCGCCTGAATATACTGCCATATTGGATTGCATGCATGTACTGATCGAAAAAGTTGCCGACTACCATATCCCAGTCATGTTCGACAGGCTGTATGTCAGATGAATGGGCAAGTCACCAATCAATGGTGCCCGTCGATCTTCGAAGAAGACTTACACATTCCTCACCACTTACAGCTGGGCATGGTCATGTTGAACCGCCTGCAGAAGGGGTAGTACCTCGGGATGTAAGACTTTACTCATGTGGCAGTAGCCGTTTAGATTGGCCTCAAGATGTAAGAGGTGAGATGGAATGTTTCAGGCTATGGCGCCCCAAAGCATCACACTCAACAGTACACACTGCCCGATTGCGTATAAAACGACGGCGTCGAACACCTGTGTCCATCATTGCGAGACTCATCTGGAAACACTACATTATGCCACTCAGCATGCCAGTGTCGGCGTTTATTGGCCCATTGCAGTCTGCAGTGCTGTGGGCTCTGGTCAGTGGAAGCCGACGCAACGACATGCATGTCACCAGTGTAGCCCACACGAGACGGCGTCATACCTTAGACGTTGCAGTACTCCAACGTTGTGCCACACTGTGGATGGAGCTGTTCTGCCCGCTAAGGCCAAGCAGACAAGATGGCGGACATCTCGCACTGTGGTCAGTACGCTGTAGTAGCTGTGTACGGGTTCCTCCACCTCACTGGTTCCACATTCGTCTCTCTGTTGAAGCAGCGTGCCCTGTACGAACCGCAGTGTCAGAACTATAGACCGGCCTCCCGGAGACCAATCATTCTGCCCCAGTTGAACTCACTCACATTGTAGAGGACAAGGGGCTATTTTTACGAAATACGGTGCGAAATTGTGATTTAGTGTGTTCCAGTGCGCGATGCGCCAGCCTCACGGCAAACGGCGGACGAAGGGCAGCCGGCGCGTTATGCAGGTGACGCAGTTTTGCAACGAGCATCGGTGTGTGTGTACGTGCGCGGCAGCCATCAGAACGCAGCATTAGCAGAATTACGCAGGCGCGGGCCGCGTGTGGCGCGGTTGCGTTAGTCAACTCATCGAGAACCTTCTAACAAACACGCCACTGCGTAATCGGCGGATTCAGAAGTTGTCTGCATTATTTAAGGGCATCAGAGGTGGGCGTCGGCATTTGGTTCGACCGACTGGACGTTCGGTCGCTGTCACGTCGTCGTCATCAGTGATGCTGTCTCTGAGGACCGGTCGGCGGGGGGCGTTGCCGGCTGCTACACCGGCGACTCCCAGCGTCGTCACGAGCCGCTGCGTCTGCGAGCTGGGCCGCGCCTCGTGCTGCTAACATCCTACCGCCTGCACAGCTGCTGACCGAGCACAGAGTCGCGTTCCCCGGGCTGGGTACATCAGCATGTCTCCACCACGACACGAGCGGTGGGGCTGAGCTACCGGCAAAAGTATTGGAAGAACCAAGATAAAGAGGAAGATTGGTAAAAACAGCCACCTTCTTCCATCCAGCCACGCCCTACAACCCCGACCACGTCACCCGCTCTGGTCATCCTACTACAACATACCGATATTCCACCATGTGATGTCGGCGAGGCATAGCCGCACTTGGTTACAAGTTTCCACTGCGTATGATGGCTCAGCACTGACTGAGCATTGCGTAACAATGACCTATCCCGTCACACAAAAGAGGGCGCTTTTGGGCCTACATATATGGCACCTCTCTGCCATTTAAATCCCTTATCATGGTTCCGCTACTCCGCACGTCCTCTTATCGTGGCTTGTTGTAGACCGTTGTTCTGAGTGTTTTACTTTTTACAAACAGTAGTGTGTGTTGGCAGCAGTAGGGTCGTTCTGTAGCCTGTCGCAAATTCCAGATTTCCAACCTTTCTCAATTGTGTTCCGCTAAAATTACGTCTTGTTCCTTCCAGCGATTTCCATTTGAGTTCATGGAGCAGTCCTGTAAATCTTGCGTGTTGGTCGAACCTACCGGTAACAAATCGAACAGCACGCCTCTGAATTGATCCGATGTCTTCCTAAAGGATCTGTTGGAGAACCCAAACTCTCGAGCGGTACTCAAGAATGGGTCCCACAAGATTTCTGTACGCGATCTGCTTTCCTAGAATTGTCTCAATAAAATGTACTCAACTATTCTACTTCCCTAGTACCGACCGTACGTGCTAGTTCGGTTTCACTTTGCTTTGCAACATCACACCTAGATATTCAGCAGACATGACAGAGTCAACTAGCACACCAATGATACGGTGTTTGCATACTACAGGATTATTTATCCTTCTCACCTTTGTTAATTTACATTTTCTCACGTTCATATCAACCTATTATTAGAAACAGAAATTCTAGACATCATTTTATATCCTCCTGCAATTAGAGACATCACTTTCCCATACGCTATGGTGTCATCAATGCTCGCCCTATCAGTCACATTGTCTGTGTATGCAGAGAACAAGAATGGTCTTATTACAGTTCCCCAAGGGAACTCCTGAGGATACCTTTGTCCCAGATGGAGTTATTCCGTCCAGGACACCGTGCTTAAAGAGTCTTAGAGCCGCTCAGATATGTGAACCTATGCTATAAGCTCAGACCTTCGTTAACAGTTTGCAGTGGGGCAATATGTCATATGCTTTCCGGAAAGCGGAAAGTTCAGTTTGAGATGAGTGATGCCTTGTAAATCTATGTTGATCTATGGATATAAGAACAATTATTACATCTGACCTTACGATATGCTCAAGATATCAGCAGCAAAACGACATTAAGGATTCTGATCTGCAATTTTGCAGGTCGTTTGACGGTGGCCTTTGAAAGCAAAAGCAGTACTCATCTTCCAAATGGCTCCCTCTATATCCTAGAGAGACTAACTGAATCCCGTTTCAGCACTCTAAAGAAGTGCTGTGAGACGCATTCAAAATAGAGGAGGTTATTTACAAATAACATCTTCTGTGGAAAGATCACCAAATCAGTGTTTCTAGTCTCTTATCTACAACAGAACCCACTTATTTTCTTTTTGCACTCGGATCATTGATGGCAATAATACAGATAACTCTGAAAAATGCCTCCTACATTGCTGCAGTCTCATTTAAGTACTCAGCAACCGAATTACGTCTATTTTTTGGACATAATATAACTTCTGTTTTTGACATAACGGCAGTGGCGACTCCCTATTGTACGGACACCATGAGCCACTGAAAACACTGTGGCTGTACTGTAGCTCGCCATAGTTCACGGGTGTTACCAGAAGATTATCGGAGAAAAGCGTATTCAGCCACACCAAGAGGTACTAACCTCACATTAATCAGGGGGTAAACACGCATGCATAAATCTGTATTCTGCGCATGGAACGAATGGGCAAAAGCTGTGACCAGCTGAATATTTAAGCGACGTTCTTAAAAACATGCTTACCTATGAGGTCTTTTGAACCTTACAGCAATGAGATAGTTCTGGACAGCCAGCATTTATTCAGACTGTGCTGTCGTTGCACCCTGTACTTGGAAGGGTTCCAGTTACTGTCATCTTTGTTACATCCAAAAGGTGTTAACTGCACCAACAGAGTCTAGTGGTGCTTGTTAATCATCAGAAGGATGACCTCTAAAAAACCGAATGTCTGCTCGACTTGCGAGACGCAGTGTCCCATGCGGGATGGACCACTGATACACTCACATTCGACATGGGGCAACCAATACCCTTACCCAGCTTTCCAGATTTGAAATTTTTGACGTGACCGTAAATAAGTAAATAAGTTCACGTCAATTCTGGAACAGTCCCTTCAACAAAGCTACCCCCCCCCCCCCCCCTCTTCGCTGAATTTCTTTGCCATCCTTACCCTGCTGAAAAATCACCCCGTCTCCAATCGCCTACACAATGACAGAGCCGTTAAATGCAAGTTTCATTGTGTGGTATACGGAAGAATGCACCGATTCCTGATTATTTCTCATCATTGTGCGGCCCTTTTCGAGAAGATTTAGTGGAAGAGATGGAGAAGGTCTAACGAAGAGAGATGTGTTTCGTCACAGGATAGTTACCTCGGTGCAATATCGTTACGGGGATACTTAACAAGTTTTAGTGGCAGGAACTACCGAAGCAGCGTTGCAATGTTGAAATCTCTGGAGCGTACGTGACAAGAAGATTCAGAGGACATGTTCCTTCCTCACACAAACGTTTCGCAAAATGATCACGACTAGAAAATCAGAGAAATTAAATGTCATTCCGATGTACCAAGATTTACCGGAAATCGTTCTTCCCATGCCTTTATGGAACAAACAAGGTGATAGGGTAAGAAATGGTACCAGAAGTACTCTCCGCTACACGCTGTAAGACGGCTTGCGGAGTATAGGTGTAGATGTGGAAACTCGGAGAATGCCAATCGGAGTTTGCTCCGTAAGGTGATATCTGACGTCGAGAATTGCACACATCTACATTCAAATCCTGTATTTCTTTGTTCACTGCAATTCTCTGACGATCAACAGAGAACTAATATTCAAGGATGTGTCTTGCAAGATATTTCTTCGAAGAGAGTACAGACGACATAAGAATGTTTTCGTTCCCCACTATTTGTTAAAGCTAGACACGAAGGCTGATATTGACACATTCATAGTTTCCTCAGTATTTTCTATTTATTATTTTTTTTTAATTTTGCGATAAACTGGTTAAGACTGCGAAACCTTTTGCGGTTGAGAGACATAAGAAGGTAATCTGTTTTGATAAGAAAGATTTTTTTCTATAAGGTTTAATAGCTTCAAATATGCAGTAAATATCTAAATCGTCATATATGTGTTTGATATGTATTTACAAAAAAGGATAATGAAATTATCTTAATGTAAATGAAATCACGAACTACAGCAACATAGTCGCCATGGTCTATGTCCACTCACTTTTGAACATTCCCCGACAACAGCGACCTTTGAAACAAGGCTAAAAGAAGTCCTGAAAACATTTTCAATCGCTCAAGACTAATTCATTAGATATGCACGTGGTACTTAATGAACTAGTCCGGTAAAGCGTATTTAGTAACATTAATTCAGAATGGATTGCCATTACCACTCGCAACTGAGATTTGTGGCCATCAGTGCATTAATTAAGCATAGAGCTGATGGCATCGGATGTAATGACCTGTGTTTTGAAAAATACTCGCAAAGCTCTGTGCTTCTGTTTGTGCTGAGCCACTTGTAGCTTGACATGATTTCCAGCGTCATCTGACGCCCACTGACAGTTCAAGCCTTCCATTTCAGTAATCATGTGACCAACACTAGTTTGCGTCACCGACGAAATTCGAATTTTTTCCTGCACGAACATTTTGACAATGTTCGTGCTGGCCAACGCTGACTCGTCATGCATTTGCAAGTTTGTCTTTTAATTGTGGGTTCTTTTTATTTTTTATTTACTTTTCCTTGTTTTACACAATATCTTAGTTTGAATTTGGCTTAGCTATGTTAACAGCTATTGCTACAGAAAATTAATGCCGTTTGTTGTAATGTTCAAATTGGTATAAAGTCGTGATACACGCTGGATAACTGTCGTGTTTAAAACATCAGTTAATCATTCAGAAATTGAAATGAAATGGATTAGCCCTGACTAATTTCAACGCTTAATTTTGTGATTTTACTTGGATGCGCTAAATCCGACTGCCATACCTGATTCATTTGATCTCCAAGTAGGACAGTCAATAAATTCCTGAATCATTGCACTCAGATAAATAGAACTCTTCTCCCGCTAAGGCAGAAGTGGTTCATACCAGGTTTACATCGTTGTGACGTGGATAAATGGTTCAAATGGCTCTGAGTACTATGGGACTCAACTGCTGTGGTCATAAGTCCCCTAGAACTTAGAACTACTTAAACCTAACTAACCTAAGGACAGCACACAACACCCAGCCATCACGAGGCAGAGAAAATCCCTGACCCCGCCGGGAATCGAACGCGGGAACCCGGGCGTGGGAAGCGAGAACGCTACCGCACGACCACGAGATGCGGGCGAGACGTGGATATTTAACCTGACAATGCATTTCACCATGTGTAATTATTCTTCAGTACATTACCAGCTAGCGAAGAGAATGATAACTCAGCGAACTGAAATACAGTGCATATGATGGTGTGCCCACTGGGACTGGGATGTTTTATTTTTTTATTTTTTAGTAATAGTAGTAGTTCTACTCATCCGCGAGTCACTTTTACATGGTTGTTGAACATGTCATGGTACTGCAATTTAAGAACAAGAAAAATAACATAATACGTACTTCTATGCATTCAAGTAATGACAGGTGTAGTCTGACAAGGATGTGCACCGGTGGTCGACCGTGGCTGTATAATGGGATCCATTCTAGTATTTGTCTGAAGTAATTTAGGGAAACCACAGAGAACATAAATCTGTAAGACCAGAAGACGATTATAAGCTAAATCCTTCGGAATACAAAGCCAACCTGTTTAAAAAAGTCCCACTCGATTCCATTCGTTCCTAGCACACAACATTGCTTAGCAAACAAGTTATTACATAATCTGAAAGTCCAATTCTACACTGTTCATTCATTTCTCCCTCCAGTCAGCGCACACACCACACACACATTATTTGATAATGTAACGGTATGCACACACACACTATCAGTTTGCATTAGGACCATAGCGAAGATGTTTGGTTTCCATTTTGTGCTCCACAGTTTCCCAGAAATTGAGTCGGCATAGCTCTAAAACAAGTGAAATGTTTTCTCCCAACGAGAGACCAGTTTTTTGGAACCGTCACTGCATAATGTTTGACTTTCTCAACGGAGACACGACATCATCGCTGCTTGCACTTCTTTATCATTATCAAAGTTCTGCTTTAACTTTTGGAAACAGGTGCTCGTTGGCTTTTCGGGTCAAAATGGTGAACTCAGCTTTCATCACCTGTCACAATATTGCTAACATACTCATAAAATGTTGAAATGTGTGTGAATTCCTAAGGGACCAAACTGCTGAGGTCATCGGTCCCTAGACAAACACACTATTTAAACTAAGTTATGGAAAGAACAACACAAACAATGGATGACAAGGAGCCTCTAACCGCGCGACCACTCCGCGCAACAAACCCATCATACTCACTCTCAAAACGCAAAACAATTTGTTAACAAATGTCCAATCTCCTCTGGTGTCAGGAGTGAGCGTTCGAGGCACCCACCGTGCACACCGTTTTCTGTACAACGGTTCTGCTATGACGGCCCGTATAAGCTCCCGTGATCTGACACACTTACCTGAGAGCTGTTTCTGTGTTATCGGATGATTTTCTTTGGTGAATACATCAACCCGATTCCGACGAGTGTAGCAGGTTGCCGTGAGCGGTCATCCATCCAAGCTCTGTTACATATGCTGATGTTAGCACCACCGAACCCAGTGTCGAACATTACTGATGTCGATACAATCATCACAGTACACGGTTTTCATGCTTCTATGGATTTCAATTGGAGGCACGTTTTCTACGGATAGAAAATCGATTACAGCACGATTTTTCTCAAGAAACAACATAGTTACTTTACAAACCGCCACGTTAAGTGATACAATACGAAGCTGTCCAGTGGCAGATGATTACAACTTGCGTTATAGAAGCGCAGAAGTCGACCAGTAATACACTGAGGTGACAAAGGTCGTGTGATTCCTCCTAATATCGTGTCGAACACTCTTTTGCCTGGCGTACTGCAGCACCTCGACGTGGTAGGGACTTAACAAATCGTTGTGAGACCCTGCAATTTTGATGAGCCACGGTGCCTCTATAGTCGTTCGTAATCGCGAAACTGTTGCCGGTGCAGGATTTTGTGCTCGAACTAACCTCTCCATTATATCCCATAAATATTCGATGGGATTCATGTCGGGAGATCTTGGTGGCCAAATCATTCGCTCGAACTGTCCAGAATGTTCTTCAAACTAACTGAGAACAATGGTGGCCCGATGACATGGCGTCTTGCCATTCATGAAAATTTTATTGTCTTTTGGGAACATGAATGGCTGCAAATGGTCTCGAAGTAGCCAAACATAACCATTTGCAGTCAATGATCGGTACAGACCATTCCACGTAAACACAGCCCACACTACTATGGAGCCATCACCAGCTTGCACAGTGACTTGTTGATGACTTGGGTCCGTGCCTTCGTGGTGTCCGCGCCTCACTCGAAACCTACCATCAGCTCTCACCAATTGAAATCAGGACTCACGGCCACGGTTTGCCAGTCGTCTAGTGTCCAACCGATATGGTCACGAGCCCAGGAGACGCGCTGAAGGTGATATCGTGCTGTTAGCAAAGGCACTCGTGTCGGTCGTCTGCTGCCACAGCCCATTAAAGCCAGATCTCGCCGCATTGTCCTAACGGATACGTCCGTCATACGTCCCACATCGATTTCTGCTGTTATTCCACACAGTATCGCTTGTCTGTTAGCACTGGCAACTCCACCAAAACACCGCTGCTCTTGGTCATTGAGTGAAGGCCGTCGGCCACTTCGTTGTCCGTGGTGCAAAATCCGGTATGCTCGACCCACTCGACACTGTGGATCTCGGGATATTGAATTATCCGCGTTCAGAGTCTGTTAATTCCCATCGTGCGGTCCTAATTACGTCGGAAACCTTTTTACATGAATCGCCTGACTACAAATGACGGCTCTGCCAATGCACTGCCCTCTCATACCCAGTCTACGTGATACTACCCCACCGGTATATGTCTATATCGCTATCCCACGACTTTTTTCACCTCAGTGTATGTATAACAGGTAATATCTCAACCGATATTGACAACATAATAAGAAATTCAGAGCAGTGCTTTTCAGAATGCACTCGTAAAAAAGCTGTAATATAGTAAGGAAAAGTCATTTCAGATTATTAAACGAATATTTATATACTGTTGCGGATAATGACCACACCAACAAAGCTGTTATTTGTGCAGTATGCTGAAACCCGCTACCCTTGCTTCCTTACTTCAGGGATTTCGCAACTCACGTTGTGTCTAGTACTGATCCATTCTTTCGGTAACTGCGCCCTCCTAAATTGTCTTAAATTCTGCTCGTACAAGACTACTAGCCAGTTGTTTGAAGAAACACGCCGTGTGTTTACTGGAGGTGAGAAGGACACACATCTAACGATACGGCTTTCTCTGTCAGAGATTCAAATTCTTCGTAGCTGTCATGGCTCCCATCACAATTCGTCCATTAAATTATACCTGACCTCAATTTGATTAGGAGGAGGGTTCGAATCTACGTCCAACGCAAAACTTATTCTCACATCATTTGAAGTTTAAACATGAATACAGTTAATATTTATCATGGATAGTTAACAAAGACAGTAGCAACTATATATGAATCCCGATTCAGTACGAAACTGTCGTCACGTAACTGCGAGTTGACAACTGATAACTGATATTGGTCAAAAATTAGATATTTCACGTTTCATTATGCGTAGTCAGCAATTACGAAATGACGATCTCTGCTTGCCCGAGTTTCTGTCAGGTACGAAAGCTTTGCTTGGTTGAGATACGCTACTGCTGCTGGATTTGCTTGCCCGAGTTTCTTCAGGCACGAAAGCTTTCCTTGGTTGAGATAGGCTACTGCTGCTGGATTTGAATTTAGATCTAAGGCCGGCCGGAGTGGGCGAGCGGTTCTAGACGCTACAGTCTGCAACCGCGCGACCGCTACGGTCGCAGGTTCGAATCCTGCCTCAGGCATGGATGTGTGTGATGTTCTTAGGTTAGTTAGGTTTAAGTAGTTCTAAGTTATAGGGGACTGATGGCCACAGCAGTTAAGTCCCATAGTGCTTAGAGCCATTTGAACCATTTTCGATCCAAATCAAAACATTTTCACGTGCATAAGGAGTTGTTCATTAACACCTTATGTATTTATATATCACTTTGTGCTAGATAACGCGGCCATTAGGTGACTTCCGAACTGCGTATAGATCCATGTGCCATTATGAGTACAAAAAGATTACTGCGTCCACATCTACATTTACATGCACACTCTGAAAACCACTGTATGGTGCATGGTGGAGGGTATGTTGTACCACCACCAGTCATTTCCTCTCCTGTCCCACTTGCATATAGTGAGAGAAAAGAAAGACCGTCTATATACCTCCGAATGAGCCCTAATTTCTCTTATCTCCTTGGCCCTTACTCGAAATGTACGTTGGCGGCAGTAGAATCGTTCAACAGTAAACTTAAATCCCTGTTTTCTAAATTTTCTCATTAGTGTTTCAAAAAAAGAGCCTTATCTTGACTCCTGGGATCCCCATTTGAGTTTAGGGAAGCATGTCCGTAATACTAGCGTATTGATCGAACCTACCTGTAACAAATCTAGCAGTCCGCGTCTGAATTGCTTCGATGTCTTTCTTCAATCCGACTTGGTGGGGATCCGAAATACTCGAGCAGTACTAAAGAAAGCGTCGTACTGGTGTTCTATAAACCGTCCCTTTACAGATGAAACACACATTCCTAAAATTCTCTCAGTGATCCGAAGTCGACCATTCTCCTTCCTTACATTCGCCTTATGTGCTCGTTGTGTTTCATATTGCTTTGCACCGTTACGTCTAGATATTTAATCGATTGACTGTGTCAAGCAGCGCACTATTAATGCTCTTTTCGAACATTACAGGGATTGTTTTTCTTACTCGTCTGAACTAAATTACATTTTTCTAGATTCATAGCAAGCTGTCATTCATTACACGTTAACTCTACGTCTTCTTGTATCCTCCCACACTCAGTCAGCGACGACACCTTCCCGTACTCCACAGCATCATCAGAAAACAGCCGCAGATTTCTGCCCACCCTATCCGTCAGGTCGTTTGTGTATATAGAGAATATGAGCGGTCTAATCAAACTTCCCTGTCGATACCGTTGTCTCTGATGAAGGTTGTCGAGGGAAACGTACAGCGTCGTGTTTCTTCAGAAGTCTTCGAGACACTGTCATATTTCGGAACCTGTGCCTCCGTTAACAGTCTGCAGTGGGCACCGTGTCAAACACTTCCGGAAATCTAGGAATACGTAATCCGCCTGTCGGCCTCCATCCACGGTTCACAGGAATATCGTGCGAGAAAAGGGGGCGCTGAGTTTCACACGAACGATGCATTCTAAATTTGTGCTGATTTGTGGTTCAAATGGTTCAAATGGCTCTGAGCACTATGGGACTTAACTACTGAGGTCATCAGTCCCCTAGAACTTAGAACTACTTAAACCTAACTAACCTAAGGACATCACACACATCCATGCCCGAGGCAGGATTCGAACCTGCGGCCGTAGCGGTCACGCGGTTCCAAACTGACGCGCTTAGAACCGCACGGCCACATCGGCCGGCCTGATTTGTGGACAGAGGCTGCTCCCTCTCAAGAAAATTTATTATATTCGAACTGAACATTTGTTCGATAATTCCGCGGCAAACTGTTGTTAAGGACACTGTGCAATACCCCCCCCCCCCCCCTCCCCAGCATTACTATAATATTCGATACCCGGAATTTGTAGCTGGGTATCGCTACTTTCCGTTACACAAAGAATAAAAATCATGCCACTAAACACCTTTTCCTGTTATTTAACTGTACTATATAATACTATGAATGATATTTACACATAATTTACGAATACTTAAATAATATGTAAATATGCAACATAATAATCACTATGAACCATCAACATTTCCTCAGGAGAATAATAATCACTATGTAATTCATTTGATTAGAAGTAGTTATAAATGTTAGCATCGTTATTACTTTCGTTAATTAACAGCAATTAGATCTCGAAAGTTCACTTTGGAAAACGTTATTGTCAATCGATCAAACAGCAAGAACCAAATTTAAATTCACGTAATTTCAAGTGGTATGTAATTTCAAACCGAAATTTGTAAACCAGAATTAATACCATTACTAAAATAAGTAATTGATCATTGTTAGCACATGTAATTAACTTCATTGCTTACGTTTGGATGCATATTTCAAAGCTATGAGCCATTAAAGAGGTTAATCAACTTGTGTGTATGTTAAATAAATGTTGTCAATATTTTCCAATTGATAATTTATTTGTATTTATTAAATTAATGAAACGCATTATTGTAAAAAAGTCATATTTAATTTTGAATCTTAAATTGTACAATTTCTAACCTAACACTCATCTGTAATGAACTAATATTTTATGCTGTAAGTAATCTGATTGTTAACTTTTTGTATATTTGTAACTTTCAATTGTAACTATTAACTTCACGATGGTGTAATAATTGAAGTAATGAACACTCATTGTTTGGAATATATATAAGCAAACGCGGCAATGCAGCATCAGTTCGCCTAGGGGTTCACTTTGTAGTCAGTGTAGAGGACAAGGGGTTATTTTTAGGAAATACAGTGCGAAATTGTGATTTAGTGTGTTTCTGTGCGCGATGCGCCAGCCTCACGGCAGACAGCGGACGAAGGCTGGCCGGCGCGTTATGCAGGTGGCACAGTTTTGCAACGAGCGTCGGTATGTGTGTACGTGCGCGGCAGCCATCAACAACCAGAATGCAGCATTAGCAGAATTACGCAGGCGCGGGCCGCGTGTGGCGCAGTTGCGTTATCCAACTCATCGAGAACGTTCTAATAAACACAGCGCCACGTAACCAGCGGATTCAGCAGCGGTCTGCAGTATTTAAGGGCATCAGAGGTGGGCGTCGGCATTCGGTTCAACAGATTGGGCGTTCGGTCGCTGTCGCTGAGGACCCACCGGCGGAGGACGTTGCTCGCTGGTGCACCGGCCACTCCTGGCGTCGTCACGAGCCGCTGCGTCTGCAGGGGGTGAGCTGGGCCGGGCCTCATGCCGCTAACCTCCTACTGCCTGCATACCAGCAGACAGAGCATGGTGTCGCGTTCCCCAGGCTGCGTGCATCAGCACTTTCGCCACCACGACACGAGCGGTGGGGCTGAGCTACCAGAAAATGTATAGGGAGAACCAACAGTAAAGAGGAAGATCGCTAGAAACAGCCACCTTCTTCTACCCAGCCACGCCCTACAACCCCAACCATGTCACCCACTTTGGTCATCCTATTACATAAAGTCTTTTTGGTCAGTAAGTCAGTCTGTCAGCTGTTGGGTTGTCAAAGAGACTGTGTATGAAGTTTGATATATTCTGCAATGACTTTGGAAAAATGTTATCATCAACAAATAAACCTCCGCAAATTGTATGACCTGGAGTTTTAATTAGAAGGAATCACCAGCTACCCAACTCAGGCAAATTACAAGATAAGTACAACAATAATACTTCGTTATGCATCGCCCATACTTATGTCCACTCCAGGTGCAAATATATAAGTAATTATATTAACACACCGGTAAATAAATCATATGCATTCATAAAGTAAGGGAGATGTCGTAACTGGTCTGTTATTTTGTTGGTCTGCTCTTTTGCCCTTCTTTTATACAGGAATCACCTGCGTTTCTTTTTTTTTCCAGACGCTTGAAACTTTGCGCTGGACGAAAGAGGCGATAAATGCAAGTTAAATAAGAGGCCAATGCTGCAGAGAATTCTCTGTACATACGAACTGGAATTCCTTTAGGACTTGGTGACTTACTTGTTTTCAACGCTTTGACTTGCTTCTCTACGCCAGAGACGCCTATTATTAAGTCCTCCATACTACTGCTACCCTACGTATATTAGGGTTTCCACAGAGCGCTTGGCGCTATTATGGCGGCTATTCTACCAGTTGTTTTACTAACCAATATAGGCAAAACTACTCGTCAAACGACGATGGGTAACAGATGGTTGAAGAACCTTTTAGGGAGTAAGAATATTTCGAATCATCATAGAACTTTGGAAGTCCAGACGTTCTTAGAAACCATTTGTGGCGTAGAGGTTTCTTTCGTCCTTTACGTGCACTTACTTGTGAATTTGTTGCAGCAAATCGCCGGTGGGAAGGCTGAGCAGAAACCTACCGTACTGCAACTCGCACCAGGCTGCTTACAGTGTAATATTCCAAGAATCGGAAAAGGTCTTGATTTTGAATGAAAGGTGAAAATACCGGCAAAATCTTGGTATATTCTGAACCTTGAGAATTACATGTTCACGACCACGCCCGTGCTAATCTTAACACAGCTATGCACAGATCCTTTCATTCACGTTAGCTAGTTTATGGTAACGTATTTCCCGAAATCTGAACAGCTACTGAGCACGGATTGTTCTTAAAAGAAAATTCTCCCCATACTATTAAGTTTATCGGTGTCTAATGCACTCAGATTTTAGTCATATGCGACCCTGAATTACTGTCTTTCCCCATACACAAAATTATTTAAAAAATCCGTACTTTCTAAAAAAAAAAAAAAACACACCGGAGTAAATATACCTTCACTTTAAAGCACATTTGAGGCATGTAGCACAACTAAAACCGACAAATTATAACTTCCATCGGACCTCATACTACACACGACCGTACATTGTAAGAATGAGCTCCGACTCTTTAGACTGCTGTAAGCATTCTATAGCTCGAAGAGAAAAGACGCGCGAAGAATACTCCGTTCTGATTGGTCAGTTTTCTTTAAGGCCAATAGAAAAACATTGTTCTCCCGCGCTAGTCCACGCTTTTATGACTAACCAACCAACAAATAACACAGTTTCGAACTGTACTTTCTCCTGAAATAAATATTTAACATTCTGATATTTTGTTTATAAATTACGTCCTTAACTATTTTCATTTGTACTCGAATTAGCTTTCCTTTTCCCGTAAACTTACTTAACATGCTATGATACAAAATTTCCCGCCGTCTACATTCACACTGTCTTAAAAATTTCTCAGCCTTGTTCGCACAGTGTTTACCAGTACAACAGTGATCTCCATATTTACTGTTACCCCGGTTGGCCGCGCGGTGTAACGCGCCGCTTCCCGAGCGGTAAGGTGTGCCGGTCCACAGCGCGAATCCGCCCGACGGATTACTGTCGAAGTCCGGTGTGCCGGGCAGCCTGTGGATGGTTTTTAAAGCGGTTTTCCAGCTACCTCAGCGAATGCGGTCTGGTTCCCCATATTCCGCCTCAGCTACGCTGTGTCGCGAATTGCTGCTCAAACACCGTTTCCACTTACGCGTACACCATAATTACTCTACCACGCAAACATTTTTGGTTACGCTCGCCTGGTATGACTGGGGGCCGAACCGCACAATAACCCTGGGCTCGGTGTGGGGCGGCGGTGGTGTTAGTGGACTGCTGTGGCCTCTTGTGTGGTTTTGAACCACTGAGGGCTACAGCAGGACGAAGCCTCTCCGTCGTTTCTAGATCCCCGGTTTAATACAGTACAATACAACACATACTTATTTTAGACCACATTCACGCATCATTCACACTACTAAAAGCATATACAAAAACTGTACAAACATAAACAAAAAATCCTTCAAGAAATAAATATAACAATTCACGAAAACATTCTCTTGACCTGTTTCTTGAATGTCTCTGTTCACTACCTGTCCTCTAGCAGATGAAAATTTGAACTACGTCATCGACTGAACCTGCTTCAGACCATCTGTCACTGTGACGCATGAATCATTCTCCCGACAGACAGGCTCTTGATAGGAGCGATATAAGGCGCCACACTTCATATTGCCTCACAGACGCTGCTTTATGAAGGGGTGCATCGTCATGCTGATGCAAACATCGTCTACGAACTGCCCCTGTACTGTACCCTGTACACAATAATGTAAAATACACTACTAGCCGTTAAAATTGCTACACCAAGAAGAAATGCAGATGATAAACAGGTATTCACTCTACAAATATATTATACTAGAACTGACATGTGATTACATTTTCACACTATTTGGGTGCATAGATCTTGAGAAATCAGTACCCAGAACAACCACGTCTGGCCGTAATAACGACCTTGATACGCCTGGGCATTGAGTCAAACAGAGCTTGGATGCCGTGTACAGGTACAGCTGCCCATGCAGCTTCAACACAAGAGTAGTGACTGGCGTATTGTGACGAGCCAGTTGCTCGGCCACCATTGACCAGACGTTTTCAATTGGTGAGAGCTCTGGAGAATGTGCTGGCCATGGCAGCAGTCGAACATTTTCTGTATCCAGAAAGGCCCGTACAGGACCTGCAACATTCGGTCGTGCGTTATCCTGCTCAAATGTAGGGTTTCGCAGGGATCGAATGAAGAGTAGAGCCACGGATCGTAACATATCTGAAATGTAACATCCACTGTTCAAAGTGCCGTCAGTGTGAACAAGAGGTGACCGAGACGTGGAACCAATGGCACCCCGTACCATCACGCAGGATGATACGCCAGTATGGCGATGACGAATACACGCTTCCAATGTGCGCTCACCGCGATGTCGCCAAACACGAATGCGACCATCATGATGCTGTAAACAGAGACTGGATTCATCCGAAAAAGTTACGTTTTGCCATTCGTGCACAGAGGTTCGTCGTTGAGTACACCATCGCAGGCACAGGAACTCCTGTCTTTGATGCAGCGTCAAGGGTAACCGCAGCCATGGTCTCCGAGCTGCTAGTCCATGCTGCTGCAAACGTCGTCGAACTGTTCGTGCAGATGGTTGTTGCCTTGTAAACGTCCCTATCCGTTGACTCAGGGATCGAGACGTGGCTGCACGATCCGTTACAGCCATGCGGGTAAGATGTCTGTCAACTCGACTGCTAGTGATACGAGGCCGTTGGGATCCAGCACTGCGTTCCGTATTACCCTCCTGAAACCACCGATTCCATATTCTGCTAACAGTCATTGGATCCCGACCAACGGGAGCAGCAATGTTGCGATACGATAAACCGCAATCGCGATAGGATACAATCTGACCTTTATCAAAGTCGGAAACGTGATGGTACGCATTTCTCCTCCTTACACGAGGCATCACAACAACGTTTCACCAGGCAACGCCGGTCAACTGCTGTTTGTGTATGAGAAATTGGTTGGAAACTTTCCTCATGTCAGCACGTTGTAGGTGTCGCCATCGGTGCCAACCCTGTGTGAATGCTCTGAAAAGCTAATCATTTGCATTCACAGCATCTTTTTCCTGTCGGTTAAATTTCGCGTTTGTAGCACGTCATCTTCGTGGTGTAGCAATTTTAATGGCCAGTAGTGTATTTTCGTAGCCTTCCGCATTTAATGTTTCTTAAGATCAATAACAGCATCACACACCGCCCCCGGTAGCTGACAGGTCAGCGCAACAGAATGTCAATCCTAAGAGCCCGGGTTCGAATCTCGGTTGGGTCGGAGATTTTCTCCGCCCAGAGGCTGGGTGTTTATTGTCCTGATTATCATCATTTCATCCCCATAGACGTGCAAGTCGCCGAAGTGGCGTCAAACCGACAAGACTTGCACCCGGTGAACCCGACGGGAGGCCCTGCTCACACGACATTTATTTACCATACTCTAACCATGAGTAACACCTACCGCAACTCAACCTCCTCCGTACTTCACTGTTAGCATTACACATGATGGCATTCGTTAAACCCAGACCGTTCCATAGGATTACAACAGGGTACAACGTGATTCACCATTCCAAATCACTCGTTTCCAGTCGTCCACGGTTCAGTGGTGTTGCTCTTTTTCCACCTCAAGCGTGACTTACAGATAAAGACAGAAATTTGTGGCTTATGAAGAGTTCCTTGACCTTTGTGCTCCATTCTTTTTAACTCCTCACCTACAGTCACTTCGCTAGCTCAAGTGCTACTAGCAGTTTGGAATTGACAAGTGGTTCCTTCCGCCGATTTTACGCAATACCTTACAGTCACCCTCTGCAAAACTCAGCGTTCCCTGTCCATCAGTACATGATGACTGATACATTTCACGTGCATCTCTCTGTGTATAGAAGATGTGTCTTAACAAATACTTGAAAGCTGCCAAGCACCAAGCGTTCAAGTTTTGTACGTTTTTTCTGCCATTTTTTAAATGATTTCTCAGAGTCTTTCTTTGTTAGAGAGCGCAGTACCCTTTTCAATTCTGGTCCCAACTGATTCACTGTATCAAATCTTCGCCTCTTCAACTTTATTTTTATCTCGGGGAAGGGAAAGAAGGCACACGAAGCTTTGTGTTGCACGTATGTCATCTTGTAGTAATCAAAAATTCCTTAATAATGTAGGTAGTATGCAGTTGTGCATGGTACAGTACCCTGCCGTCTGTTCGTCACCTCTGAGGATATTTGCTCGACATGTCTCCGCTGAAAAGTATTAGAATGTCACGATGGAACTATTGGCAATCTGAATGGGAGGGATAAACTCCTAACCAACAATCCCGTCAAAATCAAAAAATAAGAAAATAATAATAAGCAAGAACCCTTTATTTGCACAGCTTTCTCGCCGAGCTGAAGGACTCTCCCTTGGGAAGACTGCTGCTTCACCAGGGACGTCTTATGGAAGAAACTCTTGATCACCTTGCAGTAGTTGTTTACATCCCTGCAGACTTCCACGCGATTTTGATTCTGATCTTCTTCAAGCAGTCGTGGCAGAAAACTTCGCCATTATTCTTCTCACGCTGAAGGCTTCAGAGAGATACGTTCATATGTATCATAACGTGTTCCAGAAGTGTTACAGAGGTCTTCGATGGCCTGTCTATGATTTTGCACAATCAGATCCCCTCCCCTTTCTGAAAATCTTCTGATAGAGCTGACAGCCATCAGCCAACGTTCGCCCAGTTATGAATTGTAATTCTGTGTCTGACTTAAAGTTTTGTTTTCAAAGATGTACTTCAGCATATAGCGTGCTTCTGCTGCGATTTCCCCAAGTTTAAAATAAAACAGACTCGCTACATAGCTACTACAAAACAGCAAACTCACAGAAGCACGATAATGCAAATGTGCACACCAACAACTTGAGAGGTGGCATGAGCCCCTGCTCATATTTCTATCTTACTCTGAGTAATTCGATTTTGGGAAGTATGGGTGAGTATTGTCATTACAAGGCTAGTATTGAGAACTCAGAAGAATGAATATTTTCGTCTTTAATTGCATGTGATGAAAAGTTGCTATTCCTTCACACGCGGACTTCCCACGTAGCGTCTCTCGTCATCCGGGTGGTCCAGTGACAGGCGGGTTCTGCTGATCTCGAAAGGGTTATGCCGACAGGCGTGAGGGAGTCGAGTGGATGCTGTCCCGACGCCGACATTGTCATAAGAGTGGGGGCGACACCCCCACAGGGGCCTGAAGGAGCGGGGGCTACCAGCGAGGCGTGGGAATGACTTGTGTTCCCAGCGGTCTTGGCAGGCAAATTCCAGCGTTTTCTACAAAATCATAACTGTGATTGGCTTGCTCAGGGGATAGCTCCTTGACGTAGCAAAATCGGCGCAGAAATTGGCGCCAAGTATCTCCATTGGTGGAATAGTAGTGCTTCGGCAATAGAGTGGAATTTTCAGCTGGTTTTCGAGTTGCTGATTGGCCCGTTTAACCACGGCCACTGTCGTGGGGGCGGGAATGTTCTGTGCTCGGCTTTTACAGGTGCTCTTGAAGGAGTCGGCTTTCGCCTTTCGGTCGGAGTAGGATACAAGACTGAGCTCTCGCTGCTCTGGACAGCCTGCCTTCCGTTGGCTGTCTAATATACTTGCATTTAATTGTAACTGTTTGACGAAGTTGCTTAAGTTTCGACTTCAACGTAACTTTCCGAGTACAGTTGGCAATTGAGCGTTCTGCATACAAGCGGCCTATGTTGTCTGTCTTGAACAGTTTAGGCTAAAGTTGACTGTATCGGAGTTACTCTGTGACTTCGCTTGTTAAAATCAATCACTGTACCGTAAGTGATTGTGTAGCGAGCCTTCTTCGTCTCCCTCAGAGGCGCATTTGTGTTGCTAGGAAGTCTTTAGTCTGGAACAACCAGACCAGGGTAGTTTGTTTCGGGCTATACTCGCAACATTACCATCACCACGACGGGACGTCGAAGCAACCAGCCATCGACTCTGATGTGCCAGATCGTGTCCTTGCATTTAAGAAGACAGCTTGGTAATGTATGTCCGCAGCACTGGCAGATTCGGGAATTTAGCTACGTGACAATTAGAGCTCAGCAGAGCGCGCCTGTTCCTGTCTTTTCTAACGTGGGTCTGTCTTGGGTGTTCATTGTCTTGAGTTCTCACTACAGTAGCAGCAATTAATGTTGGGTTGGCTGGGTGTTTCTCTTAAGATTTGAGTTGCAAGGAATTGGCTCCACATACCACTTGGTCATAAATGTCACAATCTAGTTTATAGACAAATTCACCTTCACAGCATTTATTTGAGTATCCAATTTGACGTATTGTAAATGTTTCATGTGTTTTGTTAATTATTTTGAGTTTAGTCATAATAAATCAAATTGTTATTTTCTAAAGAACTTTCATTCTGTTGATCGTTAGAGCAACCCTTTCATTTCTCACTACGGTAATGAAACTTTCCTTTATCAAATTTATTTCTATCAAATTAAATTATTGCAGCTGCCAAACTCTTTTCCACTTAAGTGTAGAGTCAATTACAGTCAGTTCGCATTTCTTCTTAATCCATGTGCAACAGCAAAAGTGGGAGTTAGAAAAGGGTTGGCTTAAAGCATCATTTCCATATAAAGATTCTAGAAGAATTTGGTGTTAAATACACTGCTAGCCCCGGCACCTGGCAAACTAACCATATAACCGAGCACGTATCCAGTTGTCACACTGTCTCTAGGCGAATGTATAGAGACACAGTTTATACACCACCACCTGCACACAAAATTCAAATTTCTGGAACTTTTGTATACCACCTCATACTTTAGTGCGTAAATATCTTCGTATGTAACAGCAGGTAAATGATAACCAGTAGAGAGAATCACGCAAGAGCGGGAGTCTAAAGAGGCTTCACAGTGGTTCGCTCCAGGCAGCCGGCGTTGTCTCCCTTTCTGCGGAGCAGCGGGGAGATTCAGAGGTAGAACTTCTGGCCGCAGAAGAGGCGGTTGTAAATTGCGCCCCTATCACCTGGGCGGCCCCGTGTCAACACGCGACATAAATAACCTGCAGGCCACCTCTGCCCTACATGATTGATGCCGAGCGCGCTATCTGTGGCTCCACGGCGTATAAACCGGCCATCCATCTCGACCGCGACTGCGACCGCGACGGCCGCCGCCTCTTTGGTCGATACCAGAGCTCGATACCAGAGAGCCTTCCGAGCGACGCACTCCCTCACTGCCCGCTGTGTCTGCAGCTGTCTTCAGTGCACGTGGCGACTTCAGCAGTCGCTGCCCCTTCAACAAACCTTACACTCCAGCTCGTGTCGTTACCCCTTTGTCACACTAGGTTTTCCACAGCGCCTAGAGACGTGTAGCACTAATACGTGGACATTTTCCTCTTTGTAAGAGTACATCAAGTAAATATCGGGTCCAAATTCTTCGGGTATGGAACATTTCTTGGGCATCGTCGTGTTGACAAGTGAGTTTTCAGATTTCCGCGCGTGAGTTTTTCAAGACTTGACGGCGACGCAGTGAAAAGTTGGGTGTGAGAAAGTGAGCCAGTATTGCGGGAGGAAGTAGTCAGCAAATGGAACGTCACGTATTTACATTGAAACTGAGACAAATGTCGTCGGAAGATAAGAGGTGATGGAGCAATAGAGGAAAAGGTTGTCGTATAAGCAGTATTCATAGCGGAATTTCCAGAATGACGGTTGTTGTTGTTGTGGTCTTCAGTCCTGAGACTGGTTTGATGCAGCTCTCCATGCTACTCTATCCTGTGCAAGCTTTTTCATCTCCCAGTACCTACTGCAACCTACATCCTTCTGAATCTGCTTAGTGTATTTATCTCTTGGTCTCCCTCTACGACTTTTACCCTCCACGCTGCCCTCCAATACTAAATTGGTGATCCCTTGATGCCTCAGAACATGTCCTACCAACCGATCCCTTCTTCTGGTCAAGTTGTGCCACAAACTTCTCTTCTCCCCAATCCTATTCAATACTTCCTCATTAGTTACGTGATCTACCCATCTAATCTTCAGCATTCTTCTGTAGCACCACATTTCGAAAGCTTCTATTCTCTTCTTGTCCAAACTATTTATCGTCCATGTTTCACTTCCATACATGGCTACACTCCATACGAATACTTTCAGAAATGACTTCCTGACACTTAAATCAATACTGGATGTTAACAAATTTCTCTTCTTCAGAAACGCTTTCCTTGCCATTGCCAGCCTACATTTTATATCCTCTCTACTTCGACCATCATCAGTTATTTTGCTCCCCAAATAGCAAAACTCCTTTACTACTTTAAGTGCCTCATTTCCTAATCTAATTCCCTCAGCATCACCCGACTTAATTAGACTACATTCCATTATCCTTGTTTTGCTTTTGTTGATGTTCATCTTATATCCTCCTTTCAAGACACTGTCCATTCCATTCAACTGCTCTTCCAAGTCCTTTGCTGTCTCTGACAGAATTACAATGTCATCGGCGAACCTCAAAGTTTTTATTTCTTCTCCATGAATTTTAATACCTACTCCGAATTTTTCTTTTGTTTCCTTTACTGCTTGCTCAATATACAGATTGAACAACATCGGGGAGAGGCTACAACCCTGTCTTACTCCCTTCCCAACCACTGCTTCCCTTTCATGTCCCTCGACTCTTATAACTGCCATCTGGTTTCTGTACAAATTGTAAATAGCCTTTCGCTCCCTGTATTTTACCCCTGCCACCTTTAGAATTTGAAAGAGAGTATTCCAGTCAACATTGTCAAAAGCTTTCTCTAAGTCTACAAATGCTAGAAATGTAGGTTTGCCTTTCCTTAATCTTTCTTCTAAGATAAGTCGTAAGGTCAGTATTGCCTCACGTGTTCCAGTGTTTCTACGGAATCCAAACTGATCTTCCCCGAGGTTGGCCTCTACCAGTTTTTCCATTCGTCTGTAAAGAATTCGTGTTAGTATTTTGCAGCTGTGACTTATTAAGCTGATAGTTCGGTAATTTTCACATCTGTCAACACCTGCTTTCTTTGGGATTGGAATTATTATACTCTTCTTGAAGTCTGAGGGTATTTCGCCTGTTTCATACATCTTGCTCACCAGATGGTAGAGTTTTGTCAGGACTGGCTCTCCCACGGCCGTCAGTAGTTCCAATGGAATATTGTCTACTCCGGGGGCCTTGTTTCGACTCAGGTCTTTCAGTGCTC
Organism: Schistocerca americana; assembly: GCF_021461395.2. Classification (NCBI taxonomy): domain Eukaryota; kingdom Metazoa; phylum Arthropoda; class Insecta; order Orthoptera; family Acrididae; genus Schistocerca; species Schistocerca americana. Next base: position 759,044,550 of record NC_060121.1, on the reverse strand, counting down.
TGTCAAACTCTTCACGCAGTATCATATCTCCCATTTCATCTTCATCTACATCCTCTTCCATTTCCATAATATTGTCCGCAAGTACATCGCCCTTGTATAGGCCCTCTATATACTCCTTCCACCTTTCTGCTTTCCCTTCTTTGCTTAGAACTGGGTTTCCATCTGAGCTCTTGATATTCATACAAGTCGTTCTCTTATCTCCAAAGGTCTCTTTAATTTTCCTGTAGGCGGTATCTATCTTACCCCTAGTGAGATAGGCCTCTACATCCTTACATTTGTCCTCTAGCCATCCCTGCTTAGCCATTTTGCACTTCCTGTCGATCTCATTTTTGAGACGTTTGTATTCCTTTTTGCCTGTTTCACTTACTGCATTTTTATATTTTCTCCTTTCATCAATTAAATTCAATATTTCTTCTGTTACCCAACCTGGCACAAACCTGGTGTGGGGACCTTACTGACTGGCCTCCTGCGAGTTTTTTCATACTTACAGGCTTTGATGACCAGCGCCCAGACATCCGTTCCCTAATGCATTACGATGCATTTCTCAAGCAAACTCGATCACCTACGAACTCCTAAAGTTGGGGAGTGCTGTGAATTACAAAAATTTAGAGTGCTGTATGAAGACGCCGGTAACTGAGTGCGTAAAAAATCCGTGGTTCATTACTATTCTAATCGTGAATTAAGTGTTTCGATTCGAACTAAGAGCATTTTATTTTCTTTTACTTGATTACTATATTTATTATGACATGTAAATATCAATTAACTAATACTGAATCACAAATTTTTGATAAAACCGCCTTTTTGTTATTAATTACTAACCACATTAAAACAATTTATTATTTGATACAAAAATGTGAAAAGCCATATATATATATATATATATATATATATATATATATATATATATATATATATTGCTAGCAAACCTTAAATAGAGGAAAAAAATGCTTTTCTATTTGTACAATTTGCAGAGTATGACTATATATATACATATATATACAGAGAGAGAGAGAGAGAGAGAGACACAGAGAGGAAAAGTGCCTTTTTTTCTCTAGTTAAGGTATATATATATAGTTAAGGTATATATATATATATATATATATATATATATATATATATATATATATACGACTATTGAGATAAATATATCAATTTCTACAAATAGAAAAGCATTTATTCCTCTATTTAAGGTTCTGCTACCAATTTTTAATCTTTTGTGAATACTTACATTTTATGTGATTAGTATTATAACTAAAATACATCATTTTTACTAAAAATTATGATTCAATATTCATTAATTAGTGCTCCCGCCTAATAAAAAATATAGAATTCTAATAAATGTAAGAGAAAAAAGTTTGCTCCTAACAAGAACTGAATCACTAAATTCAAAATTACTAGCCTTATGCTCTACGCACTGAGATTCCTTTTTTGATTAATTGTTTAACTGAACTGAATTACAGTGAACTGTAACATAGGTCAACCATCGTCAATAAGTCCTTCAAATTATTTACATTACCAAAGAATTAACAACAATATGTGATATGTGACTGAAGTGAATGTATACTGATACACCCTGCTAAACCCACAGGACAGGACAGGTAGTTTAAATTGCGGAAAGGAGCCCAAATTTAGAATTTTGGAACACGTATTGTGTTAGAGTATAATGATTTTTCTGGAGACTAGAAATCTACTCTGTATGAATCAGCATGGGTTTCGAAAAAGACGATCGTGTGAAACCCAGCTCGCGCTATTCGTCCACGCGACTCAGAGGGCCATAGACACGGGTTCCCAGGTAGATGTCGTGTTTCTTGACTTCCGCAAAGCGTTTGATACAGTTTCCCACAGTCGTTTAATGAACAAAGTAAGAGCATATGGCCTATCAGACCAACTGTGTGATTGGATTGAAGAGTTCCTAGATAAAAGAAAGCAGCATGTCATTCTCAATGGAGAGCAGTCTTCCGAAGTAAGAGTGATTTCAGGCGTGCCGTAGGGGAGTGTCGTAGGACCTTTGCTACTCACAATATACATATATGACCTTGTGGATAACATCGGAAGTTCACTGAGGCTTTTTGCGGATTATGCTGTTGTATATCGAGAGGTTGTAACAATGGAAAATTGTACTGAAATGCAGGAGGATCTGCAACGAATTGACGCATGGTGCAGGCAATGGCAATTGAATCTCAATGTAGACAAGTGTAATGTGCTGCGAATACATAGAAAGAAAGATCCCGTATCATTTAGCTACAATATAGCAGATCAGCAACTGGAAGCAGTTAATTCCATAAATTATCTGGGAGTACGCATTAGGAGTGATTTAAAATGGAATGATCATATAAAGTTGATCGTCGGTAAAGTAGATGCCAGACTGAGATTCATTGCAAGCATCCTAAGGAAATGCAATCCGAAAACAAAGGAAGTAGGTTACAGTACACTTGTTCGCCACTGTTTGAATATTGCTCACCAGTGTGGGATCCGTACCAGATAGGGTTGATAGAAGAGATAGAGAAGATCCAACGGAGAGCAGCGCACTTAGTTACAGGATCATTTAGTTATCGTGAAAGCGTTACGGAGATGATAGATAAACTCCAGTGGAAGACTTTGCAGGAGAGACGCTCAGTTGCTCGGTACGGGCTTTTGCTGAAGTTTCGAGAACATATCTTCACCGAGGAGTCAAGTAGTATATTGCTCCCTCCTACGTATATCTCGCGAAGACACCATGAGGATAAAATCAGAGAGATTAGAGCCCACACAGAGGCATACCGACAATCTTTCTTTCCACGAACAATACGAGACTGGAACAGAAGGAAGAACCGATAGAGGTACTCAAAGTACCCTCCGCCACACACCGTCAGGTGGCGTGCGGAGTATGGATGTAGATGTAGAAATAAGCGGCTGTCAGTTACACTCGAACATACAACTTTAATTATTTGACCAAACATTACAAGAGCCAAGAAAATTTTCAAATAAAACACAAAATTAATTTTTGGAACTTAATAAACGGCTGAATACGCTCATGCCTTAAGGGCAAGCCCACTTTAATTAAAAATCGGCTGGAAGCCAATAACTTAAGACTCAAACCAAAATCAGAATTTTTAAGGCAAAAGGCCTTATCTTAAAACAGTTTTTTAATTAGGCAAAAGGCCCAAACAATCTGACACCTTATGAGCAAAACAACTTTAATTCAAAATCGGCTGTAGGCCCATCATTTACGACTAAACAAAATTAAATTTTTAAAGAGGCCAAAGGCCGTACTTAAAACAGTTATTTAAATTAGGCTGAAGGCCCAAACAATCTTACACCTTAAAGGCAAAATAATCTTAATTTAAAAATCTGCTAGAAGTCATACAAATACAAATAACAAGAACAAAACAGAAAAGGCAGTGTGCACAACGGCGCTCAGAAGTTTCCGAGGGTCGGCCTGGAATTGAAACACTAACGCTCGCTTATGTAAGACAGGCAGTCGGCCAAACCATGCTCGATCTGACAACAACACAACCAACAGACAGTCAACGGACCCACCGACAAGATAACTTCCGCTCCACATGACCAGCACATAACAGGGAGTTCAATGGAACAACATACTGTAGAAAGTATTGGCGCCCACAACCATGCTGTACAGCGACAACACAATGAGGATAATACACTGCCTGAATTTACGTCAACGGCCAGGGCAGGTAACTGGAACGTTAACGGCCACAAGGTGGAAGATTTCGCTGGTGCACTTCAGTTCAAAATAACCAAGTAGAGTTAAACTCCACCAGAGGGTGGCTAAAATTTGCCAACTTGAAAACACACGTTGTTGCTTGTGGGAATGTCCCAACAGCCGACAACAAAATCAAGACGATACAATGTGAACAATCGTGACTTGCTGGTAGTTTAAGTCAAAACTCAACTTTCGCGTCCAGGATCGGTGAGCCATGCACCTCGTAGCAATGGGAACAGCACCACACACTCCCACCTCACATGGACGCCGCCAGTGGCCCCAGTCAAATTACATGCCGCGGAGAGTTCCTCGCTGTTCCACGCCAACCGACCAACTGGTCGCACACAGCACAGCCGAAAACTATAAGCGCCAGGCCAAAGATAGCACAAAGTGTGAGTATCGATACACACCGCTGCTTCCACTCGCGTAGAGAGAGGATAACAGCATAATCGCGATAACTGCGGGAGACTAACATAGAATAGCAACTAAGATTTAACCCAAATGATTATTCACCACCCACTTTTTGAGATTCTTCATCGAGCGGAAACTGAAGATACCCATCGCGCAAATCATTTTTTTCTTTAAAGTAGCGACCAGCGCCTAATCTGTCCATGAGATCCTCTGGGCGTGACAATGGACAAGTATCAATCACATTTTGTGGGTTGACCATAGACTTAAAGTAAACACAGAGGCAAATGCGACCTGAAGGTTTGGGGAGCAAAACCAGTAGACTTGCCCACTAACTATCTTGCATGGGCTCAATAACTCCGCTATCTTCCAATTCTTTTACGTTCAACAGCGACTTTGTCCCGTAATGCAATGGTAACTGTTCTGGGCCGGAAAAATTTCGCCTGAATATTGTCTTTCAAATTAATATGTGCAATAAAATTGTTAGCCTTGCCTAAACCTTAAGAAAAGAGTTCCAGGAATTCCTTCAGCAAGTTAGGTACACTGTCTTTTGCGTGGAATGCAGGCAGTGACAACACATTGTCCTGAATGTTAAAACCAAACAAATTCAAATGAATCAAAACTAAATATGTTCTGACAATCATGTCACTGTAGCACTGTAAAAGTCACTGTTCACATATGTGAGCGATACATGGCAGGAAAAGTACATTTTTCGTGAACGGGAATGTCTTGTCCAGTATAAGCCGTCAGGTGCGTGCTAGTTTTAGACAGGCGTGGGGAGCCTAATATTTCATGTGTGTGACGATTCAGCAGTGTAACAGAGGCACCCGTATCCAACTGAAATTTTATATGTTTTCCACAAAGAAGCAACTGAACAAAAAGCTATTTAGATTGGCGTAGCATAGAAGAAACTGCCCACTTACTAGTTTTGCTAATGCCTGTTGTAGTCTTTGAATGTAATGCATTAATGAGATGGGCTTTATGACTAGATTTTTGCGAATGGGCCGAATTCTTATGTTTGTTCATTGCAAACATATGGATTGTACATGTTCTTTCTTGCCACTAGCATAACACTGTGCTTGTCAGGAGGGGTAGTCCAAATGTTCAAATGTGTGTGAAATCTTATGGGACTTAACTGCTAAGGTCATCAGTCCCTAAGTTTACACACTACTTAACCTAAATTAGCCGAAGGACAAACACACACACCCATACCCGAGGGAGGACTTGAACCTCCGCCGGGACCAGCCGCACAGTCCAGTATATGACATTATTTTGTTCGCCTAGGTACCGGCGCATTTAGCGAGCTGCTTATGTGGTGTGGAGAGTTGTTTATGCAATGTGGCGAGTGTAACATGCTGCTGCCGAATGGACCAGGAGAAAACAAGGGACTCGACTTGACAAATTGCTGGCTGCTCAAATTTATCGGCCAACACGGTACCTGAATCGTACTGACGTAGTATTTGCACTACTTTCTCAAATGATGGATCAGAATGTGTCAAAATCTGTTCTCTGAATTCGACATCAGTTACATTGTACGCAATCGCATCACTACCTATCGTAGACAAGAAATAGGGGAGTTTCACAGTACCTGGTATGTTGTGAGCAATTACATGGGCTTCAAACTGTTGCAAAAACTCTAGCCATTCCTCTTCATGTTCATGAAACTGTCGAAAAGGCAATATAGCACTTTCAGTAGCTGTTGCTTGTCCCGTTGGGCGTGCAGTGTTGGCCAGTAGGTGCTGCACCGTCTAGAGCAGTGTAGATATTTGCTGGGTCTGGAACTGAAACATCTGTATTAGCTGCGTTAAATCAAACGCTGACAGCTGTGGCGCCTGAGCACGGAGAGGGGAGGGGGGAGGGCGGAGGGGGGGATAGGAAGGGTTGGCATGTTGGAAGAGACAAAGGCAAGTAACAGACAAGGCAAACAAGAAAAAGAAGTACAAAAGCGAAGAAAATTTCTGCAACGCCCACCTGAAAACACAGATTAGCAAAAGCAAGGTAAGAGACTAGTAAAGCAAGTAAACGCCCCTGCAAAGAAAAGACAAGAGAGAATTAAGGGGCCAGCAAAACACAAAAGAAAATTTCGTGTTCGCCAAGCACTGGGTTCTTCTTCAATTCGTCGCCAATGTAATATCCTGCCCACTCGTCTAATATAGGGTGTCTAGGAAGCTGTTTTCTGGGATCTCTAGACAACAATTCAAGTAAATCGTATAAATGGAATTTGTTACAGTAAGTTAAATTGACAATAGTTAACATTGCATATTCACAAAGGTGAGTCACAAGCAAATGGCGAAATGCAAATAATCAACGTCCTTCGGTATATACAATTTCAATGTAAGCAGAACAATTCAGTTCATAAGTGCCGGCCGGTGTGGCCGTGTGGTTCTAGGCGCTTCAATCTGGAACCGCGTGACCGGTACGGTAGCAGGTTCGAATCCTGCCTCGGGCATGAATGTGTGTGACATCCTTAGGTTAGTTAGGTTTAATTAGTTCTAAGTTCTAGGCGACTGATGACCTCTGAAGTTAAGTCGCATAGTGCTCAGAGCCATTTCAGTTCATAAGTCACTGCCGTAACGTTTATATGACGGCTTCTCTTCTACTGCGGCAACAAGGAGGCGGAGTGGCGCTTATATTCTCTTCGTGTTGATGCCATTCCTGTCTTAATTTCACCCTATTGGCTGATGTCGTGTCACAGCCCTCTCTGCTCTTTCGTTCTTCAGCGTCGTGTCGGCGCTTGTCGTTACGCCGGAACACATTCCGTTTCATATCGCTTTGCAATGTTACGCCAAGATATTTAATGGATGTGACCTTGCAAACCAGCACACTACTAATGATGTATTCGAACGTGACAGGTTTATTTTTCCTACTCATCCGCATTAACTTAATTTTTTCTACATTTATAGCAAGTTTTCATTCACGGCACCACCATTCCTTCTCCCAGAGCGGTTTTCCTCCTTCCCTCCCCAAGTCCCTGCACCCCCTCCTCGACTGTTTTCCTCACCCGTCCCTTCCCTCCCTGGTCCTCCTTCGGCGCGCCCCCACCTCATCCCCCTTTCCCTCCCCTCCTCCTCGCCTCCTTTCCCCTTTTCCCTTGTTTCCCCCCCCCCCCCCCCCACCCAGCAGGACTTTTATGCTCCGGCCATAATTTACCTGGTGCCTTTTAATCTAGTGTGTGTTTTTTGTGTAACATACTTTTTTTTAGATTTTTATCTCCTATTTACAGTCACTGCTTTGTATGTCTTCTTTTCTTCTGTTCCACCATTTTTGTTTATATATTCCGCCATGTTTTCTTCTTTATATTGATTTAGATGTCTTCCTGACTATTTATGTCTCTCTGCTGAGGAGCAGCGTTTATGATGCTGCCAGCCCACCCCTGATGGGGAATGGAAATTGCAATAAAGGAGAAAAAAATCATGACACCAATTGGAAATTCGGTCTAAGTCGTTCTGTATCCTCCTACAGTCGCTCAACGACGACACCTTTCCATACACCATTGTGTCATCAGCAAACAGCCATAAAATGTTGTTCACCCTGTCTGTCAAATCATTTAAGTATATAAAGAATAAGAGCGGTCCTATCACATTTCCCTGGGCACTCCTGAGGAGACCCTTGTCTCTGACGAACACTCGTCATCGAGGCCAACGTACTCGGTTCTGTTCAAAATGGTTCAAATGGCTCTGAGCACTATAGGACTTAACATCTGAGGTCATCAGTCCCCTAGAACTTAGAATTACTTAAACCTAAGTAACCTAAGGACATCACACACATCCATGCCCGAGGCAGGATTCGAACCTGCGACCGTAGCGGTCGCGCGGTTCCAGACAGACGCGCCTAGAACCGCTCGGCCAAATCGGCCGGCTACTCGGTTCTGTGTTAAATAAAAAATTTTCGAGTCACTCACATATCTCAGAACACAATCCGCAGGCTCGGACCTTCGTCGACAGTCTGCAGTGGGGCACCATGTCAAACTCCTTCCAGAAATCTAGGAATATGGAATCATCTTGTAGCCTCCATCCATAGCTGTAGCAAGCTGATTTTCGCACGAGGGATGCTTTCTACATCCGTGCCGATTTGTAAACAGAAGCTCTTCCCTTTCAAGGAAATTCGAACTGAAAATATGTTCAACGTTTCAGCAGCAAACCGATGTTACGGGTATTGACATTCTCTTAGCTTTCTTATGTATAGGAGTCACCTGAGCTTTTTTCCAATCGCTTGGGACATTGAGCTGGGAGAGATTCGCGATAAATGCAAGGATAAATGCTAAGGAAGGGGCAAAAACTGGAACGAAATCGAATTGTGATTTGACGTGAACCTGGCGACTTATTTGTTTTCAACTCTGAGCTGCCTCTCTACGCCAGAAATGCCTATTCCTATGTCCTTCCTATAGGAGTATGTGCGACAGTCAGTGCGGTTTTCAATATTCAGAGAAGAGGCCCCGTGGCGTAGAGTGACGCAGACGAAGGGAAACCCTGACGGAGGGGCCTTTATAACTGTATCTGCTGCGAATTATTGTCATCAAATCCGCACTAATGTGCGCATTTCGTACACATACGTTAATGATTTCGGTGAGCTTCCTATCAAATACCATTTTTAAAGGTAGTCAACTTCTCCTCTGCCGTACGCTTCTTGGAATTCGAAAAATACAATAGGCGAAGTAGCGAATGTAACATGGACGAGGTCTCCGCAGTCTGCCAATATGTGTCATTTTACGACCGCTGATTTCTGGTAGTGTCCCAAGACTTCTAACATTTCATTTTTTAGTCGACTGTTATTGACTCTCCAAAATATTTTGTCGTCAGTCACATATTATTGGCTCTGAGCACTATGGGACTTAACATCTATGGTCATCAGTCCCCTAGAACTTAGAACTACTTAAACCTAACTAACCTAAGGACAGCACACAACACCCAGCCATCACGAGGCAGAGAAAATCCCTGACCCCGCCGGGAATCGAACCCGGGAACCCGGGCGTGGGAAGCGAGAACGCCACAGCACGACATATTATTGGCTGCAGTGTTTTTGGTTTACTTTGGGACTAGCACCATGAATTCCACATCTTGTACCCTGCCTTACAGGATTTCATCGTCACATTTTTTGTAGGGTTTCCTTTGTGAATCCCAGAATTCACTATGCACTTCCTCCAGAAAACTGTCAGCAACGGACGATTTGTGCCTTGGAGCCTTTCAGAGTGAATCATAAATATCATCCATAGTAGGTGAAGCTAGTACATTCCTATTACTCTCTGCTGAGAATCGAACCACCAAATTCACGATTACAAGCCTAATACTTACGAATTCAGCTATCTACCCACAGATGTTGACTTTACTGCCGCTTCTGTACACGCCACCTGTGTATAGGTCACGTAAGGACAGTATTGTGAACATCTGTGTGTAGGAAGGCGTGCTTTTTGGTTATGCATTGCGAGCTGACCCACTTTGACGATAGCGCTACGCACAACTACCCACGGCACACGATTTTTGTTTGACGAAGATGATGCATCCACGTCTGTTATAGATGCACTTGAGAATGAGTCGCGCTCGAAACTAGTAGCCTTGTGGGAAGATGTCTTTCTTCATATTCATTGAGACTGTGGACCCCTCCCACAAGAAACTGATAGCGAGAGGCTACTTTCATAAATAGTCTACTAAATAATAATGTAATTCTCGCACTTAATGGTCTTGCGATTATGATGTGGAACTACTGATATGCACGCCACTTGAAAAAATAATGACAACAACGAACAGCAATGTAACAATTGGTAGTTTCGGCTTTCTCTTGCTGTTCAAAGCTCGTGAGTCATTTATGAACAACTTTACAAATGCAGTAATAGTTTAAATGATATAATGCTTAAAATAATACCAATAATTGACTCAGAAATTTCGCAATAAACTGTAACTACGAGGACATGGTGAAAAGTAATGCCTCTGAATTTTTTGTTTGTAAATTCTTAAAGCTTTTTAAACAAAACGAACGTTATTAACATTATACACTTTTATTCTTCACGTCAACATTTTTATTTCTCAACACAGTCAGCCAGGCAACAAACACAATTCTCTGAATGAGAGATACTGTTGCTGTAGAATGTTTTACTTCGTTGATGGAGGCACAGTGTCACTTCTGCTTGTACCGCGTCATCAGTATCAAAGTGAAGTCCTCGAATGTGTTGTTTAAGTTTTGGAAACAGATGGAAATCGGATGGTGCCAAGGCGGGACTGTATGGCGAATGATCGATGGCGGTGAACACAAGTCGTCGGACTGTTTCAGATGGCAGCGCTCGTGTGTTGCCCGGCGTTGTCACGCTGAAGGAGACGGTGCTCCATATGTGGAAGAAGTTTCCTGTGGTTAGAAACTTGATTGCAGCACATTCTCACACACTGACATACACTGATGAGCCACAACATAATGACCACCTGCTTAGTAACTTGTTTGTCTGTCTTTGGAACGATTCTACGTATTAGGGATCCAACAGTTTGTTAGTAGGTTTGTTGAGGTATGTGGCATTAGATGTCTGCGCACAGGTCATGTAATTGGCGTAAATACCGAGCCGCTGATTTGCGTACGCAGTGATGGCACCCGATAGCGAGCAAGATGGGTTCCAAAGGATTTACATCAGGTGATTTGGTCGCCAAGATATCAACGTGAGTTTACTATAATACTCATCAAACCACAGTAGCACGATTCTATCGCCAAGATACGGAGAACTGAAAGATGACATCGCCGTCGTGGAAGACATCAAGCATGAAGGGCTGCAGGTGGTTCGCACCTGTCAACGTGTCATCGATTGCTGCCACAGGTCCCAAGAAAGCACAGGACAATGTCTCCCACAGCGTGATACTGCTCCCACTAGACTGCGTCCGTGTCGCGCTGCACGTTTCGAGCCGCCCATCATATCGATGATGGCATGCATGGAGAAGACTAGCGACATAGTGTACCAGAAATGTGATTCACCCGAAGAGCCGACAGGTTTCCACTGATCGACAGTCGACTCCCATGGCCCCTTGCCCACTGTGGTCATAATTAACTATGACATTGGGTCATCATGTGAACAAGCAGGGATGGTCTGCTGCGGAGCTCCATGTTCAACATTGTACGATGAACGGTATGCTCCTGATCGTTTTTGAGTGCGCCAGTTTTGCGTTCTTTGGGCAGAGATGCCACAGATCACCATATATCCTACTTTACAGAGAAGACAAGCCTCGAACTCCATGTTCTGCGGAGAGTCGTGGACGTCCAATCGTTAACGCCTAGTGGTAGTTTCACTATCTTACCTCTTTCCGTAGATGCCCACGACTGTAACATGTGACCATTTGACCGGCTTTTCTAGATACTCGTTCGTGGGCTCTGCATAATAATAATCTGCCCTTTGTCAAAGTCTCTTTTCTCAATGTATTTCCCCATCTGTGGCCCATTTCTTCGCTAGGGCGGTCCCACGTCCGTGTCTGCTCCGCGTAAATACTTCTGCTGTTTCGTCATGTCCCCGCAATGCCACCAGGCGGCACCCAAAGTCGCGGTGGGCTGCGGTTATAATACACTACTGGCCATTAAAATTGCTACAACAAAAAGAAATGCAGATGATAAAAGTGTATTCATTGGACAAATATATTATACTAGAACTGACATGTCATTACATTTTCACGTAATTTGGGTGCATAGATCCTGAGAAATCAGCACCCAGAACAGCCACCTCTGGCCGTAATAACGGCTGTGATACGCCTGGGCATTGAGTCACACAGAGCTTGGATGGCGTCTACAGGTACAGCTGCCCATGCGGCTTCAACACGATACCACAGTTCATCAAGAGTAGTGATTGGCGTATTGTGACGAGCCCCGGCCACCATTGACCAGACGTTTTCAGTTGGTGAGAGATCTGGAGAATGTGCTGGCCACGGCAGCAGTCGAACATTTTCTGTATCCAGAAAGGCCCGTACAGGACCTGCAACATGCGGTCGTGCATTATGCTGCTGAAATGTAGGGTTTCGCAGGGATCGAATGAAGGGTAGAGCCACGGGTCTAACACATCGGAAATGTAACGTCCACTGTTCAAAGTGCCGTCAAGCGAACAAGAGGTGACCCAGACGTGTAACCAATGGCACTCCATACCATCACGCTGGGTGAAACGCCAATATGACGATGACGAATACACGCTTCCAATGTGCATTCGACGCGATGTCGCCAAACACGGATGCGACCATCATAATGCTGTAAACAGAATCTGGATTCTTCCGGAAAAATGACGTTTTACCATTCGTGCACCCAGATTCGTCGTTGAGTACACCATCGCAGGCGCTCCTGTCTGTGATTCAGCCTCAAGGGTAACCGCAGCAATGATCTCTCAGCTGATAGTCCATGCTGCTGCAAACCTCGTCGAACTGTTCGTGCAGATGGTTATAGTCTTGCAAACGTTCCGATCCGTTGGCTCAGGCATCGAGACGTGGCTGCACGATCCGTTACAGCCATGCGGATGAGATACCTGTCATCTCGACTGCTAGTGATACGAGGCCGTTGGGATCCAGCACGGCGTTCCGTATTATCCTCCTGAACCCACCGATTCCATATTCTACTAACAGTTATTAAGGATCTCGACCAACGCGATCAGCAATGTCGCGATACGATAAACCGCAATGGCGATAGGCTACAATCCGACCTTTATCAAAATCGGAAACGTGATGGTACGCATTTCTCCTCCTTACACGATGCATCGAAACAACGTTTCACCAGGCAACGCCGGTCAACAGCTGTTTGTGTATGAGAAATCGGTTGGAAACTTTCCTCATGTCAGCACGTTGTAGGTGTCGCCACCAGCGCCAACCTCGTGTGAATGTTCTGAAAAGTTAATCATTTGCATATCACAGCATCTTCTTCCTGTTGGTTGAATTTCGCGTCTGTAGCACTTCATCTTCGTGGTGTAGCAATTTTAACGGCCAGTAGTGTATTTTGGCTTATCACTGTAGTTACGCTACACACCGTCATGTTACACGCTGCAATACGGAGCCCTCTAGCGGCAGAAGCTTGCAATTTGCGTCAGCGAAACAGGAAGTCGATCAAGTAATATGCGTTATGTGTAAAAAGTTCATCAACCGTTACTGAGAAGAGAATAAAAAATCTGGAGGCATTACTTTTCAGCTCGCCTTACTGCAAGTAAATATTTATATATGTACAATTGTCTTACATCAGAACAGAGAGCAATTTCGTGCTACTTTATACCGTGCACTTGGTTTTTATGTCGCACACCAAACCAAATCACAGTCGATTTATTTGGAGACTAGTCTTAATCAACCTACAAAATATTTAATCTCGCACAGTAAGCCGGCCGGATGGCCGAGCGGTTCTAGGTGCTACAGTCTGGAACCGCGCGACCGCTACGGTCGCAGGTTCGAATCCTGCCTCGGGTATGGATGTGTGTGATGTCCTTAGGTTAGTTAGGTTTAAGTAGTTCTAAGTTCTAGGGGACTGATGACCTCAGATGTTGAGTCCCATAGTGCTCAAAGCCATTGGAACCATTTTTTGGCTCAGTAATATTTTACATATCTAAACACAAATACATTCGGCGAAAGAGTAAAGGCATGGGTTAATACATGCTCATTTCCTGATATGCGTGTCTGTCGAGTAAATTTAGTTCTAAATTGTGTAATAGTTTCATTAAAGCAAATCGTTGTTACTCTGATCCAGTTAAGTTCCAGACAATCAGTATGTGTTCACTGTGCAGTTCACCTCCTATTTAACACACAGTTTGTGATTGCTGCATGAAAGTGTTTTTGCAATTACTGTGTACAAACTCCGAAATCAGTAAAAAAAACTGTGCTTCAAGCAGTTAGCCGTGCAATGCTGCATTGTATCTGTGACGTCGAGACACAAATATGATGTCTTCATTTATTACGTAGGTCCATCAGATTCATTTCTTATATCTCTCTTTGTGATATTGGAGAGCCCGCCTTTGTACTGAAGTCCTCTGCTCTGGGAGGCTTATGAAAATCCACCTCGGTGCTGCGTTAGACTCCGAGGCCACGGCAGGAGCCAGCAAGGTCCGTAAATTCGCCACACCACTTCACGGTCATAGCTAACGTCAGCGGTGGAGGGTCACGGTTCTACACCATCGAAAGCTCCAAAATGACTAGTGTGCTGCATTAAAGGATGTCTAAAATTTTGTCCTTTGAGAGTATTGTCTGTAGCTGTACTCTGATACTTTACACAAATGCGTGTGGCCTTAATTGTGAACAGAATATGAAAATCAACCAAATGTTGCAGTTATTGTTATCCAGTGGTCTGCATCCCACAGCTCTTGACAACACCTATTATTGACTCTTTATGAATCTGATGTGGAATATCAACAGACAAGAAAAAATTGCTTTACTTTATGGGCAAGTTTGGTGTTACTTTTTGCCGATTTCCGTATTATTTTATGCCGACGTCTGTGTAATTTTTTCTAAATTTTGGTGTTATTTTTTACCAATTTCGATGTTGTTTTTTGATAATTTTGGTATTGCTATTTGTCATTTTTTTCAATTTCGGTACTATTTTTTGCTAATTTCACTGCTACTTTTGCCAACTTCAGTGTTCTTTCCTCTCTTTTCGTCTTATTTCTTTCCAATATGGGTTTTATTTCTTTCCAATTTTGGTGTTATTTCCTTCCAATTTCGGTGACATTTTTTTGTCAGTTTCGTCTTGATTTTGTTGCCAAATTCAGTGTTTTATCGTCAAATTCGGTGGTTTTTTTTCACCAGATCCGGTGTCACTTTTTGGCAAAATTCTGTGGTTTTTTTTTCATTTTGCCAAATTCGGCATTTTGCTTTTACAAAATTCACTGGTATCTGTGATGTCACGTCAACGTTCGTCAAGTGAGAAATGATTCCTCATTTTAAGATTGTACATGAGTTCAACCTTGAGGAAAAAAAATAAGGTAACATTCTACTTCAACATTCAATAACTATCAGTTACGAATATTGGTAAGCTCTCGTCCTCAGGTATATAACATTTTTATACAGGAAAATTACAAATTTCACGGTATCGCGTAATAATCATCGATTTTGGATTATTTCGCTAGAAATTGCCAATTTCGCTCTATTTTTTTGCGTTGCCGTTTTCGCGAAATTTTCCTGTCTCTAATAATATCAGAATGATAACGTCTGTCAACTCCACGTCCACTCGTTCTTGGAAAAGTCGAGACGAGCCGGAAGGCTATTACTCCACCCTAACTTCCAACCGTCTTCCTGCTGTACCCACAGACAGGAGGACAACATCTGTAGGCCTTTATAAATTTAAGTATGTTTTTTTTTTGGTCATCAGTCTACTGACTGGTTTGATGCGGCCCGCCACGAGTTCCTTTCCTGTGCTGACCTCTTCATCTCAGAGTAGCACTTGCAACCTACGTCCTCAATTATTTGCTTGACGTATTCCAATCTCTGTCTTCTTCTACAGTTTTTGCCCTCTACAGCTCCCTCTAGTACCATGGAAGTCATTCCCTCATGTCTTAGCAGATGTCCTATCATCCTGTCCCTTCTCCTTATCAGTGTTTTCCACATATTCCTATCCTCTCCGATTCTGTGTAGAACCTCCTCATTCCTTACCTTATCAGTCCACCTAATTTTCAACATTCGTCTATAGCACCACATCTCAAATGCTTCGATTCTCTTCTGTTCCGGTTTTCCCACAGTCCATGTTTCACTACCATACAATACTGTACTCCAGACGTACATCATCAGAAATTTCTTCCTCAAATTAGGGCCGGTATTTGATATTAGTAGACTTCTCTTGGCCAAAAATGCCTCTTTTGCCATAGCGAGTCTGCTTTTGATGTCCTCCTTGTTCCGTCCGTCATTGGTTATTTTACTGCCTAGGTAGCAGAATTCCTTAACTTCATTGACTTCGTGACCATCAATCCTGATGTTAAGTTTCTCGCTGTTCTCATTTCTACTACTTCTCATTACCTTCGTCTTTCTTCGATTTACTCTCAAAACATACTGTGTACTCATTAGACTGTTCATTCCGTTCAGCAGATCATTTAATTTTTCTTCACTTTCACTCAGGATAGCAATGTCATCAGCGAATCGTATCATTGATATCCTTTCACCTTGTATTTTAATTCCACTCCTGAACCTTTCTTTTATTTCCATCATTGCTTCCTCGATGTACAGATTGAAGAGTAGGGGCGAAAGGCTACAGCCTTGTCTTACACCCTTCTTAATACGAGCACTTCGTTCTTGATCGTCCACTCTTATTATTCCCTCTTGGTTGTTGTACATATTGGATATGACCCGTCTCTCCCTATAGCTTAACCCTACTTATTTCAGAATCTCGAACAGCTTGCACCATTTTATATTGTCGAACGCTTTTTCCAAGTCGACAAATCCTATGAAAGTGTCTTGATTTTTCTTTAGCTTTGCTTCCATTATTAGCCGTAAAGTCAGAATTGCCTCTCTCGTCCCTTTACTTTTCCTGAAGCCAAACTGATCGTCACCTAGAGCATTCTCAATTTTCTTTTCCATTCTTCTGTATATTATTCTTGTAAGCAGCTTCGATGCATGAGCTGTTAAGCTGATTGTGCGATAATTCTCGAACTTGTCAGCTCTTGCCGTCTTCGGAACTGTGTGGATGATGCTTTTCCGAAAGTCAGATGGTATATCGCCAGACTCATATTCTACACATCAACGTGAATAGTCATTTTGTTGCCACTTCCCCCAATGATTTTAGAAATTCTGATGGAATGTTATCTATCCCTTCTGCCTTATTTGACCGTAAGTCCTCCAAAGCTCTTTTCAATTCCGATTCTAATACTGGATCCCCTACCTCTTCTAAATCGACTCCTGTTTCTTCTTCTATCACATCAGACAAATCTTCACCCTCATAGAGGCTTTCAATGTACTCTTACCACCTATCTGCTCTCTCCTCTGCATTTAACAGTGGAATTCCCGTTGCACTCTTAATGTTACCACCGTTGCTTTTAATGTCACCAAAGGTTGTTTTGACTTTCCTGTATGCTGAGTCTGTCCTTCCGACAATCATATCTTTTTCGATGTCTTCACATTTTTCCTGCAGCCATTTCGTCTTAGCTTCTCTGCACTTCCTATTTATTTCATTCCTCAGCGACTTGTATTTCTGTATTCCTGATTTTCCCGGAACATGTTTGTACTTCCTCCTTTCATCAATCAACTGAAGTATTTCTTCTGTTACCCATGGTTTCTTCGCAGCTACCTTCTTTGTACCTATGTTTTCCTTCCCAACTTCTGTAATCGCCCTTTTTAGAGATGTCCATTCCTCTTCAACTGTACTGCCTACTGCGCTATTCCTTATTGCTGTATCTATAGTGTTAGATAACTTCAAATGTATCTCGTCATTCCTTAGTACTTCCGTATCCCACTTCTTTGCGTATTGATTCTTCCTGACTAATGTCTTGAACTTCAGCCTACTCTTCATCACTACTATATTGTGATCTGAGTCTATATCTGCTCCTGGGTACGCCTTACAATCCAGTATCTGATTTCGGAATCTCTGTCTGACCATGATGTAATCTAATTGAAATCTTCCCGTATCTCCCGGCCTTTTCCAAGTATACCTCCTCCTCTTGTGATTCTTGAACAGGGTATTCGCTATTACTAGCTGAAACTTGTTACAGAACTCAATTAGTCTTTCTCCTCTTTCATTCCTTGTCCCAAGCCCATATTCTCCTGTAACCTTTTCTTCTACTCCTTCCCCTACAACTGCATTCCAGTCGCCCATGACTATTACATTTTCGTCCCCTTTACATACTGCATTACCCTTTCAACATCCTCGTACACATTCTCTATCTGTTCATCTTCAGCTTGCGACGTCGGCATGTATACCTGAACTATCGTTGTCGGTGTTGGTCTGCCGTCGATTCTGATTAGAACAACCCGGTCACTGAGCTGTTCACAGTAACACACCCTCTGCCCTACCTTCCTATTCATAACGAATCCTACACCTGTTATACTCATGTGACCAGAAATCCTTGTCTTCCTTCCACTTCACTTCACTGACCCCCACTATATCTAGATTGAGCCTTTGCATTTCCCTTTTCAGATTTTCTAGTTTCCCTACCACGTTCAAGCTTCTGACATTCCACGCCCCGACTCGTAGAACGTTATCCTTTCGTAGATTATTCAATCTTTTTCTCATGGTAACCTCCCCCTTGGCAGTCCCCTCCCGGAGATCCGAATGGGGGACTATTCCGGAATCTTTTGCCAATGGAGAGATCATCATGACACTTCTCCAAATACAGGCCACATGTCCTGTGGATACACGTTACGTGTCTTTAATGCAGTGGTTTCCATTGCCTTCTGCATCCTCATGTCGTTGATCATTGCTGATTCTTCCGCCTTTAGGGGCAATTTCCCACCCCTAGGACAAGAGAGTGCCCTGAACCTCTATCCGCTCCTCCGCCCTCTTTGACAAGGCCGTTGGCAGAATGAGGCTGACTTCTTATGCCGGAAGTCTTCGGCCGCCAATGCTGCTTATTTATCAAAATTTAGGCAGGGGCAGTGATCGAATCCGGGACCGAAGACGTTTTGATTATGAATCAAAGACGCTACCCCCAGACCACGGGTGTACGGAACGCTAAACGCTCAGCCTCAGGTAACTGATGAATGAGCATAGTGACTCATTCAGTCACTTGGTGTGATGATACCGCGATCGATATGCTTGCCAGTAAGTTGTTTATCAGCAGGCGCTAGCTCGCGAGCCTTAGCTTCTAGAATTTTACGTTGTCTACTGCCTTTTCGGGCGGACAGAGCACGCGCGACGATGTGGGTCAGTAGCGAGTGAGCGAAGGCAGTAAGGGACAGAGTCAGTTGAGTGAACATCTATTGAAATAGACGACAGATAGGAATACGTGAACTAAGACAGAAAGTTTTCAAAACTATATTAAGAGGAATGTTTGACTGAAACCGGAACAATAAATCGTCCGTGGCTTTCTAAGAAAGTATGATTTTCTAGTATTTATCAGTTTCATTAAGGCGAATGAGCATATTTCTATTGTTGAAGGCTGAATATACATCATTAAAGGATGTTATCTTTCATTGGAGAAGAACATTACCAATTTTTATGTTTCATTTTGCAGCAAATGATAACAGACGTGTCAACAACAATTAGGCTACAGTTTAAATTTCCATCTGATTGCGGCTTCTGCAATTCTCCTTATCAAAGGTCCAACAGCAAATCCTTAGGAACACAGTCCTATCAGTTAAAATTTCTCGAAGAGAGATTACGTTGGATAAGTACACGGACGGAAGTGGAGAGATTTACTCCATGAAGTAACGGTCCACGTTTGTCAGGTTTTGTGGAGGTGTTCATTACATAGTGAGTATTAAATGACTAAACTTTAATTCCTTCAGAACTGACGTCCATTATCAACGTCAATGTGAGTTGTGGCCCCATGAGCAAAAATACACGTTTGTATTCATTGTGCCATGGAAACAAATAGCCTCCAAATATTATCATGAGGAATTTCTTACGGTGCCTGAAACACATCTGTCAGTTCATGGAGACTGCTGGCTGGATCTTTTATGAAAGCATACATCTTTCGACAGCATACCAGATATGCTTAAAGCAGCAAATTAGGGGAACGGGTAGGCTAGTTAAGTGTAAGTACATTCCTCTGTGTTACAGTGGAGGATCTTGGATTATCCTCCTGAAAAACGCCAATTCGTACCGTGGAGGTGGGGACTATGGCACCAGGTTACGCCACTCGTAGCACTTACAGGTGAGCTTTCAGCCTCATTCCAGCAATCATCGAAACATTCCTGTCACCCTATCCACTAGCTCCGGACACCATGATTCAAGGTGAAACTTTCTGGCAGATTAAAACTGTGTGCCGGACTGAGACTCGAACTCGGGACCTTTGCCTTTCCCGGTCAAGTTCTGTACCAACTGAGCTACCCAAGCACGACTCACGCCCCGTCCTCACACCTTTAATTCCGCCAAAGGCAAAGGTCCCGAGTTCGAGTCTCGGTCCGGCACACAGTTTTAATCTGCCAGGAAGTTTCATATCAGCGCACACTCCGCTGCAGAGTGAAAATCTCATTACGAAAACATCCCCAAGGCTGTGGCTAAGTCATTTCTCCGCAATATCCTTTCTTTCAGGAGTGCTAGTTCTGCATGGTTCGCAGGAGAGCTTCTGTAAAGTTTGGAAGGTAGGAGACGAAGTACTGGCGGAATTAAAGCTGTCAGGACGGAGCGTGACTCGTGCTTGGGTAGCTCAGTTAGTAGAGCAGTTGTCCGCGAAAGGCAAAGGTCCAGAGTTCGAGTCACGGTGTGGCACACGTTTTAATCTGCTAGAAAGTTTCATATCAGCGCACACTCCGCTGAAGAGTGAAAATCTCATTCTGGTATGATTCAAGGTGTTCCGTATCTACATCTACTCAATACAAAGCAAGCCACCTGACGGCGTGAGGCGAAGGGTACTTCTAGTGCCATTAACTGATTCTTCGTTTCCTGTTTCACTCTCCAATGGCACGCGGGAAGAATGATTGTCGGTAAGCCTCTGTAATAGCTCTAATTTCTCGACTTTTATCATCGTGGCCATTTCGCGAAATGAACGTGAGAGAAAGTAATATGTTGTCCGACTTTTCCCGGAAAGTGCTCACTCGAAATTTCGGTGGTAAACCTCACCGTGGCGTACATCGTCTCTCTTGTAGCTTCTGTCACTAGAGTTTGATGAAAACCTATGTAACGCTCTCCCGCCGACCACACTATCCGTGATGAAACGTGGCGCTCTTCGTTGGATCTTCTCTATTTCTTCTATTACTCCTACACCGCAAGGGTCCCAGGCGGATGACCAGTACTCAAGAATCTGTCCAACAAGCGACTGGTAAGCCATATCTTTCGTGGATGAGTTACATTTCCCTAGCAATCTTCCTATGAACCTCAGTCTGGCATCTGATTTTGCTGTTATTTCTTTTATGTGGTCATTCCACCTAATGTTGCTCTGGATACTTAGTCCTAGATGTTTTACAGTACATAATGTTTCTGGAATTTTTTTTATCAATAGTGTACTTATACAGTAGTGACTTTCTTTTCCTATGTATGCGCAATATATTACGTTTACTTACGTTCAGGGTTAACTCGCAGAGTCTGCAGCGTTCATCATTCCTCTGCAGACCATTCTGCAAATTGATACTGTCTTCTGGAGCTGATACTTTATTTTTGACAACCGCATCATCTGTGAACAGTCTTAAAGATCTTCCGAAACTTTCTACTAGTTGATTTATATACATCGTAAATAGCACACTTCCTTGTGTTACTCCGGAAATTATATGTTGTGTCTAGGAATCTTGCTTACTCTGTTCACTAGACAAACAATCAAACAACTTGTATTAATGAGTTTTATTACATTTACACAGATATGTCGCAAGCACAGGGTGACATACGAAATAATCAGTCTTAGCAGCGACTACTGATCACTAACTGACAAAAGCAAGTTCTGAACTGCTATCGAAGTGGCTAACCTTGAACCTACTATCCAAGTGGGCCGCCACCAGTAGGGCGCGACGCTTATGTCCTCTTCACATAGTAGCCACTACTGTAGCGTTGTCGTCCTGGAACAGAGGTCAGTCAGACTGCGATTGGATGACTGCTTCTCACAGCCTTCTCTTCTCTGTCGTTCCCGATTGACGTGACTTGACTTCAAGCCGTAATATTCCACCTCCCCCCCCCCCCCCCCCACCTGACCAAAGCGACGGAACGTCGTCGTAAATGGAGCACGACAATGGGGGGAAGGCATGTGCGTGGACGCTCTGCTGCACCGGAAGCTGTGGTTGCAGGGGACGTCAGACATCCGTCTGCACCTGAAATAAGTGACATGCAAGCGCCAAGTCGACGAAGGATCTCGCCTCGCGCCCACTATCTCCTGCGCTAAAAACTCTGAAAAACACAATATCATTCGGCGCGAACGATACTTGCGGCCTTCCTTTCGGGCCGTATGCTGAGGAGCGTGGAGCAGCTGGAGCAGTGTCCGATGGCGGCGGCCGTGAAGCAGTTCCACCGGCGATGGTCCATCTCGTGGGTGCAAACGATAGGAGGCGAGAAACAGTTGCAATGCTTGATGCCTGGTGTGTGCGGAGCGAAGTTTGGCCATCTGTTGCTTGAAGGCTCTGACAAAACGTTCCGCTTCGCTGTTTGACTGTGGATAGAACGTTGCACTAGTTAGATGTATGCCACTGCGTTCACAGAATGTTTCAAATTCATTTGATGTGAACTGAGGGCCGTTGTCCGACACTATGACTTCAGGTAAACCTTTGAGGCAAAAAATAGAGGACAACGCCTGGATTGTGCTACGTAACGTTGTCGAGTTCATTGGCACAGCAAAAGGTAACTAGCTATACGACTCAACCACTATCAACTAACAAGTGTTCCAAGAAGGTCGCCCAAAATCTATGCGCACTCGTTGCCATCGTGATTGCGACATACGCCAATCAGAGCATTTTTGGGGCGGAGCGACCTGATTTTCCGCACATTCGTGACACTGTGACGTCATCTGTTCTGTTTGTGTGTCCATACCCTACCAAGTACAATGTCGACGCGCTGTTTCGTACGAACAATCCCCCAGTGTCTTTGGTGAAGTAACTGCAACACTTATTTTTTGCAAAGCCTTTGAGCCGTGGAAAAAATTGCTGTTTTGAAGATCGCGCAGCAGCGCGTAGTGTGAAGCAGTCGCCCTCCGTTTCTGGCGGTGGCACCGCTGTGGCAATCGCAGCTTTGGTGTCTCCCTCTGGTGTGAAAGAGGAAAGATAGCCTGTTCACGTGCATTTAAGGGGCGCTATGAGGTCGCTAGAGGCGAGTCTAGTCAGTCGGTCAGTTGCTCAGTCGGAGTGAGTCTGGGTCAGTCACTCGTCACCAGTTGCTGGTCTGTTTCTCATCCGCATTTGTGTGGCAGTTAGTGTCTGTCTGTCGTCTGGAGTGCCAGTATGTCTGTCGTTCGGACCAACCTTTAAGGGGCTCCGGAACGCCCTACACTTGCAATGTTAAAATAACGCTTATAAATTACATCTTTCCTCACAAAGTATTTGAGGTAGGAAGTTGAACTTTTTACAGATTATTTATTGGAATATGGGCTACAACTTAACACAGGGATTTTACAAAATTTTAGTTCAGTTATTAAAGATGATTTTTTTTCAATTGTAATGAAAATTCACAACATTTTTTTGCAATTTTTTATTTATATATTCAAAAATATACAGTCTTTTGGAAAAAGGCTGTGTTAAATTATGCAGAAGGTACTGTGTAACATTTACTGAAAGTTTGAAACAAATATGCTTGGAAGATCCTTAGAAAACATGTAATTAGTATGAGAAAATAAAAGTTTTGGGAATCGAGCGACAAAGTTTGGATTAACTTTTTAGTGCATTCCAGGTCCATAGGATGGATTATCTTCATCCTCTGCAAACTCCTCCTCCAGCTTCCTCTTGTTCCTCCTCCTGTTTACTCTTGCTTGTATTTCTAGACTCTTTACAGCCCTGTCTGCAGCCCGAAGGCGTTCCTTGTCTAAAGCAAGCATCGCTCGTTGTTGTGTTCGTAGATTTTGCTACCATTTTCTTCAGTTGCAGTTACTGCAACACTGTTCCAAAAGGTGGTCATGTATGAACACTTATCACATTTCAGTTGTATTTCACTAGCAAGTCCTACGTGCTTTATTATGGAGAGTTCCAGACCAACTTCACTACAATGAATACATCTTACACAGTTTGAAAAAATTCCTTTGAGAAGCGACATATCAAATATTTCATTCACATCCGATTCGCCCATAAAACATTCATAGTTTTCACTCATTGAACCAAGCTTCTTCTGTGAAGTATTTTCTTTCCCACTTTGACTGCTATGGGCAGGTGTACTTGAGAGGTTAGGTTCACTCACTTGGTTATCGTCTTTATTGTTTACAGTAATAACACATACCTTTGGCTTTCCAACATTTCTCCTTTTCTTAAAAGCCTTCAGAGGATTTCTAATAACTTTACTTTTACTCATTATTATACTTCAACAAAACAGAGACTCAAGAAACAGAATTAATTATGAATATTTTCGAGATAACGACAGAGTAAATAAACATGAAACAATCGACAATCACACCAGCGATATATATTGAACCATCACAGGTTAGCCACAACGCATACTTTATCTCACATCACTAAAATGTACCTGATGAACACGG
The DNA here is from genome assembly GCF_021461395.2 of Schistocerca americana. Lineage (NCBI taxonomy): Eukaryota > Metazoa > Arthropoda > Insecta > Orthoptera > Acrididae > Schistocerca > Schistocerca americana. Next base: position 759,020,284 of record NC_060121.1, on the reverse strand, counting down.
ACGTTAATAATAACACCATTTGACAGCAGTTTAACAGCACCACAGTGGGTCACGCCCATGTAGAACACATTTCAAAAAAATTGAAAAATAGTTGTAGTCTTCGGAATTGAATAAATTATATATCTATTAAAAGGTAATAGTCTGCAGATTCAGAAAACGCAAAAAAGTAAATATTGAACTTTTCATGATTTTGAGCATTTCCGGAGCCCCTTAAGGCCGGTTGGATCGATCGATTGGTCGGTCGCGCACTGAGACACAAGATGCCTTGTCCGTCTTGAGCGTCGGAGCATGTGAGGTCACCACGTGAGTCCAGTGTGCCACGAGAGCATCAGGAGTCAACCCTCGACATCAGTCGGGCCGGTGCGAGCTGCGACACCGTGGTGTAACTCGTTCCCCGAGCGCTTCTGGGCCCCTTCAGTTACCATCTTGTGGAGCTTGTGTCGCTCCTTTCCTGGTGCAGGGATGTCGTTTTGCCAGTGGGCGTGTTTCCTCTGCATGGTTGGGTCCGAGCCAGTATTTCCGCCGTCGTGTGCCTGGAAGTGAGTGGGAGACGCACCAGCAGTGCAGTCGCGACGGAGCAGCAGTCGCAGACGGAGCAGCGAGCAGTCGGTCGGTTGGTGGGGACCAGGAAAGTCGGGAGATCAGCGCGCCTTCCTGCGTCCGTTGCAGCGGCTGGCAGCGGACGGTTCGTAAGAGCGATTTGGAGGTGCTGCGCCAGGTCTTCTCGAGAAATTGCAGTTTATCGGAAGTTAAGTGCTTGGTGATATGTTGTGTGATTTACTCTTGTTAAATTCGATTTGTTTTCTTGGTCCGCCTCTCGTCCCCAGCATGCTCGTTTCTCTCGTCCGCATTTGTTAGGCAGTTAGTGTCGATCTGTCGTTCGGAGCTGCCTCTGTCATGCTCGTCGGATTCGGTGTGTTAACGAATTTATTGCTTGAAGTGTAACGGCCGAATTCTTGAAATATGTTTTTATCTTGCCTATCATCTTTAGAGGCGGTATATGTGTACTGTAGAGCATGTATAATTTTATGTAAGATTGCATTTCATGGGCTTTTATTTAAATGGTCATTTTAGTATATAAAGTTGCCACCCTTCCACCATAAGACTTTTCGTAGAAGTTAAAATCAAGTTGCACCTTCGGCGGCAAGTGAATCCTTTAATGTTAGTGTTTTGCACTATTTCCATGCCTCTTATGGGGTGCATAGTTTATGCGCTTGTGTGAGTTGTTTTTAAAGTAATCTGGTGTGTTCCAGATTGGCACCAGTGTAGTGTTTCAGAGGTTGTTGTGAGCAGTAGTGATTACGGCCGTGTCAAAAGGGAGCGGCAAGGTTCTCAGCCCAAAAGCTCATACAGTCAAAAATTTGTTCTTTCTGCCTCTGAATAAATTGTAACTTGATATTTAGAGGGTGCTTTCTGATTATAATTTTAAATCTGTTTAGGAATAAAATTTTCATTTGTTGAAAGAAATTTGATTTGTTTTCATCAGTTACCCACTGGCAACTACTTCCACGCTCACATAGTGTGATTAAATGTGTTAATGTTCTTGATGAATCGCTAGTAAATAAAGCAAATTCTTTAAAAAAAAGGTTTTGAAAGTAAATTCACGGTTCAGCCTTAGGAATCAACACATGTGACTGTCCTCTGTCATTTTGTACAAGAATCACACCTTTCTGTATAGCGAGGCTATGCCGACGTGCAAAGTATCGGCGCACTACGGAGTTCTTTATGCTATGCAAGGAACAAGGCCAAGATGTGCGAATGTATGTTAGCAAAATTTACAAATCTGAATCAGCTTCCGTGATCTCTGCAATTTTCCTACAGTTCAGCGGAAAATATTGAAGCAATTCAAAATCCTGAGCATCGATGTGACAACAAGACACAGCAGAAGCGCCAAAGTCTGTACCAGGGCCAATTGGAAGTCGTGAAAGTGCGACCGCATTACCACGTTAATCTGTCGTACGATACATAATCTCGTACTGCTATTGAGATAGTAAAGCCTGTCTTTACAATTATTGGGCAGTTGGTACAGGTACTGGTTTCATCGGATGAAACAAGGATTGCAAAGGCTTGTGATCCGTTACTAAGTAAAATTTTCTGCCATACAAATAGTGGTGGAATTTGGTGACCATACGCCATAGCTTAAGCCTCTTTCTGAGTTTGTGAATAGTTACACTGAGGTTTAGACAACACTCTTGATGCGAAAGCGATAGGTCTATCTTTATCACCAACTCTGTGCAAAAGCACTATACTGATTCCGTAAGAGGAAGCCTCAACTTGCAGTACAACTGGTTTGTCAGGATCAAAGTGAACTAAGCATCGATCACTGAGCAATGCAACTTTAAGTTTTTTAAAAGCTTCTTGCCACTCATCTGTCCAAACAAAAGGAACGTTCTTGCGAACAAGTGATGCAATGAAGCCCGCCGGAGTGGCAGTGCGGTTCTAGGCGTTACAGTCTGGAACCGAGCGACCGCTACGGTCGCAGGTTCGAATCCTGCCTCGGGCATGGATGTGTGTGATGTCCTTAGGTTAGTTAGGTTTAATTAGTTCTAAGTTCTAGGCGACTGATGACCTCAGAAGTTAAGTCGCGTAGTGCTCAGAGCCATTTGAACCATTTGATGCAATGGAGCTGCGATTTGTGCAGCATTCGGTTTGGGCCGAATATAATAGTTCATTTTTCCTAAGACTCAGTGCCATTCTGTGACACTGCCAGGAATTGGCAGGTCACATATGGCTAACAAATGTCACTGTAGAGTATGTACACCTTGGCTGTTTATAACATGACCAAGATACTGCAAATGGTTCAAATGGCTCTGAGCACTAGGGGACTTATCATCTGAGGTCATCAGTCCCCTAGACTTAGAACTACTTAAACCCTTAAGGACATCACGCAGATCCATGCCCGAGGCAGGCTTCGAACCTTTGACCGTAGCAGCAGCGCAGTTCCGGACTGACGCGCCTAGAACCGCTCGGCCACAGCGGCTGGCCAAGATACTGCAACTCAGGTTTTAAAAAATCACACTTGTCCAGTGTGCACTTAAGTCCTACGTCAGATAACACACGAAACAAAGCACGCAAATTTTGAATGTTTTCTTCAGGTGTACAACCTGCTACGACAGATAGCCCAAATAGTTTGAACAGTTTGGTACTTGAGCTGTCAGCTGTTCCAAATACCGTTGGAAAATGGCAGGTGCGGAAGCACTGCCAAAAGGCAAACGTAAATATTTAAACAAGCCCAGTTGATTGTTCACAACACACACGGTTTGAGGTTCTTCAACAAGCGTTATTTGAAGATATGTGTCGCGCAAATCAATTTTTGAAAAGTAGGAACCAGCGTCGAATCTGTCCATTAGATTCTCTGGGCGTGGTAACGGATAAGATCAATCACAATTTGTGGGTTGACTGTAGATTTAAAGTCAACACAGAGGCGAATGCAACCTGAACGTTTGGGGAACAAAACCAGTGGACTTGGCCATTTACTAGCTTGTATGGGCGCAATAGCTCCGCTGTCTTGCAATTCTTTACGTTCAGCAGCCACATTGTCCCTTAACGCAACTGGAACAGTTCTGGCGCGGCAGATGAAGTAAGCGGAGTGTGTGAAAATCACGTCGTTTGCATGTTAGGATTTTCGAAATTTTTGGATTGCATGTAGGCAGGAGAGAGATTTTATGCAAGCTGCAAAGATTATTTTTCACGATTTATATGCTCATCAAAGATTATGCCAAGCTCCTTTACTGTTGTTTTTTTAATGGTAACTGGATACCAAAGAGAAGCATTGGCAGGGACTGTTTCATAAAAATGCCCATTACTCAACTGACGTTCTGTGACTTCTTAGCGTTTAGTTTAAGACCCAGGTCTTGTACCCATCGCGGTACTGAACAAAAATCGTCTTTCATACTTGATACCGCTGCAGCAATATTCTTTTGGCTGCAGCTTGTGTACAGCTGGATATCGTATGGATATAAGCGGTAATAACAACAATGAAGCACAGATGAAATATCATTATACAGTGTGTTCAGAAATACCCGTTACAAACTTCTAGGGCCTGTAGAGGCGAGTGAGTATATTTTGAGTAGGAAGCAATGTCCTGAAATGTACTGTTTCTGTGCTACAGTCATTTGAAAACATGTTGGTAACGCGACCACTTTTACAAGTAACTGATTAGGCGTGACCCAGTAAATCGCTAATTTTACAATTCCACTCATTAACAGCCAAATAAATAGCTCGTGTGCTCGTTGACGGGTTGTCTTCAACGCGATGTAATACGGCCTCTTCCGCTTCGGATGTGTGGCGTCTTCTTGGAGCAACACAGTCACCCCTCGTCACGGTGAAGGCACGCTTTATCAAATCCGTTGGGTAATTGTGGCGGAAAGGGTCTGCGATACAGTGGAGAAAGATCTCGATGAAGGCGACGAGCAGCTTTTCCATTACTTTGAGCTTCGTCATTCAGAAATATCAGGCCGATGTATTCTGCCAACGTGTTCTCAGCCATGTTTCTCTAACACTCTCAGACACTTGAATGGGGCTTGAATCGGGTCAGAGAGGTAGACGTCAAATGATATCAGCCAATCCGAGGCACCACCCCCTACAATGACTACCCTTTTGCATACCCACCTACCGTAGATGTTTTCAAGCGGCTGTAGCACGGAAACCGTACGTTTCCGGACATGGGTTCCTGTCCAGAATATTATGTACTCACTTCCCTTTAAAGTTCTAGACGTTTGTAACGGGAATTTACGAACACACAGCATACAGCGGAAAAGACAATGGATGAAGAACGAAATCCTGAGAGACTCTAGAAAGCACAGTTTTCCCATATGGTCTCTCCGAGCCACAGATGTCTCGTTGACGTCTGTTTCAGAGGTAGCTGTCGAACCACAGTATTGCACTGTTTGTGAAATTCAGGTGTTTGATTCTAATAGGTACATTGAAATCAACAGCATGCTGAAATCAAGCAGTCTTAAAATGTTAACTTCACGTATGTCCAGCCCATGTTTAACGTCGTCAGTCACTTTCATTAATGCAGTTACTGTACTGTGGTGTTCTCTGATGTGCCGGCCGGGGTGGCCGAGCGATTCTAAGCGCTACAGTCTGGAACCGTGCTACCGCTACGGTCGCAGGTTCGAATCCTACCTCGGGCATGGATGTGTGTGATGTCTTTAGGTTAGTTAGGTTTAAGTAGTTCTAAGTTCTAGGGGACTGATGAACTTAGAAGTTAAGTCCCATAGTGCTCAGAGCCATTTGAACCATTTTTTTGTTCTCTGGTGTCACATCGATATTTATTGCGGATGTAACAATATTTGAGATAATCCGTCAACTGTTTAGATAATGTGGGTAATATTCCGACCAGCCTGTACCCACTTGGTGATTTTGGGTTATCATCTTTGGGTATTGGTTGGATCAAACTTTGTTTCCACTCAGTAGGATATTTACCACTAACAAGAGAGAGACTGTAGATGTACCTGAGCACAGCAATAATAATATCGATGAGGTTTCAACCATACCTACGCTCACTCCATCATTACCTCCTGCTCAGAGGAGATTCTCATTATTGCCTTCTGCACTGTATATGTAGAAACAGGGTTTAAGGAAAAAGCATCTATCGATAAAGGTTTTTATATTGTAGCTTCTAATTTATCGCTTCTTGAGAAATGACTGTTGTAGAGAAAATAATCTTTTGCGTCTTCTGTAGAGCCTTCAGAAATAATAGCAGATTGGTCGTTCCTATGCCGAAGCTACCCATTTTTTTCCACAACGTTGCAGAATTCGACACGCTACCTACAAAACAACAGACCAGACATGCTTGATTTTGGCGCTGCACACGTTTCACTCCGTTTTATTTCGTAGCTTCATACATACTTCACTTAGTGTAATTCCGAACTTGGCTTTTGCTTGAATTTTGTGTGTGCCGAATCACGCTTATTCATGGTCTGGCGTAGTTCTGTAGTCAACCATGGAGCAGAAGGCTCTCTTTGCTTTGAAAGAACGTTTACGCTACGTTTTTAATATACGATGGTAAGTCAAATATTATCCGCAATTTAGTTATATTTTTGTTTATTTTTGTAGTACTGTCGTTTTACATTGATGACGCATGCGCTGTTTATTTGTTGTTATTTTCAAGCTGCTAGGTTAGTTTCGTTGTCACTGCCATGCTGTTAATCACGGCTGCTCCGCTGTCTATTTACACCAAAGAAGAGCAACGTTCAGTGGTCTGTTTTTTGTGGTCGGAGGGCCGAAATTCATGGAAGACTTTCGGTATACCACGGGACCAGTGTTTTGCCACAACGGAGGGTCTACCAATGGATTGAAAAATTCCGAAATGGTCGCACAAATGTTACGCACGATGAAGTAGCCGGACGACCGTTTACCGCCACAAATGAAGAAACCATTTAGCGTTCACGTGAAATGATTCTCTTAGACAGACGATTAACTATTGACGAAGTGGCACATCGTCTGCAAATTAGTCACGGTTCTGCCTACGAAATCATCTACAACAGACTTGGGTTTCACAAAGTTTGTGTAAGTCGGGTCCCAAAACAGCTCACACAGTTGCATAAACAAACGCGCTTGGACATCTGCAAAAAATATTTGCATCGCTGTGGTAACGAAGGGGACAACTTCTTGGACAGGATCATTATTGGTGACGAAACATGGGTCCATCATTAAGAGCCGGAGAGTAAACGGCAGAGTATGAAATGGAAACATCCAAATTCACCTTGCAAGAAAAAGTTCAAGACCCAACCGTCCGCAGGAAAACTGGTGCTTACGGTTTTTCGGGACGCACAAGGTCCAGTACTGGAACATTATGGGGAAAGGGGCACAACAAAAAACTGTACGCTACAATGAGATGCTTACTGCAAGGCTAAATCCTCCGATTCGAAGTAAATGCCGAGGATTGCTGTCAAAAGGTGTAGCGTTGTTGCACGACAAAGCCCGTCCGCATACTGCTGCCCACACTGCTGAAACGTTCCAGAAACTCAAATTTGAAGCACTGGATCATCCTCCATATAGTCCCGATCTTGCCCCTTCTGATTGTCACTTTTTTGGTCCATTCAAAAAGGCATTAAGGGGCTGTAGATTTTCCTCGGACGAAGCAGTGAAAGAAGCGGTGCATTCCTGGCTCGCAGCTCAACCGAGAACTTTCTTTTATGAAGGCACCAGGAAGCTCGTACAACAATGGACCAATTGCTTTGAAGCGCAAGGAGACTGTCGAAAAATGATGTTCTTGAAAGTTTTCTGGTGATTACAATAAAATTTTGTTACTACTTTGGGGATAATAACGGACTTACTGTCGTAATTCAATAAGTGAGCGACTAAATTCCCGAACTTTACCGTCTAATGTCGACTCAGCGCTCATATCTCGTCAATATGGTGGTGGCTCTGCGACTGAGTATGACACTGCGACCTATCACCCTACATTAAGCAAATAAATTAAAATCCATTTGTTACTTCACATCTTGACGGCAGATTTGAAATAATGTCTTTGTCTAGAAAATAACTACGTAGGAGCCGATCGCGAACTGCTACCTAACAGTTCCCTTTTTTAAACTGAAGTTCATAACACTGATTTGCAGAGCTTGTTCACTGCAGCGCAAAATAACACAAGTAGGTGTTGTGTACATAGTTCTAGTACAGACCTCTTCACTAATGTTACACTAAATGAAGAACAAAGTTCGTTTCCTACCCTGACATAAACTTGTAGAGTACACAACATAAAATACTCCTGAGTAACATCAAAGTCCCAACCACATTGACTTCTCGTAAAATTTGTAACTTTCGATTTAGAGGCTGTATACTGCACAGAAACTAAGAACTATTTCTTTTATTTCCGTCAACGATCGCAAAACATTTTGATTCTTAGACAACTGGTTTCGGTCTGCGATGATCATCTTCAGATTTAGAGCGAAGCTTGAGAACACAGACACAATTACACCTTAAAATAATTAAATACGCCGTAACGAATAGTATAACTCTCATACATGTGGAAACATGCGCTTAAAATACGACGAGGTACCCCTGTTCCACAACATGTCCTAATATAATGAAACCACAAGGGCATCGTCAAGAAATACACATAAAATCACCTTAGCTTCGTCGCACCTATTTGAAATATAGTATAAACTAGGCCACAGTGCAGGCAGAGACATCCTATTAACCGCGCTACGTTCAATGTAAATTGACATACAGTAGCCGCAAAACACGTATGTGTCGTAGATGTCGCTACTGTAGGCACATTCATATTAATTAATTTTATAACTGTACAAGATGCAATAAAATGAAAAACATAATGTCTACAATCTACAGTGGGCTCATAAAGTGTGTAAGTTATTACAGTGATCAAATCTAACTAAATTAAACAAGAATAAAGCTAAATGTTAGAATTTTTAAAAAGGAAAAGTAACATTATGTGCTTCTAAGGCAATTTTGTGGTGGTTTTAGCAGAAGTACAATAATGTAGACAAGAACATGTTTATAGAGCTAAAAAATAATATGACTCTTGAAACAACTAGGGAGCAAAGACGAATGAATGAAACAAAAGACTGAAGTATGTAATCAGTGCCCCCTGTTGGCGCAGCCACGAGAATGCAGCACAAGCGAGAAGTTGTCAGATGAAAATTAACCGCCAGAGGGCCTCTCATATGTCCCGACATGTCGCATCACGAAAAAAAAAAATAAAACATTGTACCAGTAAATTAATAAGACTATATCGTCAATTAAATAACTTATACAAACAGAGAAGGGAAAGTAAAACACGAGAATAATGCGATTAACGCAACAAGAATAAAAAAATACGATGCACTTTATACTACGTAACGACGGGAAAGGATATACTATGAAAGGCGTTTAGTGACTATAATGTTAAACTTTGTTGAAAAAAACAAAGCAGATGTTGGATGTGTCTGCTTTCTTCTGCTTTTGGCTTTATAAATTTAAAAATCTTTCAATAAATCGAGAGCATGGCCTTCTTTGGGACCTGTGGAGAATATGCATACTACACGCCTGGATATTGAAATAAGAACACCGTGAATTCATTGTCCCAAGAAGGGGAAACTTTATTGACATATTCCTGGGGTCAGATACATCACATGATCACACTGACAGAACCACAGGCACATAGACACAGGCAACAGAGCATGCACAATGTCGGCACTAGTACAGTGTATATCCACCTTTCGCAGCAATGCAGGCTGCTATTCTCCCATGGAGACGATCGTAGAGATGCTGGATGTAGTCCTGTGGAACGGCTTGCCATGACATTTCCACCTGGCGCCTCAGTTGGACCAGCGTTCGTGCTGGACGTGCAGACCGCGTGAGACGACGCTTCATCCAGTCCCAAACATGCTCAATGGGGGACAGATCCGGAGATCTTGCTGGCCAGGGTAGTTGACTTACACCTTCTAGAGCACGTTGGGTGGCACGGGATACATGCGGACGTGCATTGTCCTGTTGGAACAGCAAGTTCCCTTGCCGGTCTAGGAATGGTAGAACGATGGGTTCGATGACGGTTTGGATGTACCGTGCACTATTCAGTGTCCCCTCGACGATCACCAGTGGTGTACGGCCAGTGTAGGAGATCGCTCCCCACACCATGATGCCGGGTGTTGGCCCTGTGTGCCTTGGTCGTACGCAGTCCTGATTGTGGCGCTCACCTGCACGGCGCCAAACACGCATACGACCATCATTGGCACCAAGGCAGAAGCGACTCTCATCGCTGAAGACGACACGTCTCCATTCGTCCCTCCATTCACGCCTGTCGCGACACCACTGGAGGCGGGCTGCACGATGTTGGGGCGTGAGCGGAAGACGGCCTAACGGTGTGCGGGACCGTAGCCCAGCTTCATGGAGACGGTTGCGAATGGTCCTCGCCGATACCACACGAGCAACAGTGTCCCTAATTTGCTGGGAAGTGGCGGTGCGGCCCCCTACGGCACTGCGTAGGATCCTACGGTCTTGGCGTGCATCCGTACGTCGCTGCGGTCCGGTCCCAGGTCGACGGGCACGTGCACCTTCCGCCGACCACTGGCGACAACATCGATGTACTGTGGAGACCTCACGCCCCACGTGTTGAGCAATTCGGCGGTACGTCCACCCGGCCTCCCGCATGCCCACTATACGCCCTCGCTCAAAGTCCGTCAACTGCACATACGGTTCACGTCCACGCTGTCGCGGCATGCTACCAGTGTTAAAGACTGCGATGGAGCTCCGTATGCCACGGCAAACTGGCTGACACTGACGGCGGCGGTCCACAAATGCTGCGCAGCTAGCGCCATTCGACGGCCAACACCGCGGTTCCTGGTGTGTCCGCTGTGCCGTGCGTGTGATCATTGCTTGTACAGCCCTCTCGCAGTGTCCGGAGCAAGTATGGTGGGTCTGACACACCAGTGTCAATGTGTTCTTTTTTCCATTTCCAGGAGTGTATATATATTCAATATTCCCTACAGTACATCTGGTTTCCTCTAAATGTAACCCAAAGCCAGTTTTGTTGCTTGGCTTGAAACAAAGAAACACCGTCTAAAGAGGCCTTGAAGGCACAAGGGTACCGACTGGTCACCGTGTCATCCTCAGCCCTCAGACATCACCACGGAGGGGCCCTCGGTCAGCACACTGCTGTCCCGACTATTGTCAGTCTTCGTGACCTGTCCCGCTACTTCTCAATGATGTAGCTCCTCAATTGGCCTCACAAGGGCTGAGTCCATCCCCACTTGGCAACAACACTCTGCAGACCCAGACAGTGACCGTTCCACGTACTAGAGATGGCTCTGAGCACTATGGGACTTAGCAGGCACGTACTAGAGAAGTCCGATGGCGCATAACTTAAGGGATCTGATGGGAACTTGCGTTACCACTGCGGCAAAACAGTTGGCAAAAGCTCCTTAAACTTTACATTAAAACAACAGCCAGTTCGGTCGATATAGTACTTAATACAGTTATTACCACCAGACCTGTATATGCCACAGTCATCAAATTTGTCATGTTCGTTTCTTAACTCACATTGTACAGAAGTTTTAAGGTGTTGTGAACTTGAGAACCTCACCTAACTTTAGAGTTTCCGAAAAATTTCTCTATTTGTTGCGACATATTGCCTTGGAATTGCATTGGGTGGCCTTCATTCTTTCTTTATTAATACTGCTCCCTAGATGAGCGTGCGATTCCCTGCTGCTTGTTTTCTGTTCCTTTAGTTTATTGTATGAGCGCATAACATAATTTACAGAAAAACTATTTGCATTAAAATGGTGAGTTCTTTACGTATTTCGGCCGGCCGGAGTGGCCGTGCGGTTCTAGGCGCTACAGTCTGGAGCCGAGCGACCGCTCCGGTGGCAGGTTCGAATCCTGCCTCAGGCATGGATGTGTGTGATGTCCTTAGGTTAGTTAGGTTCAATTAGTTCTAAGTTCTAGGCGACTGATGACCTTAGAAGTTAAGTCGCATAAAGCTCAGAGCCATTTGAACCATTTTTTTCTTTACGTATTTCGTTGTCGGTTAAAGATAAACAAAAGAGCGGGTGAATCAATGAGGTGAAGAAGCTTTTTTTATATAGTTGGTGATGGCATGAACCAACATTGATGATAATATTCTGCATGTGGGTTTTCTAAAAATTTTAAGTTTGTTGTCAACTTTCATGGTAGTGAGGTCTAGGTAGTTGATGCAGTCCCTTTTTTCTACTGCTGTAGTAAACGTTATTTTCGGCTGCATGCTACTTGTTTGCTGGGAATCCCTTTGGTGTCACCCTCTATCGGTAATAAAATATCGTCAACATAACTTTTACAGTAAAAAGTTTTTATTTTAGCTGTATAAACTTGGCAAAAAAAATACATTCTAAATCAACAACAAAAAATCTGTCAGTGAGATTATTACCCATCCCGAGACCTCCTTTTTGATAATACATTTTGCCATTGAAGGTGAAAAATTGTAAGCTGAAAGAAACTTCAAAAATTCAGTTAGTTCTGTAATTTCTGTACATTCTTAATATATATGAAAAGAAATCACTAAAGATAATGAATGCTAAACTTACCCAATTTAGGCCTCGAGTTAAGATTCGCAGAGATAAAAAATATCCTATTCGCCCCATCGTGAACAACACGCCCTCATCATGCTATAAACTAAGTAAATTTCTTAACAACAAACTTAAATCGGTTTATGCATTCAGTACCCATGTTGGGATTAAAAGTAGTTCTGAGCTACCAAATGTAATCAAGAATATGCATACACTAAATAATGCGACACTAACATCCCTAGATGTAAAACACTTGCACAGTACGAGTAATATTCCAGTTAAAGAAACTAATGATATTATAGGTCATACTCTGCTAACCCATAACACCATTAGCACTGCAAACTGCACAGGTTTAATTAATTTTATAGAGTTTGTTTTATCTTATGATTTTTCACTAGTAGAGATGAAATGGTAATGATTTTACTGTTATCAAGTATGTGCAGGTTGTTTTTTTCAGCAGTCAGTGTGCAATTGCTCAGTTTCATTTTGGACGGCGAGAATGTATATACATATGCACTCCATATCTATTTAAGACTCTTAAAATGACGTCACACACTGATATGACGAGAGTTTATTTCACCTTACGTATCCTTTATTCTACCTGGGAGCACTGGTGGATCTCCCCCAACGTCAGTGTGCGTACAGGATTGTATTTTGTCGCTAATTTTTTCCCGATATGCACAGTACGGTTCATTTGTAGGAGAGAATATAGCAGTTTCGTCGCGTCGCGACATTCCCATCCACATATGAAGGATACTATGTTTTACCTATCTTCTAGCTATGACACGCACTCTCTAATAATAATCCAATATTTTATATTCTATTATGGGTCTTCATCCAACTTGGCAGCTTTGGCTAATCCCTGCCGTTGCTGTTTCATAATGATCCACTTCCTATGGTGAATGGAGCAAGACATGTGCCACCCACGCATATGCTTTAGTATTAAAAGAGGTATGGTTGGCGGAAGAATGGGAGCTTGTTTCGTATTGGTCCAGAGAGAAAGGCGGAGGGGAGGGGAGTGCTTGGCTCTTAAACTGCTCGCAACGTTAATCCATAAAGACGCCCACGTATTTCCTCTGGTGAATGTGTAGGCGTCGGTGAGTTACAGATGGTTTTGCTGTGGCGGGATGGCCACTCCATGAATGATTCATTTCATAACAGTGCCATTTGTGCCAGCTATGAGGTCGTTTATGTCGGAGACGATTACACATACATATTGTTAAGTAATTCAAATTTCTCTTCCGTTCCTGGGGAAAGGTCTAGCAATCATGAAGAGCACTCTCATTCGCGGCCAGGGATTCGGTGGCGGTGGTGGTCGCTTGAGGAGTTCCTCCATACCCTGTTGACATCTCATTTAGGTCGTTTAAGCCACACTATATGTCGAATAAAGAGGTGGAGGGCTGAAGTTTTTCATAATCTAAGTGTGTATTTGTAGCAGTGTGCTAACTGGTATACATACCGCGTTTACACAGATGTCTTTGGTTGACAATCTTGGGAATCAGTAAATGTGTGGTGCTCACAGAATTTTGCTATGACGGCACACACTAGTGTCATACACTTTGTTAATATTTATCAGAATGTGCAATAACATCATTATTTATACTAATATGAGAACAAGCTCGATATGACATGCACTACTACTGTAGGGATGACTCTGCAAGAATGTATCTCTCGAGATGTGGTATTTCTGCTTGGTGTTTCAATTCACCGAGGTAATGGACGCACAGAAGTTGCCTAGATCCGTGAATAGACTGATATTTTGTGAAAACCTCTAATATCTGACAAGAATCAAATTTATAAACAATCTCTTGCTTTTTAATGAACATATTTGAGTCTTCCACCTTACCAGTTAAATATTTTCCGCATACTTTGGATAACATATCGTGGAGTCATTGATTTAGCCATATACTCCTTTGTCACAGTGTGTTACACTATACATTACGTTAATATTTACCGCCATTTCCATAATATGGCGTGATGTCATCAATTTAGACACAGATTGCAATGCCAAAGAGTCTTACACCATAAGTTACGTTAATACTTACAACCATTTTATTTAATATGTTATGACGTCATTATTTCTACCAACCAGTTCATTTCTAACACAAAGACTTCAACATCATATACAAATACACGAGTAATGAATTGGTGACTTACGAATGACAAATAATTCGGACATATGGTACATTTTAATTGTCTGAGAGTGTCATGACATTGACATAACGAGATGCGACGTGATGATGATATGACATCAGGAGCTGTGGCATGGAATTCGCGAGGTTGATAAAACTTTCGAGAACATAAAACAATGTGGAAAAACGCCAAAAATCGTAGAAAATACAGAAAATAAGTAAAATGTGGAAAAATAGGTAAAATTGTGGAAAGTACGGAAAAATACGAAAATGAGCGAAAAATACGTAAAACTGGGGAAGAATTATAGTGCTTACACATCTACCTGGGTGTGGTCTCTGGTACTGCCTCGAATGACGAAACTCACGTTATACTAAACTGTTATTAACAACCAGAACTTGATTGAGTGATGTGACAATTTAATTACAGTAATCTGTTATTAACATACAGACACAGCCCCATTCTCTCCCTATGCTACCCAGCTCCAGAGTGAACCCCACCCACTCAGGCGCACCGGTCATAAAAGATGAAGAGTGGGAGGGGGTGTTTGAATATGGGGAGAGGAAGGGGAGAAAGGGAGAAAGAGAGAGGAGGTTGCCCTGGATGACCTTGATCAACTGTCGGTGGTTCCCTGGGAGGAGGGTACTGGGGTGACCTTGATTATAAGTCGGCCAAGTATGTAATCTGACACTAGACGTTCTTATCGATGACGTTGAGGTAAGATCTTTATCTCAGCCAGAACCTGTCCTGATAACCTACTGCTTATTAGTTACAGTGTAATCATATTACTGGAAGTGATCATCGCCCGCTGTTTACATGTACCCATTCTCTCCTTGCTATCCTACTACCAGAGTTCTGACGACTGTACAGGCAGCATGACGCAGTATTTCTGCAGAGGGCTTTGAAATAGGTACATATAATGAAAATTGTAAATTTTAGCATATTACCCAAGAGCGTAAGCGATTAATCGGTTACAAAGATGTAAGTGTGGAAGAACGCTGTCACTGAGGTAGAGTGTGTGTAACAAAGTGCTATGTTAGATCGCAGGGGTAGCGCGCCAGAGGCTGGCAGCGTCTATTGCGATGCTCCGGAGTGGGCAGTCGCTTAGTATTTTACGGGGTGAGTCACTAACTGTTGCCACCTAGAATAACTCCGAAAGTATGACAGGAGCTGAAAATTTTGTGGGACAACTGTTGCATGGGACAACGGGGGCCATATTATGACGTTGGTTTATCGTTGCTAGGTGGGATCGCGTCAGAGATATGAAGGTCAACTTTGTTTTTTAAATGGGTTCATATAGTTTGGTACTTATTTTCAGATAGCGGCTATCGAGGCAAATCCAATAATGTGTAACAATAAGGTCTTTGAAGGTCAACGAAGTTCAAAAAGGTGGCATGAACGTCCATTTACAGAAGGTGTTTGAAGTGATAATCATAGGTATCAGTGCAGTGCTACAGTCTTCTTATCATGGACTGAGTGATATTGCTTATCACATCGGCACTTATCGAACCACATGCTCTGACAATTCGCTCTCGTATATCGTGTAAATAGTAAATATTCGCCGAATATGGTATCTAACGTGCCATTGACATGTAACCACCATTCGATGATTTCGCTGTACAACACTAGTATCGTCGAATCAAGCGAATGTGAATGAGGTATTCCTCAGAATTTACGGAGAATGCCAACGAAATTCAGTGAAAGCTAGAGACTTATACGCTGAAAGATATCCTCAACGTACTCATCCTACACGTCGTACATTTAAATAAGTGTATGATAAATTGAGAACAGTCGGATCTTTAACGCATCGGAAACATATCCGGCAAAGGATTGTTACTAACGAGGAGACGAAAAGTGGTACTCTTGCCACTGTGGTTCGAGATCCTAGTGGGATTTCGCGTCAAATCGCAACCGTGGATTTACTTTCAAAATCTTTTCTTAAGACTTTACTTTATTTACTAACGATTCATCAAGGACATTAACACATTTAATCACACTATGTGAGTGTGGAACTAGTTGCCAGTGGGTAACTGATGGAAACAAATTAAATTTCAACAAATGGAAATTTTATTCCTAAAAACCTTTTTTTTTAACAGATTTAAAATTATGATCACAAAGCACCCTGTAAATATCAAGTTACAATTTATTCAGAGGCAGAAATGACTTTTATTTATTTTTTTTTATTTTTTAGTATGAGCTTTCCGTAGTCACGACCGCTCACAACAACCTCTGAAAGACTACACTGGTGCAAATCTGCAACACACCAGATTACTAGATTACTTTAAACTAAAAATTTTAACAACTCACACAAACACATAAACTATGCACCCCGTAAGAGGGATGGAAATGGTACAAAACGCTCACATTAAAATTTTGCCACCGAAAGTGCAACCTGTTTTTAAAAGAACTCTTACGGTGGAAGGGTGACAACTTTATATACTAAAATGACCATTTAAATAAAAAACATGAAATGCAGTTTTACATATGGCTCTGAGCACAATGGGACTTAACAGCTGTGGTCAGCAGTCCCCTAGAACTTAGAACTACTTAAACCTAACTAACCTAAGGACATCACACACATCCATGCCCGAGGCAGGATTCGAACCAGCGACCGTAGGAGTCGCGCGGTTCCGGACTGCGCGCCTAGAACCGCGAGACCACCGCGGCCGGCGCAGTTTTACATGAAATGTACCAACATGCTCTACATTACACATATACCACCTCGCAAGATGAAAGGCAAGATAAAAACATAATTCAGGAATTCGGCCTTTACACCTTAAGCAATAAATTCGTTAACACCGAATCCGACAATCATGCCAGAAGCAGCTATTAACGTACGGCAGACCGACAGACAGACAGACACTAACTGCCTAACATACGCGGGCGAGAGAGACAGACGAGCAAGCTGGGGACAAGAGACTGACTAAGAAAACACGTAGAATTTAACAAGTAAATTAAACAACATATCACGAATCTCTTAACTTCTAATAAACTGCGATGTCTGGCGAAGACCTGGCGCAGCACCCCCAAAATGCTCTCCCGAACCGTCCGCTGCCAGCCGCTTCAACGGACGCAGGAAAGCGCGCTGATCTCCCGTCTCACGGCGTCGCAGCTCGCGCCGGCCAGACCGATGTCGTGGATTGACTCCTGTTGCTCTCGTGTCGGCCGCGAAGCCACTACCCCTCGCTATACGGCGCGGCCCACTTGCCTGACGTGGCGACTTCACATGCGCCGACGCTCACGACGGACCAGTCATCTTGTGTCTCAGTGCGCGTCCGACCAACCGATCGATCCGACCGCCAATGCCCATTGCCTGAACAAACTAGAGCAGACTGGCGGCCTAACACATCAGAGGTGGCAAAAAATAACGTAACTGATAGAAATAACCGGCTATTGAGAAGTAACGGTTACTGCGATAACCGTTCCTCTGATACAGGCAGTTATTTCAGTAACTGTCTAAAGGTGCGTTTACACTGCGATTTGTATCGGCACATGTATGAGATACATGTATATACGACTTTGCGACATGTATCGCGACTTGTATGAGTTGACAAGTATCAACCTCATACATGTATGAGCGTGCGTTTACACTGGTTGATATGTATCACTGTGCGATAGCTTCCGACGACGATTTGGAAGTTTTCACATTTTTATGTGCTGATACACTTGCTCTTTTGGAAGATGATAGGAAGAAAAGGCGGAGGAAGCGTAGATGGTGGCACAGAGAGTTTCTCGCGAATTAACGCCATATTTTAGAAATTATGTTAGGATGAGTATGGAGGATTTCCGCGGTTTGTTATCACTTGTGGCTCTTCTTGTGTCCAAAACCAACACAAACTTTCGGGAAGCGATTCCACCAGAGGATCAGTAGGCAGTAACACTCCGTTTTTTAGCCATTGGGGATTCCTCGTAAAACGAAGATTTCATGACAAAACATTTGCATTGTCGCGCGATTGCTAATGCCGACGTCTCACACACGATTGTCGGCATCCGTTGTCAACATTATCACGCGAGGCCGCCGGAATAACAGCAAAACATTGATATACGTGCCAGATGCATGAAAAAATTATTTAATGTATGACATACTCTGATATATATAAAACTTTTACTTCACTTCTTGGGATAAAACTTGCACAATGGCCTCGCAAACACGAAGAATAACGTTGCATATGGCACTTTTTGATATTTTATGCAGATACATTAACGTCGAAACGACAGTCGGCACCTTCAAAACTCAAACAGCCGCCAAAGAGCCTGGTACTACGCATGCGCTAATCGTCGAAATAAGCGGCAGTCGACAAGACGACAGGAAATGATAGTACTGCGCATGCGCGAGTTCTTCAAATGTCGCTCATACATGTCGCGTATATGGCCAAAAACCGATATACAAAATGTATACGCGACATGTATGAGCTCGAGGGTCCGCATACAAGTTCCGTGAATTTTTGTATGAGGTGATGTATCGCGACATGTCAAATTGACATGTCGCTGATACATGTCGCGATACATGTATCCCAGTGTAAACGTACCTTTTGTCAACAGTGCCTCGCGCCATCTGTTGACCGAAGATCGTACTACGCTTTCCCGTCAACTCATCGGAGATCTGGCTAGGAACTAGGGAGAGGGTAGACCATTTGGTAGGCGTTCTATAGGCCATGGGAATAACTGTGAGACTGCGCGCCATCTGTTGATAAGAACTGTGTACTATATCGTGCGTCTTCGTTACTTTTAGCACAAACAATTAAATAAAGTTAATGTCCGAGCGGTGGCTGATAGGAGCTGCAGTACAGGCATTAACAAGTACGGTCGTTCCCTTAAGCCACCGCCTCATATGTCAATTTAGCTTGGACGGGCAGTATAAAGAGAGGTACCATAAGGAATTCGAGCGACTATGGAAATAACTGTCAGAGATCGGTATTTTCCTCTGGCAGTTATCGTTATTGGCTCACAGTTCTCGCTCTCTGGCAGTTATCGGGCTACCATTACAGGTAACCTGGAAGTTCGTAACGGAATAACTGTGTGTCTGTGTTGCTGATACAGTGACTCCGGTCTCACACCCCGGTGTTATTTTAAGAGACGATAGTTACTGGAGCGAACAAATATTTACGTACTTCTTCGGAAATAGCCGCTGGCCATCGCGAATGACAAATAACATGTCAGGAAGAATAACATAATACAGTTGAATATAATAATTACTATCCTCATCATTTGTCAGGAGATTGTCAAAATATGTGAATATATTACAGTAACTGCTAATATATACAGAACTGATACACTGTCAGAATAAAACACAGTTATGCACTTTTAATAAATTTATCACACACAGAATACCCGATCTTGACTGTTGCAACCAAGTGCTGTCAAAACTGAAATATAGCAGAATTTTTACCTAAGCTGGTCATCAGTCTCTGTTACGATAATCATCTACAGATTAGAAGGAGGGGTCAATGGAAGTGTCCGATTCCACCCGTCTGCCTCGACGTAAAAAGGTGTTGTTGTGTGTGAATGTCACTACGGCACGGTGTTTATGAGTTGGTTTGTGTCTGTGTGTGTGTGGGGGGGGGGGGGGGGGGGGCGGGGGCGGCTGGCCGATCAAGTTTGCAGTGCCGGAATTTGGTGGTGGTAATGATTATTATTTTTTTTTCCTAGCTGTGATGTTTTGTGTGTTTATGGAGTATTGAATGTGATTTAATTTATGTAGGGATGATTGATTTGTGGACTTTTGGGATTGTGGTTTTATTTTTCGCAGTTGTAGGTGTTGGTTTTTTGGCATCAGTAGCTGTGGTGGGCCTATATAGGTCACCGGAAATGACCAATTCCCATTTTCATAGTTGTACGTGTTGATGTTTTGCTATCGTCATCTGAGGTTTACCTATGTAGGTCAAGGGAAATGTCCGATTCCAATTTTCGTGCTTTTAGTTTGTGGATATTGGTGTTTTGGTATGGTCACCTATGGTTGATCTATAGTGTTCAAGGGAAGTGTCTGATTCCTGCAGATTTTTGCTCGTGTAGCAGAATGCTGTAATTTTTTTTTCTTTTTGTTCTTCATTTTGTGTTTTGGGATCATGGTGTGTTTTTTTTACTAGCTTGTCCTCACCCTAAAACCCCCAACTTCCCGCAGTTGTCCCGTTGGTTTGATTGTATTTTTGGTGGTTGATGTTATTGTATTATTTATATGTATATTCGTGTTTGTTGCCGTGTGTGTGTGTGTGTGTGTGTGTGTGTGTGTGTGTGTAGTGATGTCATGGACACACTTAAAATAGCCATTTCCGGAATATTGATGACGGGTGGAATCAGACACTTTTGTATCAAAAAGTCTTTGAAACACACTGTAAACCGTGCTTTATCTGAAACCAAGTTTTTAATGGTTGCTGACTTGCTGGCAGTTTATTGAAAATGCATGTTCCTGAATATTGGACCCCTTTTGGACCAAGATGTAGATTGCTGTTCCTATTTCTAGTACAGTACTGATATTATGTATTGAGCTATTGGTTGGAAATACTTGTAACAAATTTCATCAAGGAATAAATATACTAGGAAGCAGTGGTTAGAATACAAAGTTCCTTGAACAGGTTCCTACATGATGTTTCTGAATTTATACCACAAACGATTTTTATTACACGCTTTTACATGCAAAAAACTTTTGCTACGTTTGATGAGTTACCACAGAATATGCTCCCTTATGAAATAATAGAGTGAAAAAATGTGTTATGCCCTTCCCAACTGAATTTATTATTGAGTTGTAGTCCCAGAAATGTAACACTGTCAACCTTTTCGATCTGCATGTCTTCATATGTTATAAACATTCTGTAGCTGGAGAAATCGAGCAGTTTCCAAATCTCACATAAAACTTGGATTAGCGTACTCACACTTTCCCCAATAGGACTATCTTTTACAGCACAGGAGTAAACGAATCTGCCACATTACGTAGATTTTTTGTTGTATTACAAGGCTGTACACTTTATTCTATTATGTGAGCAGCACAAGAAATTAAGCTTCGAATTTAACCTACAGTACTCTGTTTACATATTACTTCATACTTAAAAATACACATTGTTAACATTTTACTTAAACAGTGCTGTGGCAAAGTTCCGCGTAATTTCTGATGCAGCTGCGAAGATAATATTTCTAATAGCGACCGATAACCTACAAACATATAATATGAAACACTAATAATCGTTCTAACATCAACTAAAATGTACCCGGAGTTAATAAGCTAAGGTTATGACACGATTCATACGACATTCCTGCCATTTCACACTACTCGGAGTTATACTGATAATTAAACTGATGGATTCCAACTATGTCGTTATTTAACTCTCGGAGTATTCGGTATTCGCTAGCGAAAAATAACTTGGCAGTTATTAATAACCGTTAACAATAACGGTTATCAGAGAATAACTGGAACTGTGATAACGGTTACTCCAGAATAACCGTTTGGCCCACCTCTATAACACATACTAGCACTCCGGACGACAGACAGACACTAACCGCCTCACCAATGCGGACGAGAGACAGACCCAGACTGACTTGGCTGACCAACTGACCAGCTCGTCCCGACTGACAGACTCCCCCTGCCGAGCTCATAGCGCCCCTTGAATGCACGTGAACAGGCAACCTTTCCCCTTTCCCACCAGAGAGAGACACCAAAGCTGCGATTACCACAGCGGCGCCACCGCCAGAAACGGAAGGAGACTGCTTTACACTAAACGCTGCGGCGCGCTCTTCAAAACAGCAAATTTTACCACGGCTTAGGAATCTGGCGTGAGCCACAGTAGTGTTGTTCGTGTTCTGCTTCGCCATAAATATAATCCTTACCATATCAGCCTCCACCAAGAATTAACTGGTACGGATTGTATGCGCCGCACTGAATTCTGCCGATGGGCTCAACTTCAGATTCAGACGGATGAAACATTTATTATTTTGATTTGATTTACTGACGAGACTACATAAACGAACCATGCAAATGTTAATTTGCATAACATGCATTATTGGGCAATTGAAAATCCATGTTGTCTGCGGAAAGTTGCACACCAAAAACTGTGGTCAGTGAATGTATGGTGTGGGATTCTGGAGGACAGAATTATAGGTCCCTATTTCATCGAAGGAATTCTTAATGGTAAGAAATACACCACATTCCTGCAAAAAACATTAGGTCTGTTATAGGAAGAAATACCTTTAAGAACTAGGAACAGAACGTAGTGTCAACACGATGGGTGTCCGGCACGTTTTTCGCTGATGGCTATAAATGAGTTACAGAGACAATTCCCATATCCTTGGATTGGACGCGGAGGAGATGTGTCGTGGCCGGCTCGATCGCCAGACTTGAAGCGTCTTGGTTTTTTCTTGTGGGGATTAGTAAAAGACATTGTTTATAAAGACGTTCCAACTACACCTGAAGGTATGTGAGAGATAATTGCAGAGCATATGCTTCCATAAGTGCCTATGTGATAAGGTTCAAATGGTTCAAATGGCTCTGAGCACTATGGGACTCAACTGCTGTGGTCATGAGTCCCCTAGAACTCAGAACTACTTAAACCTAACTAACCTAAGGACATCACACACATCCATGCCCGAGGCAGGATTCGAACCTGCGACCGTAGCGGTCGTGCGGTTCCAGACTGTAGCGCCTTTAACCGCTCGGACACTCCGGCTGGCTATGTGATAAGGAATACCAGTCAATCCATGATAAGAAGATTGCAGTACTGCATTGATACCAATGGCCATCACTTCGAACACCGTCTGTAAATGAAAGTTCATGCCACCTTTTCGAACTCCGTTGACCTTCAAAGACCTTACTGTTAATAATTATTGGATTCGTCTCGATAGCCGCTAGCAGAAAATAAGTACCAAACTGTAGCATCCCATTTAGAAAAACAAAGTTGACCATATCTCTGAAGCGACCCTCCCCAGCCCCCCACCCCCCTAGCAACGAAATACCCACGTCATATTGTGGCCCCCGTTGTCCCATGCAACTTGCAACTTTTGTCCCACAAACTTTTCAACTCCTATCATACTTTCGGAGTTATTCTTGGTGGCAACAGTTAGTGGTTCAGAATGGTTCAAATGGCTCTGATCACTATGCGACTTAACTTCTGAGGTCATCAGTCGCCTAGAACTTAGAACTAATTAAACCTAACTAACCTAAGGACATCACACACATCCATGCCCGAGGCAGGATTCGAACCTGCGACCGGAGCAGTCGCTCGGCTCCAGACTGTAGCGCCTAGAACCCCCCGCCAGTCCGGCCGGCCTACAGTTAGTGACTCACCCTGTATATTCAGTATAATGATTTCAGTGTTGTGTATTAATGATTTGTGGAAGAAATAAGATTTGAAGCGAAATTAATTAATAAAATGCTACAAATTTTACTATGAAATTTTGATGAAGAATCTTTGTCATAGTGTTACATCGATCTGCAATAAAGTAATCAATATTCATGTACTTACGCGCTTTTGCTGTTGAACGACTTTGAATGAAACCAGCTTTGTATGTAACCTCAAGTTTTTTATTGTAATTTTTTGTAAGATCATTTGTTTGCGTAAATGTAATTTTTATGATATGGCTGAATAATTGCAGGTCAGTTTTACAGTATAGTAAGATTTTCAAGTAAGACATTACAGTTATTGTCCTCTGTCATGTTTCGCCTCCGAATTCCAGGTAGTTTTTATTCAGACAAATTCTAAATGTGTCTTAGTCAAATATCTTGCATTTTGGCTTTTGCAACTGTAGTTAGTTTAGCAGTGCTGAGAGCAGAACAACGCTTTATCTAGGGCGACACCAATACGAGGTAAGAAATTTATTTCACACGGTTTACGGATTTTCACAAAGGGACTACTTTTGTACTTGCCGTAGTAAGATGGACTAGAACTGAATGTACTTTCTTCTAATTTGTCACTATCGCAAAAAGGTTTTAATTAGTTTGGGTTTGCTGGTATTGCTTTCTTACTAGGTGACAGATTGTTTAAAATACAGTCTGGTAAATATACAGAAACACGTAAACAGAGACGCTATCAGCACATCACTCGATATAACTGTTCTTTGTTAGACATGAACATCATACCTTACTTAAAACATAAACGTTACAACTTCCAAAGATTTGTTGAGTCTACGCAACGTCGAGTTGCTGCACTACGTCGGGAAAAAGGAGCTCCGACGCGATATTAGGTGGTATCCCATGACTTTTGTTACCTCTGTGTATACCGACACAATACACTGTGTCCATAACACTGACCATGTGAAAGCCGATTTATAGTAACACTGTTGTTGTTGTGGTCTTCAGTACTCGGACTGGTTTGATGAGGCTATACATGCTACTCTATCCTGTGCAAGCTGCTTCATCTCCCAGTACCTACTGCAACCTACAACATTCTGTATCTGCTTAGTGTATTCATCTCTTGGTCTCCCTCTACTATTTTTACCTTCCACGCTGCCCTCCAATACTAAATTGGTGACCCCTTGATGCCTCAGAACATGCCTACCAACCGATCTCTTCTTCTAGTCAAGTTGTGCCACAAACTCCTCTTCTGCCAATTCTATTCAATACCTCCTTATTAGTTATGTGATCCACCCATTTAATCTTCAGCATTCTTCTGTAGCACCACATTTCGAAAGCTTCTATTCCCTCCTTGTCCGAACTATTTATCGTCCGCGTTTCACTTCCATACATGGCTACACTCCATACAAATACTCTCAGAAACGACTTCCTGACACTTAAATCTATACTCGATGTTAACAAATTTCTCTTCTTCAGAAACGCTTTCCTTGCCATTGCCAGTCTACATTTTATATCCTCTCTACTTCGACCACCATCAGTTATTTTTCTCCCCAAATAGCAAAACTCCGTTACTACTTTAAGTGTCTCATTTCCTAATCTAATTCCCTCAGCATCACCCGACTTAATTCGACTACATTCCATTATCCTCGTTTTGCTTTTGTTGATGTTCATCTTATATCCTCCTTTCAACACACTGTCCATTCCGTTCAACTGCTCTTCCAAGTCCTTTGCTGTCTCTGACGGAATTACAATGTCCTCGGCGAACCTCAAAGTTTTTATTTCTTCTCCATGGACATTAATACCTTCCCCGAATTTTTCTTTTGTTTCCTTTACTGCTTGCTCAATATACAGATTGAATAACATCGGGGAGAGGCTACAACCCTGTCTCACTCCCTTCCCGACCGCTGCTTCCCTTTCATGTCCCTCGACTCCTATAATTGCCACCTGGTTTCTGTACAAATTGTAAATAGCCTTTCCATCCCTGTATTTTACCCCTGCCCCCTTCAGAATTTGAAAGAGAGTATTCCAGTCAACATTGTCAAAAGCTTTCTCTAAGTCTACAAACGCTAGAAACGTAGGTGTACCTTTTCTTAATCTATTTTCTAAGAGAAGTCGTAGGGTCAGTATTGCCTCACGTGTTCCAATATTTCTACGGAATCCAAACTGATCTTCCCCGAGGTCGGCTTCTACCAGTTTTTCCATTCGTCTGGAAAGAATTCGCGTTAGTATTTTGCAGACGTGACTTATTAAATTGATAGTTCGGTAATTTTCACATCTGTCAACACCTGCTTTCTTTGGGATTGGAATTATTATATTCTTCCTGAATAGTAACACTATAGGGTAGCAGCTAAATGTCAATATTAGCGCATTCCTCAAATTATATGCTTTAGCTGAGAACGGCAGCTGACGTTTTATTTTCTTGTGCTGCTCTCTGAGCTTGATTTATGCTGTCGAATCATTCCATTAGCGTTCAATTACGCGAACGCTGCGGCGGCTACGGAGGTGCGCACACGCCTACATTCCCGACGAGCGCAGAGCGCGGCGCGCCGTCCCGTGTTGTTTACCTGGCGTTAACCGCGGCGCGGCTCGCTGTGGCGGATGCCTCGCCGCGGACTGCTGCAGGCGTGCCGCTCCTCTCTTCCAGGCCGCTGTACTCATACCGAGCGATCGATGGCCGCTGGTCTACTCTCAATTATCGGAAGAGACTCTCCCAGGCGCTCTACCAGGCTTTTCCTAATGACGCTAGCTTATTCCAACAGTGCGGCTCGCTAACTGTACGTCCCGTGCCTATCGACTACCGCATGGAGAACATTTCGCGCTTCCACAACTTTATTTTGAACATCAACAGAAGCAAAACGAGGATAATGGAATGTAGTCGAATTAAATCGGGTGATGCTGCGGGAATTAGATTAGGAAATGAGAGGCTTAAAGTAATAAATGAGTTTTGCTATTTGGGGAGCAATATAGCTGATGATAGTCGAAGTAGAGAGGATACAAAATGTAGGCTGGCAATGGCAAGGAAAGCGTTTCTGAAGAAGGGAAATTTGTTAACATCGAGCATAGATTTAAGTGTCTGGAAGTAATTTCTGAAAGTATTTGTGTGGAGTGTAGCCATGTATGGAAGTGAAACGTGGACGATAAATAGTTTAGACAAGAAGAGAATAGAAGCTTTGAAATGTGGTGCTACAGAAGAATGCTGAAGATTACATGGGTAGATCACATAACTAATGAGGAGGTATTGAATAGAATTGGAGAGAAGAGAAATTTGTGGCACAACTTGACTAGAAGAAGGGATCGGTTGGTAGGGCATATTCTGAGGCATCAAGGGATCACCAACTTAGTATTGGAGGGCAGCGTGGAGGGTAAAACTCGTAGACGGAAACTAAGAGATGAATACACTAAACAGATTCAGAAGGATGTAGGTTGCGGTAGGTACTGGGAGATAAAGAAGCTTGCACAGGATAGAGTAGCATGGAGAGCTGCATCAAACCAGTCTCTGGACTGAAGACCACAACAACAACAACATTTAAACATTCTTGTAAATCATGGATGAGGCAGTCTTACGTTATCGAAAGAGTGTTATATGTACGGTAAAATCGTCTCAGCTACAACAAGTCATTCAGCATCTTGTGAATTAAGAGCCGCGCGGGATTATCCGGGCGGTCTAAGGCGCTGCAGTCATGGACTGTGCGGCTGGTCCCGGCGGAGGTTCGAGTCCTCCCTCGGGTATGGGTGTGTGTGTTTGTTCTTAGGATAATTTAGGTTAAGTAGTGTGTAAGCTTAGGGACTGATGACCTTAGCAGTTAAGTCCCATAAGATTTCACACGTATGTGTGAATTAAGAAGTCGGTTCAGAGGTGTTTAATCTGTTTACTGTCGGATTACAACCGGTTTCGTGGCACTGAAAACCGCAAACTAAGGTGACATGTAACTAATTCATAAGAACTAAGTGGCCCGGAAACACGGAACGCAACAATCGTTGTCAGACCAATTTAATAAACCGTTAAATTATCATAGGTTAACGAAGCAAAACCAGCACTATATATAAGGATCTATGACCAAAATGGTCGGTGGAACGACAGCTTGTAACACGCCCGGGAGTACATCTGGGTGGAAGACCGTTAAATTGGTTTCTCACTTCGGACCGTGCGCCTTGTCCACACCACGTACCTCATACTCCCGCGGCGGTTGTATTGTTCTGCTCCACATTGCTGCTGGCTTGCCTGAAATTTACAGTGTTACTTATAATCCGTCTTGATTGCAAAATTTTTATTCACATGACCGGTTTCGGTTCATCTAGAACCATCTTCAGATCTGTAACGATAATGGGACTAATTTACTATTTCACGAATGCAAATCTTTTTCATCCCAACTAATCAACATCAAATGTACCAGAACGTACCTGATATTTTGGTTACAGGAGTAACGGGTTACTCCTGTAATCGAAATATGAGGTACGTTCTGGTACATTTGATGTTGATGTCCGCCCCCGGTAGCTGAGTGATAGCCGGCACGGTAGCTCAGCGTGTTCGGTCAGAGGATTTAGCTGCCCTCTGTAATAAAAAAAACTGAGTTAATGGATCAACAACGAACTTAAACGTATGTCTTAAGACGTCCGCCCCGAGCAGATGCAACGAACAAAAGTGAACAAAATGAGATTAAAAATAAATGTGGTCAGCGTGACATACTGTCAGTCCTAAGGGCCCGGGCTCGATTTCCGGATCGGTCGAAGATTTTCTCTGCTCAGGGATTGGGTGTTGTGTAGTCCTAATCATCATCACTTCATCCCCATCGACGCGAACGTCGCCGACGTGGCGTCAACTCGGAAGACTTGCACCAGGCGAACGGTCTACCCGACGGGAGGCCGTCGTCACACGACATAATAATTTGATTTTGATTAGATAGGATGAAAAAGATTTGCATTCGTGAAATAGTAAATTAGTATCATCATCGTTACAGATCTGAAGATGGTTCTAGATGAACAGAAACCGGTCATATGAATAAAAATTTTGCAATCAAGACGGATTATAAGTGACATTGTAAAATTCACTGATTGCTACTATCCTATCAGACATTATGTCCGTTTTTACAAAAATTGCCAGAAATTATCTATCGCAATATGCAAGCGGGTTTAGGGGAGCCACTCAACGTTAAAACACAACACTGTCCTACGTCTGGTATGAACAACTATATTCTGAGATGATAAAAGAAAATCGCAGGTTCCACTGTTAACATTCTAAGTCATAAGTATTTATCCTAATTAATAGATGATTACCAGTCCACAATATCACTCTGACGAGCGTACGCGTAACCGACACGGCGCGGTTGATTGTTGATGATGCGGAAGCCGAATGATCGCACGTAAGTTCTTACTCTCGTCCGCATACACAGATATTTGGTACCAGTCCTCCTTGACACTAGTAATAAATTTAACACTGTTCACGAAGTTAAATTTATGGTTCACAGTTCTCAATTGTACGAGCGTTCGCGTAACCGTCGCGGCACGGTTGATTGTTGATATGCGGAAGCGCAATGGCCGAACACACCTTCTCACACTCGCTTCAAGACACTGGCACTTAAATACTCTCTTTTGTGGTAAATAGTATTACTGGTTCACATTAGTTCATCTGAGAGACCGAACACGGCGCGGATGACATGCTGTGTGACACGCAATGAGAGGGTACACAAATACGTTATTGGCGGCATTGCTCATTTTTTAATTACATCATTACGCAGTTTCATCTGAATCACTTCACTGTAATAGCACTTGTAGCAACACTTTAACTTCCATAATAACGATGCCTCTCACATGCGGAGCTACCCACAACACAACATAACAGTTCCGTGTCCTGTGCTCGACTCTGCACACGCTGCTGCTCGTAGAGGTACTCCACAACTAATCCAGTGATATGACAGTACGCTTACAAGCTCACTATTAAAACTGATGAAAGCTGTGATCTGATAATCAAAAGTTTAAACACAGCTTAAGCAGTGTCTTAACCTCCAAGACGAGTAGTTACAGCTGTGGTTGTATTGTCTACAAAATATTCAGCATCGTTTTAGTGTTGTTGCTGGTGACCTCTTTATATAGTAATTGAGCCGTGTTGGCTCCTATCGATATAAATGGAAATGAGCGCATGGCATCGTTGGCTGGGAGGTCCCTACTCGGGGAAGTTCAGCCGCCAAGGGCAAGTCTTATTTCATTCGACGCCACATTGGGCGACTTGCGCGCCCCGATGAGAATGAAATGGTGATGAGGACAACACAACACCCAGTCCCCGAGCTGAGAAAATCTCCAACCCGGCCGGGAATCGAACACCGGCCCACTTGCATGGGAGGCGAGCACGTTACCACCCTGCTAAGTACGTGGACTCCTATCGATATTATGGGTTACTAACAAGCTCCAGGCCCTGCAGGTTGATTTTGAGGGGGGGAGGAGGGGGGAGGGATTTGGTATCCCGGTCTGACAATTTTGACAGTCCTCCAGAAGGCATGGATGTAGACGACAGCAAGCAAGAGGGAGAGTCCTTATAATCTGTGAGCGCTGCTGTAATTCCCACAGCTCAACACGTGGGTCATGCCCACTGAGGTGGCCTTTTGGCACTCACGGTGGTTCTTTAAAGCTGGCAGCGCCGGGGCTCAGAATGAAGTCATCTTCCGAAAGCGCTGGTGATCGTATCTCTATTCCTTATAACTATAATTGCTGAGAGATGCTACGTCTCGTTTGGTTTTGTTCTCTGGTCTTGGTATTCGGCCATGTTGTCTGTGATGTCAGTCATCCCTGTTGTGTGTGTCTGAATAGTACCAGCGATTCCCTGTTGACGCCATCGGCCGTCGGCTGGTGCGCTCCAGTCTCGCTCGATTCTGGTTACTAGAGTACATGTCCTAATTAGTTATGAAGTTTCAAGCAGACAAATAAGAGAGTTCACATTTGTTGTTTTATGTGACAAGGTTTCAGTTGCCCAATGGTGAGAATATTGAAACTGTCTTTATATTTACGAGTGTATAAGCTGAAGACAACCATAACTAGCGGTTTCTGAAGGGGCTCGCTTTGCATCCAGAGTGCCATAACGCTTAGTGAGTCAAATGAACGACGTTACAGAAGTCTCACATTCATCCCCGTCAACAGAAGCTATCTTTTTCTTCATCAGCTACTGCTGGTTGAATTCCGATAAGAGGCAACCAGGTGGGCTGCATGCAACCAGTTTCATAGTGGTGATAAACCTCAAGCCATTGAGAAGCGCTGCTCTTGCTTTTGTTGGCAGGCAGCGACGAGGTGGAAGTGACAGGATTCTTTGAACAGGACCCCATGTAGAGGTCTCATGGGAGAACCAGTATGAGGCAGGGGCCCGGTAGCACAAGTGCCACACGATGAGGACATGTCGCTATGGGTGACCAATCGTGTCCAGTCAACGTCATACAACCCGCCCTGTGCAATGCGACAGTGGTGGCAGAGGCACTTACAACACTTCCAGGCTGCCGCGTGCCCAGCCAAGGGCACGGACCTCGCAAGTAAGCTTCACTGCAGCCCCATTAGGCTGCACTGGCCGATACCAGAAGACAGCAGTCACGCCAGCAGCATGCCTGACTTTGATGACTCACCATCACAATATGGAACATAATTAATAGACGAGATAGTACAATTCCCACTAAAGGTTCTTGTGACCAGTGCTGTTATCGATAAAGGTCACGTAGGTTGTGTTCCAAAAATGAACAGCATAGAGACAGAAGTGATGACACTTTCTGCAGGACCTGACCACCATTTTTCAGGACAATGTTCAAGCACATACACTACAAGCTGTTACTGATTTGTTTAACTGATGGGGCTCCTAAGTGCTATAAAAGTTACTGCACTCCCCCGATTTAAGCCCTCGTGAGTTCAACTCGATTTCTAAACTGAAGGAAACAGTTCACAGAATTCGCTTCAGAACTGCTACAAATTCTTCGGACAATAGACCGCGCCGCTCGAACTGTCAACACAACTGGCACTGCTAAGAGTTTCCTACGACTTCCACATCGCTGGCAACGGTTTATACACAATGCTTGTGACTACTTTGAAGGCTAGTAAAACTTTGAAACACATATCTATTTTGTGAGAGCTGTAAATAAGTAGTTACCACTATTAAAGTTCCAACCCTCGTATGTTTGCTCTACAAGAGTCCAAATACATGTTGCTCACTTATTGGGAGTGCTGGTGTAACTAACTGCTTAAGGTACCCTTGGCACCAAAATCTGAGACCGGGCAAGGTGGCACAGTGGTTACCACACTGGACTCACAATCGAGAGGACAGCAATTCAAACCTGAGTCTGGCCATACAGATTTAGATTCTCCGTGATTTCTCGAAATCGCTCCAGGCAAATGCCAAGATGGTTTCCTCCCCACCCTTGACACCATCCGAGCTTGCAGTCTCTAATGACCTCGATATCGACGGCACATTAAGCCCAATCTTCCCTTCTTCCTTCCAGAATCTGAGAACCAAAAAAGTAAAACAGCGCTATAAGGAAACCAAATTATTTGTCAAAGTACATAAAGATTTGTTTAATAACATCACAAAACACATGGAGTTCAATCATTTGTACTATTTGTGTAATTGCAGCTTACAGTTTCAAGTACAGCTGGCATAATTTTCACACACTTACACATTTGATAACACTAGACACAGGAATTTGGGGTACATAAGTTTGGGCCCTGTGGAAAATTGGTTGTGACAGGAAGGGCATCTAGCCATGCTCTGCTACTAACATTGCCACACCTAATAATTAACATGCTGACTCCATGAAGATACTAGATAAAGGCCAGGAAAAAGAATAATGTTATTTTACTTTCCACACATGAACACACTTTCACTAAAAGTCTCAAAGACATATTAAAAGAACAAAATTGCAGTCACCAAGTGAAAGGCTTATTACACTACTGTAAGTTTCAGAAGTAGTAATATCTTTGTACAAAATTCCACACAGAATTCAATCTGCGTACCACACATGAAAGTTTGATCTCTGGCCATGTGTACAAAAGTTTGATCCTTGAACCAGATTGAATTAGTACTTTAAAGAATCCAAAACTTGCTTATATCATTTGTACAAATATGTAAATATTCGTTCAGTGATAGCATTAAACACACATAGGTCACTTAGTGGCACTAATGATGTAATTTATAGGTTAACAAACATTTAGATTCAAAACCCAATTATGGTTTAAACTTCTATACACACTTGGTGCAAGACACAATTGACCTCTAATTAAGTGCCACAATTAATTTTCACTTCTCCCACACAAACATACTATCACGCATAATCTCCGAGATGGGAGAGATCTTCAATAGCGAGAATTACTTAAAATGATTATTTTCTTAACACAGTGGTATAATTACGTAGGGCACTAAATATGAAGTGTTAACTTCGTAAACACTTAGACCAACATGGCTGTGCTTCGTCTGCTACTTTCAGCACTCATAGAAGGGATCTGTGACGTCAGAAACACATCACTGTTTCATCGCACAAACTCATAAACACTGCAGACTCTTCCCTATATGATAGTGTATTTTTCGCACAGCACTTCTGGCTTATCACATTAGCTTTTTAGAGGGTGGATCATCTCCACGCCCACACCGGCGTGGTGACCATCTCAAAAGATCTCCTGTCACGTCTATATTTGTTAGTAACTAATCGAGAACGAGAATTTCACGGGATATTACGTCGTGATGCTATCAAAGCGTTTGTGTGGGATTGCCCATTAACATGGTAGCATTGAGAAGATACACGGTTGACGGAAAGCAGATGAAGGGTAGTGGTTTAATTGCAGAGGTAAAAAAGTGAGAAGGCAAGCGCCAAGGGGAAAAAAACCTCTGCGATAGTCTAGTCAGCTAGAAAGAGCAGTAGCGGTTTTCTTGCTATCTGTGACATCCTGCAAGGGTGAAGTTGTTGTTGGTTTTTGGGTATCGTGCAATACTCGGTACCGTTGTCATAACTTAGCTCATCATAAGGAGTGTCAGTCCTTTCGAGGAGGTGTACTGCTGGGCTCAGCATGTGTGAGTCTCCTGGGCCTGCTGCACCGTCTGTACCTGAAGAAGCCAAGGTCATTATATGAGTGGTCGATTGGTCATAATTCGTTCGCACTGTGTAATGGTTTTGGTTGGCTTTGTTTGCATTTAGTGTGCGATAAGGCATCCCTGCAATGACGGCTAGTTTACAGCTGGCAATGCCAATTAGCTTTCATCAGTATTTGCCATGTCCGTGTGCTAATGCTACCCATAGGTGGTTAATTGCCCCTATCTGGTAGTGTTTTTGGACGGCTGTGTTTCCATTTACGGTTGTAATCGAAGTTTCTCAGGTTAAATATGAAGGGATTGTTCGAATGTCTCATTTTCCTCTACACTCGAGTGGCGAGTTTTTTGAATACTTCCATGAGAGTCTCCAGGCGTCATTCTCTGAAAAGGTCTGCAGTGTGAGTGTATGATGGAGCGTTGTTTATGATACGTAGCACTTTGTTCTGTATGATGTGCAGGCGGCGCAGACGTGTTGGAGCCGCGCATCCCCAGACTGGAGCTGCATACATCATCAGTCCTAATTAGTGTCGTGTACGTGGACCTCGGCACCCTCCTATTCAGCGTGCTTTGCCTGATAGGCATACGGTAAAGCTGTTTGAGCCTCGCATTAGCTCGGTTGGTCACTTAATGTGGTCGCCTATGGAAGTTTCTGGTCCAGCCAGACACTGAAGTATCTGACTTTCTTACAGAAACGTATTGGGCGTGTATGTAGCATTATTTGACTGCAGTTTTGGTGTTTGTGCAGACGTTTCTGTCTGCATGTGAACAGAACGGCCTCGCACTTGTCGACGTTGACTTTAAAACGCCATCATTCCAAGCAAGGCTCCGTCGTTCTGAGTGCTGTCTGTCATCGTGAATTAATGTTTGATGGTTTTTCTTCTTTAGGGCCAGCAGCAAAACGACATGATCATTTGAGTGGATAAGTAATCTTTATTTACGACAGACTGTTTCGGCTTTATCGCCCTTTGCAAGTATCTATAATTACAATTTTGGTGAGAACAGGTATAGATTCCAATGTCATTTATATTAAATTAGCTATATTGTACTCACATCTAGATTGATTTTACGTCCATATTACGTCGTCAATTGACTGTTTTATAACGTCACTGCTTTAATAAGATGGTAAATGATGTCAAGATGTTGAAAATAATATCTTAATTACGAAGTGACAGCAATTTGGCAGTTAAACTCTTGTAATGCTATATGTTTACAAAGATTGTGCAGACGGACAGCGATATTATTTGACCAACTAAAATTTGCTACGGTTCCCTTTGGCTACTTCCGATTTACCCATTATCGTGTTCTAAAAGTTTAATAAAGTTTCTGATGTAGCACTTGTGTCAAAGTTCTGTATGTTCGTTTAATATTTCTTGTGGATATTTTCTCGTGTATATATAGATTTCTAATTCTTGAAGAATGGCCATTGCAAAACCTTTTGTTATTCTGTGCAGAATCTGTAGTGCATTTTGGGACTGAAGACCTCAGATGTTAAGTCCCATACTGCTTAGAGCCATTTGAACCATTTTTGTAGTGCAGTTTCGATCCTATCAGCAGCATGATTTTGATTTTACAAGTGCAGAAAGAAGCACGACTGGTAATATTCGTTCTCTCTAATGTGTTCTTTATATCCCATGTTAAAATTTATTCCTGTTTGGCCAATGTAAAATCTATTACAGCTGTCACGTGTGATTTTGTATGTGCCTGGGATATCATATTTCGATGTTCTGGTCGTGGAGGAGTGTAATTTTATTGAAAGGTTGTTATTGGCTCGAAAGATTAGTTGAATATTTGTGGCTTTAAAAAGTCCACTTTTTAAGGCTTTCATGCGTGATTCACATCGAACTCTTTGTGGAAGCTTGTCCAAACACATTACTAGTATGGGGCTCGTAGTAGTGAAGCAAGAGTTTCACCTGCTGACTACCATTTTTCCTTATAATCTGTCTTGAAAAATATGAGAGACAGTGGGTTTGTGTGCGACGCATTGAAATAACATTGTATCACTTAATTTGATGGTCCATTGTGCCTTCCACCAAGCGGTTACAAAGATTGATCTATAATCACGTTTTGGCAAGAAGTGTATCTTAACTTGTTAGTTACAGCAGTAGTGCCAATAAGTTAGTTACGTGTGTGTTCCATAATTTTACAGAACATATCTTTACGTATTTTGACT
The DNA here is from genome assembly GCF_021461395.2 of Schistocerca americana. Classification (NCBI taxonomy): domain Eukaryota; kingdom Metazoa; phylum Arthropoda; class Insecta; order Orthoptera; family Acrididae; genus Schistocerca; species Schistocerca americana. The sequence goes on along the minus strand of NC_060121.1, from coordinate 758,984,672 downwards.
AGTGGTACATACAATTTATCGTTTCCTTAAGGCGCTATTTTACTTTTTGTTAAAATATCGAACATTCGTCAATAGGACAGAGTAAAATATTCGTGTGCTGTTTCAACAGCTCTCTGATAGGCTTGGTTCAAAGATAGTGACCTGACTTCGGAGATGAGAGGGGACGGGCGGGCCCTGTTCTTGTGGGTTTGATCAAATGTAAGCATTGCGTTCCCAATGATTGAACGTCCCGTTCCAGCGCACAAGACAGAGAAAATAGTTTGATTTGCATGTTAGAGAAAGAGTTGCCATGCACAAAGCCGACGAAGTACTTGAGATTCAAGCAGACAGTCGCATCTGTTTCAGAGTTCATAATTTTAGTATCTTGTGGTACGTTCCTATGGGACCAAACTGCTGTGCTTATCGGTCCCTAGGCTTACACTCAACTTCATCTAACTTAAACTAACTTACGCTAAGGATAACACATACACGCTTACCCGAGGGAGGACTCGAACCTCCGACGGGGGGAGCCGCGCAAACCGTGGCAAGGCACCCGAGACCGCCCGGCTACCCTGCGCGGCTTCAGAGTTCATATTGAGGATTTATGGTAAGAGAAGTGGAACTTGTCTATTACTGGAATCCACACATACCATTTCTTCCACGATATCAGGGAGAGACCCCGGTTAGATTAGACTAACCTCTGGGCTTTTAAAGAGAATCGTCCATACTTAGATTATCCGTGTAGAACTAAGCGATGGGAGTGCACAACTGAGCACACCTGCGGAACAAGGCATACCCTTTATCGCAGGTAGCTAGCTCATCCAGTTTGTGATATCTTGAAAGCAGAAGCACACAGTAGTTGCGTTGTACTGCTTTTTATGAATCACTGCGTAATGAGGCAAATATAGTTTCTTGAATGCAACAGCAGTTGATTCTTTTTTCCACAGACTGCCCAAAGTAAACATGCTGCTCATTTAATAAAAGCCCATGCTAGGAATATATTGTAGCTTAACAAGAACCAAATACCAAACTACACCCTGAAAAATTTAAAACGTTTTGTTAAAATTGCATATTGGTAGAGGTAGATTTTATGCTAAATCGATTTTAATTATAGAAATCTGATATAATCAATATATTATCCCTCAACTCAAATATTTCTAGGTTTTAATAATGTGTATGGATTAGTATCTGGAATAGAATGTAAAATAAGTAGTTAATTTTAACTGACTGTTCGACTCCCAAGGAAACTTTATATGTCAAATTCACGTTTGTAATCATCATCAACCTTATCTATGAGACTAAGTTCTCTTTGCCTTTGGTGCGTTATTTGGATGACCTTAGCGTGATTAGCGGCCTGGGCATTATGGTACTGGAAGCAGAGTGAGACTCCCTATATGTCAGTGCAGACGTGCAGATGACACTCTGAAGCATGCAATAAAATATATTCATTAAAGGGCGTCAAAATGTTTGTTAGATTGTCTATGAAATGGAGAGGCAAGAATGTGCACCATTAAAGTCGTCTATAAACAGTATAAGCCACGGATGCAAGGATTTTCGAACATATATTGCGGAGAAGTAACTGTAGCACCAGTACATCAAGAACAATGACACTGCTGAGCCATATTTATCCACATCATCAGAGACGTGGAGAAATTGTGAAATATTGTTCACCACCATTTACAACTGCTCAACTGTTACAAGGCAAGAAGTTAGTTCTGTTCTCATATTTTAGGGTCCAACTTAGTCAGCCTATAATATAACCTACTTTTACTATTTTTTGGGGAAACTAATGAAGCAATCAACGTAAATCTTTTTGCATATTATTTATTTATTCTTGGATATAACTTTCTATTTTTTTAAGAAATTCAGTCATCTTTATGATTTCCATCCGAGGAGTTAAAGTTGCTCTATGCAAAATGCGGTGTGTCCATGGCGGAAGTCATGTGGTCTACAAATCTTATCTGAAATCAAAAACAAACAACTTTCTAAATCTATGGGATATTACGAACGGAGATATAACACAGTTTTTTTTTAATTTGACAAAATAGCAAAGTGACGGATTTTGAAACACAAATGTAGTTTTGTCGTGTGTTTTGGTCACTTTTTTGCAATAACTAATGAATAAATTAAAATAAAAAAATTTTGATATTTGACCTCGCCGACAGGCCCGAGGAATAACACAGCCAAATTTCAGAAAGGCATTTTTATTAGTGTGCCCGCAACCATTCCGCCAGCTCGAAATAAACTGTATTTCAAGTTGACGGAATGGACTGAAGCCACACTAATAAAGTTATCGACCTATCGTTAAGCTTTTGGAACGATGTAATATGTTAATTATCAGTAATTCTCTGTTTAAATATTGCCTTGAGGCTCGGAAAATCCTCTTCCTTCGGTCATTCTACAAAGAGTTCGGTAATTTAGTAAGTATTAATATTTCAGAAGGCTACATCAAAGTCTACTGAGGTGTTGGTCATTTTGTTATTGGTGTTGTTGTTGTTGTTGTGGTCTTCTGTCCAAAGACTGGTTTGATGCAGCTCACCATGCTACTCTATCCTGTGCAAGCCTCTTCATCTCCGAGTGACTGCTGCAACCTACATCCTTTTGAATCGGCTTACTGTATTCATCTCATGTTCTGCCTCAACGAATTTTACTCTCCACGCGTCCCTCCAATACTAAATTGGTGATTCTTTGATGCCTCAGAACGTGTCCTACCAACCGAACACTTGTTCTAGTCAAGTTGTGCCACAAATTCCTCTTCTCCCCAAGTCTGTCCTTTAGCTCCTCTTTATTTACGTGATCTACCCATATAATCTTAATCATTCTTCTGTAGCACCACATTTCAAAAGCTTCTATTATCTTCTCCTCTGCATGTTTCACTTCCATACTTGGTTTCACTCCATACAAATACTTTTAGAAAAGACTTCCTGGCGCCTAAATCTGTACTCGATGTTAATAAATATCCGTTCTTCGGAAACGTTCTCCTTACCATCGCCAGTCTACATTTTATATCGTCTCTACTTCGACCATCATCGGTTACTTTTCTGCTGAAATACACATCTACTACTTTAGGTGTCTCATTTCTTAATCTAATTCTCTCAGCATCACCAGAATTAATTTGACTTCGTTCCATTATCCTCGTTTTGCTTTTGTTGGTTTTCATCTTAGAGCCTTCTTACAAGAGACTGTTCATTAGGTTCAACTGCTCTTCCAGGTCCTCTGCTGTCTATGACAGAATTACAATGTCATCGGCAAACCTCTAAGTTTTTACTTCTTTCCCACGGATTTTAATTCCTACTCCAAATTTTTCTTTTGTTTCCTTTACAGCTTGCTCAAAATACAGATTGAATAACAGCGGGGATAAATTACATCTCTGTATCACTCCCTCCCCAACCACAGCTTCCCTTTAATGATCCACGACTTTTATAACTGCCATCTGGTTTCTGCACAAATTGTACATAGCCTTTCGCTCCCTATATTTTTCCCCTGCCACCTTCAGAATTTTATAGAGAATATTCCAATCAACATTGTCGAAAGCTTTCTCTAAGTTTACAAACGCTGTAAACGTAGGTTTGCCTTTCCTTAACCCATCTTTTAAGATAAGTTGGAGGGTCAGTTTGTCTCGCGCTTTCCTAGTTTTCTATGAAGTCCAAACTGATGTCCCCCGAGGTCGGCTTCTACCAGTTTTTCCATTCGTCTGTAAAGGGTTGACGTTAGTATTTTCCAACCGTGACATATTATACTGATAGTTCGGTAATTTTCACGCGTGACCGCACCCGCTTTCTTCGGAATTGGAATTATTATATTCTTCTTGAAGTCTGTGGGTATTTCGCCTGTCTCATACATCTTGCTCACCAGATGGAAAAGTTTTATCATTGATGGCTCTCCCAAGGCTATCAGAAGTTCTAACGGAATGTTGTCTGCTCCCGGAGATTTGTTTCGACTTGGGTTATGTATCAAAGCACACAGTGATATTAATGGCCAGAAAGGAGATTATTGATTTGGCTTGATCGTTTTGTAACTTTCCATTGTAAATTCGTTGGCTGTAAATATTGAAACTTATCCTCACTGAATTTTAATAATAAATTTCAAATCAATATTTAGAAAGTGGCAGTTAGAAAGCTATGCAAAAATTTTCTTGTAGGCATTCATCCCTGATTTTTCTTTCTCTTTCAGATAACTTTGCAGCAATAAAAGTAAGTTTTGTATTAAGACAGTTTAATTCATCACAAAAGTGATTTACAGATTTTGTCCCATCAGGAATTTCTACTGTCATATTTTCTTTTTAGTAATTATTTCAGATGGATGTACTACCAGTAAGTTAATTGCTGCTCTCATCCTGTACTGAATAATCATCGATTTTTTGTTGGATACGACTATCAAAACGATGCTGCAGGCAGGAAGTGCATTGAAGTGTATTAGTATGTGTGTTGTAGGTAAAACAAGCGGATCCTATACCTCCCCAATAGTTCGTAATTAAATATACGATTGCCTTTAACAATAATTACAGTACAGGCTTACAAACGGCTATAACTGGTGAGTGTTCCTATCGGCATGTGTTTTCCCGTTGTAGCAACATGTTATAAGTCCAAATGGTTAATAGAAACAGTCAAAATCTAAATTTACGGCTTGTTGCGAATGTGAAAACTGCAATACACTCGGGAGTCGAGTTCGCGCGGCGAGGTCAAGCGAACAGGCGCAACTAACAGTACTAAGCGTAACATTTGAAATTCAGAACTATATGCGCTGTTACAGGGCAGGTTACACGCGATATTGACGCTACTAAACATGTGAGTAGAAAAGAAGTGTATGAGTTTAAATATGGGTCACTATGGAGGAGAGGAACGATTCGATATCGCCGTAAGAAATAAGAACTAAACTGGGGTGGGAAACAGCTCCAGTCATCTTCGGACTTGGAGGCATTTTTGAAAGTGAGCCTGGATGTAGAGTATGTAGTGTATCACAAAGGTTGTGGACCAAATAGAAGTAATTCAATACATAACCGTCTTGTCTTCGATCATTGAACTATCGCCAAAGGAACTAGTAAACAAGTAACGCAGTTAAGGTTGTATTTTTACTACTGCATTATGTATTTTGTTAAGTGAGATAATTAAATCTGTTTTGTTCTTTCGTTCACTGATAGAAGGCGACATCGGGGAAAATCGGTTTGGGATCCGGAGAAGTAGGTACAAGAAACTTAATACTCACCCTACGACTTATCTTCAAAGATAAGAAAAAACTACGTTAATGGCATTTGTAGATTTGCAAAAATCCTTTAATAGTACTGACCAGATTAGATTCTTTGAAATTCTGCGGGAAACACGGATAAAATACACAGGGCGACAAGTTATACACAAATAGTACAGAAAGCAGACAGCAGTTGTATGAAGCGAAAGAGAAGCCGTATTTGCGAAGAGACTAATACAGGGTTGCAGCCCGTCTACAGTGTAATTTTACCTGTCGTTGGCCGGCCGAGGTGGCCGTGCGGTTAACGGCGCTGCAGTCTGGAACCGCAGGACCGCTACGGTAGCAGGTTCGAATCCTGCCTCGGGCATGGATGTTTGTGATGTCCTTAGGTTTAACTAGTTCTAAGTTCTAGGGGACTAATGACCTCAGAAGTTGAGTCCCATAGTGCTCAGAGCCATTTGAACCATTTTGAACCTGTCGTTGGGCACGTAGTAAAGGACAACGAGGATCAGGTCGGAAAAGGTAACTGAAGTACAGGGAACAGAAATAAAAAACTGTGAAGTTTTCCGATAACTCTGTAATTGTGTCAGAGACTGCAAAGTACCTGGAAGAGCTGTTGAGAGGAACAAGTAGTGTCTTAAAAAGATTATCGTAAATATCAACGAGAGTGAAACAAAGGTAACGCAATGTAGTCGAAATAAATTAGATGATGCTGATTTAGATTTGGAATTGAAAAACTAAAATTAGTCGATGGGTTTTGCTATTTAGGCAGTAAAATAACTGATAATGACCGAAGCAGAGAAAATATAAAATGCACATTCGCAACAGCAAGAAAAACGTTTTTCAGAAATTTATTGGCATTTATAAGTGTCAGGAAGTCTGTTCTGAAGGTATTTGTCAGTAGCAACGTACAGAAAAGTGGACAATAGGCAGATTAGACAAGAAATAACGGAAGCTTTTCAAACGTGGTGCTGCAGATGATCGTTGGAGATTAGATGGGTACAACGCGTAACTAATGAGGAGGTACTGAATCAGATCGGAAAAAATCGGCCAGCTGCGAGCAGAACTCGCACGCTAAAGGTTCCGTACAAACTTAAATGTGTATACAGAGATCATATAATGAAGGTTTTCACGGCAGGTGTTGTCATCACTTAACACTTCCAAGACCATGACATCTCAGCCCAGAAATGTTAAGCGGTATATACAGAGAGTTCATCCCTTTTGGGTATCATTCATTTCTACCACTTCTGCCTGTTATAGACACTGATACTGACAAGATAACGGTCCGAAGGATTCCAAGATCTTCGAGAGTGTTTTAATTTCAGTAATATAAATGTGAGATAAAGCCATGCAGGTGGGATGCGACCATTATTATACTAATCAGCAGTTCGTGGTTCAGGCTGACTAGGTCGCATGCTCAAAGTCAAACATCAGGCAGTGAATGACTTTGTTGTTCATACGACGCCCTTCGGAATTTATCCATCCAGGAGCGATTACTAGACGCAGATATGGCTTTTCACATACAACTTGAAATGCCACATTGACGTCCAGACTAGTCCGCGAATGTTTGTTACACAAACAATTTGAAACGCCGTATCTACGTGCAGTAATCGCTTCTGAATACCTATGATGGATGGATTCCGAAACGTGTCATCTAAGCAATAAAGTCACTCCTTGCCTAAAGTCTGACTTTCACCTTTGCGACCCAGTCAGCCTAAGTGCAGAACTAATGATTGTTTAATTTCAAGTTTTACATCGGCAAACTAACGGCAAAAGGAGCATTTTTTCGTGTAATGTTATTAAAAATTAACGATATTCGGATTTTTTTCTTTACTTGAACTGTAAAACTTAGTTTCTTTTTGAAACTTCCTGGCAGATTAAAACTGTGTGCCCGACCGAGACTCTAACTCGGGACCTTTGCCTTTCGCGGGCAAGTGCTCTACCAACTGAGCTACCGAAGCACGTTGGAAGGTAGGAGACGAGGTACTGCCAGAAGTAAAGCTGTGAGTACCGGGCGTGAGTCGTGCTTCGGTAGCTCAGTTGGTAGAGCACTTGCCCGCGAAAGGAAAAGGCCCCGAGCTCGAGTCTCGGTCGGGCACACAGTTTTAATCTGCCAGGAAGTTTCATATCAGAGCACACTACGCTGCAGAGTGAAAATCTCAGTCTGGTACTTTCTTTTTATTTTACGCTTATAATTCCGCAGGATCAAATACAGGAGAAAACCTCCTAGGTCATGGAACATGTCGGTAATGGAAATTACAATATATAAAATAAAATGTTTGTGAATCCAAAAAAGACGAGCCATAAGCTTATGTAAACGCAGTCAACAATATAACACAGGAATCAGCTCAATTTATCAAGGGACTTTTCGGCAGAGTAGACGATCGATGAGGAAACTCTTCAGCTTCGGTTTGAGAGTGCGTAGACTACTGCCAAGAGTTTTGAATTCTTGTTGTAGGTTACTGAAAATGGATGCAGCAGTATACTGAAGACCTTTCTGCGCAAGAGTCACGGAAGTGCGATTCAATTGCAGATTGGATTTCTGCCTAATATTAACTGAGTGAAAGCTGCTAATTCTTGGGAATACGCTTTTGGCGCGAAGTGCAGCTGTTTTACTAACGGCATGTCGGAGTCGCAGGACCTAATTTATTTACACTGCGGCTAAAGAGGTACCCCCGACGCGATCTGTACTTTTTTTTTTACGTTAAGCTAAACGATAGAGCTTTATTTTTCTGTGCGGCACTAAAATACATGGCCCACGATTCTACACTACTGGCCATTAAAATTGCTACACCAAGGAGAAATGCAGATGATAAACGGATATTCATTGGACAAATACATTATACTAGGACTGACATGTCATTACATTTTCACGTAATTTGGGTGCATAGATCCTGAGAAACCAGTACACAGAACCACCACCTCTGTCCGTAATAACGGCGTTGATACGCCTGGGCATTGAGTCAACCACAGCTTGGATGGCGTCTACAGGTACAGCAGTCCATGCTGCTTCAACACGATACCACATTTCATCAAGAGTAGTGACTAGCTTATTGTGACGAGCTAGTTGCTCGGCCACCATTGACGAGACGTTTTCGATTGGTGAGAGATCTGGAGAATGTGCTGGACAGGGCAGCAGTCGAACATTTTCTGTATCCAGAAAGGCCCGTACAGGACCTGCAACATGCGGTCGTGCATTATGCTGCTGAAATGTAGGGTTTCGCAGGGATCGAATGAAGGCTAGAGCCACGGGTCGCAACACATATGAAATGTAACGTCCACTGTTCAAAGAGCCGTCAATACGAGCAAGAGGTGACCGAGACGTGTAACCAATGGCACCCCATACCATCACGCCGGGTGATACACCAGTACGGCGATGACGAACACACGCTTCCAATGTGCGTTCACCGCGATGTCGCCAAACACAGATGCGATCATCAGGATGCTGTAAACAGAACCTAGATTCATCAGAAATAATGACTTGTTGCCATGAGTGCACCCAGGTTCGTCTTTGAGTACACCATCGCAGGCGCTCCTGTCTGTGATGCAGCGTCATGGGTAACCGCAGCCATGGTCTCTGAGCTGATATTCCATGCTGCTGCAAACGTCGTCGAACTGTTCGTGCAGATGGTTGTTGTCTTGGAAACGTCCCCATCTGTTCACTCAGGTAACGAGACGTGGCTGCACGATCCGTTACAGTCATGCGGATAAGATGCCTGTCATCTCGACTGCTAGTGATACGAGGTCTGGGATCCAGCACGGCGTTCCGTATTACCCTCCTGAACCCACCGGTTCCATATTCCGTTAACAGTCATTGGATCTCGACCAACGCGAGCAGCAATGTCGCGATACGATAAACCGCAATCGCCATGGGCTTCAATCCGACCTTTATCAAAGTCGAAAACGTGATGGTACGCATTTCCCCTCCTTACACGAGGCATCACCAGACAACGCCGGTCAACTGCTGTTTGTGTATGAGAAATCGGTTGGAAACTTTCCTCATGTCAGCAAGTTGTAGGTGTCGCCACTGGCGCCAACCTTGTGCGAATGCTCTGAAAAGCTAATCATTTGCATATCACTGCATCTTCTTCCTGCCGGTTAAATTTCGTGTCTGTAGCACGTCATCTTCGTTGTGTAGCAATTTTAATGGCCAGTAGTGTAGTAATGTCCAATAGTCTAGTCGAGGTCACTGACCTTCTCGTTGCTAGCCTTACTAAACACATATCAAAGGAATGAAAAAACATAAATTAATTAACATGCAAAAGATAACAAAAGCAAAGAATAAATGACCCGCGCTTCGAGCGTATAAAAGCAGCGCCTCTGGCGGCGCGAATGGAATTACTCGCACACGCGCGAAAATTTGACACTCGCACACTACTAACACACACACACACACACACACACACACACACACACATGGTAGGCGGTGGCAGGTCACTGCATCAGCCCCTTGGCGGGAGCGGAGCGCCATTCAGAAAACGCGCTGGGAAGTGCACAAGACGGCCAGATCTCTTGGGGCCGTGTGTTGCAGAAGCTGCTGGCGTAGTCGGTGTAGGTGGCCGGGTCGTTTCTGTTGCTCGGGTCGGCACTGGAACAGGCAGTGGTTGTGTATTCTGTGGGGGCGGCTCGTGGAAAATATGGGCCAGCTAGACGGTGACAGTCGTATGTTTCCCGTTCAGGCGGATGTCCAGTGTGCGGTCTCCTCTACTGACAACTTGGTGTGGACCGGTGTAGGGTGGTTGCAGAGCCGGTTTGATGCCGTCACTACATAGCGTCACGTGAGAGCACGAGCTGAGGTCATTGTGCACGCACAGCGGGCCGGTACCGTGCCTGGATGGCTGTGGGAGGGCGTATCTTCTGGATGTGCTCTCTGTGACGCCCACCGAACATAGAAGGATCCACTTCTTGTCTTGGAGATGCTTCTACATAATTACAGGGTTTTCTCAGCGCTTCCCCATATACTAGCTCGGCCGAGGAACCATGCAGATCGGGTCTGTATGTGTTTCGAAAACCAAGTAGGATGACTGGTAAAGCCTCAGTCCACCCACTCGCATGGCACATCAGGGCTGCTTTTAGAGTGCGATGCCATCGTTCCACCATTCCATTACTTGCTGGGTGGTAACGCTGTCTGAAGATGGTTCATGCCGCAAAGTACTGACAGTTTTGCGAACAATTCGGACTCGAATTGTCTGCCTCTGTGGGCGGTGACGTGGAGTGGACAGACAAACCACAATACCCAATGCGACGCAAAGGCATACGCCAAGGTTTCAGCCGAGATATTTATTGGTACTGCTTCCGGCCAATGAGTGAACCTGTCGACAATGGTGAGCAAGTAGCGTTTACCGTTTGAAGACGGCAGCAGTCTGACGACGTCAACATGAACATGTGTGGATCACACTGTGACGACTGGGAAATTACCTATTGGCGCATTTGCGTGTCTGCCAACTTTACAATTCTGCTTTGCTCCCAGCCACACGAAGCGATCTAAAACCAGACGGAGCATAGATCTCGTACCTGGGTGGCTCAGACTGCTTAGGGACTCCAATGTTTGCCTTCAGAAGTTCGAAGGCAGATATGGACGTGACTTGGCCGTCGACACATCGCAATACAGTTGCACGCGGGCGCCAGGAATGTCTATGGGCTGTAGTTGCAATGAAGCCCATGCATCTTGTAATAGGTCTTGCAGCTCTTGGTCTGACCTCTGTGCTTCTGCAAGTGCCACGTAGTCCAGTGTAGAGACACCTAATTGTGTTGCCTCAGCGTGCAGTTCACATTATTATACCAGAAGGCGAATGTCAGCAGGTTGTGATCAGTAAACATTGTGAACGCGCGAGCCTCGACGTGAGGACAGAAGTATTTGATAGCGTCTTATATCGCCAGCCAGAAGTTCGCGGTCCTACGCGCTCCATTTCTTTTGCGAGGTGGTCAGCCTTTTAGAGAAGAAAGATAGCGGCTGCCAGGCTTTATCAGCGCGTTGCTGAAGAAGGCCGCCTTTCGCTGTCTGGCTCGCATCTAACACCACAGTCAACAGTGCATTCGGCTCTGGAAGTGCCAAAAATTTCGTGTCCGCTATTGCTTGTTTTGTTTTCTCAAATGCCGCGATCATGTCGTCCGTCCAGGTAATTGTCAAAGTGGCTTTAGCTTTCGGGCCCGCCAGCGCGGCTGTCAGCGGCTGTTGAACTTCGGCTGCATGTGGCAGATTCCGCCGGTAAAAGTTCAGCATGTCTAGGTAGCGCCTTAATTCCTTGCATGTGACCGGTCGGGGCAGCTGTTAGATGCCTCTATTTTGTCCGGCGATGGTAACGAGTCTGAAGGTGTTATGCGGTGGCCTAGGAAGTCAAATTGCGACTGTCCAAAGATACATTTTGCCACGTTCAGCACAATTCCGCACTGACTTAGTCGTTGAAAAACCTCGACAAGACGCTGGCGATACTCTTCTGGCGGGGCTGAGAAGACCAAAACATCTTAGAGGCAAGCAAAACAAAATGACAGGCCCCTCAGCACTGAATCGACGAACCATTTCCACGTCTGCGCCGCATTCCAGAGTCCGAAAGTCATAAATCTGCTTTCAAATAAGCCAAATGGCGTAGTAATTGCTGTCTAGCCGCAGGCGTTTGGGAACGCGCACGGTTTGGTGCAGCGTTTCGCACGTTCACCGAGACGCTGGTGGTACCAGCAGACGTCTTTCTGTGCGTCAGATGACGGCGCAGGTGAGTGGGACGCGGCCTGCTGCATGAGTGTATCCTGTATCTTAGCCGGCTGTGATCTCCACCGACACTGCCACACGCTACCAGCCGGATAATCTGTTGCGTCAGTTGATCGACCGTCGCCGCTAATGCATCGTACTCAGATCGCGCTACCGTGGTGGCTGTACTCGCGCACTGCGCGGCTGATACCGTAATAGGCGCGGGTTGGACGGCGTCCAGCACCTTGTCGGGCAATTCTGCCACGGCGTCTAACGACGTCTCCAATTGCGTCGCAATAATCGCCTTGGTTGATGGAGGTAAGCAACTGCTCCAGATTGTTTGCAGCAGATGATCGGTTACGGTGCCAGAGTCAATTTTACTTCTAAGATGCCGCAGATACTGTGACGGTCTTCGCTCTCCAATATCTTCTTGAGTTAGTACCTGACGCATGCGCTCTTCTTGCGATGCATGGTGGACCAGCTCCGTCTTCAACCGTTCGTTTTCATTCCCTTCAGGTGGTGCAACGATGATATCTTGCACTTCTGCCGCATATTACTGCTTCAATTGACTCACCACCAATGCAAATTTAGATGCATCTGCAGTGAGGCCTGAATAAATGAAATTTACCTCTACCTGGGCAAACTACGGCACTGCATTTTGTGACCAAAACGGAGGTAGCCTCATGGCTAGTCTAGATACTGCCAAATTAGTAGCCGCTTGATTCTCATTCATTCTTTACTGGTGTTACGTATGCGCAGGCAGGCCAGATCACATCGGGATCACCACTTCAGCCGCATTGCAAATGTATTAGGTCCTGCGACTCTGACATGCCAATAATAAAACAGCTATACTGCTTGCCAAAATGCCCGCTATATTGCCGTTCTCTCGTCAGCTGACAGCACATCTAGCGGGAATTTTGGCGCGCCGTGTAGCTGTTTTACTAACGGCATGGCAGAGTCGGAAGACCTAATTAATTCACACTGTAGCTAAAGTTTTTTTTTACGTTACACTAAACGATGGAAGATTATTTTTATGTGCGGCGCTAAAATACAGAGCTCACGATTCTAGTAATGTGCAATAGTCTAGTCAGTGAGCTTCTCGTTGTTGGCGTTACTAAACACATATCAAAGGAACACACACTAGAGAAAGAGATATAAGAAAACACAGAATAATTAACACACGAAAGGTAACAAAAACAAGGAATAAATGATCCAAGCTTCGCGCGAATAGACCCAGCGCCTCTGGCGGCGCGCACGGAACTACTCTCACACACACACACACACACACACACACATGGTAGGCTGCTGCAGAGAGGTAGAAGCTGGTATTGTGAACAAGAAACGACAATAAAGAATATATAAATTGAGAGGCAATTGTCAGAATACCCAGACTAATCAACAGGGGTTAGCAAGAGGTTTGCGAACTTACAACACTTATTGCCCAAACCGCCCGTTTCTGAGCCAAACGTATCCTTTGAGAATGGGAAGAGTTACCCCAAAACATAATACCATACGTCATAAGAGAATGAAAATAAGCAAAGTAGACTACTTTTCATTTTTCTAATAGTAAAAATGGCAGCATTAAGTCTTTCAACAAGAACCTGAACGTGACCTTTCCACGACAGTTTACTATCTATCTGAACACCTTGAAATTTCAGCTGTTCAACTTCACTAATCATATGCTCATTCTTTGAAATTAAAATGTCGAGTTTTGTTGAATTGTGTGTTAGAAATCGTAAAAACTGCGTCTTACTATGGTTTAGCATTAGTTTATTTCATACAAGACAAGAACTTATGTCATAAACTGCACTACTTGAAACAGAGTCAATGTTGCTCACAAAACCCATTACTAGCAAGCTAGTGTCATCAGCAAACAGAAATATTTTAGAGTTACCCGTAATACTAGAGGGCATATCATTTATATACATTACTGGACATTAAAATTGCTACATAAAAAAGATGTGCTACAGACGCGAATTTTAACCGAACGGAAGAACATGCTGTGACATGCAAATGATTAGCTTTTCATAGCATTCACACAAGGTTGGCGCCGGTGGCGACACCTACAACGTGCTAACATGAGGAAAGTTTCCAACCGATTTCTCATACATAAACAGCAGTTGAACAGCGTTGCCTGGTGAAACATTGTTGTGATGCCTCGTGTAAGGAGGAGAAACGCGTACCATCACGTTTCCGACTTTGATAAAGGTAGGATTCTAGCCTATCGCGATTGCGATTTATGGTATCGCGACATTGTTGCTCGCGTTGGTCGAGATCCAATGACTGTTAGAAGAATATGGAATCAAATGGCTCTGAGCACTATGGGACTTTACTGCTGCGGTCACCAGTCCCCTAGAACTTAGAACTACTTAAACCTAACTAACCTAAGGACATCACACACATCCATGCCCGAAGCAGGATTCGAACCTGCGACCGTAGCGGTCGCGCGGTTCCAGACTATAGCGCCTAGAACCGCTCGGCCACACCGGCCGGCTAATATGGAATCGGTGGGTTCAAGAGGGTAATACGGAACGCCGTGCTGGATCCCAACGGCCTCTTATCACTAGCAGTCGAAATGTCAGACATCTTATCCGCATGGCTGTAGCGGATCCTGCAGCCACGTCTCGATCCCTGAGTCAACAGATGGGGACGTTTCCAAGACAACAACCATCTGCACGAACAGTTCGACGATGTTTGCAGCAGCATGGACTATCAGCTCGGAGACCATGGCTGCGGTTACCCTTGACGCTGCATCACAGACAGGAGTGCCTACGATGGTGTACTCACCGACGAACCCGGGTGCACGAATGGCAAAGCGTTATTTTTTCGAATGAATCCAGGTTCTGTTTACAGCATCATGATGGTCGCATCTGTGTCTGGCGACATCGCGGTCAACGCACATTGGAACCGTGTATTCGTCATCACCGTACTGGCGTATCACCCGTCGTGATGGCATGGGGTGCCATTGGTTACACGTCTCTGTCACCTCTTGTTCGCATGGACGGCACTTTGAACAGTGGACGTTACATTTCAGATGTGTTACGACCCATGGCTGTACCCTTTATTCGTTCCCTGCGAAATTCTACATTTCAGCAAGATAATGCACGACCGCATGTTGCAGGTCCTGTATGGGCCTTTCTGGATACAAAATAATGTTCGACTGCTGCCCTGGCCACCACATTCTCCAGATCTCTCACCAATTGAAAACATCTGGTCAATGGCAGCCGAGCAGCTGACTCGTCACAATACGCCAGTCACTACTCTTGATGAACTGTGGTATCGTATTGAAGCTGCATGGGCAGCTGTACCCGTATACACCATCCAAGCTCTGTTTGACTCAATGCCTAGGTGTATCAAGGCCGTTATTACGGCCAGAGGTGGTTGTTCTGGGTATTGATTTCTCAGGATCTATGCAACCAAATTGCGTGAAAATGTAATGACATGTCAGTTCTAGTATAATATATTTGTCCAATGAATACTCGTTTATTATCTGCATTTCTTCTTGGTGTAACAATTTTAGTGGCCAGTAGTGTAAAATAAAGAAAAGGAATGGTGCCAGCACTGATCCTTGGGACACCCCGCATTTGACTTTGACCCACTCAGACCCCACATTACAGCCATTCTTAACACTTTGAGTAATGACCTTTTGCTGTCTGTTGTTAGAGGTGAGCTACTTCCCATATTCTGTAATGACCCAACTTCTGGAGCAATATTTTGTGATCAAGATAGTCAAACGCCTTAGTTAAATCAAAAAAGACGCATAGCGTTCGAAACTTTTGGTTTAATCCACCTCTCAGAGAAAAGAGAATCCAGCATTTTCACTTGTTAAACCACTTCTAAAACCTTTTAGTGTTAAAATTTGTACGTCATGGTCTGAAAGGCTGTTCACCCTTTTACTAACAGAATGCCCATCTAGTAATGTAGAATGAATAAAAATGTTGTCTATGTCTGTGTTATTGTTTCCCTGCACCCTGGTTGGAAAAAAATAGAGTTTGCATCATACCATATGAATTTAGGAGATCTAACAATATCCTTTTACTTGCACAATTATATACAAAATTAATACTGAAGCACGGCATGTACCTAATTTTTGGTACTTCCCACTAAGTGAACCAAGAACTCTCTCTGACTTGGCCAGAAATGGTCTGAAGTCAGAGTTACGGCACCCATAAACAAACAACAATTAGAAGTTTAGTTTCACTAAATCCAACTGCCCCTGCACGACATTCAAATACCTGTTCAGTGCAGTACCGTCATGCGTCTACGGACTCAAATGGAATAATGTTTTTGTTTTTTTTTTTTTTTTTTTTTTTTACGTATGTGGCCACTCTTCCACATGTGTGCCATCATTTAGCAAATTTGGTTTACTATGCACTATTCCCCAACAGAACAAATAGTTCTGTCTCGGGAAAAACCAAGTACAACACTTACACTGCACCGTGTATGTACTGATATTATATTTATAACCAATTATGGTAGATGCAGTATAATGTTACCCTCTGTGAGGGTTTTGCAGAATTGACCGTGAAATACCTCAAGGGTTTTATTTATCCGACATAAAACTGAAGTTACGTAAACACACTCAAAGTAACTGATCCTATTTAGAAACTGTTTTAACTAATCAATCTTGCACAAATGAAATGGAATACGGTTGCCAGCCTAATTAGGCATAGAAATGTGTAACATTTCTTTTATAGAAAAAGTAAACAGTTTTAGTGGAAAAACACAGCCTATACTTCTTTCCTACGAAAGTGCAATGAACCAAATCACAAGCAAAAATAATGGTAAAGTGGATACTAACAGTTATTGTACAACATGCCTGTCCTCACAAGCACAAAAGACACTGTTACACTTTCAATTTTAAATACTTTGTCAAACCTGAGTAACTCATCAATACAACAAATGCAAGCCAATGCTAAACTGGAAATTGGGCATAGGTCTAGTATTAGTTTCTCAGATATTTTCTACACAGCACAGATTCAATTAACGTTCACTTGCATAACTATTCACGCTTTTATTTAAAAGCAAAGAAGTAACTGTATTCGTGGATAATGTTATTCATAGTAACTTTACCTTCAGTGAGAATAAAACACTAAGTGGGTGCTTATAAACTGCTATTACACCTTGTAATACACAATGTGCACGAAACTCAACATAAATTTCAAGAGCAGTTGGAACTTTCTATAATCAAGTAACTTAACTCTGCGCATTTTTGAGCAACTTTCAGTGGGAGGCCCCCTAATCTTGACTACTACAGTAAATTAAACTAAACACACTTTCATGGACAATATAATGAATGCCAACTCAGGAAAACAGTTCTTTGTAAATTGACTGACCTTGTGAGCATTTTTAACAGATTCTTCACTGGGTATTGCTTTTCAAACCAATCATTAAGAACATTTACTTTAAACGGACCTCAAAGTGGTTTGTTGTCTGTTTGTTATCATCTCAGTTGTTTACTTTTGAAACCATAGGTTAAGCAAGTAATTTTAAGAGATCACAAAACTTTAAAATGAAGAAGTTCAATTACTGGAAGGCTTTCACAAAAGCTACACTTACTTCCTCCCTCGACTTCACCAAAATCCACAATAATTTTAGATAACCTATTTCACTCAATTTTGAACCAATTTAATCAAATAATTGTCTTTCTTTTTTGATAATCATTTCTCGCAATCTGGACACTCAGAAATCAGAGTTCAAAAGGAGAGGATTCTGATAAGTGTTATGATAGGAAAAAAATCAAATTAAAAATTTTGGTATGAGTTACCTTCTATTTGCACATACTAAATGTGCTGATCCATCACTTTACAAATTTATGATTCCTCCTCTCTGTTACAGTGAATGCGCAATATTGGTGGCGAGTATATGATGGCAGATTGGCTGATGGACTTGCAGTTGTAATTGGTATGCTCTGTTACTTTTTTCATAACGACGATTATCAGATTTTATAATACTTTCAGGCCACAGAGCATCATATTAAATCCATTCATCCATCCGAGGCTTTGGCGTAATAAATCCAAGCACTAAGAGCCTCACTCGGCACCTGCACAATGCATTTTCCAATCACTTACCGTCTACTGTACGGTAGCTAGTCTCCGACTGACTTTCATGTCCACCGTTTTACTCGCACCAACCGCAATTTGCGTGCGCTAAATAACTTCCGTTTTAGAGGGGAACCACTCCATCTTTTACCGTAACATGAACCAAGAGCCCTAAGCGTGGATCAGCAGTTAGAAAGCAGCAAGTAAACATTTTAAGCAAACATTTCATTTACACATATTAACAAATCAATATCAAATTATTTAACCAAAATCGTCCGTTTCTGAATACAACCAAAGCAATTAGTCAGTAAAGAGAAAATGGTTCAAATGGCTCTGAGCACTATGGGACTTAACTTCTGTGGTCATCAGTCCCCTAGAACTTAGAACTACTTAAACCTAACTAACCTAAGGACATCACACACATCCATGCCCGAGGCAGGATTCGAACCTGCGACCGTAGCAGTCCCGCAGTTCCGGACTGCGCGCCTAGAAGTAAAGAGAAAACATAGTACAACATATCAGAGAACACATTAAAGAAAGTACACTTTATGCTAAGCATAACTAATAAGAAGAAAAAAATATTGCATAATGTCTTACTATGATGTTACACTACTACAGGAACTTTTCCATTAGGATCCCACCAGCACCACCCACTGCACTGTCACCTATACGCTTTGCTAGCCTCCCCTTCCCATACCTACTGAGGCGCAGGACGTGCCTAGTGGAATCCGATCTACTGATAAATTCAGATGGCACCACTGAAATGTGAGCCATGCCCTCCGCCATCAGTGCCTTCTCCACCTCATGTTAACGCTCCTAACAGCAGCGTTAAGATGAGGCTGATCATGATGCTGAAACAGCCGCACGAAGTGCACGTTAGTGCCGCCAGTTTGAGTAGCTGTCGTTACGAGGTCACCACCTGCATCATACTCCCTGTCCCTAACAAGATTATTCTCTGCTCCGTTCGCAACCACAACTTGATCCTCTACCCTATGTTAACAGTCAGCTGAGCCGACCCTGCACTAGGCTTCGCAATGCTAGTGAACAGGCACTCACTCGCCAACACTCCCTGCAACTGCTGGCCCACACCTCTGTCATGCGAACTACCTAGCAGCAGAACCTTCTTCTTTCTGTTGCAGTTTGCAACTGACTTAGGCTACCTAACTGCTGATGACTGCTGATAACTACTGCATCTTTCCTGCGCCTGCAGCCACAAGAGGCTTCTTGCCAGATTTCATAATTTCTAGGTCAACGGGAAGCACCCTATAGGTTTTGGGAACAGAGTTTATGAGTGTCAAAATGTGACGTAAGTGACCGTAGCTTTTAGGTTCATTGTCTTAACCGTCTTAGGAGCTTGCATTTATCACTACGCCAAGGGCCTCTAGACCTTAGTATGTGGCATAAATTTCAAGTTAATACGTCATCCCGTTCCTGAGAAAATGGGACCTTGACAGACGAAGTAATAGTCAGAGCGTCATATAAGAAATGACAAAAAAAATTTCCGTTCTACACTACTGGCCATTAAAATTGCTACACCTCAAAGATGACGTGCTACAGACGCGAAATTTAACCGACAGGAAGAAGATGCTGTGACATTCAAATGATTAGCTCTTCAGAGCATTCACACAAGGTTGGCGCCGGTGGCGACACCTACAACCTGCTGACATGAGAAAAGTTTCCAACCGATTTCTCATACAAAAACAGCAGTTTCCGACCGGTGTGGCTGAACGGTTCTAGGCGCTTCAGTCTGGAACCGCACGACCGCTACGGTCGCAGGTTCGAATCCTGCCTCGGGCATGGACGTCTTTGATGTCCTTAGGTTACTTAGGTTTAAGTAGTTCTAAGTTCGAGGCGACTGTTGACCCCAGATGTTAAGTCCTATAGTGCTCAGAGCCATTTGAATCATTTGAACCAAACAGCAGTCGACCGGCGTTGCCTTGTGAAACTTTGTTGTGATGCCTCGTGTAAGGAGGAGAAATGCGTACCATGACGTTGCCGAATTTGACAAAGGTAGGATTGTAGCCTCTCGCAATAGCGGTTTATCGTATTGCGACATTGCTGCACGCATTGATCAAGATCCAATGACTGTTAGCAGAATATGGAATCGGTGGGTTCAGGAGGGTATTACGGAACGCCGTGCTGGATCCCAACGGTCTCTTATCACTAGCAGTCGAGATGACAGGCATCTTATCCGCATGGCTGTTACGGATCGTGCAGCCACGTCTCGATCCCTCAGTCAACAGATGGGGACGTTTACAAGACAACAACCATCTGCACGAAGAGTTCGACGACGTTTGCAGCAGCATGGACTATCAGCTGGAGACCATGGCTGCGGTTACCCCTGACGCTGCATCACAGACAGGAGTGCCTGCGATGGTGTACTCAACGACGAACCTGGGAGCACGAATGGCAAAACGTTATTTTTTCGGATGAATCCAGGTTCTGTTTACAGCATCATGATGGTCGCATCCGTGTTTGGCGACATCGCGGTCAACGCACATTGGAAGCGTGTATTCGTCATCGCCGTACTGGCGTATCACCCTGCGTGATGGTATGGGATTTTTATTTATTTTATTTATTTATTTATTTATTTATTGTTCCGTGGGACCACATTTAGGAGAAGTCTCCATGGTCATGGAACGAGTCAATACATGAAATTATAACACGATTGTAGAAACAGATAAAATGAAGTATAAGAAACATATTCAGGCGACAAGTCGTTAGTTTAAATAAAGAAAATCAAGAATGTAACACTGGAATTTGCTTAATTTTTTAGCTCTTCCAGGAGCTCCTCGACAGAATAGAAGGAGTGAGCCATGAGGAAACTCTTCAGTTTAGACTTAAAAGTGTTTGGGCTACTGCTAAAATTTTTGAGTTCTTGTGGTAGCTTATTGAAAATGGATGCAGCAGAATACTGCACTCCTTTCTGCACAAGAGTCAAGGAAGTGCATTCCACATGCAGATTTGATTTCTGCCTAGTATTAACTGAGTGAAAGCTGCTAACTCTTGGGAATAAGCTAATATTGCTAACAACAAACGACATTAAAGAAAATACATACTGTGAGGGCAATGTCAAAATTCCCAGACTACTGAATAGGGGTCGACAAGAGGTTTTCGAACTTACACCATACATAGCTCGAACACCCCGTTTTTGAGCCAAAAATACCCTTTTTGAATCAGAAGAATTACCCCAAAAAATAATACCATATGACATAAGCGTATGAAAATATGCGAAGTATACAACTTTTCGTGTTGAAATGTCACTTATTTCAGATACTGTTCTAATGGTAAATAAAGCGGCATTTAGTTCCTGAACAAGATCCTGAACATGGGCTTTCCACAACAGCTTACTATCTATCCGTACGCCTAGGAACTTGAACTGTTCCGTCTCGCTTATAACATGCCCATTCTGTCTGATTAAAATGTCGTTGGTTACACGTCTCGGTCACCTCTTGTTCGCATTGACGGCACTTTCAACAGTGGACGTTACATTTCAGATGTGTTACGACCCGTGGCCCTACCCTTCATTCGATCCCTGCGAAACCCTACATTTCAGCAGAATAATGCACGACCCATGTTTCAGGTCCTGTACGGGCGTTTCTGGATACAGAAAATGTTGGACTGCTTCCCTGCCCAGCACATTCTCCAGGTCTCTCACCAACTGAAAATGTCTGGTCAATGGTGGCCGAGCAACTGGCTCGTCACAATACGCCAGTCACTACTTTTGATGAACTATGGTATCGTGTTGAGGCTGCATGGGCAGCTGTACCTGTACACGCCATCCAAGTTCTGTTTGACTCAATGCCCAGGCGTATCAAGGCCGTTAGTACGGCCAGAGGTGGTTGTTCTGGGTACTGATTTCTTAGGATCTTCTTCTTGGTGTAAAAATTTCAATGGCCAGTAGTGTACGTAATTAAAAATTTAAGTATTCGGATTTTTCCTTTGTTCGTTCTGCAAAACATTCCTTCTTGCTAAATTTCATGATTATAAGCCTACTGGAAGGACCCTAAAGGTTTTAATGAGTGGGCTTGCTAATTTTAAAATACAGAGTGTGACTTAAATGGCCCTATCTTTTATCTGCACTGACCCAGAAACATCATTTTTCTTACAGCTCCAAGAAACTACAGACTTCAGTATGTGACTTAACTTTCAACTTGACACGTCCATCCGTTTCTGAGAAAAAGGGTTTTCACCAGTCGGACAGACAGACGAACAACAAAGCGGTCCTTATGAGGGTTTCTTTTTTTACCGATTGAAGTACTAAACCCTAAAAAAGAAATTTATGGTACAAACTGACTAAAAGATGGGTTCGGTTGACAAGGTACATCGTGAGGCATAACGGAAGTGTCAGTTTGGCAAAGGCAGGAAGTGTGTGGGGGTAAATATTTTAGAGGGAGATCAACGATCGAATACGTAGTAAGGTCAGATGGACTGCGGTAGTTACGCAGAGATGAGGAAGCTTTCATAGGGTAGACTAACGTGAAGAGCTGCATCAGACCAGGTTTATGACTGAAGAGCACAAGAACGATACAGACCAATGTGATCTTCGTACATTCCAGTTTTACGACTGCATCAAATATTTCAGAATGCTGTCTAAAAAAAATGACGGATCCTAGTTAATTATTTACATCAAAGGCGAATGCAACAGCGTCCCGCGGATCAACAAGTGACGCGCAAACCTCAGCGCGTTAGCAACATGAGAATCGGTCGTAGGCGGGAAGAAGCACTGCCGGGTGCGCTAGAGGTGGATCGCCAGAGACTCGGGCTGAGTGACTTTCCGTGTCACGATCTGAGTGGGGCGGCTGACGTAAGCTCCTGAGGTGCCCAGACCTCGGCGAATCCCGCGGAAAGCGCAGGTAAGCACGTACTGGCTAGGCAGACACGTCCGAGGCTTTATTCAGACGCATAATACGAAGGGAGCGTATTCAAAAGACACTAAGTAGCCCCTGAAAACTAAAACTACGTTTTAAGGAATAATGGAAAAACGTCAGATTCTGCAAAGAATTTCTCGTGCACGTTTCGGCACCCTTCATGGCTTGTGAACTGCGCGAGAACCTTGAATGAGAACAGTGTAAGGCGCATAAGAACCCCGGTCTTTCACACACCCATGTCTGCAATGTCATCTGAAAATTAAGAATCTCTCAACGATTATCCAAACAATCTTGGGAGTTCACAAGAGTTCGATATACTGCAGTTAAAATAACAGCAATTGTTACAAGTCCAAGTAGAAGAAAATGAAGATTAATGATGTAGTTTTTGGTTCTTAAGTATATTTACGATATTACTTGAAAATACAGCTCTTCTGTTGTACAGGTAAAAAATTTTTCAACTTTACGTAGGTTTCAACTGCTCTAAGGCGGCCTTCATCAGAAGTAAAAAATTTTATAACTATTTACTCTATGTAATGCAAAAATTTTTTACTTCTGATGAAGGCTGCCTTAGAGCAGTTGAAACCTAGGTAAAGTTGAAAAATTTTTTACCTGTGCAACCGAAGAACTGTATTTTCAAGTAATATTATAAATTTCGTCTACGGTTGCTGCATTATGGGCCATGTTCAAAATTGTATATTTACGAGTTGATACTCTTTAAACTTCCATACCTCCATCGGTGTAAACGGAGTTCTTATTGAATCACTTCGTTGTCCATCTGTTACGACTCGTTTTTCTCAGCAACGGGTAGAGATATCAAGTCGAAATCTATGTTAATACTAGGGTACACGGTATCTTCGCGATGTAACAAAATTCAGCTCCTAAGTGAATGCAGACAAAAGATACGACAATTCATGACATGTATTTTGATACTCGCGAACTCACTCATCAAAACCTTAAGTTCGTACAGAACCCTCAGACCGCTAGTCCTGCTCACATTTGTCAGGATATTCTTTTTAAAAATCACTATTTACAGGAAGTCTTCTCATCATTCACCGTATCTTCAGTTATTTTCAATGCGTTACATTTTTTTCTCTTCATACCTTTGTGAATTTAATTTCCGTAATAACTATACTCATCCTCCCACCCCCCACGAACCATGGACCTTGCCGTTGGTGGGGTGGCTTGCGTGCCTCATCGATACAAATATCCGTACAGTAGATGCAACCACAACGGAGGAGTATCTGTTGAGAGACCAGACAAACGTGTGGTTCCTAAAGAAGGATAGCAGCCTTTTCATTAGTCTCAGGGGCAACAGTCTGGATGATTGACTGATCCGGCCTTGTAACATTAACCAAAACAGCCTTGCTGTGCTGGTATTTCGAACGGCTGAAAGCAAGGGGCAACTACAGCCGTAATTATTCCGAGGGTATGCAGCTTTACTGTATGGTTAAATGATGATGGTATCCTCTTGGGTAAAATATTCCGGAGGTAAAATAGTCCCCCATTCGGATCTCCGGGCGGGGACTACTCAGGAGGACGCTGTTATCAGGAGAAACAAAACTGGCGTTCTACGGATCGGAGCGTGGAATGTCAGATTCATTAATCGGATAGGTATGTTAGAAAGTTTAAAAAGGAAAATGGATAGGTTAAAGTCAGATATAGCCGGAATTAGTGAAGTTCGGTGGCAGGAGGAACAAGACTTCTGGTTAGGTGAATACTGGGTTATAAATACAGAATCAAATACGGGTAATGCAGGAGTAGATTCAATAATGAATAAAAAAGTGGGAGCGCTGGTAAGCTGCCACGAACAGCATGGTGAACACGTCATTGTAGACAAGATAGACACGAAACCCAAGCCTACCACAGTAGCAAGAGTTTATATGACAACAAGCCCCGCAGATGACGAAGAGATTGAAGAAATGTATGATGAGATAAAACAAATTATTCGGATAGTGAAGCGAGACGTAAATTTAATAGTCATGGCAGGTTGTAATTCAATAGCATAAAAAGGAAAAGAAGGAAACGTAGTATGTGAATATGGAATGAGGATAAGGAATGAAAGAGGAAGCCGCCTGGTATTATTGTGCACAGGGCATCACTTAATTATAGCTAACACTTGGTTTAAGAATCACGAAAGAAGGTTGTATACGTGGAAGAGGT
This sequence comes from Schistocerca americana, assembly GCF_021461395.2. Lineage (NCBI taxonomy): Eukaryota > Metazoa > Arthropoda > Insecta > Orthoptera > Acrididae > Schistocerca > Schistocerca americana. Next base: position 758,959,752 of record NC_060121.1, on the reverse strand, counting down.
CTGGAGACACTGGAAGGTTTCAGATAGATTATGTAATGATAAGACAGAGATTTACGAACCAGGTTTTAAATTGTAAGACATTTCCAGGAGCAGATGTGACCACAATCCATTCGTTATGAATTGTAGATTAAAACTGAAGAAACTGCAAAAAGGTGGGAATTTAAGGAGATGGCACCTCTATAATCTGAAAGAACCAGAGTGTGTAGAGAGTTTCAGAGAGAGCATTAGGAAATGATTGGCAAGAACGGGGGAAAGGCTCTGAGCACTATGAGACTTAACTGCTGAGGTCATCAGTCCCCTAGAACTTAGAACTACTTAAACCTAACTAACCTAAGGACATCACACACATCCATGCCCGAGGCAGGATTCGAACCTGCGACCGTAGCGGTAGCGCGGTTCCAGACCGTAGCGCCTAGAACCGCTCGGCCACTCCGGCCGGCTGAACGGGGGAAAGAAATACAGTAGAAGAAGAATGGGTAGCTTTGAGAGATGAAATAGTGAAGGCAGCAGAGGATCAAGAAGTAAAAAGACAAGGGCTACTAGAAATCCTTCGGTAACAGAAGAGATGTTGAATTTAATTGATGAAAGGAAAAAATATAAAAATGCAGTAACTGATGCAGGCAAAAAGGAATACAAGCGTCTCAAAAATTAGGTCGACGGGAAGTGCAAAATGGCTAATCAGGGATGGCTAGAGAACAAATGTAAGGATGTAGAGGCATATATCACTACGGGTGATATACATATATATGCCTATAGGAAAATTAAAGAGGGCATTGGAGAAAAGAGAACCATTTGTATGAATAGCAAGAGCTCAGATGGAAAACCAGTTTTAAGCAAAGACGGGAAAGCAGAAAGGTGGAATGAGTATATAGAGGGTCTATACAAGGGCGATGTACTTGAGGGCAATATTATGGAAATGGAAGAGGACATACATGAAGATGAAATGGGAGATGATATAGTGCATGAAGAATTTGATAGAGCACTGAAAGACCTGAGTTGAAACAAGGCCCCAGGAGTAGACAACATTCCATTAGAGCTACTGATAGCCTTGTGAGAGCCAGCCCTGACAAAACCCTACCTTCTGGGGAGCAAAGTGTATGAGACAGGCGAAATACCCTCAGACATCAAGAAGAATATAATAATTCCAATCCCAAAGAAAGCAGGCGTTGACAAGCGAGAAAATTGCCGAACTATCAATTTAATAAGTCACGGTTGCAAAATACTAACACGAATTCTTTACAGACGAATGGAATACCTTGTAGAAGCCGACCTTGGGTGATCGGTTTGGATTCCGTAGATATGTTGGAACACGTGAGGCCATACTGACCCTACGAATTATCTTAGAAGATAGATTAAGGAAAGGCAAACTTACGCTTATAGCATTTGTAGACTTAGAGAAAGGTTTTGGCAATGTTGACTGGAATACTCTCTTTCAAATTCTGAAGATGACAGGGGTCAAACACAGGGAGCGAAAGGTTATTTACAATTTGTACAGAGACCAGACGGCAGTTATAAGAGTCGAGGAACACGAAAGGGAAGCAGTGGTTGGGAATGGAGTGAGACAGAGATGTAGCTTATCCCCGATGTTATTCAATCTGTATTTTGATTAAGCTGTAAAGGAAACAAAAGAAAAATTTGGAGTAGGATTTAAAATCGATGTAGAAGAAGTAAAAGCTTTGACGTTTGCCATTGACATTGTAATTCTATCAGAGATGGCAAAGGTCCTGGAAGAGCAGCTGAACAGAATGGGCAGTGTTTTGAAAGAAGGACATAAAAATTCAAATGGCTCCAAGCACTATGGGACTTAAGATCTGAGGTCATCAGTCCCCTAGACTTAGAACTACCTAAACCTAACTAACCTAAGGACATCACACACATCCACGCCTGAGGCAGGATTCGAACCTGCGACCGTAGCAGCAGCGCGGTTCCGGACTGAAGCGTCTAGAACCGCTGGGCTACAGCGGCCGGCAAAGGATATAAGATGAACACCAACGAGGATAATGGAACGTAGTCGGACTATATCAGATGATGCTGAGGGAATCCGATTAATAAATGAGACACTTAAAGTAGTAAATGAGTTTTGCTATTTGGGAAGCAAAATAACTGAAGTGGTCGAAGTAGAGAGGATATTAAAGGTAGACTGACAATGGCAAGGAAAGCGTTTCTGAAGAAGAGAAATTTGTTATCGTCGGGTATAGGTTTAAGTGTCAGGAAGTCTTTTCTGAAACTAATTGTATGGAGTGTAGCCATGTATGAAAGTGAAACGTGGACGATAAATAGTTTGGACAAGAAGAGAATAGAAGCTTTCGAAATGAGGCGCTACAGAAGAATGCTGAAGATTAGATCGGTATATCACACAACTAATAAGGAGGTACTGAATAGAACTGGGGAGAAGAGGAATGTGTGGCGCAACTTGGCAGGTATCAAGGGATCATCAGCTTAGAACTGGAGGGTAGTGTGGAGGGTAAAAACTGCAGAGGGAGAACAAGAGATGAATATACCAAGCTGATTCAGAAGGATGTATGTTACAGTAATTGTATTGTTTTGTATTGTGTGGAGCCAGGGACCTAGAAACGACGGAGAGGCTTCGTCCCCGCTGTAGCCCTCAGTGGTACACAATCCTACCAAAGGCTACAGTGAGGCTACGAACCCCACCGCCACCCCGCACCGAACCGACGGTTATTGTGCGTTTCGGCCCCCAGTGGACCTCCCCAGGAACATCTCACACCAGACGAGTGTAGCCCCAATGTTTGCATGGTAGAGTAGTTATGGTGTACACGTACGTGGAGAAAGCGTTTGCGCAGCAATCGCCGACATAGTGTAACTGAGGCGGAATAAGAGGAACCTGCCAGCATTCGCCGAGGCAGACGGAAAAAAAAACCATCCACAGACTGGCCGGTACACTGGTCCTCGACACTAATCTGCCGGGCGGGGACCGGCACTTCTTCCCACCTGGAAAGCAGTGCGTTAGAGCGTACAGCTAACCGAGTGGGCTTGCAGTAGTTACTTGGGGATGAAGAGGCTTGCACAGGATAGAGTAGCATGGAGAGCTGCATCAAACCAGTCTCTCGACTAAAGGCCACAACAGCAACAACAATTGTACAATGATTACGAGCAGGTTGTAATGTTCTACGAGTTGCACGCAGCCGTACGGTACGTAACACGCGCTCGCCAGGCGACCTGTCTGGAATGCTGACAATTTGCTTGGTCAGTACACGTGTGTCCAGCCACAGTGCGACGTGGTAGTAAGCCACTGGCCGCCGTCCGCAGCGCGCCGTATTAACTAGCGTGGCCTCAGGCGCGAATATGTCTCTTTTCTTACCTTACCATGAAGCCTTTTGATAGGACCATAATTAGGATGTCAGACGCAGTGTGATGGGTGCACATAGCGTGTGTGTTTTATAATCAGCCTTTGTTAATAAAACTGTTTAAACTTATTTCTCGTGTTTGTGTATTGCCATACCTCAAGGACCCGCCACTTACAAATCCTGACAAATATATCGTCTAATTATCATCCGGGGCAACAACAAGAACAACCCCCTTATAAGGTGAATTTATCCAAGGAATAGAAAAAGGTAATTTAGCACCATTCGGGATATAGGGACCGAAAAGAGATCGAAAGTGTAGTGTGGAAAGTGACATTTCAATTCCCATTGAAAAATATGATCATTTGACATTAAAAGAAAACCACATGGTAAAATGCTACCAACATAAGAAACACTGACTGTTACCAGAAGTATCATATTTGATTGAATTCGAACATTACGATCACAAATCTCAATTTAGTTTCGACAATCAGTAGATGAAGATACCAAATGAAACAATGTGGGTACCGCCGGGATTTGTCTGGGATATGTAGTAGTAGTAATACCAGTTTTACACATTTGTAGATTATTTATACAACGCTCCTGGATATTTCATGGAATTACGATTGAAAAACGACGAAAATTACACAATTCATACAATAGCCATTTACTAACTTTGGGTTTAGTTTCACCAGAATGGGACAGGTAGTCGGCAGTGGTCTTATTGTAGGAATCATCCAGGCAGTTGCCTGAAGTAATAATCTAGGAAAACCATGAAGAACCTAAATCAGAGTTGGTGGATTAAAACTGGATCCTCCATCCTCCCAAATACAGGGCCAGTCAGATCAAAACAATCCGTAGCATATTATGCTGCTTTGCAAAGAAATTATTTAATGAAGTAAAAGATTAGTGCTGCCACATAACACATTTGTTATGCACTACGTTTTTGTATTAACTTGCTGTCTGATTTGAACATACCGTTAGTTACTTTCCAACATAGTCAGCGCCGAATTCAATATGTTTTGTAAGGCTGTGTACGATCTTCTGTTCTGCAACGGCATAGAATTTACTGGAAGTGTAACGCTTCCTCTGTCCACAATTGTAGCTGGCTACTGAACCTCGTCGTCTGACTCTCTTTTCACCCAGCTATTTAACAGCTTTGGAAAGGACTAAAGCTTACGTCGTGTGAGTTCTGGATTCCTGGATTCTATGACGGCCGCTTCAATAATCCAGTACTGTCTGGATGTCACGGAAGCGCTGTGCTTGCAAGCAGGCACCTTCACAAGAAACATTAACACTGATTGTTTGTCCTTGAAGCAACGGTTCGAAATGAAATGGTCCTTAGGTACGCCCGAAACCTTTCTTATCTAGTGGGGAGACGAAATCGTGAATTTTTCCTTCGAAATCAATCTCCCTCACGCTTTTATATTGTTCCATAAAATGTCGTGTGACTAGGGCCACCCGTCTGGTAGACCGTTCGCCAGGTGCAAGCCTTTCGATTCGACGCCACTTCGGCGACGTCGATGGGGATGAAATGATTATGATTAGGACAATACAACACCCACAACACCCAGTCCCTGAACGGGGAAAGTCTCCGACCCATCCGAGAATCGAACCCGGGCCCTCAGGATTGACATTCTGCCACGCTGACCACTCAGCTACAAGGGGGGGGGGGGGGTCAAATTGATCCATGTGTAGTGATAAACATTAGCCATTTTATCTATCTTTCCATCGGACTGTAACTGCCTCCGATTTTTATTATTACACAGGCATATCACAACTTTCAAATCACTGTTGTGCTGGGGAAAAGAGCAGGAGGGGAGGAACCGAACTGGGCTAAAAGAATCCTGGATATTCGGAATCTCAGCGTTTCTGTCACAAAAGAGTGATATATACATGATTGGGAAAACAAATAAATGGAGTCAAAGTTTTCAGAATATGTCTGCCGCAAGGAACCGTTCTTGATTTCTTGTTGTATCCGTAGTATCCACGGAATTTAAAAGAGATCAATCAGTTTAACTGATATAATCTTCAGTATGCCGACGATGTTTCCTTATATTCATTTTCTGTTAATGCCATTTCTTGTTAATGTCCTATCGAAGAAAGTTGAAAAGTTTCACGAATGCCTGGAAATGGAGCTTGCATTTCTTCTGTTACTTTTTCTCAAGGCAGTTGCTCATACGTAGGCTGAAACTTAAATAGTGGCAACACTGCTGTGCTGAAACTATACAATGGAATATACTACTGCCTCTGATAGCACACGTTGTTGACATACCTACGTTACCTCCGAGCAAGTGGACTCGCCCGTCCCAAGTCACCGGCATGCGCACAGTTGAGGGAAACACAGTCACTTGTGAACGAGCGGTCTCACGTAACGGTTGTAAGTAGGCTGTTTAGGTTTTTATGTTGGTAACGCCACGTAGCGCTCTGTATGAAAATCGCTGATTGTGCTGCGTGCAGTCTGTGGCTGGTTGGCATTGTTGAAATATTCTCTATTGTAGTGTTGGGCACTTGGATGTGAACAGCGTGTAGCGTTGCGCAGTTGGAGGTGAGCTGCCAGTAGTGGTGGATGTGAGGAGAGAGATGGCGAAGTTTTGAGAGCCGATGATCTGGACGGGTGTCCATCAGAGACAGTAAATTTGTAAGACTGGATGTCATGAACTGATATATATATTATGACTTTTGAACACTATTAAGGTAAATACATTGTTTGTTCTCTGTCTAAATCTTTCATTTGCTAACTATGCCTATCAATACTTAGTGCCTTCAGTAGTTAGAATCATTTATTTAGCTAGCAGTATTGGCGCACGCTGTATTGCAGCAGTTCGAGTAACGAAGATTTTTGTGAGGCAAGTGATTCATGAAAGGTGTAGGTTATTGTTGGTCAGGGCCAATTTTTTGTAGGGATTTTTGAAAGTCAGATTGCGTAGCGCTAAAAATACTGTGAGTCAGTTTAGTGTTGATCAGAATAGGTAAAGAGCGAAATGTCTGAGTACGTTCAGTTCTGCTCAGCTGTTTGAAAATCAAATAATGTAAGAGGTTTATCAGCACAGTAATTCATTAATTTTTCTTAGCTGAGGACACCTCACTGGAATCTTCTGATTTTTTCTTGTAGTTTGTGCCTCACGTGTTCCAACATTTCTACGGAATCCAAACTGATCTTCCCCGAGGTCGGCTTTTACCAGTTTTTCCATTCGTTTGCAAAGAATTCGCGTTAGTATTATGCAGCTGTGACTTATTAAACTGATAGTTCGGTAATTTTCACATCTTTCAACACCTGCTTTCTTTGGGTTTGGAATTATTATGTTCTTCTTGAAGTCTGAGGGAATTTCGCCTGTCTCATACATCTTGCTCACCAGATTGTACAGTTTTGTCAGGACTGTCTCTCCCAAGGATGTCAGTAGTTCTAATGGAATGTTGTCTACTCCCAGGACCTTCTTTCGACTTAGGTCTTTCAGTGCTCTGTCAGACACTTCACGCAGTATCATATCTCCCATTTCATCTTCATTTACATCCTCTTCCATTTCCATGATATTGTCCTCAAGAACATCGCCCCTGTATAGACCCTCTATATACTCCTCCCACTTTTCTGCTTTCCCTTCTTTGCTTAGAACTGGGTTTCCATCTGAGCTCTTGATATTCATGCAAGTGGTTCTCTTTTCTCCAAAGGTCTCTTTAATTTTCCTGTAGGCAGTATCTATCTTACCCCTCGTGAGACAAGCCTCTACATCCTTACATTTGTCCTCTAGCCATTCCTGCTTAGCCATTTTGCACTTCCTGTCGATCTCATTTTTGATACGTTTTCTCGAATTCCTTTTTGCCTGCTTCACTTACTGCATTTTTGTATTTTCTCCTTTCATCAGTTACATTCAATATTTCTTCTGTTACCCAAGGATTTCAACTAGCCCTCGTCTTTTTACCTACTTGATCGTCTGCTGTTTCACTACTTCATCCCTCAGAGCTACCCATTCTTCTTCTACTGTATTTCTTTCCCCCATTCCTGTCAATTGTTCCCCTATGCTCTCCCTGATACTCTGTACAACCTCTGGTACTTTCAGTTTATCCATGTCCCATCTCCTTAAATTCCCACCTTTTTGCAGTTTCTTCAGTTTTAATCTACAGTTCATAACCAATAGATTGTGGTCAGAGGCCACATCTGCCCCTGGAAATGACTTACAATTTAATACCTGGTTCCTAAATCTCTGTCTTACGATTATATAATCTATCTGAAACCTTTTAATATCTCCAGGGTTCCTCCATGTATACAACCTTCTTTCATGATTCTTGAAGCAAGTGTTAGCTATGATTAAGTTATGTTCTGTGCAAAATTCTACCAGACGGCTTCCTCTTTCATTTCTTAGCCCCAATCCATATTCACCTACTATGCGTCCTTCTCTTCCTTTTCCTACTGTCGAATTCCAGTCACCCACGACTATTAAATTTTCGTCTTCCTTCACTACCTGAATAATTTCTTTTATCTCATCATACATTTCATCAATTTCTTCATCATCTGCAGAGCTAGTTGGCATATAAACTTGTACTACTGTAGGGCATGGGCTTCGTGTCTATCTTGGCCACAATAATGCGTTCACTATGCATTACATGGAAGAGCAGTTGAACAGAATGGAGAGTGTCTTGAAAGGAGGGTATAAGATGAACATCAACAAAAGCAAAACGAGGATAATGGAATGTCGTCGAATTAAGTTGGGTGATGCTGAGGGAATTAGATTAGGAAATGAGACACTTAAAGTAATAAAGGAGTTTTGCTATTTGGGGAGCAGAATAACTGATCATGGTCGAAGTAGAGAGGATATAAAATGCAGACTGCCAATGGCAAGGAAAGCGTTTCTGAAGAAGAGAGATTCGTTAACATCGCGTATTGATTTAAGTGTTAGGAAGTCGTTTCTGAAAGTATTTGTATGGAGTGTAGCCATGTATGGAAGTGAAACGTGGACAATAAGTAGTTTAGACAAGAAGAGAATAGGAGCTTTCGAAATGTGGTGCTACAGAAGAATGCTGAAGATTAGATGGGTAGATCACATAACTAATGAGGAGGTATGGAATAGAATTGGGGAGAAGAGGAGTTTGTGGCACAACTTGACTAGAAGAGGGGGTCGGTTGGTAGGAGATGTTCTGAGGCATCAAAAGATCACAAATTTATCATTGGAGGGCAGCGTAGAGGGTAAAAATCGTAGAGGGAGACCTAGAGATGAGTACACTAAGCAGATTCAGAAGGGTGTAGGCTGCAGTAGGTACTGGGAGATGAAGAAGCTTGCACAGGATAGGGTAGCATGGAGAGCTGCATCAAACCAGTCTCAGGACTGAAGACCACAACAACAACAACAACAGTTTGTGTAATTAGTGTAGCTATTGTTTATTTCTAGCGCGTAATTATAGAGAGAATTTCCTTTGTAGTTGTAGTTTTTCATTGTTGTACAGTAAAACAGTTGTGGCATGCATGTAGATTTGCACCAAGTATTTCGCAGCTGCGCTTGCAATTAACTAGATATTATTTTCAGTGCTATGTTAATGTGTTTTCTTATTTTTGCTCTTCATATTGCGCTTGTCTTATTATCGTGTGAAATACGTGATAATTATTTCGTGTGAAAAACGTAACACTAGGCTCCAAAGTAAATTGAGAAATGATAGTGACGACGAGCGTAGCTTATCAGCACCATCGTGTAATGAAGTAACAGACATTCAACGTAGTAATTTTGTAATTGCACATAGGGAAATGTAGCAGGCGGCATATAATGGTATAGACAGTGAAACAATTAGTGAACAGCGAAGCATTATCGATCGATCGGTCGGCAACAGCTCACCTCAGGAATCCGAAATGACAGAAAACAATCTTGCAAATACTGTGGATTCAGGTTTTGCATCCTCAAATAAGTCAAGACACATTTTCTGCTTGTCAAAATGTGAATGTTGCCGGTGCAAATGCACTGCCGAAACGCATAGAGGAAAAACAGATTCCTGACACTAATACATTATTATTGCAATTAATGCAACAAATGAAACAAAATCAGAGACAAACACAGCAACAGCTGACACAATTGAACAAAATCTTCAAAAGTTAGACACAATGGAACAAAATCAGAGACAAACACAGCAACAGTTAGACACGATGGAACAAAATCTGAGAGAACCACAGCAACAGCTTCAAAAGTTAGACCCAGTGGAACAAACGCTTGAACAAACACGTGAAGGTTTAAGTGCTGAGTTACTTAAAATCGAATCGAAATGTCAAAAAGTCTTTAATGACGTAAAATCACAAATATGTGAGCATTTCCAACCCATTTTTTCGCGTCATGAAAATGCATTACAGAATCACGAAGCAGCCATAAAGGAACTGCAAACTGTTGTTCATAAAAATCACGACACCTTGCAAGCTAAAATTGCCTCAGTTGCATCTACCGATTCGGTTACGCAACTTGCAAAAACTCAGGAAAACTTAAAGGGCGCAGTAGATACGGTTTCAACACAAATGGACACTCTGAAACTTGGTTCAGAAAAACACACTGAGGAAATAAGTTCACTATCGGAGAAAGTAGCCGAACTTTCGGATCAGTTCACTAACTTATCTACAAAGGTAGATGATGATCTGAATGACACAAGACCTGTAGCCTTCACTGACACAGAAGACTATGAACAAATTAGAAAATTCAATCAAAATCAAAATGAAATCAATACACAGTACAAAAGAGAAATCTGGGAGGTACAAGATGAGTTGGCACAAGTAATACAAGAATTACATATTTCAGAGGACACTCACGCTCCAATACGGGAAGAGGGACATAGAAATACGGAACAGCCACAAAATAATAACACAGGGCACTTCGGAAATTATGAAAGAAATTGGCAAGGTACACCGAATTTTGAGATGGAACCGCCGAAAAGAAGTAACAATGACCGATATGCGACTCGCCGACATGATGATTTTGACTATAAGCTGTTCATTACTACGCGTAAATTCAAAACATTTCAGAATTCTGGAAACGACATTCATCCACAACCACGGCTTCATCAATTCTCTCATTGTTTTCCTCCCAACTGGTCATTGGAGCACAGGTTAGAATTTATGTGTGGGTACTTAGAGAATGAACCAGCTGTAAGAATGCGATCGGTCATTCACGATTGTCACAGTGAAGGAGAATTTTATCATTCCTTCCTCTCAGCATACTGGTCTCAAGCTACACAAGACCAAGTAAAACATAGCATCATAGTGATGAAACATTTCGACCAATCTGAATTTTCCAGTCTTGTGAAATATTTTGAAGACATGTTGCACAAGAATCAGTACCTGTCAAACTCATACAGCTGCTCAGAACTCATCCGCATTTGCTTAATCAAATTGACTGAACATTTACGACATATTATTTTGGCAGGACATTGCAAAGACGACATTGAAGCTTTTCAGGAACTGTTACAAGAACTGGAAATTGACACTAACAATCGCGGAAAGCGAAAACAGGAACCCAACAATTACAGGTCACATCAGTCACAATTCCATGACGCCAGAAACAATAACTGGACACGACAAGACTATTTTTACAACGCAAATCGTGAGCAAAACAGACACCACCCGTATGACAACCGTTGGCAGAATAATAGTTACAGAGAAAGATCGCATTTCCGTAGTAATAAATATGCCAGAGATAACCATAGAAACATACAATATGGGAACCAAAATAATTATTGCCAAGGGAGACAGAACAACTTCAGACGCAACAGTTCAGCGCGCAGTTACGATTCAGGGTGAAATTCTCCACCACATGACCGACAAAAAAAAAAAAAAAAAATAATTGCGGAATCTACCGACATGATGACAGACGATATAACCCTAATGACAGACCTGAATTTCATCAGACATGGCGAGATTCAAACAGGGCAGGGCCCTCTCGACAAGGTGAATTTGTAGAAGATAGGTCTCCTAATCCAAGTAACGACGCACGCCAACAAAGAGACAGACAATGACTCGCACCGCAGGGAGCCATGTGCACCGGCTGGCTCAGAAAAAAATAACATAGACGCTAACCTTGAGAAAAATTTTAGCATTCCTTACCGACGTATACAACATGATAATTGCTTTGATGTTGAAACTCTGCGCACTAGAAAGAGTAAAGGATTGCACCACATTCCACATGTAACACCGTTTATTGAGAGATTATCTGTTTTTTAATTTAGTCTTTGCTATAAAATTCTTCACTTCACGTTGCTAGTACTCTTTGTCACACTTAGAAACTGTTAACATGCAACTATGATTTAAAGTTAACTATCCAGTCAAGAACCTAGGGAAATTATTTAGGCAAGTAATTACAAATGCATTGTTATAGTGTTATTGTGCGTGTACATTCTTGTTTGTTGCACGATTATGTAACGACTGTAAGGCTTACATACTTAGAACATATACTGCTAATGAGATTTTAATGCAACATTTTGGTTTACTTGAAAGGACATTCTTAATTTGAAGTACTTTCTGGGAGATTAAAGATGACTTAGTATTTGGTTTCTTTGACAGCTACACGATTATATCACGACTCTACTAATGTGTGACACAATTTACATTGTTGCCTTTGCGGTGTATCTGTTTTATATCTGCACAGTTTTTCTGTATTATTCTGGAAAGTAAAACATGTTTTAGTAGTAACTTTGTGGTATAGCTACAATGAGACAGCCTTTTCCGTAGCACAACAATACGTTACAGTACAGTACTTATTTCATCGCGGCAATAAGCGTAATAACTACGATATCTATACGCAAAGCATTTCACTTTTGTTTATTAAGAGGTAAGTACATTGACTCCTACAGAATTTTGCTTATGGACGACGATAATTACGGCACTTGGCACATTTTTTACCCTTAAGTAATGACAGAAATTATCTTACAAGACGCACAGTTTAGTGCTACAGCTCACGTATTTGAGTGATTAATTTTCTACTTAAAACATTTATTTTTAAAGATTTTTGAATTACAATGATACAAAGGTTTTCCTTGATACATTTCATTCCATTGCCGTAATCTGTAACACCTGAGGGTATAGTTGCATTAATCCTCAGGGGGGTACATACTTACTTTGTGTACCATGTGTGAGGCAAGCACAAGGAGCCCTAGCTAATATGGTATTTGCTTATACAACTTTACACATCGGTACCATATTTCTCTAACACAGAATTACACAGCTGTCTGATTATTTAACAGAGAAACAAACACATTTTTTACTGTGTCAGTGACAGATGTTTACGTAATTATACAGTTGGATAACTTCACACTTATGAAATTGTATTTTGTCTGTCCTTTGTGAACTGTTCATATTTGTTCGCAACCATTGTGATACTATGAGAGCTTTGAATGATATATTTGGTATGGGATCATGATTTTTAAAGTACGTTTGAGGTAGCTGACACTATTTAAATGAGCAGAGAATTTTCTTTAGATTTTGAAATTATTGCATAAAGCTACGACGTTTTTGAGATTTGACTGAGGTGTTATGATGTTATTATTACGACGACAATGTGTATTATGCTGTTGAGGAATGTTTATGATCAATAAACTGATGCTATGTGAGGAATTTGATTATGCTACATATTTATTTTGATGAAATATTGAAGAAGTGTCGACGAATATGTATATGTATAATAAGGTAAGGAATAGTGAGTAGTGGTTAGGGACTCTGATTTGTGATAAAGGATGTTGGAAACCAAGAATCGTGCTTTAAGAATTATGAAATGTGTGTACATACATGAATGTATCACAATGCCGGCGAAAATTTTTTGGACTCTGTTAGATTTATAGGATATTGTTTCTACACATTTGTAACGCAAATTCTCGACCTGTGAAATTTTTTTTATGTGAGAATTTCACTGTAGCACAAACTGCTGTCGTAAATATTTCGGTAAGAAAGCTAAGTGCCCTTGATGTAATGCATTGTGGACGACCAGCTGCGCCAGAAGCCTGGAGAAAAAGCCATTAGGTGGAGAGAAAAGAGGCCATTAACCTCGCTGTTGACATTCCTTTGTAGAAAGCATCGCAAATATGACACACCATTACTTGTAAACATATGATTATACTGTGGAGCATGTACTTTGTGCTACTTACTGAAATGCCTAATGAAATGTTGAGAAATATTTTACGTCAATACACCTGATTATGACTACTGTCTTTCTAGTTGAGATGTTTTTTTACTGCCTTATGAAATGCCATATGGCTAGTGAATGATGTTTCATGCTTTGGTTTTCATATATATTTGCCTATTTTGTTTAATATCTAGTTTCTAGCTGCACTGCAGCATTGATTAAAATAAAATTTAATAGATGTACTAATGTAAATATTTTCTGCCTACAGATCCATTAAACAATAATTTTATGATCTACTTTCTTAAAAAAAGGGGAACACAAATAGACATTTCCCTTCACAGGAATTGCATAAATAATTTTTTAACAATTTGTTAACTTGTCTGCTAGAGTAAGTTATCGTGATGCATCACTTTAGTGTTAAGATGTGGCATAGGTATTAGACATGGCCATCTTTAGTGTAATATTTTTTCTGCTTGAGCTTTGTCATATTTAGGTATAAATTATAGCATTTGCTGCTGCTGTTTGCCAGGCATAGTGCTACTGAATTTCACTTTGTATCACTCTGTTGAGCCAGTTTTACCACTGATTCATTTTTCTTGTTGCTGCACAATGGCTCATATTAGTTGTAATGTTGCATTTGCTTTGCTAATTTAGATATACTGCTGCTTGCTTTGCCAATTTGCATCTTTTTGTCATTGCTGTTTGTGTTAATTTGTTGTGTGTTGCTGCATTGCCTCGTCCCTTAGTATATATATCTGAGCTCAGTAGATTTAAGTTAGCTTAAGAGGGGGTAGACTATATAAGAAACTAACTATGAAGAATAGGGAAAGAAGGCATTGAGAAGTTATATGAAAAAGATTTGGGCAAAAATGAGTATTGTACAATGAGAAATATTTATTTTGAGGGAGGATATGAACAAAACAGTAGGGTTTAAGGACAACAGGCATAGATAGGATTTTTTTTTGGCAGGAGCAAATGTTGAAATAAGAGGGAAGGTCTAGGGAATGAAGTTTTGGATTGGACTGCAGTACCAGATGTCTCACTGAAAAAAAACCCTGTCCTTTCCTTTTGTGTTATTTCGCTATGTGTCTGTGTACCCTTGTGTATTTGTGTTTTTCCTGTCTTTATGTGTTTAGCTAATAAGATTTATGTTGTAGAATTTTTCTAATACTAAGCTACATTCACTATGATGAGGAATACTGTTATCCTCAAATATAATTTGCATTAATAATATGTTATTTACTTTGTAAAGATGTTTAGACATTATTTTCGAAAGCTATTCTGATCATTTATGTATTTACTTATGTCATAATTCCTGTAACACTGATGTATATGTTTATTTCTATCCTTTTGTAAAGCCTGTACTACAAAAAATGTTATCTGTATTGTTATGTTCTTTAATGATGTATTTTGTACCTTCGTAATTGTATTGTTATGTTGTAAATTTACAATTGTATAGACACCAGTTCTTCAAATTAAGTTACATTTCACTGCACACGTTTCTGTTGGTCATAGTATATGCACAATATGTGAGAAGTTGGGACTGTTAGTGTTTGCACGAGTGTTAATAATTCAGCAAGGGACTGGTTAACAGCATTACTGGTTCTAAGGACAATTCCAAAAATTTTGTTAGTGAACAAGTGGTGGTTTATGGACTTGCTATATTGTCCGCAAGACTCTTCGATGGTGATTGTGCACCTACACAGTCACAACAGATCGCTGCTGGCTGTCTCTACAAGGACTACAGTGGATCTGCACCTTTGATGGCCCACCAATACCATACTCTCTACAAGGACTACAGTGGGTCTAGACCTTTCATGGCCCTCCAATACCATACTGTCTACAAGGACTACAGTGGGTCTGCACCTTTGATGGCCCACGAATACCATTATTTCTACAAAGACTACAGTAGTTCTACACCTTTGATGGCCCACCATTAACATTATTTCTACAAGGACTGCAGTGGGTCTGCATCTCTGGTGGCACACCAATACCATAACTCTAACAGGACTACAGTGGTCTGCTCTGTGATGACCTACCTATCAATATTCTTCAAAACTTCGACTGACTCTGCTGTGGGTTTGCTCTGTTGTGGCCCATTACTGTCTGCATGTCAAAAGTCAACATTAGCTTTCTGTTGGAAGGACTACACTAATTCCAGACTGCATGGAAATCCACTACTTCAGTGAGCATTTTCTTTTACTGCTCAGACTTTGAAAAAAATACGGCAATTTTACTGTGAAGAACGATCAGAACTGTCTTTATGAACTGTGAGAAAATCTTTGCTTTTGACCAATAGTGCATCAATAAGTGCGTGCATTTGATATCTTTGTTATTTTAATTATGAAAAATTTTTTCAAATTATTTTTGGCCACTGCCCAAAACAATTTGTAAAATTTTTTGTGGGGAGCATGGGGGCTATGTAAGTAGGCTGTTTAGGTTTTTATGTTGGCAACGCCATGTAGCGCTCTGTATGAAAACCACTGACTGTTCTGTGTGCAGTCTGTGGCTGCTTAGCATTGTTGAAGTATTCTCTATTGTAGTGTTGGGCAGTTGGATGTGAACAGCGTGTAGCGTTGCGCAGTTGGAGGTGAGCTGCCAGCAGTGGTGGATGTGGGGAGAGAGATGGCGGAGTATTGAGAGCCGATGATCTGGACGTGTGTCCATCAGCGACAGTAAATTTGTAAGAATAGATGTCATGAACTGATGTATATATTATGACTTTTGAACACTATTAAGGTAAATACATAGTTTGTTCTCTGTCGAAATCTTTCATTTGCTAACTATGCCTATCACTAGTTAGTGCCTTCTATAGTTAGAATCTTTTATTTAGCTGGCTGTATTGACGCTCGCTGTATTGCAGTAGTTCGAGTAACGAAGATTTTTGTGAGGTATGTGATTCATGAAAGGTACAGGTTATTGATAGTCAGGGCCATTTTTTGTAGGGATTTTTGAAAGTCAGATTGCGTTGCGCTAAAAATATTGTGTGTGAGTTTAGTGTTGATTAGAATAGGTAAAGAGCGAAATGTCTGAGTACGTTCAGTTCTGCTCACCTGTTTGAAAATCAAATAATGTAAGAGGTTTATCAGCACAGTAATTCATTAATTTTTCTAAGGGGACGTTTGACGTTGTCACAATATTTTCGAAAAAGGAACAACGGAGTTGGATTAAGATTGAATGTGCAAGATGTCGTACAGCACGACAGTGTCATCAAGGTCTTCAAGAGGCGTGCGGGGAATCGGCATTGCCGTACAGAACAGTGGCACGTTGGGTAAAAGCCTTCAACGAAGGTCGGCAAACTGTGGCAGACATGCATCGGGCAGGTCGTCCTATCGTCTCTGAAGAAGAAGTGCAGGCTGTTGCCGCGTTAGTGGATAGTGATCCACGCCATGCGATTCGTGAGCTTATCCACGAAACCCGATTAGAGCTAACGACTGTGCTTCGCACCCTGAAGGAACGCCTGGGCATGCGAAAAATTGCATCACGATGGGTTCCGCATGAAATGACGGAAATGCAGAAATGGATGCCTTACGACGCTGCTCAGACGCACTTGGAGCGATATGAGGACGAAGGAGAGGCTTTTTTAAGCCGTATCATAACACTGGATGAGGCATGGGCCACATCGTACGAGCCAAAACTGAAACCCCAATCCAATGAATGGCGTCATTATGGGTCGCCACGAATGTCGAAAGTGCGTCAGAGCCCCAGTATGGTGAAAGTTATGGTGATTCTCGTGTACGATTGTGATGGTGTTCTCCTAACGCATTACGTTTCTCCACGGCAGACCGTCAATGCACAGTATTACTGTTCGTTTTTGGGAGTATCGCCTGCGACCAGGTTTGCGAAAGAAGCGGCGAGACTTTCTGCGCAACCCACCCATCATTTTGCACGACAATGCGCGGGCGCATACAGCGCAAGCTGTGGCTGCTTTGTTCGGTCGATGGGACTGGGAAGTACTGTACCATCCACCATACTCCCCGGACGTAAGTCCTTGTGACTTTGATTTGATTCCGAAGATGACGGAACCACTTCATGGCATTCGCTTCAGAACTATTCCAGAGATTCGACAGACAGTAGACCGCTCCATTCGCACCATCAACAGAACAGGCTCTACTAACGTTATACCACGCCTTCCACATCGCTGGCAACGGGTTCTGCACAACACTGGTGACTTCTCTGAAGGACAGTAACAGGTGTAAAAATTTAAGTCTTTTTTGTATCAGTTGTGAATAAATAGTTGCCACTATTTAAGGTCCACCCCTCGTAATAATATCAAATAATACCTTTCCGTTGTAGAGTGGTAATAGTAAGAAAAGCGTTTCTTAACATCGAGTATAGATTTCAGTAGCAGGAAGTCTTTTCTGAAAGTATTTGTATGGAATGTAGCCATGTTTGAATGTGAAACATGGACGATAAACAGTTTAAACAAGAAGAGAGTAAAAGCTTTTGAAATGTGGTGCTACAGAAGAATGCTATAGATTAGATGGATAGATACCATAAATAACGAGGAGGTACTCAATAGAATTGGGGAGAAGAGAAATTTGTGGCACAACCTGACTGGAAGAAGGGATATGTCGGTGGGACACATTCTGAGACATCAAGGGATCACCAGTTTAATACCGTGTCAGGCAAATCCAACACCTTCCATGAAAACCCTGACATGATAAGCAAATCCAGTAGTACGTCACATAGCTCCGTTATAAATCGTGACATTAAATTAACCAAAGTAATACGAGTAACGAGTGATCAAATGGAATACCACAGACTAACACAAGAATGCCTATATGCATATCATACCTTCCCACCGTGAGACAGACGCAGGCAAATCTAACACCTTCCATGAAAACCCTGACATGATAAGCAAATCCAGTAGTATGTCACATAGCTCCGTTATAAATCGTGACATTAAATTAACCAAAGTAATACGAGTAACGAGTGATCAAATGGAATACCACAGACTAACACAAGAATGCCTAAATGCATATCATACCTTCCCACCGTGAGACAGACGCAGGCAAATCTAACACCTTCCATGAAAACCCTGACATGATAAGCAAATCCAGTAGTATGTCACATAGCTCCGTTATAAATCGTGACATTAAATTAACCAAAGTAATACGAGTAACGAGTGATCAAATGGAATACCACAGACTAACACAAAATGCCTAAATGCATGTCATACCTTCCCACCCTGAGACAGACGCAGTTCCGAAGGGAGAAACGAGAACAGAAGCCTAGAGCAGAACCGTGTTAAGCTGGAAGGCCCTACGATAAGGGACGGACACCCACGTTGCCAGCTAACCTCTAGGGCCACCCCCGAGTCCATGTTAAAAGCTAGAGCCCTCCAGAAGAACAGTATAGATCTTACGATAACACAAAAAGGGCCACCCCAACCGCGAGTTTTAGCGTGAGACTTTTTCGCGTCTCTGTTACGTCAGGACCACCCCCCAGCCCATGTTAAAAGATAGAGCCCTCCAGAAGAACAGTATAGATCTTACGATAACACTAAAATGACCGCACCAGCTGCAAGTTTTAGTGTGAGACTTTTTCGCGTCTCTGTTACGTTGCAAACTTTAAAAACATTGCCCCACAACGAAAAGTATAACGTTTATCATTGGATGGACAGAAGTCTTGTAGGCAGAGCTTAAGGTTAACAAAAAAATGGTTCAAATGGCTCTGAGCACTATGGGACTTAACATCTATGGTCATCAGTCCCCTAGAACTTAGAACTACTTAAACCTAACTAACCTAAGGACATCACACAACACCCAGTCATCACGAGGCAGAGAAAATCCCTGACCCCGCCGGGAATCGGACCCGGGAACCCGGGCGTGGGAAGCGAGAACGCTACCGCACGACCACGAGATGCGGGCTAAGGTTAACATTGAGACCCTGATTGGCCAGATGAAAACACAGCCAGATAGTTTTTTTAAACCAACTTCGGTAAATTGAAGTAAGGAGAAGTTAGGAGAGAGTTGCTTCCGAGATGGCGAGGTGAGTGGAGCTGTGCTGGCCGCCGCCCCCTGATGAACACCGACAAGGTAATGAACGCACGCAATGCCGCATAACAGTGCATAAAGCTTCACTCAGAACTGCAGAAGTCTCATCTGTTACACCCCCTTTTTGTGTAATACTAGTGTCGATCGTCAACTAAAGCTCATGGTGTTCACATTTGCCACTGGAAGTAAAAATCTGAAACACGATGATTTTTCTGTTATATAGTTATTGAGAAGCCACATCAGCCACTGTAATTTACGACAAGTTAGATAAGTAATTAAAGATAATTGAGGGTCACTGTAGACCATTTTGATAGTTTTCTCTTTTGTGAAACTTAATTTAAATCTAGATTATAGATGTGATATGGCATAGGTCATCCTTCGATCCATTATAGAACTTGGAAACCCATTCAGGGAATATTCGTTCACATTTTTGTTGAACGCAGTTGGTTTTTACCATCCTGTATTAAAACATTTCCTTTTATCAATAGTGCAATTTATAAACAATGTTTTGTGAGTAGAATAAAATTTCCAATGGTAAACTTAACTGCTTTTTCGAGGTTATTTTACCAGCTAACTAAAAATAGGAAAGCCTTGGACCCCTTCCACTAAATTTAGTTAGTATTAAGATTCTTTTACAGGGAGTGCAGTGGGGCTGACGCTGAAATCATTAAGTATTTTGTTATATCATCGTAAGTCTCACTGAACTCTTCTGAACTCTAAATGTCATGTGTGGTCTGGCGTCTCATTACCAGCACCAGGTCCCAGGTTCAAACAAGTCAATTCCCTAAAAAACACGCCCAGAGCGTCATTGCGCGAAAGTGGTAGGGAGACACGACTTACAACAAACAGAAACCACGCAGAATGTTAGAAAATGGCGACCCTGCCAGGATGGTAAAATACCATGATTGAAGGTCGACCACATGCCCAACTAGCTCAGAAAAATATCCTGTTGAAAAATTTTCGTAATAAAAAAAAATTTTTTTGAACGTTATTAATAGACGAAAACAGTAGCTGCAGCGATAGATAGTAAGAAAGTATTCAATAGAAGTGAGACATTCTGGCAGAGACAATAGCATAATTAAGTTATGAATTTTAATATTGTTAGAATTAAGTTTTCTCTCCAAAGCAAGCGCACAGGTGGCGGATACATTGTTGACAAGTTGGTTCCGACCCAACAAGTAAGTTAATGGTTTGTCAAGTCGTGTGAACAAAAAGTTTATGAAACGCGTGAGATCGTATGTGCGCATGTTGACTCGAAGTAGGGCGCGTGAATTGCTTTTAAAACAGAAAATAAGGGATTCGGAAAGATTAGCAATGGCAAATCTAGACCTTGACCGAATTGAGGTAGAGACCCAGCATGAAAGTGGACAGAGAATAGAGGATAGTACAACAGACGATGCAGTATCGCGAGAAATAGGACATATAACGCACCATAACGAGGATAATGCACGTCAAGGCATAGAAAACATAAGTCAGGATAAGACAGAGGAGCAGGAAAGTAGAGAGACAGTCGATGAGGATTCTAACTTGCGTCTTGAATACGTAGAACCCATAGTACAAGTAATCAGAGCTCCCTCACCACAGAGAACAAGGAATGCGAGCAGAAACGTGTCATAGCACAGTTCAATGCAATCGGTTGCGAACCAACACTTGGGCGAAAACACAGAGCGTAGGACGTCGGAAGAAAACGCAATAGGACCCATCAATCTGGCAGAATTATTACAACAAATTACGGAAACCATGACAAGGCAAAATAAAGACATAGCGGACCAAATTCAAATTCAGTATGCAGAAACAACGAGACAAATGCGTGAGATTAAAGAACAAAACAAAAAAATTCAGTTACATCTAAGTCATATTGAAGACGAGGAAAAATAATCTCGAGAAGTGATACGAAACTTAATAACATGTCACAATCAATTGAGAACAGACGTTGACAAGGTACAAGCGGACGTACAAACATTGCGTAATGACATTCAGGACGAGATCAAAACATTACGTAACAACACCCAGGGAGAAGTCAAGAAACTAGAGAAACAGATAAACGAAATTACTAGACAAGCAGCAGGCACAGCGCCTGAAGTTGTTGAAAACAGTGTTACACAAACGTATCACAAAAGCAGCGCTGAAAAGATATGATAACCGCATAGTCAAAATAGAAGCGCAAACGAAGCGACAATTTCAGAAATTGCGAACAGAGTTGTTGCAAACCATTGAAGAGCGTAGTGAACAGGATCGAACAAGCACAGAGTCTACAACCACATCCGTATCTGTAACAGCACCGTAAAAACAAGCAATTAACGAAGATATTACGCATTTGCGATTCCAATCACAGGCGGGAAGTAACATATGTGAAATCAGACAGCCTGCACAGCAACAAACACGTTTCGAAATTCTTGATGAACAAACGTCATCACAAACACATGCGGAACCACAAATGTATGTTTCAAGACAGTTTGTATCGTGCAATGAAGCAACAAGGTTAGCCAGACAAGATACCGAACCAATACCTGACAATGGAAAGCCAGGTCGCGAAGAGTACAGTGCAATGCATTCAGCTACACGTTCACAACCGATGGAAGAAAATTATTGCGTACCACTCCAACGATACTACGCAAGGGTAGGCGAAAGTTACAGTGGACAATATCCAATGGATCTACCACAACCGGAAAGAACGACGGTAGAAATGATCAGAAACAAAAGTGGCAAAGAATCGCGAATTTCATATGGAACTATGACGAAGTACGACAACGATCATTTCCTCAAAGTCAGAAAATTTCAACACTTTCGAGAAGGAAACTCATTACATCCACGAACTTTTATTGATCAATTCCGAGTAGGATTACCAGAACACTGGACGCTAGCACACAAATTAGACTTCATATGTGCACACATGTCAGGAACAGTCGCAGAAACCAAGCAGAATGTTGCAGCGACATGCCGATCGTACGAAGATTTCAGAGAGAAGTTTCTCTCACGACATTGGTCCAGCGAAGCACAGAACAGAGTGAAGTACGAATTAATACAGAACCCATATATTGAAAATTCAGGAGAGAAGAGTCCCGTGAAATTTTAGGAATTAATGGCAAAGAAAAATCAATGCTTAGATGTACCATACAGTGACGGAGAGTTGATTAAATTATGCGCGATGAAGCTACCATTGAAATACCAGCAATCATTAGCAGGTCGTGGAGGATATGACGTCGAAGCATTTAAAGGTATTCTAAGGGAACTAGAGTTCATATTTTCGGAAGATGACGCAAGAAAAAGACGAAGCGCACGTGAAAACGAAAGCAAAAAGCAGTGGAATCCACAAGACACAGTACGAATAAATAATAATTACGAACCATGTGATAACTTCGCACCAAGAAACGACAATAGATTTCAACAAAGAACCGGTTATGGATTTAGAAGAGAATATGGTAATAACTATAATTCACCCAGGAACGGCAACAACTATTACAGAGGGAATAACGACAACCGGAACGGGTACTAGAGAACCAATAGACCGACAAATTATCAACAAAGAAACCACTATCAACAAGCTGAACAATAAAAGAGAATACAGATAGAAGAGGTGGAGGTAAGACCACCAAACCCCGATAACCGTCGAATTGACAGCTAAGCGCCCATGCCAAAGAGAATGACGCACCGACCCAAGACAACTGCAGCACGTTGAACAGAGAAGTAAAAATCTTATCACGAGAAGAGAAGAAGGAAGAAACAAATCCGCAGGGACCAGATGAAAACGAAGACAAGAAAATAACAATATCGTGTTGGGACGAAATTAATTGGGAGAATACTGACGAGGAAGATGTATTACCAGAGGCATGTACAACGAATGTAGGAGGAGCTGTTTGAGATGGAAACCAGGGAAAGCGAATTCAATGAGGATAATGTGCAGTCGACGGAAGTTGAAAATAAGTTACGAGTGGGCACACAACGCAACGTATATAATGAAGGAAGTTATGAAGCGATAATTAGAGCATTTAGATGCGATTATGTGGAAGTTGCGACGAAGAAGGAGAAGATAGACGAGGATGAGGAAAAAGCAGAGGATGTTGAAGAAAGCGTAAATGAAGGAAGAAATAGAGAAGAGGAAATAAAAGAGAGAGAAGTAGCAGTCGAAGCTTGTCCTACAGAAAGTTCGAATTCACAAGGGAAATTCCTAAAAAGACTCATGTATGATTCAGTGGAGGATTCGTTGATGCAAGAAGAAGAAGAACAGAACCAACCCTTTCAAATTCAACCAATTGTGAAGGCCATGGTAAAGCATATCCCAGTCAATATTGTAATTGATAGCGGAAGTGAACTGACTGCGATCTCAGAAAATTTATTCATGCAGTGTAATGCCAATGAGGAATTCCCAGTTCTGAAAACACGTAAGATTAAAGTAAGAGGTCCTATTAGAAACAATGCTGCGGAAGTTACGAGACAAACAAGATTAACTCTTTCGTGTCAAGGTCAAAAGATCGAAGCCAACTTCGTGATTATACCTAAACTAACTGTAGATTTGATTATAGGTGCAGATTTTTTAAATGAGAGACGAGCGGTAATAGATATGGGGAAAGGTAGCGTAACATTTGAGAATGTCACACTTCTCTTTGAGCAAAAGCTAAAATTAGAAGAAATACCAGTTATAAACAAACAATTAAGAATGACACGAGATAAAGAGGATGAAGAATTAGAATGGTATGCACAAAAGGGGGAATCACCTCAACTCATGTCAGAAGTCCATAAAGAAATCGACGAAAAATTGCAAAAAGTTCAAGGTATTTCGGAACACAGTAAAAGAGAATTAGAGGGTATTTTACGAGATAAAGCAGAGGTATTTTTACCTAAGACTGGCAGTATTAAACATTTTCAGTACAAGTTTGAAGTAAAACAGCGCAAACCATTTAGAGTGCCACCCTATAAAATCCCATTAAGCTACAGGTATAAAGTATTCCAGGAGATATCTAAAATGTTAGATGACGATATTATTGAACCAGCTACCTCCACATATAACAGCCCGCTCCTTATTGTACAAAAACGAGATGGGAGCATCAGGTTAGTGCTTGATTCCAGACAGATCAACACAATCATAATCACTGAGACATATCGCCCAGAAAAATTAGAGGAATTGATACAAAACTTCCACGGTGCTAAGATATTTTCATCAAATTATTTACGGAGTAGTTTCTGGCAAATATAATTGACCCCAGAATGTAGAAAATTTACAGCATTTATCGTATTCGGTAGATGTTACCAGTTTAAACGATTGCCATTTGGTTTAAACATATCATCAGTAGCGTTTATTAGGGGATTTAATACTATACTCAGTCCTGAAATTTTACAAAAAATTACTTGCTATGTTGATGATGTGATTATAGCAGAACGCTATTGGTAACATCACAACGACACATTAAATCAGTTTTTACAGATCATGAAAGAGCATGAGGTCACAGTAAATATAACAAAATCCAAATTTGGAAGGCGAGAGGTCAAATTTCTAGGACACATAATTTCCGAGAAAGGGGTAATGCCCGACCCAGAAAAACTAACGGCAATCAAAGAATTCCGTACTCCATATAATAAGAAAACTCTTAGAGGATTTCTAGGTCTCACCAGATTCTATAAAAAATTTATTTGGATCGACTCTCTCGCAACACCACGCCTATGTGCATTGACTGGAAAAAACACGCCATGGGTATGGGATCAACAAGCCAATGAAGAATTTTTAAAAGTGAAAAACGCACTACCAACAGTACCGATTTTAGCATATCCTTATCTAACACAAAATTTTTGTATGGCCACTGATAGCGCGAAAACAGGTTTAGGAGTTGTTTTATTCCAAGAATACGAACAGGCAGGGCTAAGATCATATAGAACCCAGTCGGGTACTCACAAAAAGCGAGAAAAACTGTTCAGTCACGGAGCTGGAAGCATTGGCCATCGTATGGGGCTTCCAACGTTTTCGATACTTCCTATTCGGAAGAAAAACAAAAGTATACACTGACCACAAAGCATTAGAATTACTGTTATCCGCCAAACTAACTCATGGGAGGCTAGCCAGATGGATGTTAATACTACAAGAATTTGACTTCACTATTACACACATACCAGGACCAGCGAATGTATTAGCAGATGCTTTATCACGATGTCCACAGGGTGCATTCAATAACATAGGTTTGGAAGCAGCAGAAGACCAGTTTACAATGTACTATATGAAACAAGTACCTTTCGAAAACTACATTACGACAGCATTGAAAAACATAGGCAAAGAACAGGACAAGGATCCCGAAATACTAGGAATCAAACACAAGTGGAGAAGTAAGGATTTTCCTGACATTCGACAGCACTATCTCGTAAAAATCAATGTTTTATTTTTTAGACGAAATGTTGCAACGAATAAATGGTTAATTTATATCCCAGATGAACTAATTAATAAGTACATATGGTATACAAATTTAAGTAATGGCCACTTTGGACCAAAGAAATGCTTTTTAAAAATAAAACAAACAAGCCATTTTCCTAATATGGAAAGACGAATTAGAACAGTATTAGTCAAATGCAAAAAATGTGTGAGGGCTAAACACGTCACTTTCCAAACCAAGCCACCTATGTTTCCAATAATCCCTGAAAGATTAAAACAAATAGCTGCAACAGATTTGATGGGGCCCCTCCCACGCACAAAAAATGGATATATTTTCATATTTGTCGTTCTGGAACTTACTTCTAAATATGTTACCTTGACACCATTAAAACGGGCAACAGGTCTTACTATAAGTAAAGCATTTGGACAAGATTTTCTCAGACAAGTAGGTCGAGTGGAACGAATAATTTCGGATAATGGCCCACAATACTAATCAGTGCTATGGCAGAACACGTTAAAACAACACAAAATAAAACCCATCTACATATCTAAGTACAAACCTAGCATAAAACCAGCAGAACGATCTATGAAGGACATAGGCACTTTATGCCGATTATATGCAGGCAAAAGACACAACACTTGGGATATATACCTTAAAGATTTTCAAGAAGTAATAAATGAAATGTCACATTGCATTACACTACTACCTCCAGTTACTGTACTTAAAAATATTGAACTCCCAAACATAACCAGAGAAAATGTTAGATTTCCTATTGTACCACATAGACAGCACAAACAAGTCATAGCAACAGCACTCTCCAACATCAGAAAGGCAGCCATTAAAAGAAAAAAAAGAGGAGATAGAACCGCAACTAAAAGAACATTCTCAGTAGGCCAGAAAGTGTTTGTAAAAACACACCATCTCTCCAGCAAGTTTTACGCTGCATACAAAGGACCTGTCATAATTAGCCGAATTGCTCATGATAGTGCTGTGGAACTAATGAACCCAAAAACAGGCAAAACCTTAGGACTTCACCATGTGAGCCATATCAAAAAGTTTTAAGATTAATTTTATTACTGGCAAATAATCAGCACAATATTTCAAGATTATGTTGCAGATAAGATCGTCAGGAGAAAGAAGAATGAAGAGAGAGGAAGGTGGGAAAAAGAAAGTAGTTTCAATAAAAACAAAAACAAAAATAACACCAATAGTACCATAGATTGAGGTGAAGGGATAAAGCGTAGATAGTCTAACAGCATGAAATACTAAAATGCTATACACCACGACACTACACAAAAATAAAAAACGAATTTGAGGATTTTTGTAGAAGTTAAGACTCAAAATATCTTAGAATTGTAACATGGAAAGGGCGCCGAAATTTGTAAAGGTTTTTAAGAAGGTGTAAAACAATGTAGGTACTAGACATATGTTACATGATTATAAGTAAAACTTTTTGTAAGAACTATTGTAAAAACTCCAACAAAGACCAGATGCAATGACCCACAAGTTGCAACGCGAGAAGTATCAAGAAAGAAAAGGACGTAATTAGCAAGACACGATTCCTACAAGGCAGAAGCGTCGAGAGAAGGGAAAGGACAGCGAGACCAACAGAGGCCAGCTGAAGTGGGCAGTAAATCTGCTGGACCACAGGGTGGCGGAACCCTGCTGGGACAGAAGACGGAACCACAGAGTGGTGGAACACGAAAGGGACTGGTGCAGGGACTCACAAGCAAACACCGGACTTTCACCACTCATAAACCCCGGGACGCCCCGACTCAGCGGAGCGAGCAAAAAACGGCCCGACGAGAAGACGGCTTGGGCAAGCCACCACTGGCAAAAAATATGTGTAAAAGTCACACTACCACTATTAAACAGCACGCTCATGCACGAAACTAAAGAAAACGTCCACAAAGTAGAAATGACATGCCCAAACAATTTATCAAACTGTTACTAAGAGGAGAATTTCAAAGCGACTAGTTATCAATAAATATTTCCATATTCTGCCCAGAGAAGAACCAAGAACGAAGTAAGAAGCAGAGAAAAAGCAGGAAGAACAGAAGTTGAAGATTCGCAAGATTGAGACCAAGAAAGAAGATGGGTGAAGAATAGACGACATACCTTCCCAAATCCCTATCCTATTGTAAACTAGTCGTGTGCGAAGTATTATAAAATTTCTGGGCAGTTGGTTCGATTATGGTCTTTGTAGATTTCACGCAACACAGTGCTAATAAACTGTAGTAATGCAGCTATCAATATTATTCACTTGCAACGTCCCTTTCATCTGTTTATTTGCAGTAATATGTCATCAGACATATCTTTCGTTGAAAATGCCCTTGATTGTTTTTTACCTAGTGAAGAGGATTTAGCTTTTTTAATAATACTATTAGTGGCGAGCAAAAAGTTTCTGATTGGCGGCGTTGCTGTAGCGTATGTGCAAAGTAGTGTGACTACGATGCAAGTATATAGGCAATGTGAGTTAGAGGCCACACAACTAAAGATAGCCACCGATGGAATTTTTGAAAATGTAAAGTGCATATAACGATCTGATAATCGCTCTATGGAGTGCAATTAGTTATAATTCTCGGACTAGTTTTGTGAATGACTGCAGACTCAGTTTTACAATAAAGGGAAAACGATACTGAAAATTAGCAACAAAGTCATTCCAATGGTGTATCAGTGCCACATCAAAATGTTGCGTCACTCCCACAAAAGTCTGAAAAGTGGAACTGGCAGTAGAATGATTATTAATACAAATATGCAGGCTGTTATTACAATAAAGTATTCAAACATATTTGCGATGAGAATTAGCTCAATATATTGAAAATTATTCATATCTGCAGAGGACGATGCATACATGACAAGCTTAGGATAGCAAAAGACAACAGCGAACAGCCAGACATCTCCTGTCTGGCCTCGAAAAAATTGAAGGACGCGCCCTCGCTTATTTCTGCAGATAGTGTAAGTGTTGGTACATGGAGTCCCTGCCACTCAATCACTATACAAAATTTTACACACAAAAATAATTTATAGTGAAAGGTTCTTACAGCACCGACATGTGGGCATCGGATTAGTGTTGCATTCGTGTCTGTTTGACGCCCGTGTGGTAAGTGTGAACTGTGGCTACATCATCACTAAATGCGCCCAAAGATGACCATCATGCTGTTATTCTTTTCTTGGCTGCCGAAGAACAAACAAAGGCTATCTTTCTGAAAATGAAGAAAGTGTATGGAGCAGCATGTCGTTCGAAAATCACCGTTATGCAATGGAACACGATAAAACGTGCTGCTGCATCATGATAAAGCATGTTCCAAAATCGCAAATGTAGTAACGCAGAAGTGGGAGCCACTGGAACACCCGCCCTATAGTCCCTATCTCTCCCCATCCAATATCACTCCTTCGGTCTCTAAGAAAGGCCTTGAAGGGTCAACGGTTCCTGTCGGATGAGGATGTGCAGCAGTCAGTTAAGGACTTCTTCACGCAGCAAGACACTGTGCTTTACCGAGCGGGTACCTTCAACCTGGTGCACTGCAGGAATGATTTCTCAATGGTCACGGTGATTTTGCCTCATTGATATACCGGTTCTGGACTGTACGGTCTTCGAATGGAAAGTTTTTTTATCACTCCTTATACATTCACAAGGGTACATAGTAGTAGGTTAAAATGGGGTACCTGAAACTCTTGATATGTACTATTTTCATTTACATCTCGTAAGAAAGGTCGCCAATCCGTAAGAACTACACTGTTTTGAACTAATAAGTCATCAGAGTAAGGTTTGTTCATTACTAAAGAAATAATGGTGACATACAATAAGCAACGTGAAAACGCCTTTAATCTTCAGTATTTATTAACTACAGCAATAAACACTTAAACTCACTGAGGTTATAAAATTGTCCCGATGTTTATCAAAAAGTCGGTAATTAATGAATGTTAATCAAGAGAAAATTACGTGGGATTGCTGGGACTATGTACCTCAATTTCATAAATACTTCATTGCACACTTTAACAACGATTGTCCTAAAACACGTGAGGCCTTATAATTAACTTTAGCCATTAAAACATTGGTGCTGGTATTTCACAGCTACACACACGGCATTGTAACGACATATCAACGAAAAGGACGCAAGCTTTTTCACATATTTGTAAGCACAGTAACATATCACAACTGAACAGCAAAAATTCGGTAGCACAAACCAGGTAATTTATTGAAGGATTATGAGATGAAACTGTATGAGCCAAGCATGGCTTTTGTTTATCCCATTTATTGTTTGTCATCTTCTGTTACGCAACTGCCGCCTCGTTTCCTTATTCCATTTACTGGCATCACTAACTTCCTGCCTTACTTGCCCGTGAGCAGCAGCAGCAGAGCGTGTCGATAAGTGCACTGTCGTACCATCTCTGGAGCGACCGACAGTATTTCTGGGTCGTCGTGTGTCTGGCAGTCAGTTCGGGACGTACCAGCAGTGCAGTTGGGACGCAGCAGCAGTGAAGTCGGCGACGAAGCGCCGGTGAGGCGCCGACAGCCAGGGCTCGCCGACCGCTGGCGACACACGTGGACTGTCCGACGGAGGGAGATTGGAGCGGAACGACCGTTGGTTCGTCGTTCGGTTGGTTGTCTCATCGAACGACGTATATTTGGTCCTTTCACCGTTTCCAGGCCTGGCAGTTGGTCGGTTGGCGTGGAGCAGCGAGAAAATCTCCATGGCGCGTGGTTCGGCCGGGACCGCTGACGGCCTCTATGTGGTATTGGGGTGTGTGGTGCTGTTCCGATGGCTACGAGGTTCGTGGCTCACCGATCCTGGACATGAAAGTTGAGTTTTGATTTAATCTACCAGCAAGTCACGACTGTTCACATTGTGTTGTTTGGAGTTCATTGTTGGCTGTTGGGATATTCCCGCGAGAAACAATGTCTGTTTTCAAGATTGACAAATTTTAGCCACCCTCTGGTGCAGTTTAGTTGTACTTGATTATTTGAATTGAGGTGCACCAGCGGAATCTTCTGCCTTTTGGCCGTTAACGTTTCGGTTGCCTGCCCTGCCCGTTGACGTAAATTCAGGCAGTGTATTTTCCTCATTGTGTTGTTTGACAGCTCAATTTATAATTGTATTTGGCCCTCAATACCTTCTATGTTGTTCCATTGAACTCCCTGTTGTGTGCTGGTTGGGTGAAGTGGAGGTTATCTTGTCGATGGGTCCGGTGACTGTCTGTCGGTTGGGTTGTCGTCGGATCGACAATGGTTGGGCCCACTGCCTGTCTCACCTAAGCGAGGATTAGTGTTTGAATTCCAGGCCGACCCTCAGAAACTTCTGAGCGCCTTTGTGTGTACTGCCTTTTCTTATTTGTTCTTGTTGTTTGTATTTTTATGGCTTCTAGCCGATTTTTAGATTAAGGTTGTTTTGCCCTTAAGGCGTCAGATGGTTTGAGCCTTCAGTCTAATTAAGGAACTGTTTTAAGATAAGATTTTGCATTTTAAATTTCTGATTTTGCTTGAGCTTTAAGTTATTGGCTTTCAGCCATTTTTAAATTAAAGTGGTCTTCCTCCCCTAAAGGCATGAGATTGTACGGCGCATTTTTTGTTTTTTTTTTTTAATTCTTTGATCTTGTAATGTTTGATCAAATAAAAGGTTGTATGTTCGAGTGTAACTGACAGCCGCTTGTTTTGGGCCCTTTTCACGACTTAAACTACCTGTCCTGTCCTGCGGGTTTAGCGAGGGCGTCTCACTGTACTTTGCAAATTACGTTAATGAGAACAGTTTTAAACTTTCGTGATGCAACATCGCTACTTTAAGGACAAGATTTGGGATATAATAACTGTAAAGTGATTCTAGAGGAATGAAGCGTCACAGATACGCTGATGAACCAACGCAATATGAACAATGCACTCCGCATGGCTGAAGGCCACCTAGCGGGGTTGCACGCATGTAACTCGTTAAGGAAAGAATATCAGCGAAGCAGAGACGAATGGAGTAGCGCTGTCTGAGGGCTGGGAGCCCTCGGCTCCTCAGAAAAACAACTGCATGGGTTGCTTTCAGGACTGCAACCGCTACTGGAAAAATTTCTTCGCCTCGCTGTCGTTGTCCTCGTCATCGCCTTTGCCGCCAGTCACCACTGCCAGTCATCGCCTTCACCGCCAGCTATCGCCCATGCCACCAAACACCACCTTCGCTGCCAGTGATCCCCAGTCTTCATCTTCGCTGCCAGTCATCACCTTCACCAGTCACTGCCCTCGCTGCCGGTGATCGCCAGTCATCAGCCTCACTGCCAGTCATTACTTTCACCAGTCAGTCAATGCTATCATTACCAGTGTTCGCCAGTCATCTTCACTGCCGCTCATTACCTTCACCAGCCAGTTGTTGGCTCAGCTGCCTGGAATCGCCAGTTGTCATCCTTGTTGCCAGTCATGCATTCATCAGCCAGTCACCATGTTTGCCGCTGTTTCATTGCTTGATTATATTTGTGCCCCAATGCAAAAGTTCCAGCCACAACTAATCGAGGCTCAAGCAAACCAGCACTTACTTCAAATTATCTTTGTGGAAGATGAGCTCTGAACAACGTTGGATGACACCATCGTAAAATGTAGCAGCTTGTTTCACGGAAGAATGGCCCCTCTGGAAAATTCTGAACGCGCTCACAGTAGATGTTGCAAGGTCAAAAGACAACGAAAAAAGGGGTTATTCCATATCGTCGACCCTTTGTGACTGTAGAGTTTAGCAAACAACGCAGCACTTATACCACGGTACACTAAGCCCTGAAAGATGATTGATTGTCCTCAACCTCTGATGCCATAATGATTTGCCAGATACTAGGCTAAAGGTGCTTAGATAATCATCTTTTTCATTATTTCTTTGTGTCTAGTTTCCTTAAATTTATTCTTCAAATTTTAAATTAGCAGTTAATTTATAAGCACCATTGTGTACATATAGTTATAAACATATTTTATACTCAAGTTTGATGCTTTTGACATAAATAAATGGCAAACTTCATATACAGCAGCTGTAATTATACAAGCCGCATCTGCGTCAGCTACAGTTCCACCAGCTCCAGACAAGAAGAAATCATTGGGAAAACCTATCCCACATTTCTAAGCAATATCCTTATAATGCCCATCCTTAAAAGACCCCCGTAAATCACGCAGTACAGACACTACACCAATCCCCGACACCCATAGAACCCCCATAACAGTTACACACTGCAGAACCTTCGAACCCCATTCCCATCCCATCTCAAACACCTCCTTCACCACGTTCCTTCATCTTATCGCGTGCAGACATCAAATTCCTCAGTCCAAAAACCATGTCACTTCCGAATCTAAACATCTCACAAATCATACCCCGCAAAGATTTCACAGTCGTCAACTGCTCTAATCCTGAATTCCACACCAATGTCTGCCAAAACTTCCCATCATAGTTTTTGTCCACTTGCCCTCCTGCTTCCACTTAGCCCATCATGTGCATAGCCTTTCGCTCCCTGTATTTTATCGCTAATGACTTCAGAATTCCAAAGAGTCCATTCCAGTCAGCACTGTCAAAAGCTTTTTCTAAATCTAAAAGTACCACAATTTGCTGTTCCTCATCCTATCTCGTAAGGTAAGACTTAGGTTCAGTACTACTTTGTGTATTTCCTGTATTCCTCCGAAAATGAAACCAATCATCTCCAGGAAAGGCTTCTGTCATGTATCTGGTCCTTCTGCACATAATTTGTTTTAGTATTTCACAACCTTGACTTTACAAATTGGTGGTTCGGCAACACAGAGTGGCGCAAATAAAAGTGGCCCAGACGAGTGGATACGATTTTGAAACCGTTTGTGGCAGCATTAACGGAGGAGGAAAAGACCTACAGCTACTTCCAACAGGATGGAGCAACTACCCATACAGCCGGTCAAAAATTGGAGCACATTTACACAGTCGTCACAGCTGACAGTGCTGTTAGCAGATTCCAGTATGGTCACTGCCCTAGCTGGCCACCCAGGCCACCTGATCAGTCAACATACGTGTACTTTTTGTGGGGAGCCCTCAAGTCCAAGGTGTATCGCAACAACCCCTGCAGCAGAAAATTTCGGATGAGATAGCAGAAATTCCAGCAGTCCACCTTCGATCCGCCTTCGGAACTTACTGACCAGGACCCAAGAGTGCCAAACGCTGAATGGTTGTCATTTTTAACATCTGCTATAGTAACGTTAGTACCGTAATTGCTTTCCTCTGCTGTGTTTCTTTGTACTCTGGAACTCTGCCCTCTGGGCCATTTTTATTTTCCCCATCCTGTACGTTTACCATCTTGGGTTTCGAAATTATTTGGTTCTTTTTGAAGTCTAAGGGTATATTGCCTGTCAGATTGAAGCGGTACTATCAGTACGCTCGATTTAAGCCCTCAAGATAAATTCCATAATGTAACACTTCTGCTACTAAATGTAACTGGGTTTTGTCTTTTGAGGCTAGTCAATTGTCAGGAGGAGCATTACTGCAAAGGCATTTGATACTAAAGCATTATGCCACGGTGAAAATACTAAATAAATTAATTTTTCTCTCTTAACAACATGGGGGCAGGGTGGGTTCTTCCTTGGCTCGGGTATGAGGTAGAATGAAACAGCATTTTTACATAAGATAACTTTTATTGAAGTTTTTTTACAACTGTTTCCTTACTCGATTATTCTGGCTAGGAGAGCGGCAGCTGTGTCGTTTGCGAAGCATCTGCTGCGGCAGCGGCGGCGTCTGATTACGCCTGGCGGTGTGTATCTCGTGTCGCCGTCTCGCCCAGTTGACTGGAGACGCGCCTCGTGCGATGGCCCGTTTAATTATTGAGAGCGAAGTCGTGAATCGGATGGTGATACCTCGGATGTGGCGTCCCAGTGTTTCTCTTCTCTAAGCGGCCGCGTGTGTTGTGCGTCGGCAAGCGGAGCGGCGCGGCGGGGGAAGGCCAGTGTCCCGGACTCGAACAACGGACTCCCGCTTGCCAATCTTCAGCTGTCAGATCTTCATCCCAATTCGCAGGTGACTGCTGATGTGAGGCCGTCTCCTTCCCGTCCTCACGAGTCACCCGGGTACGTAAAAATCAGTCTTCAAATACCTTTTAACTTCTGTCTTCTGGTGCCGAGGCTGCTGCTTGCTATTCCATTACGGCGGCGGACTTGGTGCGTCTGTGTGTGATGTAGTGTCTTCTTGCATGACGGTCTACAGCACCGAAACTGACTGAAAACTACTGCTACTCTTCTCTTCTCGGCCCACTGCGTCTCGCGTATTTATTCACTTCAGTTCACTGGAGGTGAACGACTTCACGGTCATTGCCTCTTCTGTCAAGTTCAAAAGCTTCTCGAAGAATCTTCTTAACGTCGGTCATTGGCTCTTGGAATGTAGGCGAGGGCCTTTGCTCAATAATGTAGCTTGAAATGGCGCAAGAAGCGGCTACGTGCAATGATTTTATCACGCCATGGCCATCTGGATCTGGAAAGGAAAATTTACTGTATTTTGTTTTACTAGTCATACTTCCTGTGTCCTACCTTTACCTTCCCATGTAAATGAGTGATTGAAAGTGTGATTGTTTATGGGCTGTTGAAACTGTAGAACTAACAAAAGATGAGTAACAGGTGGTGATTTTGCAAATAGTAGCCAGTGTATAAGGCTTTGCAAAGAGAATAGCAGAGCTTTCACATCATGCCGACGGTCTGAGAGGCCGTCCAGGCGTTCAGTCAATGGTACCCTTCACCCTCATAGTGATTCAGACGGGGAGAACATTGGTCACTGGGAAGGCCATCTTAGGCTGTATGCAGAAGGACGTCCCAGAGAGCGAAGTGTCCACGTTGGTATCAGGGTGTGGTGGGATAACGTGGTAAAAATGTGTTATATCACTGTAGCTCCCGGACAAAATGTCGTATTTAAAGTAATTATAGATAGGGAAACGTTGGGAGATGTGGCAACTGTAGTAATTTTGTCTCAATAGATGGCTGAACTTACGAAGTTATGACCGTTAACACGAGGTACTGGCCATCAGCATAGTGCCCTCGTCAATCATTAACTAAACGTCTTCCTTTTCACAGAGGAAGGACGGTGCTTCATTTTCATGAGCTGGTTAGTTGATTTGTGTAAATTTTACTAATGTTTTCTTTGTTCGTGCTTGGCGCACTGCACCGCAAAATCACTCGAGAGCCACAAACGATTCAATCACAAAGTTTCCAGCACCTTCAGTAGTCACCAGTTATTGGTAAATCCCTTAGAAGACTAGTCCGAATGGTTTAGTGGGGCTTATTTCAATTTTTCGCGAACTCTTCCTTTATGACTATGGAACGATTAACATTTCTCACCCACATGTATAACAACCATTGCAACTAAGATTTCAATGTATTTGTGCAGAAGTATTAACCGCAACAATTGTCATTCGTGATTTACATTGAGATGAGATAAATTCCGGGTATCATTTTCCAATGTTCAGAGGTTTTTCTTTGTACTAGTTTGGTGATAGCCACTACTTTTGCCCCAGTAATCATTGTTGTGAGGCCTTATTCAATGTTTTGGCCACTGCTGAGGAAGCTAGCTTTTCACTGAGAGTAATTTTGAACATAAAATGATTTTTTTTGTATTTCCATTGTGATGAGCAGCAGTACCATAGTCTTTGCGACGTGTGGCCCTCTAAATGTGTACATTGCGCAGAGGCACATGGTGCCATTTTAAATCATTTAATAGGTGAATTATTATGAGTTGGCTCCGCAATCTTTATTGCACAAGGAATGGTGGTGGAATTTAGATTGTTTAAATATGACAGAATTTCATACTTAACTTGGTTTCTATGTGAGTTAGCTTCCAGTGTTACTTGTACCAGTTCACTTCAGCAGTTCGCCACGGTACAGTTCACAGTAGATTAAGTTTGATTAGAGTAAACGTAGAGACAGATTGCATATCCAAGTCATAGTTGAAAACTGATAAAATTCCTATCAGTTCTGAGCTTTGTTGTGCCTCTGAAGTGTTTGAATTTGCTATGTTTTCCTTGTGGGGTAGTTATCTGTAATGCCTGTGGCCGTTCTAAATTTCGGAATAGCTAGGCCATATTTGCACGTTCTACTTAACAAGGCTACTTCGGTAAATTTTCATTTACTTGTTATAACAAGAGTCATCGTAGACCTCTCTGATTATATGCTGCGTTATTTTTCGGTCGGTAACCAGTGAGTTGCTGGATTTCATTTCCTAAGCCTTATCTTTATGTATTGAAGTTTATTTTATCATAGTTAGATACATAGTGTTTTACATACCATTGCATCGGGATGTGTTGGCTGTAATTTATTCCATTGCATATATACCCTTACTATCTAATAGTGTGACGCACTTGATTCAGTTGTAAGAGACCAAGAAAATCCCGGCTGGTAATAATTACTATAACTGAAACTGCAAGATTTTTTTACCAAATGTAACTCAGATCTCTGTTTGTGTGTTGAGCATAAGAGTAAATGAGACAGTGAGGTGTGTCTTTGGGAAATAAATACGATCTGTATATCAAATTATCTAAGCATCGATCTTGTAACAGTATTAAGTCACCCTTTCCCTTATCAAGGTAAACTGCTAACAACTGGTGCTATTTCATTCCAGTTATTTAACTGAAAAGTAAATAAGATCAAATTCGTATACAAACTAAACCTATGACAAATAGCGATCATTAAGAGGTAGCCAATGATCAGAGAAGAAAGAGCTGTAAGATTGCTTTGCCGCAAATACATATTTGCCCAATAAATACAATTAAGGTTAATTAATTAAATGAAATATATTGATATTTAAAAACTGTAAATTCGACCACGAGCAATAAGAGGGTAAGTTTGGAAAATGTTTGCTTCGAGTACACACCACCTCTTTTCTTTCCATAATATTAACTTCAAGTTTTTCCTTTGTGTAGCTCTTCTCTATATTTCCTTGTCATCTGTGTTCTTGTTCTTACACCTGTTTTTCTGTTTTCGAAAGGCATCTTTGATTTTCATAAAAGCGTTATCTATATTTGTTGTAGCTATGTATGGCTTTACAGCTTTGTATATCCCCTTTCGCCGTTCCTGCTTTGCAGTTTTGAGCGGTTCATTCGTTGCATTATCATATTTTCGTCCTCCATCAAATTTAGAATCTCGTACGTCATTCAAAGCTTCCTTCTTTGCCTAGCTGCCAGCCTCTGCTGTTTTCTCTATTGCATCTCCCAATGTCATTCATCTTCTGTTGTAAAATCCCTTTGTCAACAGCAGTTCAGTTATTTGACGTGTCACAAAATGCTTTCCTGTGGGAAGTATACGATGTGCCAGACTATTTATATGTTTATTTTCGTCGTGCATCCGTCTGTTCCCACATAGTACTAAATAGTTTTTAAATATGACACATACTCCTCCGAAGCAAATGTAATTAAAGTAACAGCAATTTAACATGTATAGTGTAACCATGTTCAAAAAGTGTTTTACATTTTTACTTTGTTGACATTGTAATTGCTGGCATTTGAAAATGACCGCAGGCCGAAATTGACGTGCAGTGTTATACATGATGAAATAAAGTTTATCTGTATAAATAATTTGACAGCTTATGATGGACATTTAAAATGGCTTTACCAGAGATTCCTTTTTTTTATTTTTTTACATTTCCACCAAGCTATCCCTTCTGGTAAGATTTTCCATTCTTGCTGCATCTTCGCATATTCTTCATGTCATATCATACTTCTCCTCTTGTTTGTTATTTCTGTATCACAATATTTTAAATGCCTCCACTTACTTCTTGTTTCGTCCCTCCCGTGTCCAAGTTTGTCAGGTGTGTTGAGATAAAAGCACTAATATGCTATGAAACCACATTTCTTAACTTTTCTGCCTTTGACATCGCATCAGGTCATGGATCGTTGACAGTGTTCAAATCTTTTGAGAAGAAAATAGTGTGACGTCTCAGTTAAGTACGAGCCGGTGTAATCAGTATGATAGCTTCGCTATGTTGTTAAGAGATATACTTATGTCTCACACATTAGGAAATGAATTACAGTTTACACGTGAGATCAGAGCCTAGCACCAGTCTCTTTCAGAGAGACGAACAACAGCCGCTGAAAAATACCGACTCCGTCTATGTCAGCCAGTGTTGCCAACAATTAAAGTGAGCTCCCCACCAGTTTCAAGTGCAAAAACCACCAGGAAACTACTAACAGTAATGCCCCTACTCTCATAATGGCTAAAATTTCCACTAATTTCTTTTTAAATTATTATGAAAGAAAACAATAAGTATATTGGTAAATAGTGACCTTTATTATTAAGTAATTAAATATTCACAAATGAACATAAATGTACAAACAATAAATAAATCAGCAAGACGAGGTCAGAAACATACAAAAAGTTCTGTAACAACAGCTAATTATTTAAATGAATTTGTCTTCTTTAGATGAATCATTTTTATCTGCATCATCATCATCGTCGGTTTCAGATTGATTCTTTGGTACCGATTTGTTTTACATCATTTATTGGAATTTCACATTCGTTGTAGCATTTTCCTTCCAACCTCGAACCACAGCGTATTCTTAATATAGCAGCTAAAATATTTAACTTCGCTCTATTCCTCTGCTTGGTTTTTGTTACATTGACACTGCTAAATAGTCTCTCAAAATCGGCATTGGAATGAGGCAGTCTTAGAAGAGTAATTGCAAAAGTCGCTAATTCCTGAAATCTGGATTCCCCTTGAGCGACTTTGAAATGCAATACTTCATTCCAATTTTTTTTCTTTGGTCTCGTTCCAGTTCAACAAATGAATTTGTCATGAATTTGTCGCCACTGATCATCCACTCTTGCTGTAAATTGTGCACTCTTATTCAACTGAGCCATTATATCAGTTAGATTTCTGTGTTGTGATTAAATGCTTCTTCAACATTTATTATGGAAATTTTTTTCATCAACATCAAATTTTCTGGTAACCTGTTTTTTAATTCTTCAATCAGACTTACTATAAATGTTATGAACCGATTACGCAACATTTCTTCATCTTCCTGCAGTAATCCTTTTTCTCTCATTTCAAGCAACTGCTTTTCAAAGCGATATCCCAGATAGCATCTTCGATCGAAGAAATCACGAATATTTTGAGTAAATATATTAACTTTATTTGCAAAAAACGTAACTTCCCTGACAAGCATATCTATCCAGTTGGTCAACTCATCAAAGAGTTTGGTGTGATGTGTATCTTTCGACTCGAATAATTTGTTGACTCTGTTTAGTTCATTTAATATTGGATATAAAAATGAAATACACGTGTAATTAATCTCGTTGGTATATATAGCGTGCAATAACTCTGCCGTGTGACACCTTTCGCCCACTTTAGCTACGGAAAAATGTTTTTTTAGTTCTGACTATTGCGTGTATATTCTTGGATTCTATTGATAACCACCTTGTCTGTCACGCTTGAACTATTTTTAATGGTTTGTGTCCATCGTTGATGGTTTTGTGTAGCTCCTTATAAAGAGATTGTCTGGAAGAGCAGCGACTAAACCAACCATATGTCTCTTTAATTAAAAACGTCAAATTTCTCGGTAAAAATTCTCATGGTGCAGGTGAAACAGCCAGTTGCAATGAATGGCACAAGCAACGTACTAAAATCAGTTGTGGCACCTCTTCTTCCAATTTCGTAAATACTTCGTTATTTACTCCAACCATGACAGAGGCACTATCTGTACCAATGCCCATTAAATTTTAAAGTCGCATGTTGTTTCGTTTAAGTGTCTTCTTTATAGCAGAGAAAATACCTTCAGCATTACACTCGTGCAGTTCAGCAAAGTCAAGATACTATTCTTTGGTGTAATTTAGTGTAATAAACTATAATCAATCACAAGTATTTGTGTACAGCAATATCAGTAGATGAAGCTCCAATCTTTAATAATAATCTGGATCTGATTATTATTGAGGGTATAAATTATGTTTCCCATCATCAGTTAGTAAGCTAAATGATTGATCCTCGTAACCTTGTTTTAGAACGTCAGTGAAATGCGGTGCTAACACTTTTTTATAACTGAGGTGCACTTAGTTCAGTGCAGCTGAACTTTTTCAATATCTGTTTCATGAATGTGATTAATTACCTCTCCCAAATGGCCCACTACGCGTATATTAATATGCATGGCTGTGAATAATGCAATTCTTTTTTCTTCCTTTTTTATGGTAAGTGAGCATACATTTCCAGATTGAGATTTTCACTCTGCAGCGGAGTGTGCGCTGATATGAAACTTCCTGGCAGATTAAAACTGTGTGCCGGACCGAGACCCGAATTCGGGACCTTTGCCTCTCGCGGGTAAGGGCCCTACCAACTGAGCTACCCAAGCACGACTCACGCCCCGTCCTCACAGCTTTACTTCTACCAGTATCTCGTCTCCTACCTTCCAAACTTCATATGAGCATCCATTGTTTGAAACCGGTTGCTGAACTGCGCAACGCGCCTTCGCTCGTGAAATGAACTATAACTAGGTGCTACTAAATACTATTCATTCTACAGGGACTCCTCGCATGTAGTCTATCGATTATAATGGTTCGTTTGATGTCACATTGTAATGCATCACCGTTGCCTTCGTAGTAAAAGTTAAATACTCCTGAAGTCAAATAAAGTAGAAATGACATATTTCGAAACATATAAATAGCTTACTGATTGAGAGATCGCATTTTCAGTAACTGAAACTGAATTCTACTAAACCACTATAAAATCCACCAGTCACTAGAAACAATATTTCGCCACTAAAAGGAGGGTAGAACCAACAGTTTAGTGGAAAATCCGCTAAGCTGGCAGCACTAGTGTCAACGCGCTTTATAGAATTTTTTCTGTTGTAACACTACAGGCAACAGAAATAATTCTTCTACTAAACTCGTATCGTCCCTAAATCTGACGCCTTTGGGTTGACTTCTATCTTCTGCGTCTCTGTGTTGCCTTTGTAGTCGTTTTCTTCATCTCTTACCCAGATCAATGCTAAGTAATTTGTGGATTCCACCTCTAAGTCTTCATTGCTAGCATTAACCAAGAATGAACTTCGAAAATAGCCGTTAGATAATATTGAAATTAAAATTACGTTTAAAATGATAATTTAATTACTATGACGTTATAGTGAGTGGTGGAAATAAAAAATGAAATAAAATGTCTGAATTAAAATAACAAGTGATTTAGAATGTAGAATCAGTTCGGCAGAGCAACATATAAAATATTTCTTTTTAGGTGTGGTACACAGCTCTAATATATTTGAAGAATTTCGTGTTATCACTATAAGCTGGGTTTAGTGAATAATGCTTTATTGATGACTGATTTCGGTAGGAAGGATAATTTTCACGTTGACGTAAAAGTACATTACAATAAAAACTTCTTGGCAGGACATATTAGCACGTAAAATAGTCAAGAAAATTTACATCAAAACCTTCTGTACTAGTGCCGTATGATCTTCACAGCACATAACAACACAGGTCTATCACAGCTGTAGGACGTACATCAGCAAGTTCCACATTTTTAAAAGGTTTTGATGTAACATTTCTTGACCAATACAGTTGTTAACTACAGCATAACGTTTTACATATTAATCTATCCTTACCAAGATGATTTTTCTTATTTTTGCGTTGACTCTAAAACAGTCATCACTAGAGCCTGAGTCACTCAAAGCAGCTAATTGTGGTAACATGAATTTATTCCGAGTAACAACCGTTCATACTAGGAGTGGAATTCGTGTAGTGGAATAGCCACTCGTGGCAGCTGCATTATGAAAAGCACGTGCCGACGCAGTGCGTGGGAGGGAGGGGGCGAGCAGGAGCCGCCGGCAGAGGAG
Organism: Schistocerca americana; assembly: GCF_021461395.2. Taxonomy (NCBI): domain Eukaryota; kingdom Metazoa; phylum Arthropoda; class Insecta; order Orthoptera; family Acrididae; genus Schistocerca; species Schistocerca americana. The sequence goes on along the minus strand of NC_060121.1, from coordinate 758,917,258 downwards.
CCCAGCTCCAGCATGCACCTGCGCCATTGTAATTCCGGCAGGTAGCTCTGGTATTTGGAGCAGTGTTGCCGGCCCACGTCTGACACCCGCATTCGGAGGCCTCTCACGTGCGGATGCCGATTGCGAGCGTGCACACACACACACACACACACACACACACACACACACACACGGGGAGAGAGAGATAGAGAGAGAGAGATATGTACGATGTTATTGGGCTGTCATGGTCCGCAGTCGCATTCACTTGTCGTCAGAGGCCTCTGACGGCAGCCGAAAGAAGCGAGCATGGAACGACAAGCCGGAAATCGGTGTCCTCGTCATGAATACGTGGGAGCGCTAACGCTTGCAACGAGAGGCACAGAGAGCTAGAAGAGATTAGTTAACTTATTTGAATGAATATTCCAAAAGTATTATACTGCCGAGCATTAAGTCAAGAAGCTCGCGAATGTGAACTCTCTATATTCTGTTAACTGGATTAACCAAATTAATTTCAGTGGGATCGTTTCATCCTTAACAACAGGCCGCCTCCTTTGCTGAGTGGTCATTGAGTCTGACTGTCATACTATGGGCCCATTTTCGATTCCCGACTGAGTCACGGCTTTCATTCGCTCGAAGACTGGGTGTTGTGTTGTTCTCCTCATCATTTCAGCATCATCGGCATGCAAATCGCTCGATGTGGCATCAGTTGAGAAACTTGCAACTTGGCGGCCGAACTTCCCCATGTGGGGACTCCCGGCCATTAGTGCCATACGATCATTTCATTTCACCCTTAACATCCAGGATCCCACCTAGGTAGTCAGCATTTTCAAAGAATCACCTGCCACCATTGACCCCTTAATCAAAAACAGAATATTTACAGGGTGACAGTTATTGAACTATATTAGAAATGTATATTAATTACATACTACACTTTTTCAACCTGTAAACATTACTAAATGTATTAGGATTTAGTTTATGACATCTTCCATCTGCCTGCCATCATTGACGATGATGTTGAACAGACGAATAGCGAAATTCTGATGACGCGCTGAAGTGTCGGTTCATTGATGCTGTCGATGACCTCCTGATTGGCTGCTTTCAGCTCAGCAATTGTTCTGGGGTTATACCTGTACACCTTCTCTTTAATATAGCCCCACAAAAAGGAGTCGCATATGTTCAGATCCGAGAATATGGTGGCCAGTCGAGGCCCATGCCAATGGGCTCTGGGTAGCTCAGAGCCAGAATGCGGTCCCCAAAGCGCTCCTCCAGGACATCAAATACTCTCCTGCTTAGGTGGGGTAAAGCTCCATCTTGCATGAACGACATCTAGCTGAAATCAGGGTCACTTTGGAAAATGGGGACAAAATCATCTTCAAAAACCTTCACGTACCGTTCGGTAGTCACCGTGCCATCAAGGAATATCGCATCGATTATTCCGTGACTGGACATTGCGCACCACACAGTCACCCATTGAGAGTTAAGAGACTTCTCGATTGCGAAATGCGGATTCTCAGTCCACCAAAAGCGCCAATTTTGCTTATCGACGAACCCATCCAAATGAAACTGGGCTTCGCCGCCAAACCGAACCATATTCACACCACACGAATTGCCGTCATGCCCCGCGGCCAACCGTGCAGTTTGAACGTCATAACGCAAACCGTTCAGAAGTTATGACAATTTTATTTCTTATAGTTCAATAATTGTCCCCCTATACATTTAACGCCATAAAATCGAACCGTTCAAAGCCCAGCCCTAAGCCATCCGCTGCCTCTGCTGTATCGAGTACAGTCCATACCACATAACCAAATATAAAAAACCCAGCCTCCACAGAGACGAGAGTGAGACAGGGTTGTAGGCTGTCTCCGATGTCATCCAATCTGTACATCGAACAAGCAGTCAAGGAAACAAACGAAAACTTTAGAGAAGGATTTAGAATCCATAGAGAAGAAATAAAAACTTTGAGGTTTGGCGAGGACATTGTAATTCTGTCACAGACAGCAAAGGACCTGGAAGAGCAGCTGAACAGAATGGACAGTGTCTTGAGAGGAGGATATAAGATGAACATCAACGAAAACAAAACGAGGATAATGGTATGCAGTCGAATTAAATCAGGTGATGCTGAGGGAATTAGATTAGAAAATGAGACACTTAAGGGTAGTTGATGAGTTTTGCTCTTTGGGGAGCAAAATAACTGAGGGTGGCCGAAATAGAGAGGATTTATAGGCCTAATGTAGACTGGCTATGGCAAGGAAAGCGTCTCTGAAGAAGAGAAATTTGTTGTCATCGAGTATAGATTTAAATGTCAGGAACTCTTTTCTGAAAGTATTTGTATGCAGTGTAGCCATGTACGGAAGCGAAACATGGATGATAAACAGTGCAAACAAGAAGAGAATAGGAGCTTCCGAAACGTGGTGCTACAGAAGAATGCTGAAGATTAGATGGACAGATCACGTAACTAATGAGGACATACTGAACAGAATTGGGGGGAAGATGATTTGTGGCACAACTTGACTAGAAGAAGGGATCGGTTGGCAGGACATGTTCTAAGGCAGCAAAGGATCACGAATTTAGTATTGAGAGAAGAGTGGAGGGTAAAAATCGTTGAGGGAGACCAAGAGATGAACACACAAATCCGATTCAGAAAGATGTAGGTTTCAATAGTTGTTTGGGGATGAAAAGGCTTGCACAGAACAGAGTAGCATACAGAGCTGCATCAACCAAGTCTCTGGACTGAAGACCACAACAACAACACGGCTTATCAAATGAGGGATTGTGAGTTCGAAACCCTTCTGCTATTTGGACATTTTTTGTTTTTCAGTCTTTATCAAAATTACTGTAGTTGTTTTATTCAATTACTTGTATCTGTTTTATCTCTAACCTTTTGCCGCGTCTTTTATTCATCGTATTAACTTTTTGTTTTACCCACCACGTTATAGCGAACTTCAAAAATCGACCCACGCCTCCCCTTGTGCGTTACCGAATGACTTGTCACTAGCAATGATTATGGACGAGAGCGTTTCCCAGTTATGGGTATGGTAATTTACAAATTAAGCTGCTACAAAGGATAATACCATTACCGCCAGTTAGTTCTGTGTTTCAAGTTTAGAAAATACTTCAACATTTGCATACCTTTCTTCGTCATGATAAAAGTGATTCTTCTGAAACAAATAAAGAAAATACTTCATGTTCCATTTTTGAGTAGTACTCCGATGTTTTGGTTTTTGAGTCATTTACGAGAAATTAACACTTGATAATCAACCCATGTTATCGTCTATATGCACAAGAATTAAACACTGGCCGACAGTTGCATTCGATAAATATTCCTCACATACTGTCATTTTGACAATACTTATTTACGGTGTATTGTGTGTGAATCCGGGTTTCCTATAAGTAAACCACTGTCTGCTTTGATTCTCATGCTTCATTCTTCCCTAAAAAACCAGTGTAGTATGCCCGTTTTGCAACAATGTTCTCTCGTTTACATAACACACGTTCATTTTGGCGCTTTAGTGTTAAAAACTAAATCACATAGACCGAACAGCTTTTCTAAGACTTCCCTTACTAGACTTGAGGTTCACTTGTGTGCGACAAAACCTGTCTAGTTTTCGCAAATTTGGTATTTCTTTATATTTTTGAAATTGCTGCTGGATATTACATTTATCCATATCGTCACTGGAATACTTATTCTGAACACATTACTGATCCTTCTTTGGTGCAGAAATCTAAGTTCTCCTCTGTCCGGCTTCGTATCCCTCCTTCCGTAATTTGGAAACCATCTTGTTGCCAGACTTTAACATTTTGACTGCACGTCTGTCACCTTCTCCACCGACACAATAAATCCCTTCTCTTTCTGATCGTCAATAAATTTAATCACTCTGACCACAAGACGTCGCGTCCGCCCGTGAAGACATTTTCCGCGCTGTCCTTCTTTGTCCGCACTGCAACATAGCAACGCTCATTTCTTTAATCGGAGCGTGACTGTACCTGGTCAGGTCAACGAGATATTTCCTACTACTGCTGCATTACCACTTACTCTTAGCGGGTGGTTCACATAATCAGCCGGAAGGTGTGGCCGTGCGGTTCTAGGCGCTTCAGTCTGGAACCGCGTGACCGCTCCGGTCGCAGGTTCGAATCCTGCCTCGGGCATGGATGTGTGTGATGTCCTTAGGTTAGTTAGGTTTAAGTAGTTCTAAGTTCTAGGGGCCTGATGACCACAGATGTTCCCATAGTGCTCAGAGCCATTTTTTCACATAATCACCCGGGACTGTTTTCCTCCCAATCTTTATCGGTCGACACGCTTCGTATCGGTCCGAGTTTCGCCTTAGGGGCCGCTGCCAGCTGCACTACGTTGTTGTCCCCAGTCACGTGGCTTGTAGCCCACCGTGACCTGGATGTACAGGTCGCGGCCGGCAGACCTGGGGGTTGTACGTCGGGAGTCGCTCCAGTCGCTCCATGGCCAAGGGCCGACAGTCCGTTCCTTCTATACGGACTTCTATACGGAACTCCCTTGTCTGAGCACAACAGCCTCGCCATGGCAATCCGCCAGTCGCCGCATTCGGATCCTCACCCGTCCAACGCTGGTCTTCCCCGCGGACTCGGTACATTACACCAAAACCTCCAGATGTCAGGCATCCAGATCAGTACCAAACTTTGTATGTTCAATAGCGAATGAACCGAAACACAGATTTAGTTCGTGCTGTGTGCTGCCGTCCAGTAGAACACGCATAAACAGTAATTAAGTGTAACACCAGAAGGCGTTCAAACCCAATGGTGATAATTTTTTTAACTGTCTATGTGTGAAGCTGTGAGAAAAATTTCCTTTGATATAAAATGACTAATCGAAGATTGTAGCTATCTTCTTTTGGGAGTCTGCTTTCGCTTCGTTAGTTGAACGCTGTGTACTTATTATTGATCTTATCACTTTCTTTGTTACTAATTATTGTTGTTGTTGTGGTCTTCAGCCCTGAGACTGGTTTGATGCAGCTCTCCATGCTACTCTACCCTGTGCAAGCTTCTTCGTCTCACAGTACTTACTGCAGCCTATATCCTTCTGAATCTGCTTAGTGTATTCATCTCTTGGTCTCCCTCTACGATTTTTACCCTCTACGCTGCGGTCCAATGCTAAATTTGTGATCACTTGATGCCTCAGAACATACCCTACCAACCGATCTCTTCTTCTAGTTAAGTTGTGTCACAAACTCCTCTTCTGCCAATTCTATTCAATACCTCCTTATTAGTTATGTGATCTACCCATGTAATCTTCAGCATTCTTCTGTAGCACCACATTTCGAAAGCTTCTATTCTCTCCTTGTCCGAACTATTTATCGTCCGCGTTTCACTTCCATACATGGCTACACTCCATACAAATACTCTCAGAAACGACTTCCTGACACTTAAATCTATACTCGATGTTAACAAATTTCTCTTCTTCAGAAATGCTTTCCTTGCCGTTGCCAGTCTACATTTTATATCCTCTCTACTTCGACCATCATCAGTTATTTTGCTCCCCAAATAGCAAAACTCCTTTACTGCTTTAAGCGTCTCATTTCCTAATCTAATTCCCTCAGCATCACCCGACTTAATTCGACTACATTCCATTATCTTCGTTTTGCTTTTGTTGATGTTCATATTATATCCTCAAGACACTGTCCATTCCATTCAACTGCTCTTCCAAGTCCTTTGCTGTCTCTGACAGAATTACAATGTCATCGGCGAACCTCAAAGTTAATTATTATTCAAATGGTTCAAATGGCTCTGAGCACTATGCGACTTAACTTCTGAAGTCATCAGTCGCCTAGAACTTAGAACTAATTAAACCTAACTAACATAAGGACATCACACACATCCATGTCCGAGGCAGGATTCGAACCTGCGACCGGAGCGGTCGCTCGGTTCCAGACTGCAGCGCCTAGAACCGCACGGCCACTCCTGCTGGCTTAATTATTATTGTTACTATTATTTCCGCACTTGTGATGCAATTGTTTATCTATTTTTCTGTTCTGACTGTACACTGAAGAGCCAAAGAAACTGGTACACCTGCCTAATATCGCGTAAGGCCCCCGCGAGCACACAGAAGTGCCGCAATATGACGTGGCATGGACTCGACTGATGTCTGAAGTAGTTATGGAGGGAACTGACACCATTAATCCTGCAGGGCTGTCCATAAATCCATAAGAGTACGAGATGGTGGAGATCTCTTCTGAACAGCACGTTGCAAAGCATCCCAGATACGCTCAATAATGTTCATGTCTGGGGATCTTGGTGGCCAGCGGAAGTGTTTGATCTCAGGAGAGTACTACTGGAGCCACTCTGTAGCAATTCTGGACGTGTGGGGTGTCGCATCGTCCTGCTGAAACTGCCTAAAATGGTTCAAATGGCTCTGAGCACTATGGAACTTATCATCTGAGGTCATCAGTCCCCTAGAACTTAGAACTACTTAAACCTAACTAACCTAAGGACATCACACACATCCATGCCCGAGGCAGGATTTGAACCTGCGACCGTAGCAGTCCCGCGGTACCGGACTGCAGCGCCTAGAACCGCGTGGCCACCGCGGTCGGCCGGAACTGCCCAAGTCCGTCGGAATGCACAATGGATATGAATGGATGCAGGTGATCAGGCAGGATTCTTACGTGTCACAGTCGTGCCTAGACGTATCAGGGGTCCCATATCACTCCAATTGCACATGCCCCACACCATTACAGAGCCTCCACCAGCTTGAACAGTCCCCTTCTGACATGCAGGGTCTATAGATTCATGAGGTTGTTCCCATACCCTTATAAGTCCATCCACTCGTTATAATCTGAAGCGAGACTCGTCAGACCAGCCAACATGTCTCCAGTCATCAACAGTTCAATGTCGGTGTTGACGGGCCCCATAAGGCTTTGTGTCATGCATTCATCAAGGTTACACAAGTGGGCCGGAATGTTTCGCACGCTGACACTTGCTGATTGCTCAGCATTGAAATCTGCAGCAATCTGCGGAAGGGTTGCACTTCTGTCACGATTCTCTTCAGTCGTCGTTGATCCCGTTGTTGCAGGATCTTTTTCCTGTCGCAGCGATGTCAGAGATTTAATATTTTACCGGATTCCTGACAATCGCGGTACACTCGTGAAACGGTCATACGGGAACATTCCCACTTCATCGCTGCCTCGGAAATGCTGTGTCCCATCGCTCGTGCGCCGACTGTAACACCACGTTCAAACTCACATATTGATAACCTCCCATTGTAGCAGCAGTAACCGATCCAACAACTGCGTCAGACATTTGTTGCCTTATATAGGCGTTGGTGACCGCAGCTCCGATTGTGCCTGTTTATATATCTCTGTATTTCAATACAACAGCAGCACTCCGTCTTCAGGCGACAAGTGGGCCATCACGGAACCGTTCCACCACCGTGTCATCCGCACCTGAGGATGAGGATAGGAGGGGAGTGTGATCAGTAGCCGCTCTCCCGGTCGTCATGATGGTTGTCTGTGACCGGTGCCGCCACTATTCGGTCGAGCAGCTCCTCAATTGGCATCACGAGGCTGAGTGCACCCCGAAAAATGGCAACAGGGTATGGCGGCCCGGATGGGCACTCGTCCAAGTGCCGGCCACGCCCGACAGCGCTTAACTTCGGTGATCTGACGGGAACCGGTGTATCCACGGTGGCAAGACCGTTGCACGTATTTCAATACGCATGCCTATATCAGTGTCTTTGGCGCTCCAGTGTGTATTCTTTGAAACTAATAATGTCCTCTATAGGTCTACTAGATTCAAAAAAATTAAGCGAAGCGGACTTCTTAGAGAACATTGTCCTTTTACATGTCATAAACATGTTGTCCCGTATAACACTTTCACACATAATACAGTAAAACAATTTGTGTCATTGAGGTTTGAGCCTGGGACCAAGGGGGCGAGAATCTAAAGCTTCCCCACGGAAGCAACATGTGTTAGTTACAGTTATGCTTTTGATGTGCTCCGTAGTTCTAGTGTTACTTTTAAATTAACGTTTACGCTCGTTCTGCCGGACGACAGCGCATAGTACGAACTAAATCCGAGTTTTAGTTGATACTCTATCGACATATAGCGTTTGGTATCGTTCTGAGGTCTGGGTGAGGCCATTGTAGCTACCACCATGACACGTGTCACAATGGACTAGATTTCGACAACGTCTCCAAGCTCTTCGCCTTGTGGGACACCGCCTGCAATCATCCCAAGGACATTTGAATGTACGGACCCGCAGAATTACAGACCAATATCCTTAACATCGGTTTTCTAAGGAATTCTAGAATATATTCTGATTTACAATATGATAGATTTTCTAGAGTTCGGAAAGCTAATGTCCACGAATCAGCATGGTTTTAGAAAGCATCGCTCGTGTAAAACTCAGCTTGCCCCTTTCTCTCATGGTTTACTGCCAACTATGGATGAAAGGTAACAGGCAGATTCCATATTCCTAGATTTCCGAAAAGCATTGGACAATACGGTACCCCACTGCAGAGCGTTAACGAAGGTACGAGCATACGGAATTACCCAGATATGTGAGTGCCTCGAAGTCTTCTTAAGTAATAGAAGCCAGTATGTTGTCCTCGCCTCTCGACTAGTGTTCGTCAAAGACAAGAGCATCGTCACCAGTGTCCCAGTTTAGTCTCGTAGGACTGTTATTATTTTTTATATACCTAAACTAGCGGACCCGACAGACGTTGTCCTGCATGATATTTCAAGCGCTTAGGATATTAAGCAAAGTATGAAATGAAAGACCAATAATGCAATAACTTCATTATCTTTATTTTCAAATAACCTAAATTTTTCTAAAAGCAATTCGTTATAATCAATAATGTTTGTTTAATTTTATCTTAATGCGAGTTGATGGTCAATATATTTAGTCAATTCCCGAGGAGTATAAATGAATAAACTTGACGGTTTTCCAAAGCGAAAACACACCACATATAATTGTCCATGTCAAAAGACCGGATTTTCTAGATCCAACCCACAAATCGACATTGTTTGACCTTGTGACATATTAATAGTCACGGCAAATGCCAAGTGAATTGGAAATTGCAGACGTCTGAATGGAATGGGTAAGTCTGGAGGGATCAAATGGCTCTGAGCGCTATGGGACTTAACATCTGTGGTCATCAGACATCCAGAACTTAGAACTACTTCAACCTAACAAACCTAAGGACATCACACACATCCATGCCCGAGGCAGGATTCGAACCTGCAACCGTAGCGGTCACGCGGTTCCAGAATGTAGCGCCTAGAACCGCTCGGGCACTCCGGCCTGCTGGAGGGATCATTGGGATTCATGGCAGGAGAACAACTTCACCTTCAAATTTGCCGTTCAAAATTATAGCTTCAAGAACATTGCCCATAATTTTTTTTTATGACTAATATTGTACCGTTGTATCGCTTAGGTGCATTTAAATTCCGAAGCAAAATGATAGGTAAGCCAATTTTTAATCGCAAGTTATGTGGTGACATTCCTGGTAAATCCAGCGAATTCAAAAATTCAAGAGGACTGCTTCGTCAGGATTGGTAACAGTGTCAATCGACTGGAACAATATCTCATTGCCGGGCAGTGACTATTGTACACTCCTGGAAATGGAAAAAAGAACACATTGACACCGGTGTGTCAGACCCACCATACTTGCTCCGGACACTGCGAGAGGGCTGTACAAGCAATGATCACACGCACGGCACAGCGGACACACCAGGAACCGCGGTGTTGGCCGTCGAATGGCGCTAGCTGCGCGGCATTTGTGCACCGCCGCCGTCAGTGTCAGCCAGTTTGCCGTGGCATACGGAGCTCCATCGCAGTCTTTAACACTGGTAGCATGCCGCGACAGCGTGGACGTGAACCGTATGTGCAGTTGACGGACTTTGAGCGAGGGCGTATAGTGGGCATGCGGGAGGCCGGGTGGACGTACCGCCGAATTGCTCAACACGTGGGGCGTGAGGTCTCCACAGTACATCGATGTTGTCGCCAGTGGTCGGCGGAAGGTGCACGTGCCCGTCGACCTGGGACCGGACCGCAGCGACGTACGGATGCACGCCAAGACCGTAGGATCCTACGCAGTGCCGTAGGGGACCGCACCGCCACTTCCCAGCAAATTAGGGACACTGTTGCTCCTGGGGTATCGGCGAGGACCATTCGCAACCGTCTCCATGAAGCTGGGCTACGGTCCCGCACACCGTTAGGCCGTCTTCCGCTCACGCCCCAACATCGTGCAGCCCGCCTCCAGTGGTGTCGCGACAGACGTGAATGGAGGGACGAATGGAGACGTGTCGTCTTCAGCGATGAGAGTCGCTTCTGCCTTGGTGCCAATGATGGTCGTATGCGTGTTTGGCGCCGTGCAGGTGAGCGCCACAATCAGGACTGCATACGACCGAGGCACACAGGGCCAACACCCGGCGTCATGGTGTGGGGAGCGATCTCCTACACTGGCCGTACACCACTGGTGATCGTCGAGGGGACACTGAATAGTGCACGGTACATCCAAACCGTCATCGAACCCATCGTTCTACCATTCCTAGACCGGCAAAGGAACTTGCTGTTCCAACAGGACAATGCACGTCCGCATGTATCCCGTGCCACCCAACGTGCTCTAGAAGGTGTAAGTCAACTACCCTGGCCAGCAAGATCTCCGGATCTGTCCCCCATTGAGCATGTTTGGGACTGGATGAAGCGTCGTCTCACGCGGTCTGCACGTCCAGCACGAACGCTGGTCCAACTGAGGCGCCAGGTGGAAATGGCATGGCAAGCCGTTCCACAGGACTACATCCAGCATCTCTACGATCGTCTCCATGGGAGAATAGCAGCCTGCATTGCTGCGAAAGTTGGATATACACTATACTAGTGCCGACATTGTGCATGCTCTGTTGCCTGTGTCTATGTGCCTGTGGTTCTGTCAGTGTGATCATGTGATGTATCTGACCCCAGGAATGTGTCAATAAAGTTTCCCCTTCCTGGGACAATGAATTCACAGTGTTCCTATTTCAATTTCCAGGAGTGTATTTTGAAGTTAATAGCGTCAACATCGATATTTTTTTACGGCTAAAATAGCGCGTTCACGGCTAAAATATCTTGTAAATCTGGAAATATGCTCTCAATCAAAACGTCTTTCGTATTTACCATGTTGCAGAAATTGTCTGGCAATTTGATGCTTTGTGTGTCTCCATGCCATGGTATTGTTCCATTTCCAATATTGAGCAATTGCTCGGAGAATTATAGTGACAATGGAAAGTTTTGCAGTTGAACACGTATATTTGTGTTAAGACGTAATGTACTGACATTTTGCCATAGATAAGATTGTTTTATTCATCCGCATATATAGCGCGTGGAATGACCGGCAATGTCTGTCTAAAATCACTGGACAGCAGTAGTAAGGCACCACCGAAGAGCCTGGTGTTATTATTTAGATTTCTCATCATTCTATCGAGAGCTTCAGGTGAATGCTTGTGGGTCATAGTGCATTCATCCCACATAATAACTTTAGCCATACCGGAATACTTTTTTAAATTACACACTGCGTCTGGATTTGTGTGAATGTTCAACGGCAACTTGAGTGCTGAATGTGCATTCCGTCCGCCATCAAGCAAAGTGGCTGCAAGAGCTGATGAAGCAATTGCTAACGCAATATGACTTTGTGATCGAATGCGCACAAGTATTAGTGAGATGAGAAACGTTTGTCCAGTGCCACCTGGTGCGTCCAAAAAAAAGAATCCACCTTGTTCTGCTGCAACTGACAAATTAATTCGATCGTATACATTCTTTTGTTCATCAGTGAGTAGTTGCTCATTATTTTCAACGACAGTAGTTAAAGAGACCGTATTGAACTGTTGTACGCGCTGAATCTCGCTGTTAATGATGTCTGTTGCTGGGCGGTTAGGTGAGGGCATACCAAAATGAATGAGCAGCATATTCGAAATCAGAAGGCAAATATCTTCAATCTTTATTAGCGCCTCGTTATATATTTCTGGCGAAAAATCGATATTGGTATCTTGATCAGCGATCCGAATGCGATGCAGAATGTCGTCGTTCATGGAATCTTTATATTTGTCCCAGAGGACAGAAGCTTGAGATGGAAAACATGTCGTCAATAGTATGGCAAATAATTGGCGAATTTGATGAGGAGAGGAACTCAGTGCTGCATCTGCAAGTGTAATATCCCAACGGTTGTCATCTTTCAGCAAATGTAATTCGCGACACGCATCATGATATGTGTCGTTCAAAATGTCATTGACTGTTCGCAAGTATTGGAACGACGTCGGTCCAGGAACATTAACCAACAATATACGCAAGAAGAAACATTCGTGTTGCTTTGGATGGACTGTGTATAATCGGCCTAACGTATTTCCCATAAATATTCCGTTGTATCCTTCAACTGGAACACCTCGCTTTCGTGGTTCCCACTTTTTTGACTGTTTGTTCCATATGAAATATCGTGGCACATCAGTATACATTAATGTCTTTGTGAATTGACCGGGAATACCTGGTCGGTTGCATAGTTCGAAAGACTAATGTAGTTTTTGGGGCAATTGATGCACGTTGTAGAGCAGTCTCTTCCATTTTCAAGGTGCACGGCCAAATGTATAACAGCGTATCGGAAAACCCAAACTACGCCGAACTGCTTCATTGTTGCTGATGTATCGGCCCATTTGATACCGTGTTATTTCATCGTTTTCGTTAACATTGCGAACAGCAAATACAGTCATATCACTGCCCTTATGGACATATTTGCATATATATCTTATGGACTTCACCGAACTGCATAGCTCAATGTTTATGTGTGCTTTGTAGATTTTACGCAGCAATGGTGAATACGGAACCACCCAGTGATTGTCAATGTCAACTGTTGTACCGTTTGACACTCGTAATTGATGTGATTGACCACCATGGTCAGTGTCTCTACGGCGAAACAATGGATAACTATCGATATTAGTGATTGTATCATTTATACAATTTTTTGGAAAACATTTCGTACATTTTCCATTTTCCGTGCAAGCGCCGTCGTGTTTATAGCACCGCATGGACCATGGATCAAGTTAGCGGTAACGATCTCATACAATTCTTGATCGATATTCCGATCCGGAATTTCAGCTGAGATAATTTTATCAATTTCTTCAGACTGTATTTTGTCGACCAACCAAATCAAATATGGGCGTGTGGCAAACCTCGTTTTTGCCATTCAACAGAATGCAATGAGGTGGGCTATCAATATATGATGATGGAAGTATATGTGAAGTACCGATGTCGTGGAAATTAGATATTTCATTTACGTTACCAACAATAGCATCACGAAAATGGATGTATTCCTCAGCTCGAAGTTTCGCTTGATTATACCTGACGTATCGTAATCGCTCGCTTTCAATTTTCGCATACATATCAACGATATATTGATGAACAGCTGGCGGCATCGGAGAATATTATTGTCTTCATTGGCACGAATCATCAACCGATATGCGCTCACTTTCTTGCTGGTTTCTGCACCTGCAAAGTAAAAATACAATTAAGACAAAAAAAATTAATCGTGCATAAAAATAAGATATTAGGTAATGACATGTGTAGATTGTACCTGTTGCTGGATTTCTTTGTTTGATATTTAAATGTTATCCATCTTCTCGTTCCCAAAATATCAGTGGATATTGCAAAGCGTCGTAACTGTGATGACAGTCTTCAATCGTATGCACTGTGTTATCTCTGCGTTGGAATCGTGTAGCTCGTCGTTCAAATGCGTCGCCAACCATAACAACTGCAACTTCATTAATGGTCGGTGCATTGTATCGGCCCGCGTGCTGCCCAGATGGTACTTTGTCTGCTTTGATGACAATCGTATAGTTGTCGTTTTGCAGTCTGTCTGAAACGGCTGTACGGCTGGTCCCGGCGGAGGTTCGAGTCCCTCCCTCGGGCATGGGTCTGTGTGCTTGTCCTTAGGATAATTTAGGTTAAGTAGTGTGTAAGCTTAGGGACTGATGACCATAACAGTTAAGTCCCATACGATTTCACACACATTTGAACATTTTTTTGTCTGAAACGGTATTGGACAACCGGGCCAACTGGTTGTGATTCTGTAAAAACGGTTCTAAAATACCCACAATTTCTCGCTCCTCCATCTGCTCGATATGTTTGTACTGGCACCGTGCGTTTATTTGCTGCTCCTCATCACCCATGAAGTAGATTTGCCGAAATTTTGAATCGGTATCAGGCATCGGCATTAAAGAACCAATTTGATGATACACTTGGCCCTGAATCTTAAACGTTGTTTGAAAATTGCGACCATCCTCATTCTGAACGATTTTTGTTGCTCAAAGTGATGTCATTTGAAAACACGAATTGAATTTGCAGCCTGGTTTATTAAATTTTCATTGTCCATCAGTTGATCTTCTGCCGATCTATTTAACCGACGGTTCTGGACTAATTGTGAATTCCGAGTCCGTCGACAATCTTTCCTCCTCATCCACGAAGCCGTGTCATTGTTTTATGTACGTAACTAATATGTGAATATAATACACTTAATATTCACTGAAATGCGACACCTGAAATATTAAAAGACACCGTACAAAAAATTAAGATGTCAAAATAACGAAACTCGCATAATATAATACACTCAAAATCTCGAAAAATAAACGAAATCCTATGCACGTAACTTATATGTGAATATAATACGCTCAATATTGCACACAAAAATGCAACGCCACTTTCCATGCTGATTCAAGAATGTAAATTTTCCAGGCCCCCACTTGAATGCATACACAAAAATTCATTCAAGTCGATCCAGCCGTTTTGTTGCAGTATAGATAAATATCCTAGATACCGACTGCAGCTCCATCTGCCGGGCGGATTTGTGAATCTAAACCATCCAGGGCGCCACCCAAACACACACAAAAAACTTCATTCAAATCGGTCCAGCCGTTTAGGAGGAGTTCAGTGACATACATACGTACTATAGAATTATATATATAAAGATGGTCTGTTGGATAGGGAAAACAGCAATCTGCGAATGTTTACTGATGATGTTGTGGTGTACGAGAATGTGTCGAAGATGAATGGCGCTAAGACGACATAAGATGACTTAGAAAAAATTTCTGTTTGGAGTGATGTGCCCGCATCTCGTGGTCGTGCGGTAGCGTTCTCGCTTCCCACGCCAGGGTTCCCGGGTTCGATTCCCGGCGGGGTCAGGGATTTTCTCTGCCTCGTGATGGCTGGGTGTTGTGTGCTGTCGTTAGGTTAGTTAGGTTTAAGTAGTTCTAAGTTCTAGGGGACTGATGACCATAGCTGTTAAGTCCCATAGTGCTCAGAGCCATTTGAACCATTTGAATTTGGAGTGATGAATGGAAAATTTAAGTTACTGCGACGAGTAGGAAAAACAAATCCTCATTGGTCGGATACAGCGTTGGTAGTGTCCTTCTTGACACAATGATGTCGTCTCAATATCTGGGCGTAACGTTGCAGAGCGATATGAAACGGAACGAGCATGTGAAGACCGTAGCAGCGAAAGCGAATGGTCGACTTCGGTTTACTGGGAGGATTTTAGAAAGGTATGGTTCATCTCTAATGGAGACCGCATATAGGACTCCAGTGCGACCTATACTTGAGTAGCGCACGAGTGTCTGGGATCCGCAGCAGGTCGGCTTAAAGGAAGATATCAACGCTATTCAGAGTTGGGCTGCTAGATTTGTTACTGGTGCTTTCGAACAACACGGAAGAGTTACAGAGGTGCTTCGGCAACTCAAATGGGAATCTCTGGAGTGGAGGAGACGCTCTCTTCGAGGAACACTACTGAGAAAATTTAGAGAACCGGTATTTGAAGCTGAATGCTGAACGGTCCTACTGCCGCCAGCATATATTTCGCGTAAGGACCACAAAGATAAGATACGAAAAATTAGGGCATATGAAGGCATATAGAAGGTCATTTTTCCCTCGTTCTGTCTGCAAGTGCAGCAGGAAACGAAGCGACTAATAGTGGTACAGGGTACCCTCCGTGACGCACCGTACGGTGACTTGCAGAGCATGTATGTAGATGCAGATGTAGATGTACAGTGACGGACTCTAACCCTGTACCAGTCAAGCGCCAAGGGACTATTGTTCTACTTGCTAGCTAATTCTTGAAACTTCTATTATTCTGGATACGTGGGCTCATATTTAGTAGCCCGTACCTTTACTACCCAGATACTCCAGATGTACCACTTGAAAAAAGTGGATGTATTTCGTGTCAGCCCGGTGTGCGCTCGGATCACTGCTCGTTTCTGCCTAGGAAAGCTCTCGCCGAGCTTGTTTCTTGTGGTTGGGTAGATGTATGCGTTACTATCTGGCCTGCACATTCGCTTGATTCCACGGAACTTTTTTCTTCGGGGGTAAACTCAAAGATGAAGTCTACGCATAAGTTCCTACGACACAAGGAGCTTTAAAACATCACAGTGTAGCAACATGTGCAATTGTATGGAAAGACATCTGTCTATCCAAAAGTCCTTGCCCCAGAGACTTCAAACACGTGTTCCAATTGACAGAGAGCATGTCGAATACTAAACAATATAAACAGATTTTTAAGAATCTTTTTTGGCCGCATGCCTTTGTGATTTCTTTTTTGTTATTTTTGTTACTGATGCCGATGTAATTTTTCAATGCAAGTGTGCATTTTGACATTTAACTCATGATGCGAAGTTATTAGTGACAGTCTTTTACCTCAGTCCCCTGTTTTTCAAATCCATTCAGTTCTTGAAGTGCACCTTTCTTCCAAGATTCATGTATTTTTTAACCTTTCCTTCTCATAGTAGTACTTGCAGCCTACATTCTCAATATTCGCTGAATGTATCCCAATATCCGTTTGCTCTACAGTGTCGACTCTCTAGAACTCTCTCTAGAACTCTCTCTAGTACCATGGAAGTTATTCCCTGATGTCCTAGCACATGTCCTATCATTCTGTCCCTTCTCCTTGTCAGTGCTTTCCGTATCTTCCTTTCTGTTTCTTCTGTTCCGGTTTCCCACAGGCCATGTTTCACTTCCAAACAATGGTGTGTTCCAGACGTACATTGTCAGAAATTTCTTCCTCAAATTAAGATCTATTTACAACACTAATAGACTTCTCTTGGCCAGGAATGCCCGTTTTTCCTATGCTAGTCTGCTGTTTTTGTTCTCCTTACACCGCCCATTATTGGTTATTTTGCTGCCTAGGTTTCAGCATACCTTAACTTCGTCTACTTCGTGATCCCAAATTCTGATATTAAGTTTCTCGCTATTATCATTTCTACTTCTCATTACCTTCGTCGTGCTTCGATTTGCTCTTAAACCATAATCTGAACTCATTAGACTGTTCATTCCATTCAATACATCCCGCAATTCTTCTCTTCCACTGAGGATAGCACCGTTATCAGCGAATCTTATCACTGATATCATATCCATTCACCTTGAATTTTAATCCCACTCTTCAACCTTTCTTTTATTTCACTCGCTACTTTTTCGGTAAATAATATCAACAGTAGGGGGAAAGTCTACATCCTTGTGACAAACCCGTTTTAATCTGAGCATTTGGTTCTTCGGCTTCAAGTGTTATTGTTCCGTCTTTGTTCTTCTACATATTGCATATTACTTTTCTTTCCCTATAGTTTACCCCTATTTTTCTCAGAAATTCGAACATTTTGCACCATTTTAGATTACTGAATGCTTATTTCAGGTCCACAAATCCTCTGAACGTGTCTTGATTTTTCTTCAGTCTTGCTTCCATCATCAACCGCACTAGCAGAACTGCCTCTCTGGTGCCTTTACCTTTCCTAAAGTGAAAGTGCTCATCATCTAACAGACCCTTGGTTTTCTTTTCCATTCTTCTGTATATTATTGTTATCAGCAACTTGGACGCATGAGCTGTTAAGCTGACTGATCGATAGTTCTCGCGCTTGTCGGCTCTAGCTATCTCCAGAATTGTGTGGATGATTTTTTTCCGGAAGTCAGATGATATATCGCCGGACTCACATTTCTTACACACCAGCGTGAATATCCCTTTTGTAGCTACATACTCCTATGATTTAAGAAATTCCGGTGGAAAGATATCTGTCCTTTCTGCCTTATCTGAACTTAAGTCGTCCAAAGCTCTTTTAAATACTGGATCCCATATCTCTTCCCTGTAGACTCCTGCTCCTTCCTCCATCACGTCATCAGACAAGTCCTCCCCCCCCCCCCCAACCCCCTCCCTAACACCCTACCATACAGGCCTCCAATGTACTCCTTCCATCCATCCGCTCTCTCATCTGCATTTAACAGTGGAATTCCCATTTCACTCTTAATGTTGGCGTCCTTGCTTTTAATTTCACCGACGGTTGTTTTGACTTTTCTGAGTTAGTCCTTCTGACAATCATTTCTTTTTCGATTTCTTTTCATTTTCCCTTCGGCCTTGTCGTCTTAACTTCCCTGCACTTACTGTTTATTTCCTTCCTAAGTGACTTGTAGTTCTGTACTCCTGATTTTCCCTGAGCATTTTTGTACTTCCTTCCTTCGTCAATCAGCTCAATTATTTCTTTTCTTACCCTTGGTATCTTCGATGTTCCCTTCTTTGTACCTATTCTTTTTCTTTCCAACTAATGTGAATGCCGTTTTTAGAGATTTACAATCCTCTTCAACTGAACTGCCTACCGAGATATTCATTATTGCAGTATCTATAGCTTCAGAGAACGTCAAACTTATCTCTTCAGTGCTTAGCATTTCTGGATCTCACTTCTTTTCACATTGATTCTCTCGGACCAGTCTCTTAAACTTCAGCCTGCTCTTCATCGTTAGTAAATTGTGATCCGAGTCTATATCTGCTCCTGAGTACGCCTTACAATCCAGTGCCTCATTCGGAACTCTGTATCTGCAATGATGTAATTTAACTGAAATCTTCCTTCATCTCCTGGCCTTTGATAAGTGTACTTTCTCCTCTCGTAATTCTTGAACAGAGTATTTGCTACAAGTAGCTGAAATTTACTGCACAACTTTATTTGTCTTTCTCCTCTCCCATTCCGACTACGTAGCCCATACCCCCCCCCCCCCCCTCCCGTAACCCATCCTTCTACTCCACCTACTACCTATAACCACATTCCAGTCCCCCAAGACTATCAGATTTTCATTTCTCTTTACGCACAGAACTACCCGTTCAATATGCTTATATATTTTCTCTGACTCTTTATCTTCCGCTTGTAACGTCGGAATGTATACCTGAACTGTTGTTGTCGGTGTTGGTTTGCTGTCGATTCAAATGAGAACAACAGTGTTACGGAGCTGTTCATAGTAACACACTCTCTGCCTATCTTCCTATTCACGATGAATCCTACTCCCTTATACCATTTTCTGATGCTGTTAATATTACCCTCTACTCCTGACCAGAAATCCTCAGCTTCTTGCCGTTTCGCTTCACTGACCCCCACTACATCTAGATTGAGCCTTGGCATATCCCTTTTCAGATTTTCTATCCCTAACACGTCCCTTTCGTTGGTGATCCGATCTTTTTGTCATTGTCACCTCCCCATTGACAGTCCTTCCCCTCCCCCCTGCGGGTCCGGGGATTAGAATAGGCCCGAGGTATTCCTGCCTGTCGTAAGAGGCGACTAAAAGGAGTCCCTCCCCCTCAAGGGGGTAGTTAGCGCCTGCGTCCGGAGACGGACGGTTCCACGACCTCTATTTGCGGTCATTTTGATTTTTCACTTCTCGTTTCTTCCTTCCTTTGGTTGGTTCCTTTCTTTGCTCTTCTCCATCTCACTGTCTTCCTTACTCTTTCCCTTGTCTTCTTCTCCTTGCCTTCTCATTGCCTTCTTCTCCTTGCCTTCTCTGGTCTCCGCCTCGGTCTGGTCTCTCCCTCTCTCTCTTCTTTTTCCTCTTCTTCCTTCCTCCCTGTGCGCGCCTGAAGGCCGACCCACGCGTTCGCACGCGTCGCCGGTGACGGGGTAACGCGTAATTCCCCACCCTGGGTCGACATGTAAGGCACGCACGTACCCCCTGGTAAAGGCCAGGCCCAGGGAAGGGTGATTGCCTGAGATGATACCTTCTGACCATGCCGATTGGTCCCTACGTCTGTTTCTCGGGAGGTGTGACCTGAGGTGTAAACATTCACCTAAGGAGGGAGTGCCCTCTGAGAGGGTCCCCACAAGGAAGGAATGCGCCATCGGAGATGCTGGCAATCATGGGGGATTCCTCCGCAATGGATTTCACTCCATCTCTCTCGACTTCTGCCCAAAAACGGAAACTTGACCAGCCACCAGTGACAAAAGTACTACCGCCTGCCCCACAGTTCCTCGTCGTTTCTCGATCTGAGGACGGAAAGGATTTTTCCTCTGTCAACCCTTTCGTTATCCAGAAGGGCGTAGATGCCACAGCCGGATCTGTCAAATCTTGTACCAGGTTGCGTAACGGTACCTTATTACTAGAAACTGAGAGCGCCTTTCAGGCACAAAAACTGCTTCGGGCCACACTCCTGTACACGTTCCCTGTCCGGGTGGAGGCTCACCGCACTTTGAATTCGTCTCGTGGTGTGGTCTATACTCGATCACTTGACGGATTGACTGACGAGGAGATTCAGTCTTTCCTCGCTGAGCAGGGCGTGACGGCTGTCCATAGGGTCATGAAAAAGGTCAACAATGACCTTGTACCGACCCGAACACTTTTCTTGACCTTTGACAGTGTTCAGCTGCCGTCGCGTATCAAAGCGGGCTACGAGGTTATTTCTGTTCGCCCCTATGTCCCGACACCTAGCGCTGCTACCAGTGTCAGTGTTTTAATCACACTCGCCAGTCTTGTTCCAATGCAGCTAAATGTGTCACTTGTGGCAGGGATGCCCATGAGGATGACTGTCCACCTCCGTCTCCTCGTTGTGTGAACTGTCGGAGTGACCATGCAGCGTCCTCCCGCGACTGTCCCATCTACAAGGAAGAACGCTGTATCCAAGAAATTCGGGTCAAAGAGAAAGTGTCCACCTCGGCTCCTCGCAAGCTATTTGCTAGTAGGAAGCCCGCGTTGTTCCCAACGGGAAAGTACAGTACTGTCCTCGCCTCTCCTCGGACTACCAGGGAGGTGGCGACGCAGACATGCGATCTGACCTTCGGCACCACGGTCGTCCGTTCGGCCAGTGCTAAGATCGCGCGGTCGACGTCTCCTCTTCCTCCCGTCACCCCTCCAACACAAGCACCTTCATCAGCTTCTGCCAAGACGAAGACCCAGAAATCAGATGCACGGGCCTTCAAGAAGGAACCGTCCCGTGCAGACTTCTTACGTACCTCGCACTCCCAGCCGTCGACCAGTACTTCCACTAAAAGACCTTCCAAGAAGGCTCATAGGAAGCACAGTTCTCCTTCTCCTCCACGGCGCATTTCTTCTCCTGCGCCACCCAGCAGTTGCCGCCCCAGGCCGTCATCCGTTTCGCCTGGCCGCACCGCTGCTAGCCGAACATCTGGCCGTTCACCGGCGGAGGAAGCTCTTCCTCCCAGCCATCTTAACGAGATGGCCGATGAACCTATACAACCGATGGACGATGACTGTCCGCCTACTGATAGCGGCGGCAGTACTCGCTCGAAGCCAGGCCCTCAGCGGCCTTCGAGGTGACCCCTTCATTCATCTTCCTTTTCTTCTCACGATGGCACTTATTCACTGGAATATTCGCAGCATGCGCTCCAACCGAGAGGACTTGAAGTTGCTGCTCCGCTTGCACCGTCCGCTCGGCGTAGCCTTCCAGGAAACGAAGCTCCGCCCATGCGATCACATTGCCTTGGCACACTACACCTCTGTGCGTTTTGACCTACCCCCTGTGGTAGGTATTCCGGCTCATGGAGGGGTTATGTTGCTGGTCCGGGATGATATTTACTACGATCCCATCACATTGCACACTGGCCTGCAGGCAGTTGCCGTCAGAATTACTCTCCACACTTTTACATTTTCTATTTGTACCGTTTACACTCCATCGTCGTCTGCCGTTACCAGGGCAGACCAGGGCAGACATGATTCAACTTATTACTCAACTACCTGCACCATTTTTGTTAACTGGAGACTTCAATGCCCACCATCCCCTTTGGGGCTCTCCAGCATCCTGCCCGAGGGGCTCCCTGTTAGCAGACCTTTTCAACCAGCTCAATCTTTTCTGCCTCAATACTGGCGCCCCTACTTTTCTTTCGGACACATCTCACACCTATTCCCATTTAGACGTCTCTATATGTGCTACCCAACTTGCACGCCGGTTTGAGTGGTATGCCCTTTCTGATACATATTCGAGCGACCACTTCCCGTGTGTCATCCATCTCCTCCATCATACCCCCTCTCCGTGCTCAGCTAGTTGGAACATCTCCAAAGCCGAATGGGGGCTCTTCTCTCCCAGGGCGACCTTTCAGGATCAAACCTTCACAAGCTGCGATAGTCAGGTCGCACACCTCACGGAAGTCATTCTCACTGCTGCTGAATATTCCATCCCTCACACCACTTCTTCTCCACGCCGCGTACCGGTCCCCTGGTGGACCGCAGCATGTAGAGACGCTTTACGTGCTCGTCGACGTGCTTTACGCACCTTTAAACGCCACCCTACAATGGCGAATTGTATCAATTATTAACGATTACGTGCGCAGTGCCGTCGTATTATTAAAGAAAGCAAGAATGCCAGCTGGGCTGCTTTCACAAGCACCTTCAACAGTTTTACTCCTTCTTCTGTTATCTGGGGTAGCCTGCGCCGTCTATCTGGCACTAAGGTCCACTCACCAGTTTCTGGCTTGACGGTCGCGAATGACGTCCTTGTGGCCCCTGAGGATATCTCCAATGTCTTCGGCCGCTTTTTCGCAGAGGTTTCGAGCTCCGCTCATTACCACCCTGCCTTCCTCCCCCGAAAACAGGCAGAGGAGGCTAGGCCACCTAACTTCCGCTCCCCTTTCACCATGCGGGAACTCGAAAATGCACTTGCCCGGTCACGGTCCTCCGCTCCAGGGCCTGATTCTATTCATATTCAGATGCTGAAGAACCTTTCTCCTGCGGGTAAAGGTTTCCTTCTTCGTACTTATAATCGCATCTGGATTGAGGGACATGTTCCCGCATGCTGGCGCGAGTCTATTGTTGTACCGATTCCTAAGCCGGGGAAGGACAAGCACTTGCCTTACAGTTATCGACCCATCTCGCTTACCAGCTGTGTCTGTAAGGTGATGGAGCGCATGGATCACTCTCGTTTGGTTTGGCTGCTCGAATCTCGGCGCCTACTTACCAATGTACAATGTGTATTTCGTAGGCGCCGCTCTGCTGTTGACCATGTGGTTACCTTGTCGACCTTCATTATGAATAACTTCTTGCGGAAGCGCCCGACCGCGGCTGTGTTCTTTGATTTGGAGAAGGCTTACGACACCTGTTGGAGGGCGGGCATTCTCCGCACCATGCATACATGGGGCCTTCGCGGTCGTCTCCCTCTTTTTATTCGTTCCTTTTTAATGGATCGACAGTTCAGGGTACGTTGGGTTCTGTCCTGTCGGACACCTTTCGCCAGGAGAATGGGGTGCCACAGAGCTCAGTTTTGAGCGTCGCTCTCTTCGCCATAGCGATCAATCCAATAATGGATTGCCTCCCAGCTGATGTATCAGGCTCCCTTTTCGTGGACGATTTTACCATCTATTGCAGCGCGCAGCGTACATGTTTCCTGGAGCGCTGTCTTCAGCGTTCTCTTGATCATCTTTACTCCTGGAGTGTCGCCAATGGCTTCCGTTTTTCTGCCGAGAAGACGGTCTGTATTAACTTCTGGCGCTACAAAGAGTTTCTCCCACCGTCCTTACGACTCGGTTCCGTTGCTCTCCCATTCGTGGAGACAACAAAATTTTTAGGTCTTACATTTGACAGGAAACTTAGCTGGTCTCCACATCTGTCTTATTTGGCTGTCCGTTGTACCAGTGCTCTAAATGTCCTCCGTGTTCTCAGTGGTATATCGTGGGGAGCGGATCGAACCGTCCTACTTCGCCTATATCGGTCGATCGTCCGCTCCAAGCTGGATTATGGGAGTTTCGTATACTCCTCTGCACGGCCGTCCATCTTACGCCGCCTCAACTCCATACAACATCGGGGTTTACGTCTTGCGATCGGAGCATTTTATACTAGTCCCGTCGAGAGTCTTCATGCTGAAGCCGGTGAATTGCCACTGCCCTACCGGCGCGATATACTGCTTTGTCGGTATGCCTGTCGGCTACTGTCAATGCCCGATCACCCGTCTTATCGTTCCTTTTTTGACGACTCCCTCGATCGTCAATACGGGTTGTATGTCTCTGCCGTGCTTCCCCCTGGAGTTCGCTTTCGTCGCCTCCTTCAACACCTTGATTTTTCACTCCCTGCAACCTTTAGAGTTGGCGAGAGCCACACGCCACCTTGGCTCCAGGCTTAGGTTCGCGTTCACCTTGACCTCAGCTCGTTCCCAAAGGAGGTTACCCCCGGTTCGGTATACCGCTCCCGTTTTGTCGAACTTCGTTCGAAGTTCATTAATATGACCTTCATTTATACAGATGGCTCTAAGACCAATGACGGGGTCGGTTGTTCTTTTATTATCGGGGCACAAAGTTTCAAATACCGGCTCCATGGCCATTGTTCGGTCTTCGCAGCTGAGCTCTTTGCCCTCTACCAGGCTGTTCTTTACATCTGCCGCCACCGACATTCTGCTTATGTCATCTGCTCTGATTCCCTGAGCGCCACCCAGAGCCTCAGTGATCCGTATCCGGTTCATCCTTTCGTGCACCGGATCCAACGCTCTCTTCAGCAGCTGGTGGACGACGGTTCTCCGGTTAGCTTTATGTGGGTTCCTGGCCATGTCGGTATCCCTGGGAACGAAGCTGCAGATGCAGCGGCCAAGGCTGCGGTCCTCCAGCCTCGGACAGCTTCTTGTTGTGTCCCTTCATCAGATTGTAGCAGGGTCATTTGTCGGCGCATTTTATCGCTGTGGCATGCCGATTGGGCTGCACTTACGGACAACAAGCTTCGGGACTTGAAACCTCTTCCCGCGGCTTGGACGTCCTCCTCACGCCCCTCTCGGCGGGAGGAGGTAGTTTTGGCCCGGTTACGAATTGGACACTGCCGGTTCAGCCATCGCCATCTGCTGACGGCTGCGCCGGCGCCGTTCTGCCCATGTGGGCACTTGCTGACGGTCCGCCACATTTTAACGTCCTGTCTGGATTTTACTCCACTGCGTCTTGATCTTGGCCTGCCATGTACTCTCGATGCCATTTTAGCGGATGATCCAGGAGCAGCTGCTCGCGTTCTTCATTTTATCAAATTGACCAACCTGTCTAAGGACATTTAATTATGCTGGTTTTTTTTTAATCCTATGCCTGTCGATCTTCTATCGTGTTTTCCCTTTTAGTTGCTGTTTTAAACTTGTGCCTCGCGGTGCATTCCTAATGTAGTCTGGGCGCTAATGACCGTTGAAGTTGTGCGCCCTAAAACCACAAAAAAAAAGTCCTTCCCCGCAGATCCGAATGGGGGATTAGTCCGGAATCATTTGCCGATGGGGTAAACAAGAATAAAAATGTTACCGTAATTAACTAGCGTATTATCCTTAGACTCACATTCTTTGCCTTAAGGTTGTGGGTTAGTCCATTCTCATTAAGCTCAATGCACTTATTAAAAGTTCAAAATTAAATTTTTCCACACTACTTCGTTTTTGTAAGCATATTACCTTAGATGCGTCACGTTGGAGCGCCCCATGAGTCGTATAACTACTGGAACTTCCACATACGACAGCAGTCAGTTTCACCCTCAAAACAAATTAAAATAGAGAACTGAGTCGCCCTTTTCCAAAAAAACGTTAAATCCATTTTTCCCTTATTAACTTTTTTATGCGTCGAAAGAGCGCGCTTCAAGTTGCATAGTTTAGAACAGAATACAAGTTCCAGTAGCTGTTATTTCTGTTATAACTCCGAAGTTTGTCTGAAGTTCTAGATTCCGTTACATTCATGATGGCCGTAGTTTCAGCAGACATTAAATTCCGACTGCAATATAGAACCTAAAACCGTTACATGCAGTGCATAATTAATGGTCTCAAAAATATACACCTGTCAAGTCGTATCTAGAATATATCTTAACATTGTATTAATTTCTATTGTGAGATGAAAGCGACTTAATTTTGTTTAGCTTTCTGTTTTTATATTTTTGTTGTTGGTATACCTGTCAAGTTGGATTTTGGTGCAGATACGTATCAATGAGTACCAGATGCTTGGCGATATTCAAAAAGAATTACTTTCAAAAAGCACTATTTTGAACCCCAGTGATTATCATGACATTATCGGAAACTTTGGGGTATCCACAAACTTCGATCAAGGGTAAATGTTGCTGACTGGAAGACATCTCTTAAAGTGCTCTCTCATGGCACTTTCAACTTGAGCCTTCAAAAACATAATTAATTAAACTGCAAGGTCAGAACACTACTACTATTCAAGGGGAACAAAGTGTACAAGCTCAAATTGACTTTATAACAACTCTATTTGTACTTACTTTCATTGTCAATGATCTCCTAATATGGCCACTGTAAGAATACTTGTAAGTCACAATCTCCAACACTCACGTAGCACGACCTCCACGTCAACTGTTGCTTTGAGAGCTAAAGTGACTGCTTCAATGCACTACCCGTCAAGTTGGATTTTGGTGCAGATACGTATCAATGAGTAGCAGATACTTGGCGAGATTCAAAAAGAATTACGTTCAAAAAGCACTATTTTGAACCCCAGTGATTATCATGACATGCGCTAAGAACAGAATGTGCTAAGAGCGATGAGGATAATAGATACGGGCGCTACTACACGTAACAGGTTTCTTCTGAAACCTCCATTTCACTAACTATTTTTTTTAATTGGCATAGCCTTTAGCATGGTATCAGCGATGTGCTATTTTAATATAACGTTGACAGCAGTTGTTCAAAAACAATTAATTAGAAGGTACGTTTTACCTTATTCTTTCTAGTGGCCACTAATAATTTTGAAACAGGAATAAATACTATGAAATGTCTATTATTTCATTTGAATCCATCATTTTAAAACCAAAACATTTCCAAAGATCGTTATGTCGATGTGGTAAAAGTATCTGCAAGAAGGGTGGGGAGTAAAACCAGCAGAGATACATAAAGGTGTTATGGTAAAACAAGAAAAAATCAATGATCTAACAATCCTTTTACAGAACAACTATGGACCAGGCTGGATGGATATTGATGAACCTTTATTCTACAAGAATGTCTTCAAACAGTAGTCTGGAGCTAAACTGTATAAAGAATCTGATGTCGAAGAGCTACCTGATGACGCTGAAGAGCAGATTAGCATTTGGAGTAAAAAGCAGTGATTTCATAATTATGTGCTATTTTAATATAGCGTTGACAGCAGTTGTTCAAAAACACGTAATTAGTAGGTACGTTCTACGTTATTCTTTCTAGTGGCCACTAATAATTTTGGAACAGGAATAAATAATATGAAATGTCTATTATTTCATTTGTATCCATCATTTTAAACCAAAACATTTCCAAAGATCGTTATATCCAGATTACAGTTCCAAACGTCGTTATGTTCAAAGTAAAATATTTATTTTAAATAAAAATATTGTGGTGTTATTTATGGGAAGTATAAATATAAACCCAGAATACAAAAGAAAATTGTATTAAATAAAGATTAACAATAAAAATCTAATAACAACTGAGTGACATTTTTACTGGCAAATTTTGTTATGGAGGCTTTGAGAACGGTAGTTTCATATCTTGTGTCCGACAGAACAGACACCACAATTCTATATGTAAGAGTGGCGACGGTTCTTTGTACTTTCTGTGCGGATGCACCTTCATTTCCGACCATCCGCGGGACTCAACTCAACGCTAAGAGCAATGAGGATAATACATACTGGCGCTACTACACGCATGGTATCAGCGATGCTGTTGCAAGACAGATACATCTAGTGGTACACTAACGTACCTCTACTAATGTAGTGCATTGAAGCAGTCACTTTATCACTCAAAGCAATAGTTGGCGTGGAGGTCGTGCTACGCGAGTGTTGGAGATTGTGACATACAGGTACTTTTATAGTGGCCATATTAGGAGATCATTGACAGTGAAAGTTAACTAGAGTTATTATAAAATACATTTTAGTTTGTACTACTGCTTTTTTCCTCCCTCCATGAACCATGGACCTTGCCGTTGGTGGGAAGGCTTGCGGGCCTCAGGGACACAGAAGGTGCAACCACAACGGAGGGGTATCTGTTGAGAGCCCAGACAAACGTGTTGTTCCTGAAAAGGGGAAGCAAACTTTTCAGTATCTGCAGGAGCAACAGTCTGGATGATTGACTGATCTGGCCTTGTAACATTAACTAAAACGGCCTTGCTGTGCTGGTACTGCGAACGGCTGAAAGCAAGGGAAAACTACAGCCGTAATTTTTCCCGAGGGCATGCAGCTTTACTGTATGAGTAATTGATGATGGCGTCCTCTTGGGTAAAATATTCCGGAGGTAAAATAGTCCCCCATTCGGATCTCCTGGCGGGACTACTCAGGAGGATGTTATTATCAGGAGATACAAAACTGGTGTTCTACGGATCGGAGCGTGGAATGTCAAATCCGTTAATCGGGCAGGTAGGTTAAAAAATTTAAAAATAGAAATGGATAGGTTAAATTTAGATATACTGGGAATTCTTGAAGTTCGGTGGCAGGAGGAACAAGACTTATGATCTGGTGAATACAGGGTTATAAATACAGAATCAAATAGGGGTAATGCAGGAATAGGTTTAATCATGAATAAAAAATAGGAGTGCGGGTACGCTACTACGAACAACATAGTGAACGCATTATTGTGGCCAAGATAGACACGAAGCCCACACCCACCACAGTAATACAAGTTTATATGCCAGCTAGCTCCGCAGATGATGAAGATATTGAAGAAATGTGTGATGCGATAAAAGAAATTATTCAGATAGTAAAGGAAGACGAAAATTTAGTAGTCATGGGAGACTGGAATGCGATTGTAGAAAAGGGAAGAGAGGGAAAAGGAGCAGGTGAATATGGACTGGGGGAAAGGAATGAAAGGGGAACCCGCCTGGTAGAATTTTGCACAGAGTATGACTTAATCATAGCTAACACATGGTGTAAGAATCGTGAAAGAAGGTTGTATACATGGAAGAGGCCTAGAGACACCGGAAAGGTTGCAGATGGATTATATAACGCAGAGACAGAGATTTAGGAACCAGGTTTTAAACTGTAACACATTTCCATGGGCAGATGTGGACTCTGACCACAATTTATTGCTTACGAACATTAGATTAAAACTGAAGAAATTTCAAAAAGGTAAAAATTTAAGGAGATGAGACCTGGACAAACTGAAAGAACCAGAGGTTGTAGTGAACTATTGGCAAGAACAGGGGAAAGAAATACGGTAGAAGAAGAATGGGTAGCTTTGAGAGATGAAATAGTGAAGACAGCAGAGGATAAAGTAGGTAAAAAGATGAGGGCTAGTTGGAATCATTCGGTAACAGAAGAGATATTGGTTTTAATTGATGAAAGGAGAAAATATAAAAATGCAGTAAATGAAGCAGGCGAAAAGGAACACAAACGTCTAAAAAACGAGATCAACAGAAAGTGCAAAATGGCTAAGCAGGGATGGATACAGGACGAATGTAAGGATTTAGAAGCTTACATCACTAGGGGTAAGATAGATACCACCTACAGGAAAATTAAAACGACTTTTGGAGAAAAGAGAACCACCTGTATGAATATCAAGAGCTCATACGGAAAACCAATCCTAAGCAAATAAGGGAAAGCAGAAAGGTGGAAGGAATATATAGAGGGTTATATACAGGGGCGATGTACTTGAGGGCAGTATTTTGGAAATGGAAGAGGACGTAGATGAAGATGAAATGGGATATACGATACTGCGTGAAGAAGTTGACAGAGCACTGAAAGACCTAAGCCGAAACAAGGCCCGGGAGTAGACAACGTTCCATTAAGACTACTGATAGCCTTGGGAGAGCCAGCCATGACAAAACTCTTGCATCTGGTGAGCAAGATGTACGAAACAGGCGAAATACCCTCAGACTTCAAGAAGAATGTAATAATTCCAGTCCCAAAGAAAGCAGGTGTTGGCAGGTGTGAAAATTACCGAACTACTAGTTTAATAATTCACAGCTGCGAAATACTAACACGAATTCTTTACAAACGGATGGAAAACCCTGTAGAAGCCGACCTTGGGAATATCAGTTTGGATTCCGTAAAAATGTCGGAACACGTGAGGTAATACTGATCCTACGACTTATCTTGGAAGATAGGTTAAGGAAAGGTAAACCTACGTTTCTACCATTCGTAGACATAGAGAAATCTTTCGACAATGTTAACTGGAATACTCTCTTTCAAATTCTAAAGGTATCAGGTGTAAAATACAGGGAGCGAAAGACTATTTACAATTTGTACAGAAAACAGGTGGCAGTCATAAGAGTCGAGGGGCATGAAGGGGAAGCATTGGTTGACAAGGGAGTGAGACACGGTTGTAGCCTACCCGCGATGTTATTCAATCTGTATATTGAGCAAGCAGTAAAGGAAACAAAAGAAAATTTTGGAGAATCAATTAAAATCCATGGAGAAGAAAAAAAAACTTTGAAGTTTGCCGAGACAGCAAACGACCTGGAAGAGCAGCTGACCGGAATGGACAGAGTCTGTAAACGATGATATAAAATGAACATCAACAAAAGCACAACGAGAGTAATCGAACGTAGTCGAATTAAATCAGGTGATGCTGAGTGTATTAGATTAGGAAATGAGACTGGTAGTAAATGAGTTTGGCTACCTGAGAGGTAAAATAACTGTTGATGGTCGAAGAAGAGAGGATATAAAATGTAGACTGGCTATGGCAAGAAAAGCGTTTCTGAAGAAGAGAAGTTGGCTAACATCGAGTATAGATTTAAGTTGCAGGAAGTCGTTTCTGAAAGTATTTGTATGGAGTGTAGCCATGTATGGAAGTGAAACATGGACAATAAACAGTTAAGACAAGAAAAGAATAGAAGCTTATGAAATGTGGTGCTACAGAAGAATGCTAAAGATTAGATGGGCATATCACATAACTTATGAGAAGGTACTGAATATAATTGAGGCGAAGAGAAATTTGTGGCACAACTTGACTAAAAGAAGGACACTCTCTGAGGCATCAAGGGACCACCAGTTTAGTACAGGAGCGAAGCGTAGAGGGTAAAAATCGTAGAGGAAGACCAAGAGATGAATATGCTAAGCGGTTTCAGAAGAGTGTAGGTTGCAGTAGTGATTCGGAGATGAAGAAGCTTGCACAAGATAGAGCAGCATGGAAGCTGCATCAAACCAGTCTCTGGACTGAAGACCACAACAACAATAACTACTGCTTTTATGAGTGGTTTAGAATTCAAACCATTGAGGCAATATGCAATTTTGATGCAAAATTTATTAAATTGTAGGTCCATTTTTGCTTGCTACTTAGGACTATAATTTGTTTTAGGAATTAGGAGTTCATTGAAGTTTTGAGATGTGGGACTGCGTCTAGAACAATGCGAACTTGCTATCAAATTATAACGGGAATTGATGTGTGATTAATAACTGTGTATTACAAAGAGAAATCACCTCCCTAAACAACTGATTTTTTACTTTTACCAATTTTACGAAAAATATTAAAATTATAATCTGAATGAAACGACCTCCTCAAAACTACAGAGTGGGTACTTTTGGCAATTGTGTACTATTAGTCAATTTCTTGTTGTATTCGTTGTTTGCCGTAATAAAAAAGGTTAATTTAGCAAAAATTTTAAAACTATAAATATTTTCATGCTTCCAGTATTGAGGGTTAAGGAAACCAGAGGGTGAAGGCAAGCGTTCTAGAGAAGTGGAGCATCCAAGTTCGAGTTCTGCTTAAGCAAATATTTTCAAATTTCACAGTTGATTTATTTCAATGCATGTAGACGACCAACAGTTCTGGTTTCTAAAAATCTTGCAAAATAGATAAATTCTAAATACTGTAATTATTCAGAAACTAGTAACCAAATTTTGAAGAGTTAAATGGCACTGAATTTGTCTCTTTTTTACTATGATACTAGCAACAGAAATTACAGTAGTTTTTTATGGAGAAGAGGTTACCTATATCTACGTAAGTAATGTAGGTACGGATAGTGTAGCGACGGCTTCTGCCACCGAATGTATCAGGATGACCAATGTAGTAGGAAGAGATAGAAGGCACCGACTCGTGCGAGTTTTCCAAATGATTTATTTGTTTCTACTACAGTGCCCCATTCACCTCGGTCCGCGTCACAGGGTCCCGCAATGCTGAGACCACCGCCCCAGAGACCCAGAGCAATGCACTGCCGTGTGTCGGCCTTGTAGGGCCGCATCGTCAGGGCTGTGCCGACAGCCAACTCAGTGGTCTTCTTCCCCGTTGACTCAGCGCCGCTCTGCTGGGAGCCGCCGAGTGGCACGCTGCGTCCTTCCTCGCTGACGTAGCTGAGATCACAGCGACCACAAGCACCCATGATCTGGCGTCCGAATCTGCGGCCCTCGCGATGGGATGCCTCCGGCGTGCATTGGGACACAAGGCGACTGCCCACGGTAGCAAGCCAAAGAGTGGAACGCCATGGCTGGCTCGCTACAGACCCCGCATCGGCCTCAGGAGGTCGAACCAGAGACCCGCCATGGACTGGAACACTGGCACCCCATCTGCTGCTGCGAGTAACTGGTGGTGTGACACTCTCCGCCATCCAGGAGAGCTGCCACACTTGAATGAATCTCGTTAGAAACCCACACCTATTTATATACAACTGTGCACCTCTGTTTTTCAAATGCACTGCTCCGAGTCACATACTCATAACATCTAGGTTGCACCAGTGGGCCCCTTCTGCCTGTAACTTGCACCATGCAAACCACTACGTTTACTGTTTTCAGTGGTTCGACTGCCCTATGGCCTCCATTCTACTTCGCAACTGCTGGTTAGCATAACTTACTGTCAACAGGCCTGCACCTGGCTGTAACTTGAGCGATCAGAAATGTTGCACTGAATCTAACTTTCCCATATTAAACTGTGGTGCCGCTTCATTATTCCCCTATTTGGAAAGACCCGGTCCCCGGGTCGACCCTTAACTAGCTCTTAACTTGTTTGGGTCGGCACCCATGGCATATTTCTTTACTATTAGAAAACTTAAGTGTGGTCTAGTGCCCCTTAAAACCATGTCAAAATCAAGACGTAAGAATTCCTTATTGCATGAACACTGCTAACTCAACCCCTTACCTACTCATCTCATGCCCTTGGTATCCAATCCACTGTGACTTGGACTACCCTTGGTTCCCTCTTGGAATTAGCTCTCCGCCTGATCAGAAAGAAAACAACACATAACAAAGTTAAGGCTCCGATGACACTTGTCCCAGAGGTGCTCAAAATGATCGTTATTTGCCATTGCCTTTTCCTATACTGAGCGACATGTTGCACAAGCTGTTCGGCTCATATGCGCCACTTTTGCTCTAAAATAAACTGGTTCACGGATCTCAACAGACATGGCTCCAGTGTTTGATTTAACAAGGTCAGATTCTGCCTTGGCAAAACCTCTAAAGTGGCTTCTGGCCAGTACAGCTGTGGCTGCTTAACATTCAACTGCGTGACTCCTGAAATTGACGCTGGCAGGTGGAAGGCTGGTCCTATTATGTTACACTTAGTTCCATTGATTAAAATTCCGCTCCCCTCGAGCTCTATACGTTTCGCTTCTGCAAATATTCCCCACTCAAAACAACTTGCCACTACTACCACATTCTCGTAGGTGGAGAAGATCCAATGAGTCCCAACCCATTGCAAGCTCAATTTTGGCTCCACGATGTCCCTTGGACAGTCTATTCCTTTACCCCTGGCTAAAAATAACTGCACTGTGCACGTGTCCCATATTTGTTGCTTCACTGATTTTCCTCCAACATTCACTATTTTTTATTCAAACTCAACACCGATTGTGTCACTAATTTCATCCTTAAATTTACATTATATGAACTGTGCAATAATCACGACTTTCCAGTCTTAGCACTGTCGATAACAAAAAATTTAAGCAGGAAATCGCACGACTCTGACATCGTTCAACACATATTTATTACGGCTTTGCCACACAATTTGCTCCGACGCATTTATTTCTCCAGAACTGCGTTTGATTTCTTCTCCAACAACACTCCAAATGGGTCATTGCTACACTTCCCTTTTCAGTAACCTGAGGACAGGGATCACCATCACCCTTACTCCCCCTTCAAAAAGACTGCTGCCCCTAGCAAGCTCACAATACTCGAAAACACATATAAAATATAATGCCTAATTAATCTACGGAAACCCAATGATACATAACAAGAAAACAAAAAAAACTACATATACTCTACTACTTTCTGGATCGCAAAGCACACGGTACTGCATGCTGTACTCTACCTTCCTGGTTTTCTCTGTGCTTAGCACCTCTCTTCACTCTCTCTTTCTTCCTCTTTCCTTCCTGTGACACGCCTCGAATCACATCTGGGCAACCCTTAAATGGCCGTAACCGGCCAATGTGTACTATCGTTGTTCTGGTTGGCAGCTGAAGCTTAACATGAATGGGGGATGTGGTTTCAATAACTTGGTATGCCCTTGATACCTTATTCGTTTTCCCTTGTGGCGATAGGGGCTGGACAGCATTACCCATTGCCCCCCTCTATACTGTGGTAAACATCCTTTCCACTTTACTGCGTCTTCCTGCCTTTCCAAAGCGTTTGTATTCGCCTTTTGTACCCATTTCCAAACATCCCGAATTCTCCTTGGGAATTGACGTACAGATTCACCGGGCCTTCCTTTCTGTAGCTTCACTAAATCAAACGCCTACACTACCTCATATGGAGACAAACCGGTATTTGTATGGATTTTTTTTGTATGCGTATACAATATGCTACAAATATTCATCCCACTGATGATGATGAGAATCCACATAAAAACTCAGCATCTTCTCGATTGTTCTGTGTACCCATTCTGTCCTTCCGTTGGCCTGTGGATGCAACGCGCCCGTCCTCAACTTCTTTACGTACAACAATTTACACAGTTCCTTTATTAAATCCGACATGAATTTGGTCCCTTCGTCAGTAATAATTGTCTCCAGTACACCAACCTTCAAAATCCAGTTGTTTACTAACGCTTGCGCGACCATTGCTGCCTGTTGATTTGGCATAGCCACCATCTCCATATACCTCGAAAAATGGTCTATTATTGTGAGAACGAATCTGTTCCCCGATGGTGTTCGCCTAAAAGGTGCTAAGACATCAATCCCCAAAAAAGAAAATGAACATGTCGCTTCTGGCAATCGTTGTAGCTGTATCTGTTTCCGGCTCAAATCTACTCTCTGCTCGTATGGTATACAATTCTTGACATACTAATCCACATCCACTTTCCTACCTCTCCACCGATACCTCTCCACCACTCTCCTATTCGTCGCTCTACACCCCCCCATGACCAGATAACACGAGATCATGTGCTTCCTTTAAAACCTCATCCCTCAACTTCGCTGGCACTACTACCCATGGCCCTAACTTCGTTTCACAGCACAGAAGACCGTTGTACACATTAAATTGTGGCTGTGTCCGGTACAATTTAAAATCGTTGTCAGCCACCTGTAATTCTTGCCATACCGCTAGGTCATAACCTATGACTTCTACTTTTGCCACCTTCCGACTTAGTGCATCCGAATTACAAAAATGGTTCAAATGGCTCTGAGCACTATGGGACTTAACTTCTGATGTCATGAGTCCCCTAGAACTTAGAACTACTTAAACCTAACTAACCTAAGGACATCACACACATCCATGCCCGAGGCAGGATTCGAACCTGCGACCGTATCCGTCGCGCCGTTCCAGGCTGTAGCGCCTAGAACCGCTCGGCCACTCCGGCCGGCGCATCCTCATTACCGTGCTTCTTCCCAGACTTGTGCACCACCTCGCAGTCGAATTCACTAAGCCTCACAGCCCATCGAACGAGTCTCGTGGACGGATCCTTCAATCCCAACAATCGCTTCAATGCAGCATGATCTGTCACTAACAGAAATATTATCCCATAAAAATTACATTTAAAATATGTGATTCCGTAGATTACGCTAAGCGTCTCCCGCTCTGTTGTTGAGTAATT
This sequence comes from Schistocerca americana, assembly GCF_021461395.2. Lineage (NCBI taxonomy): Eukaryota > Metazoa > Arthropoda > Insecta > Orthoptera > Acrididae > Schistocerca > Schistocerca americana. The sequence goes on along the minus strand of NC_060121.1, from coordinate 758,881,202 downwards.
CCCCTCTGCTGCATTCAACTGCCAAGACGCATAGGCTACAGGATGTTCTTTCCCATCAGTTTCCTTGCTAAGAACACACCCTAATGATTGATTATATGCATCGCATGCTAGTGTAAACTCCTTTTCAAAATCTGGAAACACAAGAAGCGGACTTGATGTTAATACTTCTTTCAGTTTGTCAAACGCTTTCTGACACTCTTCTGTCCACTCAAATTTCACACCCTTCCGTAACAATCGCGTCAACGGCTGTGCTAAATCTGCAAAACCCTTCACGAACTTTCGGTATAAATTGCAAATTTCGATGAATGACTGCACTTCCTTATCTGTTTTCGGCTCCCGAAAATCCCTTACAGCCTGTACCAACCTCGGATCTGTTCGCACTCCGTCCCTATTGATAATATGACCCAAAATGACACTTCTCCAGGCTCAACGTCAAACTGGTTGCTCTTAACCTCATAGAGACTTCCCTTAACTCCTGTCTATGTTGCTTCATACCACCTGAAAACACTATAATGTCATCCAAATAGAGAAGACACTGCCGTGGTTTCAAACCCCTCAAGACACTGTCTAACAACCTCTGAAACGTTGCCGGAGCGTTTTTCAAACCGAATGGCATTCTAATGAACTGGTAATGGCCTCCAGGAGTAGAGAAAGCAGGTTTGGGTGATCCTCTGGAGCCACCTCTAACTGATGATAACCACTTGTCACATCCATCGTAGAAACGTACTGGCACTGTCCTAAGTGATCCAAAGCCTCCGATATGTTTGGAATGGGTTATGCGTCCGTTGCTGTCCTATTGATGAGGTATCGGTAGTCACAACAGAACCTGTATTTCTTAGTTCCATTCATAAATTTTTTAGGCACAACGACAATGCCCGCTCCCCAGCAACTATTACTATACTCTATAATACCGTCCACAAACCGCTGATCAATGAAATCCTCCACAGTCGGCTGCAAATACCTCAGTATTCTGTATGGTTTACGGCAAACAGGTGCTTCATTCCCTGTTGGTATCCTATGTTGAACTAATGGAGTTCCTGGTAACGACCCTTGTGGAAAAAAACAAATCCTTATATTCCCACAATAATTCTTTCATATGCTTTCTTTCTCCTCCTTTCAAATGCTTAGTTTTGTCACGCAATGCTGCTCTATCGGTAGTTAGTGGTTGATTGCTTCGCATACCTATAGAACACCAGTCTTCGTCATCTGGCACATCCAAATTTGCTACTAAAACTCCTTTCCTCAAATTCGCGCCTACAGCGCTAAAATTATCCACGTTCCTCTCCTGTACGCGTACAACACTACGTTTTACAAAACAACCCAATGGATCCAAAACTTCATTATCCTGCAATGGTCCAATAACACATACTGTACCCACAGGTAGATTCGACTCCACACTTACCCAAAGCGACTTCCCGGTCCACCAGACACACACTCATGCGAATTAAGCCTTAACGCTAATGTTCATTACGTTGAACGCCCCTCACGACAGCTCTGCATTGACAACAGTTTCCCCTAGCTGAAACAACATTCCACCACGTTCGACAGTTCGTTGTCCAAGGTCAATTTTGGCATCATGTCGACGCCAGAAATCTATTCATAGGATCATGTCACAGCCCTTGCTTACCCATTGTACTACCTCCATGCATAAATTAAATCGGACTTTCTGTATTCGAAAGTCAACTGTCACCGACCCCAAAGTCGTGATCTCCTTATCCCCCACTCCACGGAACCTACAACGTGGTGGGTCTAACTTCCTTTGTCCCATTATATTCCTAGTAGCCACTGACAATTGTGCCCCTGTGTTCAACAAAATCTTAAACTTTTTAGTTCCTATGGATCCTACCACTGAACGTTCCACCTCTGCATACGTATTGGTAGCATTGAAATTAAACGGGAGCTCTCTTAGGTGGTTCTTGGGCCCCCTCTGCCGTTTAACGATTGTCAACCTCTTCTAACTCCACTTCTCCATCCTCCACGCTGCCGATTTCCACCCCTTCCTCTTTTCCTTGGTGACTTAGTACATTGCCTCTGCACATGTCTTGTACGACCTCACTTAAAACATTTCACATCCGCTGTAAACACTGTTTGCCTCTCACGTACCCCTGTTGCCACGTCCATTTCCTCACATTGAATTGCCAGCTGAATGGCCGAATACAAATCTTTGGAGTCCCTTCACGCACTTTCCGTGCCATATGCGCCGGTAACCCTCTCAAAAATACATCAAGCGCCCTTTGCTTGGCCTCCTACAACAGAACACTATTCGCTTCATCGCTCTGACCCAACTCGTAAGTATACTCGGTAGTTTCCCTTATCCTGTCCGCAAATTTCTCCATCGTCTCCCCCTGCCTCTTTGTCATTGTACTTAACCTCTCTCTACAGTACCGAGAGCTATTCTGTTTCTTGTACCTTTGTAAAAGCCCCTGCTTCAAACTGCTTAAACTGTCCTGCCTTCGCCGGCCGTTGTGGCCAAGCGGTTCTAGGTGCTTCAGTCTGGAACCGCACGACCGCTACAGTCGCAGGTTCGAATACTGCCTCGGGCATGGATGTGTGTGATATCCTTAGGTTAGTTAGGTTTAAGTAGTTCTAAGTTCTAGGGGACTGATGACCTGTAGTGCTCAGGGCCGTTTGAACCATTTTTGTCCTGCCTTCCTCAAGGCCTCAGAACACTTTACATATGTCTTCATTTCACCCGTTAATCTAATCTTGACTACATGTAACAACTGTTCATCAGGCCAACCATTCATCACCGCTGAAGTCTCCAAATCCTCCACAAACGAACGCACATCTTCAGATGCCATGTCAGAAATCAGAATAATCAAACTCGCGGCAGCTGGTCAATCCCCTGCACCCCCAGGCAACAATGACTGATCAGATGCGGTTTCCTGCTCACTTCCAGATGTTAATTCATTTCTCAACTGCGTGTTGTCTGCTGTCAATTGTGCTACTTTTTCCAACAAAATCCGTACCGCTTCTGGTATCGACATACCTCGCGTCACTGACTCTGCCATTGAGTTGCTTTCGTTCCCATTTAGTGCCGAACAAAACATTTAAGTACAAGAATAACCTGACTTCCTACAGCTCCGTATCATCACACTCAGTATCATCATACTCAAACCAATACAAGAGTAATTAAATACCTCGAGAAAACAACATCTTGCTGCCTCAAATACACTAACACTTACTCTGGCAACAAAAAATACTATGCTCACGCAAAACATCTACAATGTGGCTCCTGGCAGGCTAAACTCAACACACAAACAAGAAAGAAAACGTCCAATACTCAAAAGAAAACTGGTCAAAACTCACCACATCTTGTGACCGTAATGCAGGTGGTGGGCGTGAACGTCGTAATCGACACATGACGTCCACTATTCTCACACCAAATGTAGTGGCTGGTGCCACGAGGTGCTGTATGAAGACTTGTCCGAGCTTTCCATATGATTTATTTGTTTCCACTACAGTGCCCCGTTCACCTCGGTCTGCGTCACAGGGTCACGCAATACTGAGGCCACAGCCCCAGCGACCCAGTGCAATGTGCTGCTGTCACGGCAATGTTGTCACGGCTGCGCCAGCAGCCGACTCAGCAGTCTTCTTCCCCGTTGCCTCAGCGCCGCTCTGCTGGGAGCCGCCGAGTGGCCCGCTGCGTCCTTCCTCGCTGGCATAGCTGAGATCGCGGCGACCACAAGCACCCATGATCTGGCGTCCGAATCTGCGGCCCTCGCCCTGGGATCCCTCCAGCGTGCATTGGGTGACAAGACAACTGCCCGTGGTAGCGAACCAAAGAGTGGCCCGCCACTGGCTGGCTGGCTACGGACCCCGCATCGGCCTCAGAGGGTCAAACCAGCGACCCGCCGTGGACTGGGACGCACCCCATCTGCTGCTGTGTGTAGCTGGTTGTGTGACATGCCCCGCTGTCCAAGAGAGCTGCCACACTTGAATGAATCTCGTTAGAAACCCACACCTATTTATAATCAGCTGTGCACCTCTGTTTTGCTAACGCGCCTCTCTGAGTCACATACTGATAACATATAGGTTGCGCCAGTGGGCCCCTTCTGCCTGTAACTTGCACCATGCAAACTGCTTCGTTTACTTTTTTCGGTGGTTCGACTGCCCTGTGGCCTCCATTCTACTTCACAACCGCTGCTCAGCATAACTTACTGTCAACAGGTCCGCGTCTGGCTGTAACTTGTGCGCTCAGAAATGTTGCACTGAATCTAACTTTCCTATCTTAAACTGTGGTGCTGCTACAAAAGAGACTATACGTCTTAACTGCAGAGTTTTCCAACAGAATTACTAAATCTTAAACGGTTCAGGACATGTCTGAGGCCAACAGCTTAGCTGGATCAGGCTGTATAACTTACTCTCACCCTCAGTTTTAACGAGCTACAGATGCCTTAGACTCCGGAGCTCGTGGTCGTGCGGTAGCGTTCTCGCTTCCCGCGTCCGGGTTCCCGGGTTCGATACCCGGCGGGGTCAGGGATTTTCTCTGCCTCGTGATGACTGGGTGTTGTGTGATGTCCTTAGGTTAGTTAGGTTTACGTAGTTCTAAGTTCTAGGGGACTGATGACCATAGATGTTAAGTCCCATAGTACTCAGAGCCATTTGACCATTTTCATGCCTTAGATTTTAATAATAATAATAATAACAATAATACAATTTTATCATACACTAATAAAAATATTTGTTGATCAGTTCTTTGTACATCGCTTCAACATAACTTCAAAGAAACTGTACTTGAGAAATACGTCATTTGAAAAACTTGCACACAAAAATTTGAGTAGTACTTTTTCGATGAAGTTGATTTAACAACTATGATAGTAACAAGATTCTGCAACATCATTGGCGTCTTCCTAATTTACCCAGTATATAACCAATAAGTGCACTCCTCATTGCCAGTTTTTCATTTAGTACTAAGATTGTGGCATAGGCCTACATGCCATCATTCTGTTATCGTGTAAAGGGGAGAGTGGTGTTTCTTTCAGCTGTTTCCACCTATGCTCTGGTAACTCAACTTCTTTCTGTCATTTATTTTTGTAAGTGTATGTCTGTGGGGGGAGGGAGGGGAAAGGGGCGTGGTGGAGCTTTGTTCAAAAAATGGTTAAAATGGCTCTGATCACTATGGGACTTAACATCTGCGGTCATCAGTCCCCTAGAACTTAGAACTACTTAAACCTAACTAACCTACGGACATCACACACATCCATGCCCGAGGCAGGATTCGAACCTGCGACCGTAGCGGTCACGAGGTTCCAGACTGAAGCGCCTAGAACCGCACGGCCACACCGGCCGGCAGGGGAGCTGTGTTGCCTCACTCAACTTCTTATAGCTTTCCAGTTCTATCTATGGACTAAAGAACTGGCTTATGATACAATCAATCTATGAATGGGCCATTGTTTTCTGCCTGGAACGTTTTCTGGTGTAGCTTGCAAGCTTCCATCTTTCAATTGCAATCAAGACTTTAATAAAATGGCAAAGGTAATGTTAATCAGAACACTAGGAGGAGTTGTGGTCTAAATAACAATTGATTTATTCATGCTTAACATCACATAACAAAACATGGCTAAAAAAACGCCACATATTTTTTTTTAAATTTACAAACGCGTTCAATAATATGGGGTCTACGGTGAACAGAGTGATCAGCTGGGGATCAACACACGACACTAACCAGAATTAATCGCTTTACCTGACTTCATACATGTGAATCCATGGTTTGGGCCAAAAACTACGCTACTGTAAAGCATCTATACTTTGCTATTCCATAAAGAAAAATATGATTCCAAAGAACAGGGTGCTGAGAAGCATATATTGGAGTCCGACGCCATAGCAACAAATACCTTACGCTTCTGCCGGTCAGGGCGGCATATCACGATGCGCTCGGCGGCTGCAGTCATGGACAGCGACAATCTATTATTAAAAGCGTGCGCCCAGACGTATGCAAATATGCGGTCTCACGTGCAGCTGATTCGGAGTGCAGGTACTTCCCTATGAGCCTCTGAAAGCCCAGTGGATTCCAGCGTGCAGTTGGAACCATTTGCTGGTTTGCCAAACCAGTTTGGCTCTGTGACACGACTATGCATGACAGAATATGTCAAATGTTTAGGCGACCAACTCAAAACAAATAGGTACATCCACGCATCATTCGTTGTGTGTGTGATGCAAGAAGCAGTACCTCTGATGGTTCAGATACTGACTGACACAGACTCTAAGTGGCACACTAGCAAAGGACACAGGTCTCACCGTTTAAGGTAAAGACCTGCAGTTCTGTACTAGCGAAGCACCAGCACAAGAGTCCTCTTCTCTTTCTCTCGCCGGCTCGGTAGCCTACCACATTTACATCTTAGAATACTCCCACTTCAGTCCAAGTCAATCACGAGCTGGGGTGCAGCACTCGAAGCTGGAAGACCTCCCCTTGCACTGCATACACAGATTTGATCAATCAGTGACTTTAAAAATTAATTGGGAGAAAAGGAAAATAGATTCAGCTTTGCAGCCACTTTCTCACGCTTCTACGCCATGTCTTTTGCTAATAGCATGATCTGGATGGAACCACAACCCTCCATAAAAAGATTGATATCTCACCTTTGTGTCCATTTCGAACTTTCCAAAGAACGGCCATAACCTCACACCTCACTAAAAGCCTCGTGCCTTCACAGATATGTTTTGTAGCAGAGTCTGGACGCCTGGACGCCACTGACCTGTCCCATGGAGATTCGCAGAAGTTCACAGCCATCTCATCGGCTTCCTACCTAACAAGGGCCCATCCTCTACTCTATTGCCAGTCATCAGTGCTCTGCCCATAGCTCCAGTGACGCCTTGGCACTAGTCAGCCTACCTGGCGTGGCTGACGACCGACTGGCGCCATGAAATGTGTCTGTGCTATGAGACTGAGGGACTGGGCTGTTCATAAATGTTTTTCACCCAGGTTCCACAGAAAAAACGCTCTCCTCGTCCCTCAGCCATCATACACTTTTGCTGCAGTCAATTAACTGAGCACCCTCTTCCTTTGAACACAGGTAATGCTTACCGCTATTCCTTCACTACAGCACACAAGCAAGAGCGTTAACTACTGCCAACCATTTCATCATATGAATGAAGTCAGGTTGTATCCAGTATAGCAGCCAAGTAATAAAGATCATTTTCCCTAAGAACATTAAGCAGCATAGCACCGTACCAGAAGTGAGAGTCCCCTAGATTTTCTCAAGCTCTTGTTAAGGATACTTAGTTCTCATGCTGCTTTATTCTCTGAAATTTAGCGGATGAATTGGGAAGTTAATGTATTTAAACTAAAAGACTTTTAGTAAAATGTTCTTTGGTGGCGACATGACCTCCATGACCAACCTCCACCCTCACCCTGCAACGTTTGGGTCCCTGCCTCAGTTTGACCTGCCAACTCCCCTGTTTTACTCTACTAAGTGATGCGACAGCAGTGCAATATGGCCTGATGCCGCAACTCTGTCAACAAGATCCACCCTGCTTCCATTTCCACGAACTCCATTCCCCTTACCAGGTTAATTTCAGCCTCCTTCCTCTCACAGACGATGAAATTATCCCCGTAATCTACCCTTCCTTCCTACCACAGTGTACCCTATCCATCCCGTCCTGAGGCTCCAGCTAATGCTTTCCTTTCCCAGCTGGTATCCTAATCACCTAACAACCACTCCTGACCTATCAGTTCCTTCACACATTGACATTTCCCGTCCTTTTCCATATTCCATCCCCTCCAGTAATTCTCGCATCCCCCTCCCCACTCACTGTTACCAGAAGGTCGCATCATATTATCCACACATTAAAGCAAATCATCTTGTAATAAACATCATTAGTTATTTTTAACTTCTTAAATTATGCACACCTGCTCTATGGGCAGCGTCTTCAATTAATAATCAAAATGTTCTTATACCTGGGTTTGAACCCACCACCACTTACATTTTGAATAAAAATCATCAGCTATGGCTGTTGAAGACTTCTGGGATAAGGAATCACCCTCATCCTGCCATTGGTCTTGTCAAAGAGGGCGGGGGAGTGGACAGTGGTTTGGGGCACTCACTTGCCCTTGCAGTGGGAAACTGGCCCTAAATGTGGAAGATTAGCAATGATCAACGGCATCAGGAAGCAGAAAGAAATGGAAACCACGGCATCAAAGGCACACAATGTGTATCCACAGGACAAGTGGCCTGTAATCACGACGATCTCTCCATTGGCAAAAGATTTCGGGCTAGTCCCCCATTCGGATCTCCAGGAGGGGACTGTCAACAGGGAGGTGACCATGAGAAAAACATTGAGTAGCCAATAAAAGGATAAAGTTCTGCAAGCCCGGCTGTAGAAGGTCAGAAGTTTGAACATGGTGGGAAAGCTAGAAAATCTGAAAAGGGAAATGCTATGGCTCAGTCAAGATAAAGGAGGGGAGGGGAGGAGAGGTCATTGATGTGAATGGAAAGAAGGCAAGGATTTTTGGTCAGATGAATATAGGGTAATATCAACAACAGCAAAAATGGCACAACGGGAGTAGGATTTGTTATGATTAGGAAGGTAGGGCAGAGAGTGAGTTATTGTGAACAATTCAGTAGCAGGGTTGTTCTTATCAGAATCGACAGCAAACCAACGTCGACAACAATAGTTCAGGTACACATTCCTAAGTCGTAAGCTGAAGATGAAGAGACAGGAAAAGTATATGAGGATACTGAACGGGTAATTCAGTACGTAAAGGGAGTTGAAAATCTAATATTCAAGGGGACTGGAATGCGGTTTTAGGAGAAGGTTGGTTGGTCCGTTTAGGGTTGGGGACCAAACAGTCACGTTATTGATCCCATCGGATTTTGGAAAGATGGGGAAGGAAGTCGACTGTACCCTTTCAAAGGAACCATCCCAGCGTTTGCTTCACACTATTTAGGGAAATCACAGAAAACCTAAATCCTCCTGAATGTAAGTCCAATGTGCTAACCACTGTGCCACCTCACTCGGTCGGTGGGGGAAGGTAGGTAGCTGGTTAGTGTTTAACATCCCGTCGACAACAAGGTCATTAGAGACGGAGCACAAGCTCGAGTTAGGGAAGGATTGGGAAGGAAATCGGCCGTGCCCTTTCAAAGGAACCATCCCGGCATTTGCCTGAAACGATGTAGGGAAATGATGGAAAACCTAAATCAGGATGGTTGGAGACGGGATTGAACCGTCGTCCTCCCTAATGCGAGTCCAGTGTGCTAACCACTGCGCCACCTCGCTCGGTGGTGGGGGAAGGAGTCAAACGAAGGGTCAAGGGAGAATATGGGCTTCATAGTCTGAATGAGAAAGGAGAAAGACTAATTGAGTTCTGCAATAAATTTCAGCTAGTAACTGCGAATACTCTCTTCAGGGAGCACAAGAGAAGGAGGTACACTTGGAAAAGGCTGGGAGTAAGGGGAAGATTCCAGTTAGACTACATCATGGTGTGTCGTTCCTTAAAAATAGCTTTGCGTTATCCAAATTCACTGTGTTGTTGAGCAAATGGTGTGCTTAATCAGTTTTACTGTAATCCAAAGAAAGATTAAACAACTTAATCTGGAAAACTAGTATGTAATGCCTATAATGAAATCAATCCCTCTGAAATTTACGCTGTCTCGTGAGTATTGGGGCAACAACCGTTATCCAAGATGGCGGCGATGACGTCATCCAAGAGGGCGGTTTTGTCGTCATTCAAGATAGCGGATTTTGGCGGGAAGTTTGAATTTTGGAGGCAAAATGCCGCGCCCCCCCCCCCCCCTCCCCCAGAAAAATGGCTCGAAGTTCAAATTCCAAGCAGGTGGTGCTGTGTCCTGGGAGCTGGGCCTGAGGCATGCATATACACAGACATGCAGAAAACAGGGCAAACGCTCTCCGAATGTGGAGGTGATTAGATACAGTTGAGTATAGTGCTATATTACGCCTCCCAATCAGTGCATTTGGGCTAGGTGTTGGCGGCTGTGCTACGTTTACAGGAAATTTTAGAACACAGAACGAGATGTTATGTCATGGTCGTATGGATAGATCCGACTTAAAATCGATATAATTGAGAAAAATGACGACGGAATAGGTATAAATTGACAGAATATACACCGAAATGCGCCAAGCAGTTTGTACATGGGAGCAAGCATGCCGCAACAGGACGAATCCGGGAAAACGACGGCATCAAAGCGAATGCAATAAGGGAGGTAGTCAATTTTTTTCCGTCGAGACAGTATTATACTGTATGTCTGTTGAAGTACCAGTGGTACACGCAAGTTGACTACTGTATTTGATGCTTTTCAAGAGGACAGAGAACGATTCACGTCTAAACTTACTTGCATCTGCGTTAAAGGATAACAGAAAATTGACGGGGTGATCGATTGAGATAGAAACGTAACTTGGTACGATTTAATGGTTGACTGATTCATTCTAGAGAAGGAGAAGTCGCTGCAGGTCAATTTTTTTTCCAGTGTTCTGTCCAGATGAATCAGTCGCGTGACATAGCCTGCGTTCTACTCATATACAGCCACATTGTTCTGTTTGTGGTTTAAAGCACTGTCTACGTGCGATGGTTAACGGTAAACCTGTCGGTCATCAGAGGACTTCCATCTCATGTGTGATTAAACGTGACACATTCGTCTAAAAGAACTTAGAATCATGCGATCCTCTCTGTCGCATCCTGGGTGTAAAATTGAGACTTCAGCATCATAACTAAGTTAGCGATAGGAGCTTGTGAGGTGCTGCAATTCCTGTGTACACAACTGCCTGACGCATGTGCGGTTTACATAGGAATGACTTGTAATTTTCACATGTCTGATGCTGCTGCTATGCGTTTATCTGTTTCCTTGTAGGATGTATAGCCCGCTACTAAGGATCATTTTCTATAGGGCTGATGCAGGCATCGCCGGCCAGTGTGGCCGAGCGGTTCTAGGCGCTTCAGTCTGGAACCGCGCGACCGCTACGGTCGCAGGTTCGAATCCTGCCCCGGGCGTGGATGTGTGTGATGTCATTAGGTTAGTTTGGTTAAGGAGTTCTAAGTTCTAGGGGACTGATGACCTCAGATGGTGAGTCTTATAGTGCTCAGAGCCATTAGAACCATTTTGATTCAGGCATCATATAATTTTTGAACGGTGATCGGATGTGAACAGTGAACACTGTATGTATCAAGGAAACTATATTGTGCTCATATCGTGCAGAGCATGTGTTTTACGGAAGTAGTTCGTTTTTCGTTCTATGGTTCAATAAGGTAGTTTATCGTAGGGAAATCGGGAAGAGGGATGTATATCACGCACTTGAAATATATTTATCACGTTGGAATATTAACAACAATATTTCATATGCCTGATAGGTCGGAAACGCATGCGATTTAACATTATATGCCCATTTTAAGTGCAGATCGTTGTGTCCTTAGGAGTGCTTTTGTTTATGTTCTCTCTCTTACGAATACCTTCCAGGTGCTGATCCTAGACTGTAGAACAATACTTTAGAGTTGATAGCTTGGTTGATTTACGTAAAAATGCGTCGAACTCCATGTGTCTGGGGCTCCATCGCGTATAAAAATCAGTAGTTTCTTGTTCTTCTTAACCGTCTGCTATTACATGATGGCACTTTGAAATCTGTTACTATACATCGATAAGGAGTGTTAAGCTCCTCGACATGGTCTCATCTCGAGAAATCTCATGCACTTGGATGGGTTAGGACTCGGAAAGCTCAGTTCATTCACGAGACATGGAGTGTAGCGGTCTTCTTCTGGTCGGTTACAGATTAATTCGCTAACTGTTCTGCAGGGCTGGTTGGTCAATGACAGTGTGATGACTGTAAACACTATGCTCGAGGTGATAGAAATATGTGGAGCACTGTCTGGTATACTTTGATGATTTATGTGTTCAAAAATTAAGACTGAATGGATGTACTGCATAATCATCGATCCATGTTCGCAATGATACTCGCATAGTGGAGAGGGCACGGTTTAGCTATGATACTGAAATTGGGGAAACATGCAGTCACATGATTGGCCACTGTTGAACTTAGTGCAAAATTCTTCACTCTATCAAGTGTGATGTTTATTATTAGAGTACATGGATGGTGTCTTTTCCATCTCATCCCTGCATTGGTTAGCACATAATGATTGACTGATATGGCTTGTTTGGTTGGGGAAAAAGTTTTGGAGGATGTATAGCAACTTCTGTGGGTTGCCAGCAGCGAAACAGTGATCGTGTACATGCATGCAATATGAGGAATCAGTCGAAAGGGAACGCATAGTTGTCAGCTATTCCGTCAGTGTGACGGACGAATCTAAATGTAGAGCTTGTGAATCACCTTCAGACTGTAGTTTGGAGACCTACCCCAACACTGTAAAAGTCTTCCAGTTTGTTTATGTTGTAACTGTCTTTTATTTAAAAATCAGCAGATGTGTGGTGTGTTATGGTTTCTGTGGTAAGACACAGGAGGTAGTAGCAGCAGTAGTTTGAGCTGTAAATTCGCAGAGGGAGTGTGTATACCTCTAGGAATGCTTGGATGGCTGCACGCTGCGCTATTCTAGGGAGTATTGTGAAATCTCTCTCTCCATGCTGGACTGCAGCGCAGCTGTGCGTCATTGCGCCAGCATCAGTGCCTAGTTGACTTCTAAATGGGATGAGCTTTTATAGTTCGTAATGTTTCTCTGTTAAGGGGTAGAGAATAACGATGATAGCATGTTGGGCTGACTGATTTGAATGGGCACGGATCTGTAGTCATGTATGTAGTATGGGGACATACCACATTCCGCGCATCTCGGATGAATGGTCAAAACAAGGTCCTGTTGCACTGACTAAGGTCGTTCTTTTTCAACATGGGTTGCAGAAGGTGGTGGATATGTCTTTCTCCGACTGTTGCTCAGTTCAGGCTTAAACCAGAGGGATAACGTGCGGAAAGCTGTAGAAATGGGAGGAGTTGCAAGATGTGTAGGGGGTGACTAAAACTGTGTTGGAATTTTACTGTAGCAGCTAGGTTCGAGAAAGATCACTCCTTTCGAGATATGACAGTGCCAGGAATATGATTCAGTAGTGGTTGTTATAACTAAAGGAACTGTCAATAGGATCAAATGCAGGTATGAGCTTGAATGGAAAGACCGGAAACAAATGACGGACATCATCTCTAGCGAATAGCGTGACACTAGAGATCAGGGAAGCTAGTGCACATTTTCTCACGATCACATCGTCTACTACTACCACTACTACTACTGTTTGTGTTCCTTCTCAATCAGTCGTCGCCTATAACTCAGTGGATATATCGCTGAACCTCTCATATGGTGTTGAGACAGAATGTGCTACAAATACTATAGAATTATCTAGCTTGGTCTGTGTGAGGGAGTCGCAAATACCACTTACGTACCACGTTCCTTAGCCGATTGACTTTCAAATGCGGTAATTGTATTACTAGGTTGCATCGTGGGATGATAATGCACATTCCTATGATCACTTTCATGGTATTTGTCTTGAAAAAACAGCCTTATTCAGAGATAATGTCACACCTCGATTAGTAAAGGGTGTATAGATTTTAACATGGATACTTTTGTGCACGTGCTCGTAAGATGGGCAGCTTTCGCGATCGAGTGGAACTTTGAGAACATTGTGTATGGAGGTGTGTTTGCGCTGGACTGTTATTCCCTCCCACGTAAATTGTTCGGTTGACTGTTTCTGCACATTTTGGGCCTTTATTTAGTTGAGAGAAGATCGATTGTGGTATATGCATCTGGCATGTGGAAGACACGTTTGCCTGTTCTCTAAACATGGGGAAGACCATAGTTGGCTTGTAAATTGTAGGGATGATTTGGAATCTGTTACATCAGCGAGATCGGTATTCACGGGTGGAAATATCATTTTTCATCTATTTTTTTCTAGTTATTCAGTGGTCTAGAGCATGCTCGACCTAGCTAAATTTGGTTTTCTTAGAGAAATAATTTTCAGTCTATATCTTGGGAATTAAGTTGTGTGAGCAATTGGGCGGGCTACTGCTGTGTGCTTGATATCGAGAAGTACCGCGAAAATCATATAATATTATAGCGAAAATAGGTGTGTTCTTGTAATCCCAGAGTCTGGAGATGGGTGTAGAAAAGTAAGCAAGCGGGCGGATATGGACCAGAAACAGCAGCGCGTTTGTACCGAGGGGAAACGAGTGTGTCTTTGACCATCAGTTCTGAGCGTGACTTTGATTGAGTGAGGGCTTTCTGATGTAAAAGGGGTGATTTTGTATGGCATAGGATAGGAATTGTATGTTTACTACATCGACACAGTACGCGTTGGTATATTGTTGGGTTGGAGGTCGGTTTCACAGACTAATATTCAAGCTCTTGGCGCGAGTGGGAGGACAGTTTAAATAACTAGGTGTCTTTATGTATTTGACGATATGTATTGCTCTTTGCGAGATTTAGTTGTCAGTGTAATATGGCGAACAGTGTAAAATAGTTTATTGGAGCTGAATGTCACGTCTGTAGAAAGAAAGAAAAGGTGGACGGTGCTTTCCTAGGACTGGGGAGCATCGTGACATATAACCTGTGTGAGTGTAGGCATATGATAATTTTTTCGGGTGCTGTACAGATATAAAAGATAACTGCACTGTTTGTGTAAATGTGCATATATTGTATTGTAAAGTTAGTATGGTTTACGTTATGGCATGACTAGAGAGGATGACTGTGTGTACCATCATGAAGGACAAATAGATTCAGCACATCGTTAACCGCGAGGGTATGAGAGAGATTTTTTGCGTGGGAAATTATATACGCTATAGATACTGAAGCAAGGTCGTCAAGAGGAGATATTAACTGTACATTGATCAGTGTCAGACTGTAGCAGCAATTGTAATATTTAATTGTAGTTATAGTGGTAAATATCATCCTCGTTTCCAATATTCTTGTGAGTTTAGTATGTATTTTATGATCTGTAGACAATTTTGTGGGTTTAACTGTCAATGCAATTTAGCGATCTGTGCAAAACAATTTTACCTCTGAAAGGTCTAGAAAGAATAGGTGGATGGTGCTTCAATACCGGCTCCATCAGTAATTTCTTTGGGTAAACTCTGTAAGAGCCAATCATAATGCTACATATTTTGTGCTGGGATATAGGAGCCTCTACATAGCTGTGAGAACATTTGAGTATGTTGAGAGCTGGAAGGGTAACACTTTAGGATCGTTGGGGAGAGTGCATTCGATGTTATTTTTGTAAAGAGGTTCTGTTAGGGTAAGAATTTCCATGCATACAAGCTGAGGCATCAAGAAAGCGAGGGTTACCTATTTCTGTTACACTATACTATTGACGAGAGGTCGACTTGACCCTTATTTTCTTTTACAAAGCTAAGTGACATAAGAATAAGATTGAGAGCGTTTCAGATGGTGAGTGGCTACGCGGCAAAACGAAAGGCGCGCTGGGGTGGGTACACATGGCTGAACACAATTCGTATGTTCCGTTAGATGGAATCAACCTGTGCTATTCTGCCATCTGCGGTAAAGACGTGTGCTGTCCAGAGGTGTTTCACGTATGGGGACTGCGCCTTGGAATTCTGTAACAACGGTATAACAGAAACTGTATAGACCCAACTTTCACCTGCATCGACCATGTCGACTGCAAACGCACGCGGGGTGGCTTGGAGCGTCTGCACTCTGCAAATAGGTCTTTGCTCCCGTCCAATCGCGTCATCAACGGCGCCTGGGTGATTATGTATTCAAAGAGGAATTTTTCAGGTGTCAAATACGAAAGAGATGTGGCTGCCTCATGCCTGAGGACACCTGTGTGTAGTGTGATATCTGACGGTCATGTCACTTGGCGGGGCTGTCGGTAGCTTCCTATGCGCTCTAGTGGACAGGGGGTGGTATCTGCGTACTTTGATTGCATTATTTTGCGAGCAGGTTTGTAGGCTGTGCTATGCATTGTTTGGACAGTTTACGAGTGCTGTGTCTAGACATAACTGTGCTCAATTATTTAAGAGGAGTGTGAATGTCTGTACTTAAATTATTTACGATAATTAGGATTTGTTTTTGTGTCTGCAGACTGTGTATTGTGACCCCAAGCATACCCTGGCGAGTGTCTTGCGTCAGTGTGATAAATATATTCCATCCCTAAATAAAACATTCCAAACTAAATAGAGTGCACTCCTTCCCTACTCTCCCCAGCAGCCCAGCAGTGTCTGAGTCATTTTCGCGCTATTTTCCTCCTACAGACCACCACCTGGGATTAGGTCAGAGGAGGGATGACAGTACCCTCTGGTGGCAGTAATGTATACTAGGTCAGTTGGAGTCTAAATCTCATGGTGGAGACATTGATTGCAAAATAAAAACTTGTGTCCATAATAGAGAGAGTGGTTTTCGTGCCATTTCGCTCCACCATCTTGGATTACGTCATGCACTATGCACATTAGTACACGTTAGCCTGACAACATGGGCTGGTAGGGGGACGTGACGGGCAATTGAGGATTGTGGTAGAGACTTTAACTATTTCATTCCAAGTCCAGGTGGGTGTGGCATTCACGAAAATTGATTCCCAAGTCCTAGGTTCCATGAAGTCGAATCATGTGACTAATGCAGTAGCCAATAGGAGTGCAGCATTCTAGGGGTGTGGGGTGCTAGGTCATGAATGAACACTGCACTCATAGTGGGAAAATGTGGAACTTCTCATTTGATCATTGATTATTGAAATCATACTTTCACTTATTGAATATGATTAAAATTGAAATGGAATTAAGTACTTAGGTAATTCATATGTTAGATGCACGATGTTGGCATCACATGTGTTCGGTTAAATTCGTTAGCATATTTACAGAAGACTATCTCCGGTGTGAGTATGAAGGTGTGGGCTTGGGCTGTGATGTCAGTGGTCGCACACTCGCAGGCCACAGAAGCAATGCGTATGTCGTTATAAACATGCAGGAGAGAAAGTGGGTGATCTTGGATTATGTAATGGGACCATTCAGTGGCTTTGTGTCATAGGGCACATGGTGAATACACTGGTTGCAGCCATGTTGAATAACAGTACTTACATCATAACCTGATGTCACGGTAGCGCCCTCTGGTGGTGGCGATGTGTACTAAGTCAGTTGGAGTCTGGAGCTCTTGGTGAATACAATGGGTGTCACCATCTTGGATTATGTCTCATATGAGCGTGCCCTCTGGTGGTGGCGATGTGTACTAAGTCAGTTGGAGTCTGGAGCTCTTGGTGAATACAATGGGTGTCACCATCTTGGATTATATCTCATATGAGCGTGCCCTGTAGTGGTGGCGATGTGTACTAAGTCAGTTGGAGTCCTGACCTTGTGGTGAACACATCTGCATGGAATTGTTTAAATAAATACTTACGTCTAAGTCCTTTTCCCACTATTCCTTAGGAGGAGGTAGCGGTCTGGCGACTGAGTTACTACAAGTGTCTTTTCTTTCGCGCCATTTTCTTAGCTTAGTAGATATATGGGAATTGAATTTTGTTTACCGCCAAAATTAAAACTTGGTGCCAGTTCGTAGGAAGAGGTGGTGGTCGGGTGACTTAGGTTAGTGGAGGTAGGCCAAATGAGTTATTTTCTAGCGATTTTCTTTGCTTAGTGTGGATAATGTCAGTGTGATGCATTATCCTGTTGGAATTCAAACTTGGCGCCAGTTCGTAGGAGGAGGTGGCAGTCAGATGACTTAGGTTAGTACAAGTGACCTATCTTCCGACAATTTTCTTAGGTTGGTAGCGAAACCACAAGTGACCTTTGTTTACCACAAAAATTCAAACTCGGTGACAGTTTATAGGAGGAAGTGGAGGTTGGGTGACTTATGTTAGTGGAGGTAGGCCAAGTGAGCTATCTTCCTGCAATTTTGATTGCTTAGTAGAGATAACGGGGGTGTGGTGCATTATCCTGTTGGAATTCAAAATTGGTACCAGCTTGCAGGAGGAAGTGGCGGTCGGGTGACTTAGGTTAGTGGAGGTAGCCCAAGTGAGATATCTTTCCGCAATTTTCTTTGCTTATTAGAGATAATAGAGGTGTGGTGCATTATTGTGTTGGAATTTGAACTTTACGCCATTTTCCTGGGGGAGGGGGGGCGTGGCACTTTCCCACCAAAATTCAAACTTCCGGCCAAAATCCGCCATCTTGAATGAAGACACAGCCGCCATCTTGAATGACGCCATCGACGCCGTCTTGGATAACAGTACTTTGGAATAGGAACGCCCTTGTCCCAATGCTCTCGTGAGCACCGAGTTCTGTGTCCCTGTGCAATAAACTCATAAAATTCCCTGTACAAATAAACAATGAAATACATTTTCCTGAGCTCTTGAGTCGCAACGGATGTATTCTTGGTACTCTGTTCTCTCCACAGTAGGCATACCAAACATTCAATCTTTGCTCAGCGAGTGTAATGCTGGCTGTAAAACAGTTTCGTACAAAGAATGTCACACGATATGGTAGAGGGCAAGGTACTGACAACAGGATATGCTAAGACCAAAGTCTTAAGTTCGAAAAATGAATTCAAAATAAAGTTTCTCCTTCAAAAAATCTAATATGAAAGATTTTACTTTAACTTCAAAATCAGTGAACTTCTCAACTGTTCTACAATTCTGACTTACTGACATAGTTAACAATACTTAGACTGTTACATGACGAAAGGTCTGACATTGTTTGACAAAATAGATTCCAAAATTTAACTTTTCTGTATCAGGATTACAAAACACACAAAATATTACAAATCGGGCATAGCAAATCAATCTATACATTAAATCTGATGGAAGATACTTGGTTCCTACATTCAAGGGAAGGTACTGTTAGAATTAGCAAAATCTACATTGCATTGCTGCATACTTAAAACCAAGTATACAAAATTTCATTACCTTACAAAACTATATCATGCTGCAACCGTAAACCAACAGCTACATTCTCACAGCTATCCACTAGCTTAAAGTCTTACATCCTAACTTTAACAGAATACAACGGCAACTCCTTCTGCGCTTCGCACGCTCCTACTTACAATCGATTCTGCCACTCAGGCAACATCTTTGGTTCAGTGGTGTCAAAGATACAATCTCTTCTACAAGTGATAACCATTTCATGTCATTTTTCATTAAGTATATTACAAAATCGGGCTCCACGTACAAGTGGACCCCTCACAATTGTCATTCAGAGATTCTGAAATCAAATACTGGATTGTAAGGCATACCCAGGAGCAGATATAAACTCATATCGCAATTTAATAGAGATGAAGAGCAGGCTAAAATTCAAAAGAGTAGTGAGGAAAAATCGATGAGCAATGAAGTGGGATATATATGTTACTAAGGAATGAAGAGATACTCTTGAAGTTCTCTGAGACTGTAGATACTGCGATAAGGATTAGCTCAGTAGGCACATCAGTTGAAGGGGAATGGTCATCTCTAAAAAGAGCAATCACAGACGTTGGAAAGAAAAACGTAGGTACAAACAAGATAACTGCGAAGAAACGATGGATAACAGAAGAAATAATTGAGTTGATCGATGAAAGAAGGAAGTAAAAAAATATTCAGGGAAACTCGGGAATCAGGAACGAAATATAGAGGAAGTGCAAAAGTTAAGGCGAAATGGTTGCAGGAAAAACGTGATGAAATTAGAAAAAGAAATGATTTCCGGAAGGACTGGTACAGCATATATAAAAGTCAGAACAATCTTCGGTGAAATTAAAAACGAGGGTGGTAACATTAAGAGTGTAATGGGAATTTCACTCTTAAATGCAGAGGAGAGTGCGGATAGTGAAAAGAGTACATTAAAGGACTTTAGGAGGGGAAGACTTGTTGATGACGTGATAGGAGTCGATATTGAAGAGATAGGGAATACAGTATTAGAATCAGAATTTAAAAGAGCTTTGGAAGACCTAAGATCAAATAAAGCAGAAGGAATACAGAACATTCCATCCCAATATCTGATACCATTATAGGAAGTGGCAACAAAACCACTATTCGCGTTGATGTGTAGAATGTTTGAGTCTAGCTATATACCATCTGACTTTCGGAAAGACATCAACCACACAGTACTACAGATTTCAATAGCCGACACGTTCGACAATTATCGCAAAATCACCCTAATAGCTCATGCATTCAAGTTGCTGACAAGAATAATGCCATGTTATTGTATCATTGCATTGTAGAATCTTTGACACTCGTGTGCTTTGTAAACTCCGTATTTGTTTTAGGATCTAAATCGAGACATGTGGTCACATTGGAAATTTTTTTGTGACAAAACGAAAGTGTTTTACAATGCAAACCAGCGTACGTGATTGTGAAAACACAAACATTCTTGGCAAAGTATTTCATTGCAAGGAAAATGCCAAACCAAATGCGCCAGATGGACGTTTCACATAAGTTGCATTCTAACACAAATCCGTAGTGCAACCATTTGGCTAGACGTTTCTAATTGTGAATTATTGTTTATCAGGGCAGCTCACAGAAAACGAGTGTATAACTTGTTTTGATGAAAGCATGAAAAACGGTCTGATGATGAACTGTGAAAAATTCGAAACCGATAACGGTACTTTTTGAATAAAGTAACCAAAAACTAATTTGTGGCTGGTTTCTGTACATCATCAACAATTTGTTTCATGTAACAGCCACGGTCTCCAAACATTTCTTTATTCGTCAAAATTGCAAAAAGAATTATGTATTAATCAAAAAATGTTACATAATCAAATGGGTGAATAGTGGGAACTTGGCCAGCCTGCACCAGTAGCAAGAATCTAAATAACCGTTAAATTAAAAAAATTTAAAATTTGTGGCTCAGTTACGAGATGAATGTTCATCTCTTGCATATAGTAATATTTTACACCAATGTGGTACTGTTATTTGAATTAAAACACTGCAAGTGCAGATAATAACACTGTCCTGCTGATGTGTAATCATCAGGTGCCTTTGGCTCTCTTTTAAATGTTCTAAAACACTGCTGATTATTAGAATTTCAGTGCGAGGAAGGACAGGTAACACCGAAATTTTACTTAATGTTTGTATACAGCACGTTAGGAAGCGTACATGATTAAGTTCTTGGGGACGGAGGCTTGGAAGTTTAGTCCACAGAGCTGCCGCTTCTGGAAGCATGGGACATTCCATTTCGGAAACCGTTAGGGAATTCAACATTTTGAGATCCACAGTATCAAGAGTGTGTCGAGAATACTAAATTTCAGGCCTTACCTCTCACCATGGACAACGCAGTGGCTGGCGGCCTTCACTTAACGACTGAGAGCAGCAGCGTTTGCGTAGAGTTGTCAGTGCTAACAGACAAGTAACATTGCGTTAAATAACCGCATAAATCAGCGTGGGACGTACGACGAACGTATCCGTTAGGACGGTGCGGCGGACTTTGGCGTTAATGGACTATGGCATCAGACGACCGACGCGACTGCCTTTTCCAACATCCCGTTATCGCCTGCAGCGTCTCTCCTGGACTCCTGACCATATCGGTTGGACCCTAGAGGTCTGGAAAACCTTGGCCTGGTCAGAAGAGTCTAAATTTTAGAAGGTAAGACCTGATGGTAGGGTTCAAGTTTGGCGGAGACCCAACGGCCTACGCTCATGGACCCTAGTTATCAACAAGGTACTCTGCAAGCTGGTGTTGGCTTCATAATGGTGGGGACTGTATTTACGGGGAATTAACTGCGTCCTCTGGTGAAACTAAACCGATCATTGTCTGGGGACGGTTATGTTCGGCTACTCGGAGACAATTTTCAGCCATTCATCGACTTCGTGTTCCCAAACGACGATGGAATTTTAATCGACGACAATGCGCCATGTCAACGGGCGACAGTCGTTGGAAATTGGTTTGAAGAATATTCTGGACAATTTGAGCGAATAATTTGGCCACCCAGATGACCGTCATGAATACCATCAAACATTTATGGGACATAATCGAGAGGCCAGTTAGTGCACAAAATCCTGCCCGGCAACACTTTCGCAATTATGGACAGCTGTAAAGGTATCATCACTCAATATTTCTGAAAGGGACATCCAACGAGTCCATGAAACGTCGAGTTGCTCCACTACGCCTGGCAGGAGATCCGCCACTATATTAGGAGGTACCCCATGACCTTCGTAAAGTCAGTGTACCTCCATCGGCGAGCCTCTCAAGGAAAGCCACAACAGTGATCGCCGTGGTGCCCCAGACGCCGTCGCACTATCTGTGTGGATACGTGTCTCATAGCAGACTAGTCTCTTTCCTGATCGGAGGCACGTCACGTAGCAGTAAAATCCTGTAATATCAATGAAAAATACATCTGTCTTTTGGGACGCTAGTTGTGTAGTACCGCTCATATGCTCCATGTTTGTTTGACAGTAGTTTTATAATGATCAACGGAAGCACCAATTTCGCGATTCGAAAACCTGACTCTCAACAGGCCGTGATTCTGCCACTTCCGGTTTCGACACGCGCTTGTAGGTGTTTCTTTGTCTTGCACGAGGCATGTCACGATCTCCCAACAGTCGATCAACATTCAAATGCATTTCGTGATTGTGAAATCCGCAGCTTACTCTCTCTCTATGCATAAAAGGCAGTGTCTGACTGACTCATCACCGCCCATCCCCAAACACTAAGGACAGAAACTTGAAATATGGAGAGGGTCTTGATCTCCCTCTAGGAGGGAGAAGTAGGGGATGAAAGGTTTTTTGAACAATGTCACTATTAAGGCAATTTTGAAGCTATAACTACGAAATTGGTATTTACTTTCTTGGTCGGAAATAAATAAAAACGTATTTCAGCATTTTTTAACACTTAACCCCTATGGGGGTGGAATAGTGGGTGGACTTTTTCTTGAATAAATCATTATTAAAAACTAGTGAAGTATTTTTAAACGTACATTATGAAAACTGGTATTTCACTTCTCGGTTACAAATGAAAAAAGTGTTGATTCAGTGGTTTTGGAAATTCAGTCTCTAAGAAGTGAAATAGGGGATGCAATGTTTTATAGTATTTAATTTGAAAGCATTTTTAAAGCTAAATGTTCACTGGTCTTTTTTATTCGTCCCTATGTGGTTGAAGTAGGGGATGTAAGTTTTTATGGAAAAATTCTATTAAGCAAGCATTTTTGAAGGCAAATCTATGGAAATTGGTGTATCACTTCTCAGTTTCATATAAAGAAAGGTGTGCTAGACGATGAGAGTTTTTATGAGAATATCACTACGTTGAAGCGAGTCGAGGCATCCTCCTTCCTCAGAGGACTTCATTCAAATAGCTTACGGACGTATTCTCACAAGAAGGATATTTACCTGGGATTAAATTGGGCCCCCTTATACCCCTGCCATGGTCTCAGCGAACGAAACAGGAAGCTACGTTCGTGTTGTCGTTGTTGTTGTTGTTGTGTTTTAGGGAGATAGGGGGATGAAGCATTTCAATTGATCGAAGAATAAAGGAAATACAAAAATGTTCAAGGAAAAATAGGACTACAGCAATATAAATCCCTTGGGAATGAGATAAATAGCAAATTCAGCGAAGACAAAGCGAAGTGCTACAGGAAAGATGTGAAGAAATTACAGAAGAAATGTTCGTCGAGAAGACTGATTCGGCGTACAGGAAAGTGAAAACAACTTTAGCTGAAATTGAAAGCAGGGATAGTAACTTTAAGAGTGCAATGAGAATTCCACTGTTAAATGCAGCGAAGAGAGCAGATAGGTGCAAAGGGTACACTGAAGGCCTCTATGGAGGGAGGACTTGTCTGAATCTACGTTAGAAGAAGAAATAAGAGTCGAAGGGGATAACACAGGGGATCCAGCATTAGAGTCAGAATTTAAGGGTACTCTGGAAGACCTGAGATCAAATAAGGCAAAAGGCATAGATAACATTCGATCTGAATTTCTAAAATCGTTTGGGGAAGTGGCAACAAAACGACTATTCACGTTGGTTTCTAGAATGTATGAGACTGGTGGCGTATCATCAGACTTTTGGATAAACGTCATCCATACAATTCCCAAGATAGCAAGGGTAGATAAGTACAAATTTTGTGGCACAATCAGCTTAATTGGTCATGCATCCAAGCTGCTGACTAGAATGATATACAGATGAATGGAAAAGAAAATTGAAGATCAGTTAGATGTGGACCAGTTTGGCTTTAGGAAAGATAAAGGCACCAGAGAGGCAGTCTCACGTTGCGTGATGCAAAATATTCCAAATTGTGAGAAAAATAGGAGTAAGCTGTAGGAAAAGACGGGTAATATGCAATACATAAAAACTATAAGATTGGAACGCACAGAACGAAGCGCTCGCATTAAAAAGGGTATAAGTAAGGGATGCAATCTTTCACTTTACTATCCAATCTGTACATCGAACAAGCAATGACGAATATAAAAGAAAAATTAAAGAGTGGCATCATAATTCAGGATAAAAGGATATAAGTGACAAGATTCGTTAATGGAATTCCTATCCTCAGTGGATGTGAAGAAGTATTGCAGGATCTGTTGGATGGAATGAACAGTTCAATGAGTACAGAATATGGATTGAGAGTAAACCGGAAGAAGACGAAGGTAATGAGATGCAGCAGAAATGAGGACAGCGGGAAACTTAACATCAAAGTTGGGGATCCCGAGGTAGACGGAGTTAAGGAAGTATGGTGCCTTGAAAGCAAAATGACTCATGACTGACGAAGCAATGAGGACACAAAGCAGACTAGCACAGGCAAAGAGTGCATTCCTGGTCAGGAGAAGCTACTGGCGTAACAAGGGTCTTAAGGAAATTTCTGATATCGTACTTTTGGAGCACAGCATTATATGGTAATGGAAAATCGGAACAGAAAAGACTCGAAGAGTTTGAGGTGTGGGACAACAGAAGAATATTGAAAATTAGGTAGACTAATGGAATAAGGAAACAGGTGGTTCTTTGTAGAATTGGCGAAGGAAGGTACATAAAACTGGAGAAGGGACAGGATGGTAGGTCATATGTTAAGGTAACAGGGGATAACCTCTGTGGTACTAGATGGGACTGTAGAGGGTAAGAAGTGTAGGGCAAGACAGAGATTTGAATACAGTCAGTTCCACAAGAGAGTGTACGCCGTTATCTGTATGAAATAAATGAAACTATAATAAATATATGTTTAAAGTGAAATACATGTTACTGCTAATTGCACATTTACCTACTAGTTAATCCAATTACCGCCGTTATCGATTGTAGCTTGGCGCCCCAGACGTCTCTCCGGTAAATCATGCACCTTTTCAACCTCTAAAAATCGTTTGCCCAATTCACAACGAATGTCTTTGACTTTCTAAGAATTTTAGTAGCGCCTCCATATGAAAGCTTTGGTCTGTTTGGATGATTTACAAGGAACACTGCCTCGTGACGCTTCAGATATTTTGCACTCATTTTAAACTGCAACCGACAAAAAAAAATTCAACTCTCACACTGTTTATCTAGCGCTGTGCAAAAGTGCATTAATTACAGATTCGAAACCACTACCAGAGATGTCACATTTAAAATTAATGGGTACACTTTCTTGTGGAACTGGCTGTACAGCCATCAAATACTTCAGGACGCAAGTTCAGGTGCTACTCTGGGATGAAAGGTTAGCGTAGGAGAGGAATTCGTGGTGGGTCGCATGGAACCACTCAGAAGACTGAAACTCAAAAAAAGGTGATAAACAACGAAGTTATCAGCACCCTCGCATGAAATAAATAGAGTCGAGATTGGTTAAAATCTATCAGAATAACAATAAATTCTACAACAAGCTGGAAGAACAAACAAAGCGCAAGACACAACACTTTAAAAGACAATTTGACATACGGAAGATCACAGAAGACTATCCGTAATATGCAAATAAAAAACACAGCACAATAACTGTAGATAAAATCAATTGTAGGAGAAGAGGACACATTTTTATAAGGGGCCAGAAAATTGTGGTTTGGTTACTGCTTAGAAATGATAGATGACTCAGGCACTCTGCAACACACCAACATCCCACAGCCAATACTTAAAACAAACTGTAAGAACAAACAAAGCGCTAGAAACACTTCTTTAAAATACAACATTGACAGATGGTGGATCATAGAAGACAATCCATAATATGCAAATAAAAAAACACGGCACAATAACTGTGGATAAAACCAGTTGTAGAAGATGAGGACACATACATTTACAAGGGGCCAAAAAACTGTGGCTGGGTAACTACTTAGAAATAATAGGTGACCAAGGCACTCTGCAACACAGTAACATCCCACAGCCAACACTCCGGGAAAGAGCCCTGACAACACAAAAGTCCTCAAAGCAGTAACACACTCGTCTCATCGTCTTTTAAAATAGAGGGCAGGTCCTGTGGGGAACACAGATCTGCCGTCAGTTCATCCAATAAAATGTACTCGTTTTTGTATCGACACCTACGTTCTGCATCTTTGACACACAGATGTGAACTCCCTCTGTAATAGAAACACGTGTGTCCCTGGACACTGTCCCACTTATAGCCTCCTCAGGGCCATTTCTTCATCTCGTCGCCGTCGGAAGGAGATAAGTCACGATCGCACTGTTGGATTCATAGGCCGCAGCATATTGCTCCTCACTTGCAGCCATTGACGTTCCCCGCCACGTATGTGGTGACTGCCTGCAGGGGAATTGCACAGTGAACATGAGTTTGGAGAGAGAAAACCTCCTTGGTAGAAGCATCGGCAAATTCATTTCCCCGGATCCCTACGTGCCCCAGAACCAGGCAAATTTCCTTCTTCCGCCTTTGCATGAGAAGAAGAACTTCTTGGATCTACCTATCCGCTTGATACATCTGTCCAACAGCAAGAAGGACACTTGAGAATCAGAGACTTACCATAATGTAGTCTCATCTCCTCCAGCTCCCTCAGAGTACCAAACAATTCCGCTTAGTAATTCCTCTGTAAGTCCTATGCTGAGGGTACGTTCGGAGAATATGACTGACTTGCCAATGAAGTCCCTCTGCTTCGCATCATTAGTGTAAACATTAAATAAAATCCGGGTAGCGATATAAAATCTCACAAAATTTAGCTTTAAAAGAGTAGTCTGATTTATAATTCTTCTTGCACCACCTTTAAGTCTAAAATTAACCTGGATCTCTGTAGTAGCCAGAGGATCCCCTGGCTTTGGAACTTAAATCCATTCACTTGTAATATCTCAGAGCTCTCCATCGCATGGATCCCAAACGGCCTCATTGCATTCGAACTGTCCCAGTGGTAATGGGATAAATAGTGCCCTGTGTCTTTGGTTTACCATGAACGGATGATGTCAAACGGGCAATGTGGACTCAGCACCTTCAGCACTAGACTTCAGCGACAAGCCCCTGCTGGCATTGTAATACCAGCATCCAGCTGTTTAAGGTTGCTACGTTCCGGTCATGGATTTGTTTGCACACAGCAACACCTCATCGCTGTCGCATTGTGTATTGCACAGGGGTACAGAAAGATATCGGACATAGTCTTGCACGAGGAAACACACTCACGTCTGCATTAGAAAAGCCATGCGTGATTACGAATTTAAACCCCACTTCCCCCGAACTGGACTCAAGAGCTATAACAATTGATTATTTCGCTCATTTTGTTATTAGAGGCCGCGTGGAGCGGCCACGCGTTTTGAGGCATCATGTCACGGACTGCGCGGCCCTTCCCGCCGGAGGTTCGAGTCCTCCCTCGGGCATGGGTGTGTGCGTTGTTCTTAGCATAAGTTAATTTAAGTTAGTTTAAGTAGTGTGTAAGCCTAGGGACCGATGACCTCAGCATTTTGGCACCTTAGGAATTCACACACATTTGGACACTTTTTTTTTTTTTTAGATTAGGGGAATGGAAGAAATAGAACGGAAGTTCACTAATTTTCCGTTCTTAAACAAATTCTCTTGAAATTGTAAGTCCGCCGAAATGCGACCAGCAGCCGTGCCTTCTGCCCTCACAGTATAAAGAAAAGACACTTGGAATCAAAGCAGGAAAACAACATCGAATCATAGACATTGATTAAATAGAGGCTGGACAAAGCTGGCTAAATATAATTTACGAAAAAAGATTAGGTTGCAGGCCTACAGCAGAGAAGGTGCGCTTCTTTTATGTTTTCGCAAAGATAAATTATTCAGCTTGTAAAAACAGTTCAGTGCGTTTTACATAATAAACACGTGTATTAATTTGTGGTGTGAGCATCCTCTTAGATGCTTCACTTTCCTTTACGCATTCGAGGAAACACGAACAAATCGTGAAGCCAAGTTTGTATTCATATTTTTATTTACGTTTGGTACAGTAAATAGAGGCAGTCTCGTTTGATTGTTATTTTTTCTAACATTATGAAGTGGAGTAAACGTGATGTAAACGACTGGTAAAGATGTCACACTGGTTAAGACGTTTTGTGATACTAGGTGCAATGACATCATTGCGTATCAGGTCTTTGAACCATGTTACATGTTGACTACACAGATGTGGACCGCCAGGACACGGCACAAAAGCATATATCCATATCCACTTCAGGAAATTTTTGCCATGCCTGTTACATGATACATGTGCTGTGTCATTTCATGAAGATTGCAGGCTTGAGGCTGGCTTGAGTCAGGCTTGAGGCTTCTCATCGCATTCCTGGATGGCAAATCAGGGGACTCAGCTGACCACTCAAGGATCTGTACAATCCTCAAGGCGTTGGTCGTGTGGTTCAAATGGCTCTGAGCACTATGGGACTTAACATCTGAGGTCATCAGTCCCCTAGAACTTAGAACTACTTAAACCTAACTAACCTAAGGACGTCACACACATCCATGCCCGAGGCAGGATTCGAACCTGTGACCGTAGCGGTCGCGCGGTTCCAGACTGAAGCGCCTTGAACCGCTCGGCCACACCGGCCGGCGCTTGTCGAGTGATCAATAGTGTTGGGTCTTGCATTATACGGGTTGAGATATGCCATTTGGTACCCTGGTCAAGAAGGGAGTGACAACAGTGTTTACAAGACTTGCTACTCAATGACCAGCATTCAGTATCCAATAATTACCAAATCAGTCCAGCTGTCATACCCAACAGCTCCCCACACCATGACTCGGGAGACAGAAAGGTGCTGTAACCGCAAATCGCTACTTTGTGTGACACTGCACCATGTTGCCTACGGACACGTTGGCATCGTCTGATCGCCACAAAGATAATCGCGACATATCGCTGAACAACACAGAATGCAACCCTATGTCCGAGCTGAGTCTCGCTCTACATCATGCAAATAGCTTTTGTCT
Organism: Schistocerca americana; assembly: GCF_021461395.2. Taxonomy (NCBI): domain Eukaryota; kingdom Metazoa; phylum Arthropoda; class Insecta; order Orthoptera; family Acrididae; genus Schistocerca; species Schistocerca americana. Next base: position 758,852,113 of record NC_060121.1, on the reverse strand, counting down.
GTGGTATGGTGACAGCGGTAAACGAAGCACTGCAACTGGAGATGTCAACCCGGATTCCAGTAATCTGTTCTCAGCGCTTCGTGTTTCCACTCTGCCTCTGACCTGGCCTGCATTTTAGCTGTTTTCGTCGGTGTTTATATAAACAGGTCAGTGATTAAGCCCGCATGACAGACGGAATAAAGTAAGACACAAAGAAACACAAAATGGTTAAGGACTTTTAAGTTAAAACGCAAGTGTTGAAGCAACGAAAAATGAAGTAGAAAGACTTCATGGAATAAGAGTCAAAAGAGAAATGCAACGACAAGGGTAGTGCAATCAATCTGACTGCAAAAGACATGTGGCAATGTTCGCTAATCACGCTAAGGAGCTGATTGAGAAGATGTTGACACTCAGTAAATGAGACAGCCTTTTACCAGAACGACGCCAATGGTTCCCGTTTGCCAATTAGCAAGGACGGAAACTTTCATTCAGCAAAAGTGGAATCGAACTCCTCTTGGTAGATCAGAGGTGCACCACGTAAAGGAAGCAGCTACTCGAGTAGCAGAGTACTTGTGGAGTGCACATGAGGGTATTTTAGGCTACGCTGTAGTTTGAAGTATTCTGATAAACACTCCCAAGTCGATAGGCAGCAAGGGAAGTCAAACGGCGTTCAATATAAAGACATTTCGACTATCATAACATTATCAGTAAGCTGTCGAAGTATTCGTAATAAAGTTCCCGAATTAACTGCCCTCCAGGAAAGATCATGGGCGCAAACTGTTCTTGGAACCGAGGGTTGGCTGAAACACAAAGTGGAAAGTTCTGAGGTATTTAGCGAATCGTGGAACTTATTTCGGGAAGATAGATAGAAGCCATAGGAGGGGAGCGTTTACTGCAGCTGACAAAAATATTGCCTCTATTGAGATCGAATTTGACTGTGACAATTAAGTTATCTGGTCGTGTATAACAGGTGGAGGTGATACAAAGTTAGTTGTTGGATGTTTTCACCGGCCACCCGATTCCGCTGTGACAGTCCTACGGTCATTCAAATAAACTCTACGGTCAATAGCGCGTAAATACCCAGATCATGCAATACTGGCTGGAGGTGACTCTAACCTACTGAGTATAGACTCGGATGTCTATGGATTCATTGCGGGACGTACAGATAGATGGTCATGCAAATTCTGAAAACTGTCTTGAGGAGCTAGCTCGGCAACCCACATACAATGGAAATGTCTTAGACACCTTGTAGCTACAAATAGGCCGGACCTTATCGAAAACGTCAGGAGGGAGGAGGACATTAGTGTTTAACGTACCCTAGACAACGAGGTCACCAGAGACGGAGCACAAGCTCGGATTAGGGAACGGTGGGGAAGGATGCCGGCCGTGCCATTTGAAAGGAACCATCCCGGTATTTGGCTGAAGTGATTTAGGTAAATCGCGGAAAACATAAATCTGGATGGCCGGACGAGTGTTTGGACCGTCGTCCTCCCCAATGCGAGTCCAGTGTGCTAACCACTGCGACACCTCGCTCGGTCGAAAATGTCGATAAAGAATCGGGGATTAGCGATAATGATGTCATTACAGCAATTATAATTACGATGGTTAATAAATCAATCAAGAAGGCTAGGAGAGTATTTCTGCTAGACAGAGCAGATAAGCAGTTGTTAGCATCTCACTTAGTGACTTGATATCACTTGGTTCCAGTAAGATGCATGTAGAGGAATTGTGGGCAAAGTTTAAGCAGATTGTAAATCGTGGTCTGGAGGTTATGTGCTTTGTAAGTGGATGAAGGATGGAAAAGACCCACCATGGTTTAATAACGAAATTCGGTGGATGCTGAGAGAGCAGAGGCTGTTGCACTCTCGGTTCAAAAGGGAACGCGCAAATGACGACAAGCGAAGTAGATTAGTAGTGATTCTGGCGTCTATGAAAAGATCAGTGCGCGACGCATACAACTACTACTACCGTCACACCTTAGCAAAAGATCTGGCAAAGAACCCGAGGAAATTCTGGTCTTATGTAAAATCGATTAGCAGGCTTCTATTCAGTCCTTTGTTGACCAGTCTGGTGTGGTAGTTGAAGACAGAAAAACGAAAGACGAAGTCTTATACTACTGGCCATTAAAATTGCTGCACCAAGAAGAAATGCAGATGATAAACGGGTATTCAATGGACAAATATATTATACTGGAAATGACATGTGATTACATTTCCACGCAATTTGGGTGCATAGATCCTGAGAAATCAGTACCCAGAACAACCACCTCTGGACGTAATAACGGCCTTGATACGACTGGGCATTGAGTTAAACAGAGGTTGGATGGCGTGTACAGGTACAGCTGCCCATGCCGCTTCAACACGATACCACAGTTCATCAAGAGTAGTGACTGGCGTATTGTGACGAGCCAGTTGCTCGGCCACCATTGACCAGACGTTTTCAATAGGTGAGAGATCTGGAGAATGTGTTAGCCAGGGCAGCAGTCGAACATTTTTTGTATCCAGGAAGGCCCGTAGAGGACCTGCAACACGCGGTCGTGCACTATCCTGCTGAAATGTAGGGTTTCGCAGGGATCGAATGAAGGGTAAAGCCACGGGTCGTAACATATCTCAAATGTAACGTCCACTGTTCAAAGTTCCGTCAATGCGAACAAGAGGTGACGAAGACGTGTAACCAATGAGCCACCTGCCGGTTACTCTGTTTCAGAACATCCACCAAGTTACGTTGAATTAAACTAAAAGTCATGGACAATGCTAAAAAGTATCAGAAATCAATCTGATAAATTGGGCCTAATACGACATGATTACAGTACGTGCGACTGTGGACAGGTGCAAATCATGGAACATCTTCTAGCATGCCGAAACTGTCCTGCATGTTGCTTCCTAGATGGCCTCTGGCTAAACAAGCCTGAAGCTTAGCCCAGTACTGGACCGAAAAATTTACAGCTGCGGAAAGGAAAAATAAAGTAAGTCTGTACAAGAGAACAACTGCTACCTGAAAACACGAAGATGGTGAGAGGCAGAGACATTTTCCTTGATTTGCTTGCAAGGTCTATAGTAATGCGGAATGAACAAGCCTGACGACAAGATGATCGATTCAAAGGTTACAGTTACCGGATATTGTCACACTAAGAATTATTCTGAAATTCTTTTACAAAGGAGCGTTTTTGGCATGTGCGTTATACAACAACAACAAAAGCTGTAAACATATAATCTAATTAGCTGTTCAGCAGCCATTCTCTGTTTCTGAGAGAATGCCTGTCTAGATTATTGAAAATTGTCTGTGTAGTATTATTAAGACTAAAAGATATTCAGTGCGCAAACGCTTAACGTGGAGGGGGGTTAGATTCCAGTGTCCATGACAACATTATTAGCAGGTGAATATCAGATAAATTAAGGGCGAAAATTGGTTCCTTCTGTCCTTAGGTTACTAGGTGTCTCCACCCAAGATGAAGTCCACCCACACACATTGGATTAAGCTCTTTGGAACTGGAGGAGAATGAGATTTACTAAAGACAAAGGTGGTGTGACTGACAAAGGCCTGCCGGCCGAAGTGGCCGTGCGGTTAAAGGCGCTGCAGTCTGGAACCGCAAGACCGCTACGGTCGCAGGTTCGAATCCTGCCTGGGGCATGGATGTTTGTGATGTCCTTAGGTTAGTTAGGTTTAACTAGTTCTAAGTTCTAGGGGACTAATGACCTCAGCAGTTGAGTCCCATAGTGCTCAGAGCCATTTGAACCATTTTTGACAAAGGCCTAACAGATCGGTAGCCATCATCTGCTCAAATATAAAAGAAGTTAGCAACCATGTCTAAAGTACAGAGGCAAATGAGCCTGCCGAAGACCCTCATTCATCACAGATCTACAGGGAAGTCACACGATTAGAACTATTCGTTCAGCTACTGAGAAAAGCTGTAGTTTGGTTGTCTGAAGGAACAAAGTAAATCTTACTAGCAAGTACCCATAGTGATCATGTCTGAAACATCGGTTCTACAGCGAACTGTGGCCACGAGTAGAACGGGATTTTCTACGAACAAAATTTGTTAATTTCAAATCAAAGTTGGCGACAGGATTGCCACGGTAGTTATTAGCGCCTTTGTTATTCTCTTTCTTGAGAATTAAGTTACACTACTAGTCATTAAAGCTGGAAAAGGCTGAAGGAGTCGTGCAACAAAGAATTGGTATGACGTGTTATACATGTCTGGGTATACAAATGATTCCTATTTCTGTGGAACTGTGCAGCGTAGATAGAAGTAATGTCATCTGCATTTTGTAGATGCAGAGAGGTTAGACAACGGATTTCTCAATCAGAGATGTCATTTGGAAGCTTATTGTTTTTGAGAAGGTCGGGTTGTAAAACCTGAAAGAAGGAGAAATATCTGCCAGCATGTGCCGGAAATCTACATCGGTGAGACTGTGGCCTATCGCCACTGTGCCTTAAGCACTTGTGTGCAAAACCTGAGAACGAATGACGTGTCACTGCCAAGTAACATGCCTCGATGAAACATGGATCATACATAGAAAGAACTGCTACAGTATAGTACAGAAAGTATTTGAAATAAATACACAGTGAGAGGAACAGAATGACACTTTCATTTGAAGACAATAATTACACTAAGGCACCGCGATTCACGATGGTCCCCTGGTCATTCCAAAACGTATAACGTGGCTCTTTATAGGATAAGTGTGATCATCATGGACGACAATGCGTGCTCTGCAACGTACGTCATCATGGACACAATGTTGGTAAGGAGTTCTTATGGTAGGGCGTTCCATTCCTCCTCCAATGCTGTTGACAACTGCTAGAGGGTCGTTGGTGCAGGTGGACGTGCTGTAACGCATCTTCCCAACGCATCTCATATGTGATCGATGGGACTTAAGTCGGGGGAAGATGTATGCCAGTCCATTCATCGAATATCCTCTCGTTCTAAGAGCTCCTACCCCTAAGCTGTTCGATGCGGTCGCGAGTTGTCATCCATAAAAATGAAGTCTGGACCGAATGCAGGCCGGCCGCTGTGGCCGAGCGATTCTAGGAGCTTCAGTCCGGAACCGCGCCGCTTCTACGGTCGCAAGTTCGAATCCTGCCTCGGGCGTGGATGCTTGTGATATCGTTAGGTTAGTTAGATTTAAGTATTTCTAAGTCTAGGGGACTGATGACCTCAGATGGTAAACCCCATAGTGCTTGGAGCCATTTGAACCATTTTTGAACCGAATGCAGCTCTGAAACGACACACAAGAAGAAGGAGCGCAATATCGCAATGCTGGACGTACCGTCGGATGACGAGAGATGGTTACACGTAATGCTGTTGATAACCACGCCATTGAGCGCCCGTAAGCTTCAGCACGTAATGCATCGAGAAACATTGTCGAACATGATCGTTTTGTCGGTCCAGGTGTTATGGTGGGGAGAGACGTAATACTGCATGGACGTAAGTCTTTGAACACGGAGCAGTCACCAGTCAAAATGATCGTGAGACCTCACTCCATCCCCATGTGCGGCTTTTCATGGGCGCTTTCAGCGCTGATTTCATCTTTATGGATCACAATCGGCGACCGCATCGAATTCCGCAGGTGGTGGGGCTTTAGGAACGAGAGGATTTTCGGCGGATGGTCTGGCCTGTCCGTTGCCCTGACTTAAATCCCATCGAGAACGTGTGCGAAACGCTGAGAAGTCGTACTGCCGTACGCCCACACGTAGTCGTTAAATGCGCTGGTGGAGGAGTGAAATGCACTACCAGAAGAACGTACCAATCACGTGGCTAGCATGGGAACATCTCGCAGAGCATGCGTTGCCGACCGTGGTGATCATACATTCAGCTAATAAACCATCTCCCTCCGTTTGTAATGACCAAGGGATCATCGTGTATCGAGGTGAGTGCAGTATAATTCTTGTCTTTGAATTCAAAGTATCATTTCTGTTTGTCTCATTGCTTCCTTAGCAGATTTTTATTTTGATGCTTCGCCTTTGCGTGAATACGTCTCCACTGCCCCGGATGCTGACATCTTTGCGAAGCTGAACATTGAAATGCACCTTCCATTCAACTGACGTACAATCAACTTGAGAGTGTTTGCTGACAGTTAGCAGTAAAACCATCCTAAAGAACGCAATTGGGATTAAACAAGAAGTAGGAGCAGGAAGTACAATCGTAAATGCCAAAACTAACTGAGAGACTAAATTGAAGATCCCTGAAGTAGTGTCCATACTCTCTACACAACCTATACCAATTTTAGAGAGAATTAAATACGCAAAAGAAGTTCAGGAAAAAATAATCTTCATTTTATCAGATTCACACTCAGCACAGATGCTGCTAAAATGCTACAAGGTTAACAACAGCAAAGCTTATCTAGTACATCACATTATAGAAGCAGTTCAGGAGCTTTCCCGCCTAAATAAGACTACCGCTATGTTTCTGCTAAAGGCATACAACGGAATAAACTGAGATGAGGAAGTAGACATTCTGTCCAAGGAATATATGTACACTGGTTCATGAGAAAGAAGATTCCTTCCTACCGTAAGAACTAGAACCATGGACCTCCAACAGTCTTACGAAATTAAAGGGAGACTCTGTGCTGCAGTGGTGCCTATCTCCCGTCCCGTTCTTAGCACCAAAACTGCAGATACGGCAGACTCTTTCTAGTGCCATCGGCACAACTTCGATTCGAACACAGGAGTTTCAGACATCTCTACTGCCTCAACATGATCACAACTTCATGTTGCAGTGAACCGACTGCGACAGAAGATTTCAAGAAACTACGAAACTAACTGTGTGTGTGCTGCTCTTTGACAATGTTTTACCAAGGAACAGACTCTTTTTACGACAAAAGACATAAACATGTATAAATTTGATTTTATAGCAGAAGGACAAATGATAATACAGGAACGGTGTTTTTTTCATTTTTTAAATATTTTCCATTGTGAGAGATTAATAGGTATGATTCCTTTTATTTTATATTAATGAATGTATTTTAAATTCCTTGGATCATAGACTTAATTCGAAGTCAGATGAAAGACCAAAAGTGTTGTTTCTTTAACAGTTCAAGCTGTTATACATTTAAATGTTAAATAAAAAGTTTTTCAAAATATGGTCAAATGCTTTGTAAAATTATTTTTCTGAAGGTAAGAGACAAATTAAACAAAACATCTATCGCATTTTTGAATGATGCTCGAAATCATACATAGCAGATGAGCTGCTCATACGTTAGTGACATAAGGAGACCAATGAGCGAAATCCCCACCAGATAAATATTCTCTGGATGAAGGGTATCAGACGGATGCCATATTCCTTGACTTCCGGAAAGCGTTTGACTCGGTGCCCCGCTGCAGACTCCTAACTAAGGTACAAGTATATGGGATTGGTTCCCAAATATGTGAGTGGTTCGAAGACTTGTTAAGTAATAGAACCCAGTACGTTGTCCTCGATGGTGATGGTTCATCGGAGGTGAGGGTATCATCTGGAGTGCCCCAGGGAAGTGTGGTAGGTCCGCTGTTGTTTTCTATCTACATAAATGATCTTTTGGATAGGGTGGATAGCAATGTGCGGCTGATTGCTGATGATTCTGTGGTGTACGGGAAGGTGTCGTCGTTGAGAGACTGTAGGAGAGTACAAGATGACTTGGACAGGATTTTTGATTGGTGTAAAGAATGGGAGCTAACTCTAAGTATAGACAAATGTAAATTAATGCAGATGAATAGGAAAAAGAATCCCGTAATGTTTGAATACTCCATTAGTAGTGTAGCGCTTGACACAGTCACGTCGACTAAATATTTGGGCGTAACATTGCAGAGCGATATGAAGTGGAACAAGCATGTAATGGCAGTTGTGGGGAAGGCGGATACTCGTCTTCGGTTCATTGGTAGAATTTTGGGAAGATGTGGTTGATCTGTAAAGGAGGCCGCTTATAAAGCACTAATACGACCTATTCTTGAGTACTGCTCGAGCGTTTGGAATCCCTATCAGGTCGGATTGAGGGAGGACATAGAAGCAATTCAGAGGCGGGCTGCTAGATTTGTTACTGGTAGGTTTGATCATCACGCGAGTGTTACGGAAATGCTTCAGGAACTCGGGTGGGAGTGTCTGCAAGAAAGAAGGCGTTCTTTTCGTGAATCGCTACTGAGGAAATTTAGGGAACCAGCATTTGAGGCTGACCGCAGTACAATTTTACTGCCGCCAACTTATATTTCGCGGAAAGACCACAAAGATAAGATAAGGGAGATTAGGGCTCGTTCAGAGGCATATAGGCAATCATTTTTCCCTCGTTCTGTTTGGGAGTAGAACAGGGGGAGAAGATGCTAGTTGTGGTACGATGTACCCTCCGCGACGCACCGTATGGTGGATTGCGGAGTATGTATGTAGATGCACTATTTGAAATTAAGAATTAAAAAATTGAGCTTTAAAATCTGAATCAGCGCCTCAGTTGCTGTACATGATTTCGTACATCATTCAAAGCTGTGTCAAATGTTTCTCTAATCTATTTTATTTCTTACATTTAGAAAAACAATTTCACACAACACTTGACCGTTTTTATTCCAAAAATTTTCTTTATTTTCATGTTTCGTGCATAAAACCTGAAATATAATTTATCGAAACATTTGATCGATAATCTATTATTATTAAGAGACTATACATCAGCAGGAAGAAGAGAAGATTCAGTTTACGTTGTGATTTTGTATTTTTGACATTAGCAGCATGTGTTTGTGAAATATTTCAGTATTTCCTCAGATTACTAATCACGATTTTTAATTAATCTGATTACTTTAAGCAATTAAACCTTTTTCACAAAATCATACCTTCGCTGGTCTATTTCATACATAATACATCCATATGTGACACTTCACTTGATTAAATTCAGACACAAATTTTCCCTCAGCACTGATTACCGTAATTGTGCTTATTACTCTCAAGCAATTAAACCTTTTCTTACAAAACAAGATCTCACGCTGATCCATATGATTGTCCCATTTGTTCATTCCGAAATTTTAGTTTGGCTCTCTAACTTCGGACAAAACTTTATTGAGGAATTTCGAGGGAGTCTTGTTTTCACTCTGCTCAAACATTTCAGCAGACATCATTCTGATACTTTTTTTTTATTACTCATTTTGAGCCGCAAGGGGCCATGTGTGATAACAGAGTAGAGAAGATAAACTTCTTTGCAAGATCGCTAATAATATTTATGCTCGATAATAGGTTTCAATAATCAATGTTCAGATCTCGACAGGCAGGTTACTGAATATTTCTTAAAATAGCAGTTAGAGTACTCATTCTCATGAATTGGCAGGTACGTAACAGACTAGCACTTATGCATTGGCATGTCAGAATTAAAACAGTTACATACCCAGTTATTCACCACACACATCTGTGGCGTAAGATACATGTATATGATGAATGACTGCTGAAAGTTTCCTTTAACATAATTCTTTTCATTGAATTTGAGATTTCGTACTGGTTTGCTTGGTTGATTGTAAATTTGCTGTTGTTTAGTTTAGGGTGACTTTGTGCATTTCCAACTGTCAGAGAAGACAAATATATCTGCCTGCCAGAAAACAACATTAATTTGGCTTGTTTTATAGTCTTTCTAAAAAATGTGGAAACTGATTAAACCCTGAACTTTACTATTAATCTCTTTAATTAAACAAAGTGGTCCTTGTGTATTAATGATCTGCCTAATAATGCTGTTGCTGAAATAGTCCCTGTACGTTGATAATTTTCGTAGCAACTAATCCTAAAATGAAATACCCTACCTCATAACGTAATTGCTAGAAAGTGCAGTACTTGCTGCTCTCTGTGCGCCAGCTGCAAATTTCTAGCTACAGTAGTTGAGAGCTTAGTGCAATACTCCAGACAACAACTAAACTATTTTATACAAATCACTGACTGAGACACTCCTTTAAATAAAAATGACATGGGTCGAAAATGTGGACAATGCTCTTATGTGAAATATTTCTTTGACAAACTGATTTTAAACTATCTGATATATTATTATTACGTGTATGCAACTCTCGTCACAACACTCATCAGCATTGGCAAAGGGCAACATCGATGCCAAAAGTTTGACAAATCATTAATAAACATGAAAATTAATTTACAGTGAAAATTAAACATTTGAATATCTAATTCAACAATGAAACCTAACTACACGCGACTGCAGTGCTCCTAAATAAAAAATATTACGTTCATTCCTCTTCATAGTGTGTTCATTCTAAATCACTCAACAGATGCTTCTCCTCTGTTTCACAACATTCAAGCACAAACCATTTTACTGAAACGCATATGCACTTAACTTTACGTCTACTATGCCTCGAGTCCTCTGCTCGGCATCTGTCACACTACCACGCTAACGATAGGACTACCGCGCTCCTCGCTGCCAACCAGCGATGATAAAAAAATAAATAAATAAATACATCTTCCAGCAAAACAGCTACTCTGACCAAAGCCTGCACACGAATAATAACAACTCAAAATTGTCGCTTAGGATTTGAGACGTCCAAAGTCTGTACAAACTACAGAAATGCAAATAACAAACTGCCACTAGACCTGTTTCACTGTGTATATAGTTGTTTTAATTTTGACACTCCGATGCATCAGTTTTCTAGTCTGTTAAATATCTATCAACTCATGAGAATGACTACCCTTAATGCCATTTTGAGAAATTTGCAATAACCTCTCTGTCAAGACCTGAAGATGGTAAAGTTCATTAGCGAAACCTGATGTAGAGAACAAAGTTTATTATGAGCGATCTTCGCAACGAATTTTATCTTCTTTAATACATTCTGAGAGTGGCTGAATGGGTGATGACCAAAAGCCCTCAATAAACTTTTAGACACTCGTGATATTTGGTTATGACATCATTGTCACTTACCATTTTCACACTGTCATTAACTTTGCCCGATAACATTTATGCACAGAGGAGCTTTCTGCGGCCGCGAGAGGCACGGCCGCCATTGTGTGTTAGGTATCGCCGGTAACGGAGGTTGGTGCAAATCAGACAGGTAGCGCTCGCTTGTGAGTGTGACAGCGCGGGACCTGCCGCCTGATGTCAGCCTAATGGCCGCCATGAATATTCACTGCTGGTGCAGCCTCGCCCGTCCAACATCCCGCAGGGTATCCTGTCTGACGTATTCCGAATTTTTCGCACCTCACCTGGACGAGAGCGAGGAAAGCGGCCAATGTAAATAAATAAACAGGAAACTTTAAAAATAAAGAGCAGGGTTTAGAGTCATAAATTACGCCTACATTGACGGAAGATTTGGCTACTGAAGAGATCTGGGTTGAAATTATACGTCGCCCTGCTGCAGTGCTTGGTTGCTTTAAATTGCATTCTTCACCGGAATTGAAGTTTGATGTTTTACTAGGGACATCACCACCGGATGTTTCGTCATAAATGGGAAAACTGTTATCAGTTAGAACGTTAATGTTTAGTCTTCAGTCCATAATATTCTGCACCCTGTGTCCACATCCTTGTACTACAGTTTGTTTTTAGAGAGAACACAACTTCTTTTGTTGTAATAGAAGCCACCGATAACCAAAGAAATAACTTCTAGCGTCCCCCAGGAAAATATGTATTCTTGTTGTTTAAATGTTCAGATACATAAAATGGTGCACTTCACAAAGTGCTAAAACGTAGTAGCCTAAGACTGTAGACCAGACCCCCCTTTATGTTTGATGTTTTTTTAATAGAAAACTAGAGAAATTATGTGTTAAATGCATCTAATACTTAATACAATATCACTAGATGAGTACCTGCCATTTGCAGTGTATCTGTTTATTCCAGTCCATCTCTTTCCTCCTCTCTCTACAACTCCTCCACTATCCCCTACACCCATCTCCTTCTCCCCCTCTCTCTGTCCATCTGCTACTCCCCCTTAGTAGCAGAGCAGGACTGGTTCTGGGCAGAAAAGTGCTGACATCAGTGTCTGTGTTTTCTGATCTGTGGTGTCATTACAGCTGAAACAATTTCATGTGTTATATTTCACTGTCAGTAACATCAGCACCTTCTTCTCTTCAAGGTCATTACAGGAATCATGACATCCTGCCACATGCTGAGCTCAATGAGGGAAGGGGAGGAGAGTGCCCTCCACTTCTGCAATTTCAGTATGAACTATGTGGATAATTTTGATTGACTGAAGCCGGCCACGGTGGCTGAGCGGTTCTAGGAGCTTCCGTTGGAACCGCGCGACCGCTACGGTCGCAGGTTCGAATCCTGCCTCGGGCATGGATGTGTGTGATGTCCTTAGGTTAGTTAGGTTTAAATAGTTCTAAGTTCTAGGGGACTGATGACCTCATATGTCAAGTCCCATAGTGCTCAGAGGCATATGAACCATTTTGATTGACTGAAGTAAGGGTATGCTACAAACAGAAAAAGCAAGAAAGCATGGATGAGTGTTCTTTCACTTTGCAGACCACTGTGTAACTAATTCATCCATCATGCACAAGAAGATTGAAATGGAGCAGTTTCCAATGAAGACTTTCGTCAGGAAGTGTACAGACGTTTATTGGCTCCAAAAGTAGTTCCAGTGGCTGATGATTCACCCTCTGTACACAAAAATAATTAATCATGTCAGATTAAGGAACACAATCCATAGGTAGATGAAAGTATTTGCCACGAAAGCAGCGAACATCAGCCCATTCATTAACCATCTGAGAGATGTACAGTTTGCAGTTCAAGAAAACCCCTATTCAAACCATGTGAATGTGTTCAATTTGCAAACAACCTTTCTGCCTGAGAGCAGGCAAGACTGTTTCAAGAGATACCACGAAAATTAAGAGAAAGTTACACAAAAGTTGAACGACAATCTACCCATAATGGAGATATGGTTATCTTCAGTGAGCACATTATTGCGAATATTTTGTTGTTGTTAATGTGAATTTGTATGCACCTACTGTAGGAAACATATCACAATAATAAAAATTAAGTGTTACAAGTGATTCAAATTTGAAATATGCAAATTATTGTTTATGCCTCAACCTGGTTGAGGTTAATACATTAAAAAATGCTGTGAGATTCGAATCAAGTAATATGATGCTACAATATTGCGAAAAATATGTATACATTTTAAAATAATGTGTAAGTTAATTTGGACATATACACATATTCGCCACATTAGAGCTAAAGATTCTAATACACCCCCACACCAATAGCAGCTGATATTTGAGGATGTTGGTACAATAATACAATGTCATAAAACTGCTAATCAAGTAAATAGACAAACTGAATGTAAGTAATTAGGCGTAATCTTGATATGAGTCACAAAACAATGTTTCAACATTTAATTTGGTCTGAAACACTATCTTAGAAGAGAGAAAGATAATGCTTCACGTTAATCAATAGAAAAAATATAAACCACAGCACTGATTGAAAATAACTACTATTATTATAAATGGCACAAACCTAGAGGAGGCTAAGTAGAATGACAGCACTTTACGATCAGAACTATGGTGACGAGGCTCCCTAAAACCTTTGCAGGTGTTTTTTCCCGTATTATTTTATTCATCTAAGTGGTCACAGTATTCTAAAATGCGTCGCAAGGCCTAAAATTAACGTTCCAGTAGTAACGTTTGTACGCAATCCAAGCAGCATCATTTTGGGGGACTATGAATAACTGTCCAAACACACGCACAACACAATTATCATGTTACAGAAGGAAGTAATATGGTGCTTTATTGAGAAATATCACTTAAACTGTTTATTCAAACGGGAAAGACAACCACTGCCAATAACAGTGAAAGATGTAACATTTCAAAATACAGTGCCAGAGGCGCAATCTCGGGCAACATGAATTAAAGTGATGTTATTTCCGTACTATTCTCTATAATGTGCAGGTATGTAGATATATTCTAAGACTTAGTGAGTCACAACTGGAAATGACGCTAGAGATTCTGTTAAACCTTGACGCTGCTACAGCCGAAATACACGCTTAATATCAAGTGCCCAACCACATCGTTCGTGTTCGGACTTCCAACAAGCAAAGTTCAAACCAAATGGCTTCAAATTTTATGATATATCGTAACTCAACATCTCAGTGTGACAGCATGGCAGTGTCGGTTAGCAGAGACGAAGCTACCAACGTCGTAATACGCGGAAAACAGAGACGAAATAATATAATTACAGCAGCGGAGGCGGATTGTCAATAACTGTAGACGTGACAATCATATTTCATGACATGGTAGTTGAAAACAAAGACGCAAGTCATCAAGTACATTCCTAAACAATACTGTAAACTCGTAAAAAACTACTTATTATATATTGGGAGACGTCTCACACTTCGTGAGCACAAATTAAATATTACCGCATCTAAATTGTCTGTTAAACTCATTAAAATACATGTTTATTGTCATATAAACAAAGCTGCTATGAAAATTCGATTTCGTACACCTTGCAGACACAGAGAGCCATCATAATATGTCTGAAGCAAGACATTGTATGACCCTCACTGCTCTAAGTGCTAAACCAATGCCACAACACATATTAAAGTGCTGCTATTCTCTATAACGTATAGATATGTATGTGTAGATGTGGAAGTCGTCATATTCTAAAAATTTTGTGGATCACAATAGGAAATGATATTAGAGATGATACTACCAACGCATAACGCTGCCTCAGCTGAAACATACGGTTAATGTCAAGCCCTCAAACACATTGCTAATGCTTGGACCTTCAATAAGCAAAGCTTTAACAAAATGGCTCTATATTATGAGGTATGGCCCCTCAACAATGCAGTATGACAGAATAACAGTACTGGATTTCAGAGACAAAGATATCTACGTCATAATACGTGGAAAATAATGTGATTACACCAGCAATAGCATTGAGGCACTACCAATAAATGCCGAAATGACGTAATTATACTCCATAAGAGTAGTTGAAAAGGAAAATATAAGTCATTGTGTAAATTCCCGAATTATCTTGCACAGGGAACAATCACATGACCCATTCTGTAATGATAATTTTTATTTTGACTGGAACCACAGTCATGGTAAATTTTTTGAATCATGCTCCCGCTATTTGACTGCAATAATTTGTTATTTTATTTTCATACAATCCAGATTTCGGGGTTAAGGCCATGTCAAGTACAAAAAGTTATTTATATGTCAAAAGACATCAGAGTGCTGTGAATTACAAGTCCTTGTCAGCATATCTAGTCTACAGTCCATATCTGTCATTATTGAAAGTGAGAACATCTTTGAAACGCCTAAATAAGTTTCAGACTTTCATTTCTGGACTCTATAGCACAGCTGTTCTGTGACACTGCGAACCAATAAACAGGTATGCGTCACATACAATAGTGTGGCACATACCTCTTTATTGGTTGCAATAAAGACACCATTTCTCATCACCTTTACTATTGTTTTACTTTTATTGATGTTCATTTCATAAGTTCTTTTCGTAACACTATCCAGTCTGTACAATCTATACAACTACTCTTCAAAGTCCTCAGATATCCCTGCCTGAATTTCAGTGTCATCAACAAACTGCAAAGTCCTTATGTTTTTTTTCTGAACTTTAATTCTCTTTATCTTTGATTTCCTTCATGGCTTGCTCGATATACAGGCTGAATACCATCGCTTTTTGGTATGGTTATATACGCTTCCAGATATTACTAGAATGCTTCCCCTTTCATTCTTTTCCCCCAGTCCACCTCTTCCTGTTCCTGCTACCGAGTGCCCATCACAACTAAATTTTCATCTTCTTTAACTATCAAGATAAAATTCTTTATCTCATTATACAATCACTTCAGCGTCTGAAAAACTAATAGACATATAAACTTGTACTACTGTAGTGCCTTCGGCTTTGTGTCTATCTTGCATACGGAAAAGAATTCATTGTGCTCTTCACTGTAGCTCATCTGCATCCCTATTTTCT
Organism: Schistocerca americana; assembly: GCF_021461395.2. Lineage (NCBI taxonomy): Eukaryota > Metazoa > Arthropoda > Insecta > Orthoptera > Acrididae > Schistocerca > Schistocerca americana. The sequence continues at coordinate 758,836,280 of NC_060121.1, read as the reverse complement.
TATTAATTATTAGACTTACTCCTACATTAGCCCTATCTAATTTTTTGTTGATAATGTTGCACCGACCAACCCAAGAGAAATGTTCTTCCTCATAATGTACTCCGCTAATTCCCACTATATTTGCTTCAACCTATCCATTTCTATTTTTAAAGTCTCTAACCTACCTACCGGTCTAAGAGATCTGTCATTCCATTCTCCGATTCATAGAATGCCACAGTTTTGTTTTTCCTGATGACGAAATCCTTCTGAGTAGCCCCATCCTGAAATCCGAATGGGGGATTATTTCACCTCCACATTCTGGAGGGGATGCCGTGTGGTTTAAGCACACAGTAGAGCAGAGTAATCTCAGGTGAAAAAGGTAATGACCGTTGTTTCCCCTTTCTTTCAGGCGTTTACAGTACCAGCACAGCAAGGCATATTACCTAAAGTTATAAGACCAGGTCAGTCAATCAAGCAGACAGTTGTCCCTGCAATTACTTAAAAAGTTGCTGCCCTCTTCAGGAACTTTATCTCTTCACAGATACTCTCTCACTGTGGTTGCACCTATGGTGCCGCTATCTCTATTGTTTCATCTGCATAACTCATATAAGTAATATTTTTCAACAACGTTTCATTTTTACTAAACCTGCCTTACAAATTACAAATTTTTCTTAAACAATGCAGAAGTAACTGAAAAAAAATTGTTTTTCCCTGGAGGAGGGGGGGGGGGAGGTCGCAAACTTCGCAGTTCTCCCAAGGACGCAGGACTGCCTCAGTACAGCCCTGATACTGAGGGGTTGTAGTGTTCGTGAATCATTTTTCATGTTCATCGACAGTCAGATTGGACTCTGGAGGCCTGTCGGTGCATCCTCTGTTTTGACTCTGCAGGCCATAAGAGTGCTAAGTTCAGAGGTGAATCGTGTTTGGAATGTTCATACTAGAGCATAACCACGTCCCGCTGATGAGTAAGCACTTCTATTAAATAGCTTCATCCATTTTGATGGGGTCGCATTGTGGGCCTGGAGGAAGGTGGATGGATGTTTCGACAGACTGCTGCACATGATGAGCGCCATGTATTGGTGTTGTGTCACTGCGTTCAGCAGGGTCTGTGAAATATTCCCATACTTGCGGACCAAGTTCTGGATTCCACATAGTACAGACGCACTTAAGGACCAATGCGTTGCCAGTGCAGTGGTGACCGACCAAACATCATCCAAGGACGAAATCTGGGAGTGCGTTGCACCTGCTATTTCGTCTGGGACCACTTGGAACTGTGTGCTTCCAGCAGGATTAACATCACATGTGCCTCTGACCACTGCTGCTAACACTACAACACCGCCAAGCACGGCTATTCTGGTCTTGTGATATAGCTTACTGTGGATTGGAAAGGCATTCTACTGTCTTCAGTGATGAGTGTAGGTTCCCTCTGTGTGTGAGTGATGGAAGTGTACATGTATGGTGTAGGCATGTGAGCTGCCCACTCTAGAGTGCATTCGCTCATGCAGCACAGGTGCCAACTTAAGCTTCATAGTATGGAGACTGTCAATTAAAACTCACAGTCGTGTTTGATGTTTCTGCAGGGTAGTGACGGCCAGTTGGGTGTTGCTCCAAAGTTTAAATGTTGCAGTTTTATATGAGACGCCCATGTGGGAGAAAAGTGTTTATTTCAGTGTCAGGCTTCCCGACATTTGTTGTGATATGAACACATTAGAATTCATGGTGTATGGAGGTCACAAAACTCCGTTTTTTAAATACAATTTACGATCACACGAAAAGTTAGAGATAAATCTATGACAGAAAAAATTCTGTGGCAATGAGCATTCGTCTATTCATCGATTGTGCAGAATATGATAATTATTTAATGAGCTACATTCCTAGTAGATCTGAAATACACTCTTCATTTAAATACTGGAAATAGGAGACAAGTCATACGTTATAAGTACACTTATTCTTATCTCATTAGTACTGAAAATTTTCCCACCTGTTTTTTGTTGATACAAACTTGTCAATCACCTGCTGATTGAAGTCTGCGATTTACATGATGAGATCTCTTTTAATGGAAAGCATCTCCAAGGCTGACAATCTTTCCTGGCTCATGGAGTGGCATAAGAACGATTTTATTCTTTTCAAAGTTGAAAATCACCTTTCTGCTTCATGCGACGTCATGGGAATTGTGAGGATTAGCGTCAACAGTGTAGATCACTCGGCGAGCGTCTTCCCTAGGTTGTAGGTTCTTATAAAATCCGTTAGATCAACAGCATCAGATAATGATCTGAATTCTCATGCTAGACAGATAGAAGATTGTTCATGATGTAGTTTCAGCTTATCCAAAACCTGTGCACTGAATACACAGGAGAACTCTTCTGGAAGAGACTATGATGAAGCTACAAGGTGACATGAGAAACTAAAACTATATTTAGCCTCAAAAGTTATCACATCACAAACGTCCTTTGTTTATTTTCCACTTTGTCTTCTCCAGCTACCATTTCCTCATTGAGCAATCAGTAGATTCATTACCACTGATAATGTCAACTTCTTCTCGAACCTTGATTATATTTATTTCAAATGTTCAAATCGCCTTATGGACAGAGTACTTACTAGTGTCTCCATGCTGTTGCTGGCCAAAGATAACTAAAACTAATGGTATAACTTTACCAAAGTATTCCAATCAATAATTAAGACTAGAACTGGAAAGAACTTTTTTGTGACCAAGACCCTGGAAAATTGTATCTTCAGTCGTTATAGAGTCACCTTCCAATATGTGATTCATACACTCAGTGATGTCTGTCCTGCAGTCATGAACTGTTTACAGAGTGATTGAAAGTTCCCAGTAAGAAGAGATCAAAGGAAAACGTTTTCTCCCCACCTCATCAAGGATCACGGTCCACTGAGGGCTGTTTGAGAAGAATGCATATAGTGCTTGCAAACTCGAAAAAAATATTTTCACATTTCTTTTGACTGATTCCACCTTGCTCATTATAAGATTAACTTGATGGACTTAGAAATGTGCATATTCTATGTTAAGATAGAATTTTTTTCACAATAGCTTTATCACAGCAGAGGAACCATCCAAATGGATGTTTCATCATAGGTCTGTACAATTAATTTTTGGGGACCCTCAGTTACTTTTTGCTTGTCTAATTCTTCTAGAAAACTTGCAGCTAACGTCTGTCCATCATGTTTGGAGGAGACAGCAAGCTCTACAACCTTTCAATGTTTTTATCTCTTAATGTGCAATGGTATACAACAGATATGTATAACACTCGAGATATCACTAGTTTCATCTGCTATACCAGCTAAAAATTCTGATTCGCTTATTTGGTTTGAAGCGTCTTCTTTGCATACCTCCAACATAATTTGCGAAAGTTCATTTTGGATTGTTTTGGATTTCCGTTTGAAAACAGATTATATTTTATTGTTGCAAAAGTTCATTTTGAACTGTGTTGGATACTCCTTTGATAACAGTTGCATTATCCAGATGATCTTTCAGTGCTGCATCCAATTCAGTGCTAAAATTAATCAGTCCTATGAAAACACCAGTGTCTGATGACATTCAGTTCATCGTGACCCCTTAAGGCCAATTCAAAGAAATCGCAGTAACAAATACAATTTATTAAAATATTTAACACATGCCTTTTTTGTAGCTTCTTAGTGACATTCCGCAGGGGTTCCCCACCAAACTACAGGCATGGGTACTAGAATAACGCGTTTTTTATTTTAAACCCACGTAATCAATCATTGTTCTCAAAATAACTATTGCATATGCTATCTTGAATTGTCGAATCGCAGTATTAATATTTTGCACAATATTTAAAATTGGTGACGGTCGTCTTAGTCTCTCCATAGCAAGTTTCTCATCATCAAAAAGGTGGAAAAGTCTGAAATTACTTATGTTACTCATTTCACTCGCATTCCATAACCTCTAAACAATGTGATGAGCTACTTCTCATTGTACAGAATGCGTGAGATAGAGCAACACAGAAAACTGCGGTATCAAGAATCAAAAAACTCAGTCACCTCAGAACACCGCAACATTTACATGCAGGGTTCTTAGAAATAACATTCGTAAACTTGATAAATATAAACATTACGCTGCATTAACACCAACAACTGCAATATTCTAGTTAGAGTACTTGTCCAAGTGTCACAACGTTAGCATTAAGTCTAAGCTGTATTTAGAATTGACACAAATATAAAATGCATTTATGGTATTGAGGAAACATTTCCTACAAATTTCTGTTCTCAATACAAATTAGTGAATGAAGCAAAATTTTTATGATTGCTGTTGAGAGATCACTACCGGTAATATTGTCGCTGGTGGAATGGAATAAACTACCTATTTGGATGACTCATTAACGTTGCAGGAAGAGAGAAAGCTGGGAGAAGTGTCATCTGTAGAGTGATGCTAGCAAACACGGCATTTTGAACTGCTTCTAGTCAGGAAGTTTGTATACCGACAGCAACACCCTGTAACGTCAGTGACAAGCATGTCACCTGGGGCTATGGGCAAGTCGACTTATCCCTGCTCGAAGTAGAATGACCCACACTCTTTGCCAGGGCATTGCCATAGAAATGCAAACCTCCTGAGTTTGCTCCGAGTCCTGAAGCTTTTTTGGGTCCAACCTTTGGGAGGACCAAAGCCACCAGATTGTAGCATATTTCGTGGTATATATGAGGCTTCCTAAACAAAAAGGAAATAAGAAAATGTACATATTACGTCTAAAATTATTGGGAGTCGTGTAAAACTGCAACAGTATCACACACCACTGCTGCAGGGTAAAGCGACCACTGCCCCCTACATTGCACAGGCTGTTATCACTGTGCTACTGCTATTTCTTCAACAGGAAGTATTTGAGCTTTTTCAGCAGGACTGTGCATGTTTACACTTGGGTGCAGTGACGCACTGTGCTCTTCATGATGTATAACAACTACCCCGTCAACATTATCACTCTGGCCAATTGAAAATGTATGTGACATGATAAAGTGGGAACTTATTCGCACTTCAGTGCCTGCAGCAACCATTGTCGAATTACAACAAAAGACATAAGATGCTTTGGAAAATCTATCACAGGATTCCTTTCAGCAGTTTTATAATCGTTTGAATATGAAAATACCTGCTTCCATTGCCGCCATAAAATGATACATTGTGTATTAATGCCACTGGTTACTCTTTACTGTGACATGTGTGTTTCATTTCGTCTGAATTTGTTATCATTTGCTTCTACAATGATGAACTACCTGTTACCACACTTGTCAATAAAAATGCCTAGTCCTTGAAGGTGTTGCACATTCTTTCAGGGAATGTAATTCCAAAATTTGAAAGTCCTATAGAACTGTGCTATAGACTATTCATAATATCTTCAAAATCACTCATGTGCTAATAGTGCAGGAAGTTTATGACTACAATAAATGTGACAAACAAAACTAATTTCATTCACATACCTTCCTGCTGTATTTTTTGATGGGTCTTCTTCTTCTTCTTCTTCTTCTTCTTCTTCCACTAGTTCTTCTTCTTTTGCTTTTTCCTCTTTCTTTGATGGAGTATTTATTGCTATATAGTGACATAACATGTTAGAGGTAGTGGTAGCTGGTGGTTTGATGCCCTCCCTGATGCCACCACTTCCCCTAGGATGGTATCAATGTCCCCCATGTGTCTGCAGCTAGAGAAAATCTGTGTTCAAGTGTGAAAATATTTTCTAAATGCTTGTGAAGCATGTATCTAAGGCAGGATACCAGCCCAGTACTTACCAAGTTGAATGGGGGAAGCTGCCTACGAACCACATGCAGATTGGTGGGCTCACCAGCCCTCATCATTAGTCCACGAGGTGGATTCGAACTGAGACAGGCTCGCCTCTTCATACCCCAAAAGCGGTGCAATAATGACTTGGCAGATGGGTCAGTTTGATGATTGGTGATGTACAGAAATTAAAATATGTTTGATTCCTCCCATTTCTACAAAGGATTTCCAATTCTTAAAAAGAAACTGTGACCTGTTGTTTGATAACTTCTGGTTTGCAAACAGGCTTAAAATAGTCTTTTTCAATTTTTGTGATTTTGATTTTTGCATGTAACTTTTCTGACTAGATACAGTATAATAAATTTACTTAATGCTTCTACCATGATTACAGTGTAGCACTATTCTCCTTTAATTTTTGTTTATGGTCCATAGAAATCAATGGCAATTATATCAAATGGCCTGTCAGAAATAATGATTTGCATTTCTCCTTGGCATGTTTTACTGTCTACTGTAACTTGTTGACTCATATCACACGTTAACAATTATTTCCCAACCTTTTTAGGCAGGGTGTAAAAATGGATGTTCTCTTTTATCTTTCTCATACAATTCTCCATACCACAATCATCATAACTTTCGTTTCCATATTTAATCAATCTTTCTGCATCTTCCTCTGGCCATCTTAATTTCCAGTTATCCTGATCTGCAGCTGTTCTCCTGAAAAGCATCTCCTTGTATACATTGATCAGCCAAAACATTATGATCACTGCCTACTGTGACGTTGGATGCCATCTGGTGGCATTTCGGACAACAAAAGTATGTAAGTGGAGCAGAAAAGGATGGGGAATCACCCTGCCGAATATGTGGGCTGAAAGTAGGGAAATCCATTGAGATAAGCGACTTTGACTAAGGGCAGATTATTATGACACTGAGCCTGTGAACGAGTACCTTCAAAATGGCGAAGCTGGTCGAATGTTCATATGCTACTGTCACAAGGATCTGCAGAAAAACTTAGGACACTGAAACTACCATTACCACTCATCACAGAACATTGTGTTCTGAGGCTTGTCTGCTCCATAAAGTAGGATAGATGGTGACCTGTGGCATCTCTGCTGAAAGAGCACATGCACGTGTTTTGGAACACACTATTCACCCGTTATTGAACATGGGGCTCCACAGCAGACCACCTCTACATTTTCACATTTTGAACCAACGACGTCGTCAGTTACAATTGCAGTGGGCATGAGACCATCGGGATTTGACAGTTGATCAATGGAAACGTGATGGCTCTTTGGATGAATCACATTTTTGTTACACTAGATTGATGGTCATCTCGACAAACTCCATCATCGAGGTGATTAGCAGCTTGAAACGCACAGCACTCCATGAATGCAGACTGGTGTGAGAAGTATTATGCTAGAGCAGACATTATGCTGTGCTTGCATGGGGCCTGTGGTAGTAATGGAAAACACACTGACAATTGCGAACCACTTGCATAACTTAATGCTTGATCTCTTTCCCAACATGCGATGTCATCTTTCAGCAGTATAATTGTATCTCGTAGCCCGAACAGGGCTACAATGATTTGAGGCGTGTTACAGTGCACTAACTGTGATGTCTCGGCGACCAAATTTGCCCAATGTAAATCATATGGAATCCATCTCGTTTCCTATCCAGTGTCAGCACCATGTAAGCAAATCAGTGGCCTGTTATTTATGCAAATTATGCGACACGCATAGACATCTAATGCCACTTACCTCCACAAATGTACCAACATACTGTTAGATCCCTGATATGCAGAATCAGTGATGTATTTTGTTCAGAAGATGGACAAACAAGCTATTAAGCAGGTGGTCATAATGTTTTGGCTCATCACTGTGTCTTGTAGTATTTATCCATTTTTTATAATTCTTTTTACCTAACAACTTTCAGTTACTCACCAAATTTAATTATGATTCTCACTTCTCCTATTTTTTTTTTATTTTTTTTTTTTTGCATGTATTGCTCATGAAATTTTCATTATGTATATCATTCACATACATCATTTTAATTTTCATTAATTCCTGCTAATTGCAGCCTTGATTAACCATCTGCAACAGCACCCTGCAGATCCTTTAATGTACTTCATTTCATAGTCAAATTGTTGTAAGAACATCACCCATCTACTTACTTTATTATGGTAAAGTCTGCACACTTGGAGATAGCTTAATGCCTTATGATGTGAATATGCTATTACCTAGTGTCTATAAGTTCTAAATTTAGTGGATGCCCAGTGTATTGCCAACAATTCTTTTTCAGTAACTGTATTAGATTCTTATGTTTTGTAGGTATCATGCTTATGCTTCTTTTTCCTGAAGCTATTATGAACCAAAGCCAATATTGCTACAGTCACTGTGTAAACAAACCAGTGAAGTGAAATCCTGTATGCGTAATAAATTCTGATTATTTAATTCTCTAAATTTTCTCAGATACATCTTGACACTCCTTAGCATTCTTTTTCAAATGATTACTAGGCAGAGCACATTTGAACTGTCTCGTTTTACAAATTCCTTGTAAAAACCTGATTAGCCATACAAAGACTTCACTTTTTGTATTTCTAGGAGCTAGAAAAACTGTAATAGTTTTTATTTTCAGCAAGAGTTTCCTTGTTAGTAATTATATGTCCTAAAAATTTTAATTCAGGTACTGCAAATTTACATTTCATCCAATTTCGCTGTCTTTCCACTTTGTCTAAGTTTTTCATACACCAGTTTCAAAAGTTCAGTTCGTTCTTTCCAACGAGTAACGAAAAGTCATCTACATGGACTGTTGATTTATATTTAAGTTCCTGTCCAAGTACATGATCTAATGCTCTAATGAATTCTGCCACATATGTGTTTGAACCAAATGGCAGAGAATAATATTGCTAACATCGTTCAGCATAGAGAAAAGCAGGTTATTTCCTGGACTCTGGTTCACGTGAAAATTGATGAACACCTGATGTTAAATCTAAACTTGACATAACTGAATTTTTTTTAATTTATAAAATATTTTCCATTTTTAAGACTAATCTCTTTCTCTACAAAAAGTATTTAAATAGCTGGAATCCAAAACTAATCCCATTCTTCCATGCTTCTTTCACACACCAGTAAGTGAGAACTTACGGTATATTGATAATTTTTACTTATGGACCGTCTTGCAGCAACTGAATAAAACTCAATTTTAGTGCCATATGTGTTTCGCCTTTAAATTTCTGCAAGGCATCATCAGTGGCAGGTTGCTTGGACAATTTCTTACATATTACGCTCCTGTTGCATTTTTGGTATTGTTCTTCTTCTTATGAATGCCAATTTGCGGTTTTTTCCCACATTCCACAGCACTATGAACTGAACGCTTGTTTCAATGCAATGTTTCGGTTTCTGTTGCCGACTGTCAAATGTTTTTGCAACTGATGATGCCTTGCAGAAAATAAAGGTGTTTTATGAAATACCATTTTTGGAAAATAAGCTGTACACAATTTGCTGTTGGAGTGTTTTCAATGTACCCCATAAAAATATCTAAATACTCATTACAGTTCTAATTATTTACTTTACTTATATTTGTTCTATTTTCCAAACTGGGATTTAACATTTTACATTGATGTTTCCTTTTACTTTATAGTTTACTGTTTACATATGTGTATTTCGTTAATTTAAAATAATAAGCACCTTATTATTGTAGTAAAAAATAATTACAGTAATAATAATCTGTACAGAAGTGCTTAAATCATATTGTTTTCTCACATCACGCATGTAAAATTAATGAAATCGGCATATTTAGGGGGTCACCCATGACAATTTGAAATCCTGCTAAATTATGTTTCATATTGTCTTTTTCATATATATATATATATGTGAGGAAATTTCGTCCAGTTTATGTGCATGCTGTAAAAAAACGTTATATTTGGAGCATTTCCATGCAGATTATCATTATTGCAATTTTTCTGTCATAATAACTACTTCCTTATTATTTTCAATTAAGGAAATACATGTATGTAAACAATAAACTAAAAACAAAAAGAAACATCAATGTAAAATGCGAAACAATAATTTAAAAAATAAATGAAATATAAGTAAAATTAATATTTTGAATTGTAATAAAAGTTTAGACATTTTAATTTGGTATGTTGAAAATACTCTAACTGAACTTGTGTATAGCTTATTTTCCAAAAATTGTAATTCAGAGACTGCCTTTATTACAGAGGGATGTTTGTAGCCTGAAAGCTTCTTTAATTCATGTTGCAACAAACGTTATCATTTTTCAAAATTAATTAATAGTGGTGCAGTATTCTACAAAAATTCAAAGCTTTACAAAAGTTGTTTAAGAAGTTTTCAAGAACGTTAATTACATACCAACTTTTATATGAAAAACTTTTTTGTGTATCATCATTTTGAAGATATTCGCTCTAAGCCTAAATTCCGAATTACGTTTGCGACTGTGTTTACCCCTTAAAAATGAAAATGGGCACAAATAAAAAAAAATACGTATTGCACTGTTTTGCCCCCTCTAAACACAAGACCATTTATTGACACTTGGGAATGTTCCCTTGTAATAAATGTTGAGAATTTCTTCAAGATATGGGCAATGTGGCTGTTCAGAATATAAGGTGTGTTTAAGAAGATTTACTTGTAGATTTGGAGGTACAGAACCCTAATCCCCTTCAAAGTAGTCTACTTGCTAAGACACATACTTCTCCCAGCTCTTCTGTGATGTTCGAAAAAATTATAGAATCTATCTTTCGGAATGGCAATCAGCTGGACCATCACAGTCCGTATGTCTTCTCTTAGTTCAAATCGTGTTCCTTTCAAGGGCATTCTTAGCTTGGGAAATAGCCAAAAGTCATACCCAGCCATGTCATGGGAAATAGGGAGCCTGATTAAACACAGGAATATTATGTCTGGCGAGGGAAGAGTCGGATGCACTGAATGGGAGGGTGCGCTATGATGACAGACTTGCCAAGTTTTTGCAGCTCACAGATCGTCATTTGTATTGCACAGCATCACGAAGGTAATTAAAGATCTCATAGTAGTATTTCATTGTGATGCTTAGGTCTTTTGACGAGTATATTCCCCAATAAGAGTTGAAGAAAACTGTCAGTATGACCTTGATGTTGCGGCAGATCTGTTGTATTTTTTGTACCATGAGGACATCCGATTTTTTCACTGTGATGACTGCATCTCGGACTCTGGGTGCTACCCATAAGCCGATGTCTCATTTCCTATAATCACAGTGCTCAGGAAGGTGGGGTTTGCACTGTACAGTGTGTCCCATCCAATTTCCTGAGAGTGTTGCTTCTGCTCCATTGACAGCAGTATCAGTATAAATTTTGATGATGCTCTCCTCCTGCACAAATGATCTGTCAAAATTGAAAGTACTGATCTGGTACTTAGCTGTATTTCCTAATGTGATACAGCTCCTCTTTCATGAGCAAAAGCCGATCTTGTTGTTTCTGCTTGGTGAGTGTGTGCCTGAATGTAGTTTGCCGTCCACTGATGCGAACGTCTTTGAAGTGGTTGTACTGTTCATTCATCCATGAGTTACTCATATCGTCCCTAAAAGCCAGCTGAATGTTGAGAATGACTGCCACTTGGATATTGCCAAACTGTTGTCAGTTTTGCTGCAATATCACTGCTCTGTTTGTTCCATCATTTTACAGCATCCTGGAATGTGGCGAATGTTCACTATACATCATCACTCTTGGACTGACAGCCAGCTACAGATGCTTTCTACTGGTGAGAAAAAATTCGCAACTGCACATGAATGACCCCACATCTCCAATAGGGAAACTGTCCTGCACTTTACTGTTTTATATATAAAGAAGAAGGCTTGATACTTTTTGAATACACCTCATAAACCAGAGACAAGAAAAAGTTAATGTTTTTAAAATTTTGCACAGTTTGAGGTATCTTTAGCTCCATGTATAGTACCAGAATATATGGAAAAAGTTTGGAATGGTACTTAAACAACTAAGCCACAATGCTTCAAAGGCTGCAAGGGAAGTGCATTAAGGATTATGACAAACATTTTAAAAACACTGTTATCCTTAAAATGTGTATTGGAACATGACTGAAACCATGACATCTGTCTCTCCTGGGAAGTACACTAACCAAATGAGTCTTCCAAGTATGTCTCATAATATTACAAGAAGGATGATGATGGAAAGGGATGTATACAAAACATAACTGCAGGCAGTTACCTTAATGTCAGAAAGACTGCAATACTTAAGTATATACAGGACACCCAATTGTAAAGTAATGAAACCCATTGCTGACACAGGGAGTGATGACTTCTGTAGTTAATTTGCAGAGTATTTCTTACTTCAGACTATTATACATCACTAATTTGAAATGTTAAAAGCACACATTTCTTACCTCTGAAAGCACATCATGCAGGCAAGCAAAAATACTTAAATTCACTTTCATGTTAACTGCAAGATAGTACGAATGCCTGCTTAACTTACTCACCACAGTAGGTATCCCAACAATGTTTTCAGTTTACATTTTATTTACAAATTCGTACTGACATGACCATAAATTGCCTATTAGAAGGAATAAATTCAATATGAGTAAGCTAATAATAACAGAAAGAACAAAACAATAATATACTATATCAGTCCAGCAGCTGACTTTTCATGTGAAGGAAACTGAGAAAGAGTAAATGATGACAATGAACAACATGCACATAATATACATGGCTCAATCAAAATTCATAGCGAAATAAGAGCCAATTAATTTCTACAGAATAACAAACAGTTCAAATACATGAAGTCCAAACATCATGCAAATAAACATTCTGTTCTTTTTACAAGGTTTCATTCTTATTTAGAAAAACAACATGACAATATTTGAACTAACATAAATTTTGATGCTCCGCAGGGCAGCTGAAAAATTAACATGAAACTCAAAAATAAGGAAACCTATATACCTTGGATGTGAGAACATAATTTTCTTCTTTATATTTATTTTATAAGTTCTTCATTTAAGTCACATGTCACATTTAACATTAAAAATTCCAGATATAAAATACAAAAACTAAGAGCTTACACTGAAAATGTGATAAAGAACTACAGCAATTTCCACCTTTTAGGTTGTGAGAAGGAACTCACAATCCACAATGGTGTCCGAAAATCATACACATAGACATAGAAAGTTGTCAGTGCAACATTATCCAAAGTGCCAAATTTATATTCAGCCTTGTTGAACCAGTAGCGGTGTTGATTGAACGTACAGTTATGATTGGTCAGTACTGGTCTCTCTACATCATCAGCTGCAATGAAGAATTTTTGTTAGCATTGAAAACAGTATTAAAATACACCACATTCGTACTCAACATTCAGACTACATCTAACACACAAAGCATGTTCACAGATATACTAACACACTATCAGTAATGCCCAGGTACAACAAAGCAGAGTCTTTTCTGCACACATACTGGTAATGGAAGAAGCGATACAATATTGGAATAGTATGAAGTGGGACTGTTCCACGATTTGAATGAAGAAGTTAAAAAATAAAGGTTTGTGATGGCCATTAGTATATCAAATGTGAGAAAAATTTCCTTATGAAGTGGGACTGTTCCATGATTTGAATGAAGAAGATAAAAAATAAAGGTTTGCGATGGCCATTAGTATATCAAATGTGAGAAAAATTTCCTTAAAGTAATGTTTAGAGTTAAATGCCTTTCACAGAAAAAGCCTGTAAGAAACAGTAAAATGTATCCCCCACTCAAAAAGTTCCTCTCTCATATATGACAAAAGAACCTCTCACTGGTGCCGTATTTCTTAAGATATTTGACCATGAAGAGATCAAATAAAACTCCAAGATGGTGCTTTGCGTTAGAAACTGTGGTGTTCACTGGAAAACTGTTTTCTGCAAAATATCAAACTTCCTTTCCTTAATTCGAATATGATCAACAAATTTCAGTCCATCAATCAAGGAATTATAAAACTGTTTTACCTCGAAGGCCTTGTTCTGCAGTATGTATTACATATTAATGTACGAGAATTTATGAATCTGTTGAATCTCCTAGGTGCACGGAGTTTTATTTCAGTTGTATGGGATATTGTTGGACCTCACGTTTATGCAAACCATTTCTCAAAGGCTACCGCCCTCCCCTGTTGACATATTTACAGACAAATGCTGATGTTAATGACTCTTTACCATGAAGAGTAGCAGGCAGTCTGCAGTGACATCAATTTTCAGGTCCTTTGGCTGAGAATAATGTTTTGATATCTCATATCCTGCATGAATATGCGATAATAGAACATGATTCATACTTAAATTTAAGCAGAGATGGAATAAAAAATCAGAGTTGTTCCGCCAACACATGAAGTCCTGGCTGTGATTAGTCTGTAAAGCAGTTACACCTTTGCAGGAAATACTGATTCATCTGATGTTAGCTCCCAAGAAGTCATTTGTATTTTGTTGTGCAAATTAATTATAATACTGTATTTACTTACAGACGTAGCAGGATGGTGCCAAAAATTACTTTCTGCTTATTCATCCGTTTCTATTTTGATTTGTGCATTAGTCCAACACTTCAAATGAAAATTTTTAGTAACATAAGGAAACCCAGTTTTCTCCTTTTCCAAGTTGACCAATTCATATGACAGTCAGCAGCAAACTGTATGCTGTAAGTTGTTGAAATTCTTAACACAATCCTTGGAATAATCGAGGCTGAAGAAATGAAAGCACAACAAAAATGTTCTGTTCTTTTATGGAAATTTAGCAGACTTATCAAACCATCCTCATATGTGGCGTTTATGCAATGTTACATACAAGCAGAACTTTCATTTGTATTGTCTTACACTTACTGTATCGATGAAAATTAATATATATATATATATATATATATATATATATATATATATATATATATATATATATATGTATGTATGTATGTATGTATAGTTGCTATGTATATTGATATTATCATTATTATTATATTAATTTATATATAAATAAATAACTTATGATGAAATTAGGTGTATAATAAGCAAATCTAACTGACTTATGGTAATATTGTACTGTTAACTCAAAGTATGTTACAATGAATCTAAATATGCACCAAGAGTATTATTTTTAAGAATGCAATATAAAAAAGAGATTGTGATAATGATAGAACTCAATATAAAGACACTGAAACAATGTTAGCTTCAAAAATCATGGGGTAATTACATAGCAACTAGCGACTGTAATCGATTAATTGTTAGCAGCGAATACTCCAAAAAATTACGATTTGAAAACCGATTTATTTCAACATACTAATTATTTCAAACTTGTTGCTACTGTTTGTCAAACCAAACTTCGTAATAAGTTTTAGGAAAAAGTTTAGTTACGGATACAGGGTACTTAACAAATGGTGGAAAAATCCTAATTTTTATGTCTTTATTAAATTCTGTAGTGTTTCCTGATTACGTTAATATACACATTATAGAGTTTCAAATGAAAAATGACCTATATATACCAAATTTTAAAGTTACACTCATGTATGTGGTCATGCTCCCTTTATTACTTATACAGGAACTAGTATTGTTTCGAAAACAACTGTTAACTTCCTGTTTGCAGCCATTATACGTATGATACAGTGTAGATGTTGGTAACAGAACAGATTTCTAGTGTCTGCCAATGATTATTTTTGCTAGTATTTACTTTTGTTTCACTGAAACAGTTTGTTCATGTATTACTCAAGTGCTACATATATTTGTGGAAGTACATAGCCTTTAGTGTGCAATAAATACAAACTATGCCACATATCAATAAAATCAATAAAAGGAAATTCTGTGGTAACTAGTTCACAAACACAGCAAGCCACACTGTTGAAAGTAACCTATGTATCAGTTTTTCAAAGAACAAACTCCCACATGCCACATCTCCTAGTGATTCAAATGATTTTGTTCACAATCACGCTATTTGTAGTGGATTTGTTGTTGATGATGTGAGGAACTTAACTGCTTTCGTAAAGGAAGTGGCGTAATTTAAACAATGCGATGGTATAGTCTGTCTGGAAATAACTGGACAACAAAGTAGCAGGAGGAGTTTAACTTCAAAATTAAGTGTTCTGTGTAGATCCTGCAATAGATCTACCTCGAAAATGACTTCAAACATTGTGCATAATTCATATGATGTGAATTTGTAGTTAGTGTATGCAATGCATGCAACAGGAAAAGCAAAAATTACTGTTCAAACGTTTTGTGGTTTGATGGACCTTCCTCCTCCTCCCAGTAGGTTTAACAAGTAAATAAAAATACTTTCATGTGCCTTGACGGTTGTGTCCAAAGCATCTATGACATACACAGTGGAAGAAACTGTAAATATTAGTGGAACAAGGGACATTGCTGTTTGCACTTGATGGGACATGGCAACATTGAGGACATCGTTCCTTGAATGATGTTTGAAATGCTTCATTATTGCTTAAATTGCTTCAATGCCTCTACTGACGAATGAAATGTGACTCCTTTAAACTTTAGCATTACGATCACATTTATTAGTGCAGCGTAAACCATGCAAGTAGTAGGTCAACGGAGGGGGGGGGTGCCACCCCACATTCCATTGTTATCAGATGTATCCAAGATGGCGGCGATGACGTCATCCAAGATGGCGGCGTGTAGACTTGGCAACAGCGCATGTCATCCAAGATGGCGGATTTTGGCGGGGAAGATAGGTCAATTGGGCTACCTCCACTAATCTAACTCGCCACCCCCTAGAAAATAGTGAGAAGCTCAAACTCCAACAGGATAATGTCTCGAAAACTCTACTTGCCTTTATAATTATCATTTACTATCATTTATTATTATTTATTATTATTATTTATACCATGCACGTGTGTTCACTACAAGGTGTGGAGTCCAACTGTGTTAGTTTGTACCCCTGTCACCAGAGAGCGACACCATGACGTTATTCAAGATGGCGGATTTTGGCACAAAGAAAGCCAACTGGGACACATCCACTCAACTAATGTTATGACCTTAAATGCTCCTGCACGTCCAGTCTTTGCTGAGCTGTCTTTGTCAAACCATCGCCATGTGTTCAATCGTCGAGATGAATGTGGGTGATAGACTAGCTTTCATTAGCTGCATTACATGTAAACATTTGAGGGAGGACTGTAGCCACACCTCACTACATCAGGTATGGAAGAGTATGATAATGGACGAGTGTCGGGGAATAAGCACAAGAATTTTGTTCATCAGATTTTGGCAATGCAGAGGGATGGAGCCAGGATGCATCTCGTAACCAGCACCTGGTCATGCACATGCGCAAACTGCAGACATATTCACCATCAAGCATTCACTCTCCCAAAACGCGAGAGACCGACCAGTTGACGTCAATTCGCGGCAGTCTAAGCATATTTGTATATTCCGCATATACCATTGAAGACCATCCTGCAGAATGTGTTCTGTCGATGAGTTATTCGTGTTTGACCATGATGAGTTTAACAGCAGTGTAGTTTGCAAACATACAGCCGAGAACTGCCCCCATAGCCTCCTACATGTGGAATGCAAGCCCTCATTAATGCTGTGACATATGAACGAGAACAAGAATACTGTCCTCCATATAAATTCTTTGCAGCAAGATGCTTTAAAAATTCATTAAATAGCTGCTACTGTTGGAACTGTCTGCCTTTTATAAAGACTACATATAAGCTCCAAGCCCACAAGAGACAACTGTCTCCGATCCAGCAGAGTGACGAACTGATTTAATTCACGAGTTCTCCGCTAGAGGGCACTTTGATAGGTCACGTGTTCATGTCATTCAGCCAATAGGATCACAGCATCATGATGGCATAGTTGGCTTCTATATAAGGAGCACTCAGCAGCTCCTCGATCTATGTTCCAGTCAGTCAGTCAGTCAAGATGAAGTGTCAGTCACCACCACAGCAGAATAGGAGGAGGAAACAGCAGAAAAGTAAGTCAAAAAATTATTATTACTTCTTTCCTTTCTCAGGCGTTATGTCCAGTTAAAAATGGAAAGTGACACGGACCTTGATCAAGCGTGACTTCCTTTTAACTGTACAGTATATGTTACATTGCATTTAGGAATTTTCGGGTAATTGAACATGTATCAATAATTACAGATTTCTATAGTTGTATATATACGTTTGGATGTAGCTGTATTGCGTTAATGTACTGGTGGACATTGTGTGGTATGACTCCTGTAGTTGATAGTATAATTGGTATAATGTCAACTTTATCCTGATGCCACGTGTCCTTGACTTCCTCAGCCAGCTGGATGTATTTTTCAATTTTTTCTCCTATTTTCTTTTGAATATTTGTTGTATTGGGTATGGATATTTCGACTAGTTGTGTTAATTTCTTCTTTTTATTGGTGAGTATGATGTCAGGTTTGTTATGTGGTGTTGTTTTATCTGTTATAATTGTTCTGTTCCAGTATAATTTGTATTCATCGTTCTCCAGTACATTTTGTGGTGCATACTTGTATGTGGGAATGTGCTATTTTATTAGTTTATGTTGTATAGCAAGTTGTTGGTGTATTATTTTTGCTACATTGTCATGTCTTCTGGTGTATTCTGTATTTGCTAGTATTGTACAGCCGCTCCTGATGTGATCTACTGTTTCTATTTGTTGTTTGCAAAATTCTGCATTTATCTGTTGTGGTATTGGGATCTTTAATAATATGCTTGCTGTAATATCTGGTGTTTATTGTTTGAACCTGTATTGCAATCATGAATCCTTCCATCTCACTGTATATATTGTTTTTTCTTAGCCATGTGTTGGACGCGTCTTGATCAATGTGTGGCTGTGTTAGATGATACGGGTGCTTGCCATGTAGTGTTTTCTTTTTCCAATTTACTTTCTTTGAATCTGTTGATGTTATGTGATCTAAAGGGTTGTAGAAGTGGTTATGAAATTGCAATGGTGTAGCCGATGTATTTATATGAGTGATTGCTTTGTGTATTTTGCTAGTTTCTGCTCGTTCTATAAAGAATTTTCTTAAATTGTCTACCTGTCCATAATGTAGGTGTTTTATGTCGATAAATCCCCTTCCTCCTTCCTTTCTGCGTAATGTGAATCTTTCTGTTGCTGAATGTATGTGATGTATTCTATATTTGTGGGATTGTGATCGTGTAAGTGTATTGAGTGCTTCTAATTCTGTGTTACTACATTTCATAACTCCAAATGAATAGGTCAATATTGGTAAAGCGTAAGTATTTATAGCTTTTGTCTTGTTTCTTGCTGTCAATTCTGTTTTCAGTATTTTTGTTAGTCTTTGTCTATATTTTTCTTTTAGTTCTTCTTTAATATTTGTATTACCTATTCCTATTTTTTGCCTGTATCCTAGATATTTATAGTCATCTGTTTTTTCCATCGCTTCTATGCAGTCGCTGTGGTTATCCAATAAATAATCTTCTTGTTTAGTGTATTTTCCCTTGACTATGCTATTTTTCTTACATTTGTCTGTTCCGAAAGCCAAATTTATATCATTGCTGAATACTTCTGTTATCTTTAGTAATTGGTTGAGTTGTTGATTTGTTGCTGCCAGTAGGTTTAGATCATCCATATGTAGCAAATGTGTGATTTTGTGTTGGTATGTTCAAGTAATATTATATCCGTAATCTGTATTATTTAGCATGTTGGATAGTGGGTTCAGAGCAAGGCAGAACCAGAAAGGACTTAATGAGTCTCCTTGGTATATTCCGCGCTTAATGTGTATTGGCTGTGATGTGATATTATTTGAATTTCTTTGGATATTAAGTGTGGTTTTCCAATTTTTCATTACTATGTTTAGGAACTGTATCAATTTAGGATATACTTTGTATATTTCCAATAACCATGAGTGGGGTACACTATCAAAAGCTTTTTGGTAGTCAATGTATGTGTAGTGTAGCGACCTTTGTTTAGTTTTAGCTTGATATGTCACCTCTGCATCCACTATCAGTTGCTCTTTACATCCTCGTGCTCCTTTGCAGCAGCCTTTTTGTTCTTCATTTATAATTTTGTTCTGTGTTGTATGTGTCATTAATTTCCGTGTAATGACTGAAGTTAATATTTTGTATATTGTTGGTAGGCATGTTATGGGGCAATATTTAGCTGGGTTTGCTGTGTCTGCTTGATATTTAGGATTCAGATAAGTTATTCCATGTGTACGTGTATCAGGGACTGTGTATGGGTCTGCAATGTAACTGTTAAATAATATAATTTAGTTAGATGTGAATGTGTTGAGGTGAACTTCTTTAGACAGAAATTTGCTATTTTATCTTTTCCAGGAGCTTTCCAATTGTGCATAGAATTAATTGCTCAGGTGACTTCATGTTGCAAAATTTGTGGTATCATCTTGTATGTGTCTGTTTCTGCTTGTCTCCACCGTGCATGTCTGTTATGTTGTATCGGGTTTGACCATGTGTTGCTCCTGAAGTGTTCCATGTCTGTTATGTTTGGTGGGTTTTGTTTCCTTCTATTTTCACTTTGTTTGTATCTTCTAAGTCTTTTGGCCAATGCTTGTAATTTCTGTTTCTTTTCATCTAATTGCACTATCGCTTCTTGTTGTGAGATTTTACCCAATCTTTTTCGTTTTTTGTCTGATATTTCATTTCTTATCAATTGTGTTAGCTGTCCGATGTCTTTTCTCAGTTTTTCTATTCTGATCTGTAGCCTGTGTTGCCATGCTGGTTTTGTGGGTTTCTTTTGTGTTTTGGTTGGTTCTGATCTCTGCATAGTGTGTATATTTAGTGTAGTGAGTGCTCCTATATAAACCAGTAGTTGTAACTTCCATAGTCGTATTTTCATTTATTTTGTTGTGTATGATTGTGTTGATAGTTATTGTTGTTTCTACTTGTGGGTTATTTGGGGGTCTATGCAAGAATGGTCTAATGTCTGTATTTGTGTCTTTGTATTCTATATATGTCAGCTGAAATTTTTCTTCTATGTCTAACATGTGTGTCACTTCGTGTTCTATTTGTGCTTGTTCTGGTGGCTGTCTTAAGATTTCGTTTTCCTCTGATTGTTTAATTGATGCATGTTGTTCTTTGTTTGTTTACTCTGGGATGTTTGAGGCCATTACTGTATTTGCTTCTTCTTCTCACTGCACATTATTTTGTTCCAGTATTTGTTGTACTTGTTGTTTGATGTTTTCTAATTCTGACTGGGGTATCCTGTTATTTTTTATTATTACACGGATCTGATCAGCTAGTTGTTGTTCTGTTAAAAATTTTAATTCTGGGTATCTGGTAATAAATGTTGAGTATACTCGTGATCTGTATCCAGTTTGGGCCGCCGGATTGGCCGAGCGGTTCTAGGCGCTACAGTCTGGAACCGCGCGACCGCTAAGGTCGCAGGTTCGAATCCTGCCTCGGGCATGGATGTGTGTGATGTCCTTAGGTTAGTTAGGTTTAAGTAGCTCTACGTTCTAGGGGACTGATGACCTCAGAAGTTAAGTCCCATAGAGCTCAGAGCCATTTGAACCATTTTTTTGTATCCAGTTGTGTTGGTTCCTAAGTTTGTTGCTTGGTAATAACAGAACATGAGGTCTCGCTTAACTTCATCTGACCATCTCATCCTCTGTCTTTGTTTTCCTTCTAGAGTGGTTGCAGGAAGCATTTCCGGAAAAACACCTCTATTTGGATTTAAATCATTTTCCGTGTGGCCAGCAGTGTCGTTACCATTGTGGACGGGCATAGGGTTCAAGCGTCGTCCCCGACTATGACAAGGCTTGTCCAGGGCTTCATTAGTTCTTTCCTGAACCAACTAATCACACTAAAAGGGGGGTTAGCCCCATTAGTGGTTTGTTCTTTTCGTCACCTTTTACAACTGGCAGAACGTATTCATTTCCTGGGCCTCCACGGGGTGGATTATTATTATTATTATTATTATTATTATTATTATTTCTCTATGAACATCACATCATTCTCATCAATATTCGTCTTTGTCTTGCAGCAGCTGCACCTGTGACAACAGCATCAGCAGGTCCCAACCTGTCCCAGTCCACACACGTGAAGGCCTCGGACTCGTCCACGCAGGATCCTGTAGTGCAGCGTCTTAGCATGCTGGAGCAGGATAGCGAGGTGTTAATGTCGATGCCAGAGGATGCGGTCGTGGATAAGAAGATACTGACCACCAGTGCACCTCAATCTTTACTATTCGCCGCAAACTATGTATTAACAGTTAGTGGTTCAAAACGTATCCATGTAAGACTTGAAGTTTCACGATGTGGTAGCCCGTCAACTGTGTTAGTGCTGGAAAATGTGCTCAAAAATATTAAAGTGAAATTTTCTGACTATGAGTGGGATGAACTGTGTTGTTTACAAACACACATCAAGAATCATATGACTACTGAATATTATCCATCCCACTCCCACCAGGACGTGTACTGCGGCAGTCTAACTGTCAGTATTCTATCAATGTATGATGATGCTACACTAAAAATTAAAAGTTCTGACAGTTATAGTATTTTCATGCAGCACTCCACTGTTGATAACTTGTTCAGTTTAGACATGGCTGTAACTATTACGATAGATAGACTAAATAGATGGTGCCCGTATGTTGAGGCAGTATGCAGTGACATCATTAACTGGCTTCACACATGTAGCATCCACATAGATGATATAGAACGTTGTTTTAGTACGTGTATAACACCAGCGCCCAAGTCTTGTGCTATTCCTCGAATACGAGGTGTGGCTAGAAAAAAACCGGACTGATGCTGGAAAAAACAATTATTTACAATTTCATGTTATCTCCTTCAATGTACTCTCCTCCTCGGTCTCTACACCGCTCCATACGAATTTTCCACTGTTCATAGCAATGCTGCAGATCATTTTCGGTAAGTCCATACATTACTTCCGTCGCTTTTTATTTTACTGCTTCAACAGTCTCAAATCTAGTTCCTTTCAAAGCTGACTTGACTTTAGGGAAAAGAAAAAAAGTCACAGGGAGCCAAATCAGGTGAGTAGGGTGGATGATCTAAGATGGGAATGTTGTGTTTTGCCAAAAACGTCTTCACTGACAACGCACTGTGAGCTGGGGCATTGTCTTGGTGAAGGATCCATGACTTTTTTCTCCACAAATCGTTCCGTTTTCTCCGTACTCGCTCACGTAGGGTGCTAGGACGCTAATGTAGTAATGCTGATTCACTGTTTCTCCCTCTGGTACCCAATCAATGTGCACAATCCCTTTGATCTCAAAAAAAAACAATCATCATTGCCTTGAATTTCGATTTTGACATTCGTGCTTTTTTTTTGTCGTGGAGAACCAGGAGTTTTCCAATGCATCGATTGGCGTTTAGTTTCGGGATCGTAAGTAAAAAACCACGATTCATCGCAAGTAATAACATTTTGTAAGAAGGTGGGATCACTTTCAATGTTTTCCAGGATGTCAGAACAAATCATTCTTCGGCGTTCCTTCTGTTCAATTGTGAGACACTTTGGAACCATTTTTGAACACACTTTGTTCATGTTGAAACTTTCATGAAGAATCTGCCTAACACTTTCCTTGTCAACTCCTGTTAACTCAGACACTGCTCTGATTGTTAAGCGGCGATCTTGTCGAACAAGTTTACCGATTTTTTCAATGTTTGCATCAGTTTTTGCTGACAATGGTCTGCCAGTGCGAGTGTCATCACTGGTGTCTTCGCGGCCATCTTTAAATCGTTTAAACCACTCAAACACTTGTGTTCGCGATAAACAATCATCGCCGTACACTTGTTGTAACATTACAAACGTTTCACTTGCAGATTTTCCTAGTTTGAAACAAAATTTGATGTTAACACGCTGTTCTTTCTGTACACTCAACATTTTCCGACGCACAGACAAAACGTCAACTACTTAAAACAGACCCCACGGGCAGACTGAGTGCAGGAGGCAGATGAAACTCGAGCAGTAGGCGGAGCGAGAGTCACGTGTGAGGCCACGCGACTTTCAGCCTTATTGCATTCGTTTTATTGTTTCACCAGTACTAGTCCGGTTTTTTTCTAGCCACACCTCGTAAGTGTTGAAAATGTCGAACTCAAATTTACTGATGGAATACCAGACTATTGAAATTCACCGATAACATTACGAGATATACGTGCTGAATTTGAAGCATACAAGAAGCAGCTATTTTCCAAATACTGTACTTCTGCTGCACCATTTAAAAAAAAAGTCAAGTAATTTTTTCTCATGCTGATCATATCTGTAAATCTTTTTATAAATAAATACAGTTATAATCTTAAAATTGTGTTTGTGTTTTTATTTGTCAAGACAAAATGTCACCAACCTTAATTTATATGACAACCTTCAAATATATGACTTTTAGCTCACTATATCGTGTAGCTGTTGTATCTCATGACTGCGCTATAGGGGCTACACATACATGTTGTTCACTATATAAAAGCCTATTGCACGCCTGGACCTAGCACAGTAGGTATCATGGCAGGCTCGGTGAAACACCCTCGCCGCAAGGACTTTGTTGTAGGTGACTGGTTCTGTGATGACCAAGACCAGAAGGCCAACAAGAATGGAGCCCTCCTTCCTGACAGCATACGAGCTATAATTGTAAGTGCATCCAACTGTGGTAAGACAAATGTCATCATGGCTCTGTTAACGTACATAGACGGAGTCCGCTTCGAGCACCTTTTCATCTTCTCCAAAACACTCTTTCAACCCAAGTACCAGTTACTGAAGAAATTATTAGATGGAATAGATCGTGTAACGTACAGAGCCTTCAGTGAAAGCGACGAAATCCCCCACCTGAACAGGTGAAGCCTAACACTGTCTTCATATTTGACGATGTCACTGTTGAAAATCAGGATCAAATCCGTAAATAATTCTGCTTTGGGCGTCATATGGGTGTTGATGTATTTTATCTGTGTCAGACGTATTCCAGGATCCCAAAACAGTTGGTGAGGGATAACGCCAACCTCATTAAAGCCTTCAAACAAGACAATCTCAATTTAAAGCACATTTACCATGCTCACGTAGGGACTGACATGTCATACAATGAATTTGTAAAGATATATGCTGATTGTTGGAACCACTCACAATACGGGTTTCTCATTATTGATAAAACTCGCAAGCTGAATGACGGTAGGTATAGCCGGCACTTTCAAGACTTTCTCCATATATAAACGTGCAATATAGCTTAGTGCGTCAGTTGACACTACACCATGGACAAATTCGCACGCATGGCTGACGCTCAGTCTCAGAGGTTAGGGTGCAAAGACAGAATGCACGCATGTACACCGATATCAAATTTAAGAATCTTGAGGCGAGACTCGCTAAAGTTGTAAGGGAATTAAAGGACACTCAGAAACTTCTTGCACTTAATCAAAACCGGATAGAGAATAGAATATGTGCCATTGAGGGGAAGATACAAGCCGAGGTTGTTGTTATTGAAAAAGGTGCTGTAGGAAACAAGAAGAATAATAACAACAAAGCATGTACAAAACCACGTGATATTCAGAGCCCTGATCAGTATCATTCGAGATGTCGACAAAGCATAAAGTCATTAAGGCGCGCAAAGCAGTTCGAGAGAAATCTCGTTTGCTTAAGTTGGGGCATGTCGATCGCGAGCAAACACTAAAAGAAACTTTTAAACCTGTTACCGAATCTATCACCAAGATGGGCTTCGCGTGATAATGATCCAATCGCTGAATTCACCAACCACTATCCGGCCGTTAAGTTAGATAGAACATTTGGTGTCAGCAGGGAGAGACCGTACATGCTAGGCTCTCAAACTGTAAGTTTATCCGATAGCACAATATGCATCGGCGATACAGAGTTTAAAAGAATGCCTGGCTTAATGAACCTATTCTTCCTAAGGGCATCAAAAAACGTAAAATACTCTACCAATGATCGCAAAGTCTATAACACTGAGAAAGCCGCAAAACTCTAAATACACGACCATCATACAACCTTTACTGAATGAGCAAACTAAAAGCATCGGTGAGGGTGTAGACTTCCAGTATACAGGAGTGAGCAATCAATTCCCTCAGTATATATATTACGATGAGCTGGATGAACTAATAGACAGACTTCGACTGTTGATGGCTTCGGCTGCTGCTGGCAACACAGCTCATTCGAATGAGGTTGTTTCGTTAATCTCTGAGCTTCGAGAGAGAGAGGTGTCATCTAATAAGTATGGAGACCGCAGTTCGAGAACTGCACAAGCCAGCACGCAAAACATTCACTCGCAGGCATGTCATGATTAAAGGGCTGGATGACTTGTGGCAAGCTGATCTTGTAGATATGAATCGATATTCACATCATAATAATGGATTCAAACAAATTTTAATGGTTATTGATACATCCTCTAAATTCGCATGGGCATTACCCGTGAAAATTAAAACTGGTAGAGATGTTTCTGTGGTGTTTGAGCGTTTGCTGCAGACAGGAACGAATCGATGCCCGGCCAATCTTCAAACCTATCACGGTGGGGAGTTTTACAATGAACATGTCAAGACTGTGATGGAGCTGTATGGTATACACCACTACTCGACGCTTACCCGTCTTAAAGCTAGTATCGTGGAGCGGTTGAACAGAACAGTCAAAGCTCAAATGTGGATGCAGTTTAATCTTCGCGGTTCGTACAAGTGGCTAGATATCCTCCCAGAGATAACTGCACGGTATAATCGAGCCAAACATAGTACAATAAAAATTAGACCGATCGATGTTCACGATAATTCACTCATGGACACAGTATATTTCCGAATTAAAATGCTGGACCCTCGCAAACAGACGTTCAGTGTAGGTGACTTAGAACTTATTTCAAAACACAAGACAGCGTTCCAGAAATCGTACTTACCAAACTGGTCGACGGAGATATTCACAGTATCCAAAGTGTAGAGAACGAACCCTAGGACATATATCTCAAAGGATGGCAAGGGTGAAGAAACTGCAGGATGCTTTTACACAGAGGAATTCCAGAAGAGTTCTGAACCAGATGTATTTCTCATTGAACGCGTGAGAAGACGTCGCGGTAATAGAGTGGTAGTTAAATTGTTAGGATTTCCATCATCAGAAAACAGTTGGATTGACGCTGACAAGTTAGTACACTACTGGCCATTAAAATTGCTACACCAAGAAGAAATGCAGATGATAAACGGGTATATTACACTAGAACTGATGTGTCTTACATTTTCACGCAGTTTGGGTGCATAGATCCTGAGAAATCAGTACCCAGAACAACCACCTTTGGCCGTAATAACGGCCTTGATACGCCTGGGCATCGAGTCAAAAAGAGCTTGGATGGCGTGTACAGGTACAGCTGCCCATGCAGCTTCAATACGATGCCACAGTTCATCAAGAGTAGTGACTTGCGTATTGTGACGAGCCAGTTGCTCGGCCACCATTGAACAAACGTTTTCAATTGGTGAAAGACCCGGAGAATGTGTTGGTCAGGGCAGCAGTCGAACATTTTCTGTACCCAGAAAGGCCCGTAGAGGACCTGCAACATGCGGTCGTGCATTATCCTGCTGAAATGTAGGGTTTCGCAAGGATCGAATGAAGGGTGGAGCCACGGGTCGTAACACACATGAAATGTAACGTCCACTGTTCAAAGTGCCGTCAGTGCGAACAAGAGTTGACCGAGACGTGTAACCAATGGCACCCCATACCATCACGCCTGGTGATACGCCAGTATGGCAATAACAAATACACGCTTCCAACGTGCGTTCACCACGATGTCACCAAACACGGATGCGACCATCATGATGCTGTTGTACACAGAACCTGGATTCATCAGAAAAAATTACGTTTTGCCATTCGTGCACCCAGGTTCGTCGTTGAGTACACCATCGCAGGCACTGTTGACTGTGATGCAGCGTCAAGGGTAACCGCAGCCATGGTCTCCGAGCTGATAGTCCATGCTGCTGCAAACGTCGTCGAACTGTTTCTGCAATTAGTTGTCTTGCAAATGTCCGTATCTGTTGACTCAGGGATCGAGACGTGACTGCACGATCCGTTACAGCCATGCGGATAAGATGCCTGTCATCTCGACTGCTAGTGATACGAGGCCATTGGGATCCAGCACGGCGTTCCGTATTACCCTCCTGAACCCACCGATTCCATATTTTGCTAACAGTCATTGGATCTCGACCAACGCGAGCAGAAATGTCGCGATACGATAAACTGCAATCGCGATAGGCTACAATCCGACCTTTATCAAAGTCGGAAACGTGATCGTACGCATTTCTCCACCTTACACGAGGCATCACAACAACGTTTCACCAGGCATCGCCGGTCAACTGCTGTTTGTGTATGAGAAATCGGTTGGAAACTATCCTCATGTCAGTACGTTGTAGGTGTCGTCACCGGCGCCAAGCTTGTGTGAATGCTCCGAAAAGCTAATCATTTGCATATCACAGCATCTTCTTCCTGTCGGTTAAATTTCGCGTCTGTAGCACGTCATGTTCGTGGTGTAGCAATTTTAATGGGCAGTAGTGTATATAACAGGGAGCGTAGACCTCTATCTCCTTAGTAGCGTACCATGCACGATAGGAGGCATATCCTAATAATCGGTGGAGGTGGTGTTCTCGACAAGTTGCCTGTTGAATTGCACATCCCAGGATATAACTTCTGTGGGCCTGGAACAAAGCTTCAGAAACGCCTGGCACAGGAGATACGTTGTTGCTTTCCTAGTTGATAAAACCATGCGTGGAAAAATTAAGTTGGGCTTGGGGGTGACGAATTTCAAACGAATTATGAAAGTAGCGCAAACAGCTTTGCGAGCGAAGATGAAAAGCAACAACAAACACGGTTGTTTGAAAAACTGTATTCTCACTTCGATGTGTGCAGCTAAACGTATGTTGAATGGTGGGAGCAAGAAGAAGTACAAGAACAGGACTTTAATTAAACCACCTAGGGTCCTACCACTACCACAGTCTTCAGGTAGAATTATCCCGTTACTTGTTCCATCTCTTGCAGCCCTGTCTGCTGTAGGTTCACTTACAGGCAGGGCCGCAGCTGTCGCCAAAACGGTCAAAAACTCGCAGAATGCACAAGCACAAGTAGAGGAAGCCGGAAGACATAATCGCACTATGAAGGCAGCAGCTATCGGAAAAGGTCTCTACTTGAAACCATACAGGAAAGGACTAGGTCTCTTCATAAATTAAAAAAAAAAAAAAACCGTTAGTTATCCTACCCGACCGCGCGCTCACGAATAAAGATCTAGTTAAAATTCTTAAAGAAAAACTTCACATTCATGGATTCCGCGGCGTCTTTATGCGCAATACATTACCGAAGACCACTTGGCGGATTAATGAGTGCGGAATTGTAAGCTTGGATGTTGCTGGGGGTCCAGGGACCCACTGGGTGGCGTATGTTAGGAAAAGTGCAAATACAGTATAGTATTTTGATTCATTCGGGGATTTGCAGCCGCCTGAAGTATTACATCGCTACTTCACCAGCAAAAGACGCGTCTTCTACAATTTCCGGCGGTATCAGGACTTTAGCACATACCTCTGCCACCTCTGCGTTATGTTCCTAATCACAGCGACGGCGAACCCCCGGAATGTGCGCTATATTTAGACTGAGAAGTCCAGATTGTGCGCTTTCTCCTGTCCTCGTGAGACCAGCTGTGCGACATATAAAAGAGTTGTCATTGAACGCACGGCCATCATTTGATGTTTAAATGCAATGTCGTATACTCTGACTTTAAAAGAGCGAGAATCAGTATTACGAGCAAATTACTTCCCGCCGATTGATTTAAGTGCAGTCTTTGGTAGTGGTAGGACCCTAGGTGGTTTAATTGAAGTCCTGTTATTGTTCTTCTTCTTGCTCCCACCATTCAACACACGTTTAGCTGCACACATCGAGTATTGCGCCAATTGGTCTAGGGACGTATAACAGCATTCCAAATATCACAAAGAACAACAATAAACTTCATCTTGAAATTGACGGTCGGAAGAAGATTCTACAAATTCAACCTGGTGCCTGCGATATTGATGATTTAAACGAAGCCCGCAGCTCGTGGTCGTGCGGTAGCGTTCTCGCTTCCCACGCCCGGGTTCCCGGGTTCGATTCCCGGCGGGGTCAGGGATTTTCTCTGCCTCGTGATGGCTGGGTGTTGTGTGATGTCGTTAGGTTAGTTAGGTTTAAGTAGTTCTAAGTTCTAGGGGACTGATGACCATAGATGTTAAGTCCCATAGTGCTTAGAGCCATTTTAACCATTTTGAACCATTTAAACGAAGTCTTAAAACAGTCAGGAAAATGTATTGAAGTACAGGCGAACATCAATACCCTTAAATCTGAAATACGGACAGAGAGTGCTACGATCGACTTTAGACAGAGAGATTCAATAGGTCCACTGCTAAGTTTTGCAACGGATCGTGTTTTGGTGAAGGACGCGAGTAAATTTTACGCATCGGATCAATCTGTAGACATACTACCAGTCAGCACAATCCACGTTGAGTGCAATATTGCCACAAACTCATACCTCAATGATAAGTTGATTCACTCAATTTACGGATTCTTCCCTACGGTCGGTACTCCGTATAAAATAGATCAAGCCCCCACAAACGCTATGTATCCCCCGGTCACAGTTCGGACATTGGATAACCTAGAACTGCGTATTGTTGACCAGAATAATCACCTTGTTAACCTTCGAGGAGAAGAGATCATTGTACGCTTGCGTCTAAGGCGAGATGGGAGTAAGGTATAAAGCTAGCACACCGAGCTCTCAACTCATCAGTGTATCGCGGAAGCGCAAGGTGATAACACGCCTTATTTACGAATTCCTTATTTCAGCAGGTTTCAAACCGCAAAATGACGTCGCTCAACGTAACTCAGTCAGTAGAGTATGATGATCATGAATACCACCACACAAACCCTACGCTTCAAGCACATTTAACAAAAATTATGAAATTAGGATTGTTATCCAGCATCAGGAAGCTGTAACATTGCCCTGCAAGAGCTTCCTGTATCTGGACTGTACATTTAAGTAAGCTGACAGCCCTGTGGTAACGCTATCAAAGCTCACGCGAAATGCTCTAGCATTCCTGTTTCAAGAGATACGCTATGAACTTAAAGGTATTGAAATAGATTGCTCACATAATGTCGGCATAACGTCAACATCTAAGACGTACATTTCAGCCTCAGCCTCTGATTCAAACAGCTTGGAAAATGCGGGATGGTTCATAGATGCGCCGGATGGTGAGGGGGCATACAGCCGATTTAGCGCGTGCGTGCCACTAAAAATGCTCATGGGTTATTTTGAGGACATGCATCGAATTATTATGAAGGCTAAACAGGAACTTATTTTGGTGCAGAGTGCAAGTGACGCGAACTCATTCATTCAAACAGCTGAAGAGAATGTTCAAATAAAGATTAATAGTATATTATGGAAAATGCCTCACATCACTGTTGCTAACGAGGAACGCCTGAAGCTCTTAAAAATTCTGAATGCCGGCACCTATCTACCACTAACCTTCTGATCATGGGAGCTTTTTGAATACCCAGTACTATCTTCAGCATCCACACATACTTGGGCTATTAAAACATTAGTGCAGTTGGAAGCACCTCGATTCATCATAACCGCATTTCAAACTCAAAGGTGTGGGAATGTATCAAATGACTCAACTGAATTTGACCACTGCAAGTTAACTAACGCCATAGTCTACCCTAATTCCCAATATTACCCATACGAGAATTTACATCTACAGTGGGACAGAAATGTATACAGTCTTGCATTTGACATGTATGCGAGATTCCGAGCATCTTATTACGAAGGTGTTGAAAATGAACATGCCTACTGAATCCACAGAGTTTCAAGAAGCTAGCACCAATAACCGTGATTGACTGTTCAAAACAGAATGACATAATTAAAACTAGGCCTGTAGGTGTACAGATTGAATTTGAATCTTCAACAAACTTCCCAGATCACACTGCAGCGTATTCTCTAGTTCTGCATGATCGTGTTATTAACTACTGCCGGCTCACTGGTTTACTGCAACGAGTTGTATAAACTGATACGTGTTCTGCTGGCTCTAAGGCAGATCACGATGTTACCCCAAGGTGTGGGGATCGTAGAGGACGTACAAGGATTTTACTATGACGAAAGGAGGCGGTTCATAATTAAAGACTGTGCATTAATAGCATTCACAAAAAGTGATGGAATAATAGGAACATTTGCATCCAAGAGTTGCCTCGCCGACACCATTCATGGAAGTGAAGTGCATTAAAACATGTAGAAGTGCAATGTGGCTGACACAATTTTATCATGGAATTCACTGGAATCACCCTGGCATCTCTTATAAAGATTTGGCGCGAGTGCTCCGAGTATTTCATCACAAGGAGATAATCATCTACGTTAAAGGTGATGCAAAGATTACCTGGCTGCGTCGAATATTTAAATCTGCTTCTATTCAAGACCTGGAATTGTGCGGATGTCCATCTATCCATCGACTCAAGAACATTTACGAAAAAAGTGCTTTTGTATCTGCATACGAGAATGTAAAATTACTCTTAACTTGGATTACAAATAAATAATTATTTATAAAATTTGTTCTTTTTCTTTCTTTCTATGGCACCCAACGTTCGTAGAATGTAAGGTTATTGGCGGATATTGTATACGAAGCGAATTCCAATGAACTGTCTGAGGCGCATACCACAGCCTTCATGCGCTGAGTAACGTTACCCGAGTCAATAACAGACCAGCTTCCACCTCACCTGCGTGGCGACGCGTCAGATACCAGCCGGGTGGCTGCCGGCGTCAGGGGCTGAAAGAAAGTGCTGAGGCGCGCTGCGTGTTTATGACTGGTGGACTAAGTCCAGCACATGTCATTCAGAATTCATTTGTGTCTTTAAAGCAGTAAAACCTCTCTCTGCAGTGCAATGTGGCTATATCCACGTTTTGTATACAAAAAAGAATGATCATCATTGAGGGTGAAATAATAATATCAAAATTGAATATTTTTACAGTAAAGTAAGTGAATTTATTATTGAATTGGGAATTTTTTTAACAGTCTTTGCGAAATATAACTTTACAGTCAAATGATTCGTTTTTTAACAGTCTTTGCGAAATATTACTTTACAGTAAAATGATTCTGTTTTTTTTCACATTTATATATATCTGGGTTTACAGATACATTATTGGTTTTTGACGTAAAAATATAAACATTATTCTGTTTGAAGATACGTTTTCTCAGACTTTGCATTATTCAGAAATATGAGCATTCTGCTCAGTTAAGTTATATATATATATATATATATATATATATATATATATATATATATATATATATATATAATTTTACAACTAATGCAGAGGTACTGCAACCTAATTACACTATCTTGCAACATAAATACTATCGCTAGTGAAGTTCCACTGGAAACACTTTTAACTAAAGGCAAACGTATTTGTTTGAAGTGGGTAGTTCTAAAGCATTTTCCACTATGACAAGCAATTAAAAATATATTTCATTCAAGTCAGTGTGTCTAAACATTTTTCCACTACAACAAGCACGTGAACATAAACATATTTCTCTCAAGTAACTTGTTATAAACATTTTTTCCATCACAATGACCAAGTGAATATACATTGGTGGAATTCACATACTTAAAACTACTTCTTACTGGACAGCTAGTGGCAAGTGCAACTTACAAACTAAAATCTAATTTTTATAGCAAGAACTCAGATCGAAGCAGATATGGACTGCGAAAAATTTTTTTTTTTTCTTCTTCAATATAAAAGGTACAAGAGAACTGGTCGAATTTATGTTTTTGCTCATATACAATAAATAGTAATATTCGTCATATATATATATATATATATATATATATATATATATATAAAGACTTTTTTAAATAATTTATTTGAATTTGTTATTAATTTTTTTATGATTTTCTTTCGGAGAATACTTAATATATATTTACACACACGCACACACTTAACACAGGCTCGCACACATTCACACACTCAGACATACACGGAAGCACGCAAACTGATACACACTGCAAAACACTCTCATCCAATATTCAATATTTACACTATAATAAAAGGGTCATACTACTACTCTGAAGACGCTATCTCTATCTCTCTCTGTCTCTCTCTCTCTCTCTCTTTCTCTCTCAATCAGAATCCCCCACCCCTTCTCTCGCTGCAAGTGAGTAGTATGAGTACGGGCGAGTTTCAATCCCACCATCACAGACGACCCTTTTATCATCATGAGGCGACTGACTGATATTAAACTGTAGCACAGTATACATCTCATGCGCTATCGATCGAATACTGGTTTGCCATACCATATGCAGTGGCTGCAGTGCAGCACCGTGAACACTTCTGCGTAGGCAATGCAAATAGTCTTCGATAGATAGAGCTCTCAATGCCATGCGATGCACACCCTTAGCCCGCCTCTGGGTTGCACCTTCCAATGTGCGATATGCATACATTTTTGACCAAGGACCTACAAACTACACAATCAGCAACCCATTCGACTCGTCTTTCACGAGACCGATAACCTTCTTTTTCTACGGAACAATTCCATAAGGATTATCAGCCTCATAAGAAGACGTGTCGAATTCATTACCATGGTACCTAATTACTTCATAGCCGTGTGGGATTAGCCAAGCGGTCTAAGGCGCTGCAGTCATGGACTGTGCGGCTGAGGTTCGAGTCCTCCCTCGGGCATGGGTGTGTGTGTTTGTCCTTAGGATAATTTAGGTTAAGTAGTGTGTAAGCTTAGGGACTTATGACCTTAGCAGTTAAGTCCCATAAGATTTCACACACATCATCTAATTACTTCATATGGATCGCAGTTCTTCACCCAATAGATGAAGCTGTCTGTATACATACAAAGTAATTTAAGAGCTGCGAAATGACTTTTCGTGAACTCATAATGAAAGCGGTACATGTGGAGTTTGGACAGGTCTAGTATGCACATCCCCACATAGATAGGTTTAGTAAACTCTACTGCAGTCTTCGCCATCTCCACAGCAACAAAGTTCTTAATGAATATGATGACCCGCTTAAAATTTGGTCTGGCAATGCATTTTCTTACGCCATAACGCCCATCCCATTCGGTTCTAATAAAAATTTCACGTCGCCCCCTCAAATTCTCCATAACTGAATTATTCATTAATTTATAAAAATCTTTCTCAAAGTCACACATCGCAGAAGCTTTCTCTCTCGTATTCAAATCAATATACTCCTTCAACCAGGGGGACTGCTTGAAGGAGATGGCCCGGGTGATTTTAACCAGCTCCACACCCAAGCTGAGGCTTTGCTGGAGGTTACGATAGTGAATTATATACCTCTGCTCATCCCCCAGCATTGTAATCAGTTTCGGTGTGGAACCTCCTCGTGGAACTGGTTGCTGTAGACACAGCTGCAAATCGGTATGCGTATCATGCAAACTAAAAGGGTATGTGAGTTCTGCGTCCACCACACACCCTACATCAGAATCAGCTGCCATACCCCCATGATTTTTCCACCTAATCCCTTGCATTCACCTTCAGACAGCCACCGAAACTCAGAAATCGGCAGTGATTGCCCCATGGCGTGCCTGTATACGTTATTCACGTCAAGGTACATTATATAACTTTCATTAAGGGATGCGCTGAACCTGTCACCCATCTGTGGGTTATTTGCTTTTGCATGCGTATGTACACTTTGGCAAAGTCCCCCACGGATCCCTCGCTCAAAGAAAAGAAGCATGTCAGGATCAGTCAATAATTCGATGCTGCACTTCGTTTTCTTGAGCACTGCATCCCAAGACAACCCAGGTGCCATGTAATAAAAGGCGGGTTCCAGAGAATATGTGGTCATACATAGACTCCAGAACTTCTCGAAAACGTCCGCAAATAAGTGCACATCTGTGTCCATGTAAAGCCATGCGTACTCTCCTAAAGTGGAAATATTGAATTCCCACCAGACATTCACGGCATGCTCATACTCTGCATTCGTTATGGCGTCGCTTGTGAGATTGCTGGAGAATGCAGTTATGTCGGGTATCTTGGTTTCGTTGAGTTTGGCCATACTATCCACATACTCATATGGGAAAACCCCCTTCCTAGTCGCAAGTTGAAACTTTTCCTCATCAGGAAATGCAGCTCGAGTGATATGCATATCCCCAGAGGTAGTCTCAACAATTTCTGTAGTGGTGCCTGCATAAAATGCAACGTATCAAGGAAGCGGAGCGCAATTCTTGGCGTCATACGTTTGGAGAATGAAATATACTTCTCGACGCTCTCAGGTAGGACACTGACCTGATTTCTCTCCCAACCTAAATCAGCCAAGTGCTCAACTAGAAAGTGAACGTCATACCCACTTAAATTGCGGAAGAAAACGGGTATGTGTCTAAGTAAATGGTACTTCAAGTTGCATGCGTTGTGAGATGCGCCACGGGATTTCCCTGTAAGATGACAGTGGTCCCTACGAGGAGTTTCCACTTTTCTGTCTAAAGGCAGCCCACAAATATGACAATAGTGGCGTTATTATACAAATCTTCATTCTCCATCGATTTGGTCATGGGAACGTTGCCGCTGTAAAGCTGATCAACCTCCCGTGAAAATTTTTCAAGCTCAGAGAGCAAGCAAACTACAGGATTATCCCTGACGTAAGATTTGTATCGGTTAATGTTGGAGTCAGATGACGATGCAATTTGGTATGCTGCCGCATATGGAACGTGTTTCACTGCAAAGGTGGTGTGTGAGACTGTAGGGTCGCCTTCACAGCGGGTCACAGGAGCGAGGAGGCACTCAAAGTCGGCGTTCACTACAAACGGACACCGCTCCTGGTGTGAGCGTTTTTAAACATTATGAATTTGTTTTCCTCGGTGGGCATGATAACACATACCGGATCCTTGGAGGTACAGTCTACTAAATGCGTAGCTAATACTTCTTCAGAGGAGAAATAATTGAGGCCCCTTAAACAAATATGCTTTTTACAACATTTGTCACTTACCTGGGAATAAAGGAGTCGGGACATGTCTGTGATCCAAACAGAGTGATAATTATCACCTTCAGAGAAGAGCAGCATGTTTACATGCAGCTCACGCTCACGGCCAAATTTTGAAAAATGGAGGGGCCGACGATGATATGCTTGTGTTGCTCATCTGACTTGCTTTTCTTCTTCTCCACGCCATAAACATGAACCGATATGTCGGTATTCTGCTACTCAAATTTAGGTATGTCCTGGATCTTGCCAGTAAACAATATACCATCAATGTTATAACAGAAATTAATATTACCACCTACATTGTATGTACTGGGACGCTCAGGATGAGCTCTGTAATTGTGCTTTCTTTCGCAAGCCAGGATTGACCATGCAAAACAAGCCTGATCTTATCTATTTTCGACATTAATGCATGCCTGCTTATTAGCTAAAACTTTAGAGAGCTTGATATAGCTAGACCCTCCATTTCCCAGATCGTATCGTATCGTATGTGTATGGATGTCCAGGTGTAAAATTCTACTGAGTGCTTTCGCTGAGCTGTTGACTTCCATCTCAGAAACCGACCCAATATAGCACTCAAGGTGGATTTACGAAACCACTCGGCGATTGATGTGCTCCGCATTATCACGCTATTATCCCCCCAAAGATAATGGATACTAGTCTCTCCATCACCAGACTCAACTTTGGGGGGGGGGGGGGGGCGATAATTCACTGCATAGCGCTGCTCTGCATTTAATGACGGGATACTGTGGATCATTGACTACCTTGAGGAGCTCTGTTTCCACGACAGGAAGGCACGCGTATAGAAATACTACAGGATCGCGGGACCCCCCTGCCAAGTTCTCGATCCTAGTGAATGAGATTCGCTCCTCAAAGGCGTCTGCAACTGCGGTATGGTGTCACCGACCTGATGACCATGACTAAACGAACGGGCGAGAGAACTGCCACTAGCCACAGGATCATCATTAATACTACTGCTATAATTAGAGCTAGTGCAACTAGATGGTACGTGCTGTACCTCGCACGGTGGGGATGACATACGCAGTGGCTGCTGTGAGGGACCAGCAGGCGTGCCCCAGTGCGAGCATCTGGGGGCTGGCTCAGTGACCTTCGTGGAGGTGGTGGCGGCAGCTTCCCATGCGGCAGATGGTGCACGTGGTGGCCAGGGAGAGCCCGAGTGGAAACAGCCAGGCTGCGTGAATTTGGCAGCGGCAGCTCCATGCGCGGTGACCAAAGGCGTCTTCACCAGGGAGGCATGTCTCTGCGGGTGCTGCTGCCTGGACGGTTTAGGAGCCGCTGCCACGGGCACGCACGCTACAGCATGCTGAGAGTCGACCGCTGTAGAGATAAAGTAAATAAGTACACTGTCTACCGCAGTGAATTCTAATGGTCACAGACATGGATATAAAGCGAGTGAGTAATTACATTTTTGGCTCTGACTCCACGCCATGAACAATTCATCCGGGCAGTCAATGGCACCCTCAAAAAAAATCAGCCAGTCCATCGTCCAATACGTGCTTATAATCACCTAGAACAAACAGGATATTTATAAATGGGATTGTTAGAGAAAAAGAGATAAGTACATTAATATTATTAGAGATATGTAATTTTTTTTAAATTTACAAGTAGGCTGATGATGTATCTGCTGTTGAATGGCCTCGATCTATCAACAGCCATAAGGTCCTCAATAGCGTTTCCTGTAACAGAAGGAAAGATAATTTTAGTTGTTTTGAAAGGTTAGCTAGAGTGAAAGATGATTTTTTTCGGTATACTCACATGAGTGGCGGTGTTCTGGGCCATATGGAGCTGGGGGCTGAATCCAATTATGTAGGGGACTACGTGGGATAGCCCCCAGCTCTGCTTGCAACTCTAGCTGGAATTGCCTTAAGTGATCTAGAAACAAAGAAAAAATAATAAGAAACAAAATTTTTAAATGGTTAATATAAATCAGGAACGGATTAGATATTAAAATTATACTCACAGGGCAATTCTGGCTGTGTCTCGATCACACGAGCCTGTTGGACCCCAGTCAGCTCCTCTCAATCGAGGATCATGTCTGCGAGGTCCACTATAACAATGAGATATATATAATTAATAAGCTGAATGTATAAGATATACAGGAAAATGGATAATGAAAAATAGAAATTATTTACTTACTGGGTAATGGCATATCCTGGACCCTACGCCTCTTGGGTGTTGAGGACCTGCTGCTGCTGGTGGTGGTGTAAACTCTCTTCATTTTTGCAGAGAACAACGAAAAAGCAACGAAAAACAAACCAACGATGCTGCGGACAACGGACGAGTGAGAAAAATGACTCATTATAGAAGTCTGATGATGTAGTATCACGTGATCTTAGAATGAACAAATGGGTGTTGAGAATTCTGTGGGGGTGGTAATTGAGTTCACTAGGACCCCTAGTAGCTGAAAGCTGAACTAGTGAGATGCTTCCAGGACATGGTGGAGAGCTGAACATTTTATAATTTGTAAAATTATAGACAAATAATTGATATTATTTAGAATATAGACTGGATGATAGTGAATTCACTATTCGAGATGATAATGTGTGTGTGTGTGAATATTAAGAGGTACTGTGTTAGGATGAATGATTTATTATTAGAAGTATGTTATATAGGTGTAATTGGAGGTTGGTGGTGTTAAGAATGGCGTTAGTAAGGGCTGAAGGAAATTTTTCTTGGTAAAGAGAGAATTTTTTATGAATAAAGAGAAGGTTAAGTATTTGTGGGACAGTATAGAATTTTGGGTGAGTTCGTATTTTCTGTAGATGGGGATTTGAGTTGCGAATTTCGTGTTAGATTCACTTGCAGGTAGGAGGGTGCTATATTGAGTGAGTTCTGAATTGGGGAGGTATGGCCCATGTATACAGGAGTGTGTTTTTAGGGACGATTTTGGATTAGGCGGTGGGATCATGCGGACTGAATAATGAGAGTCGCATGATCAGTTAACTTAGCAAGGGGCCTTGTGGAGAACACACGTGCTGTTGTGAGGACATGGAAGTTTCCAGTCTCAAGCAAACAACTTTGGCGCAAAAAGTGTGGTAGTGCGTTCTTGGTCCCACAAAGACACACGGTGGATCACAAACGGACCAACCATTGTGTGACGTTGGCATCAGCGAGTTCAAACCTGTCCAGGAAAACCATTTTGGCGCCATAAGTGTGGAAGGGCGTTCTTTGTCCACCACGTGCTGGACCAATGGACCAACCGTTGTCTGACGTTGGGGAAGATTCCACTCTCGGTCAAACAATTTTGGCACGAAATGTGTGGGAGGGACAAATACACATAGTGAATGGACAACCTACAGTTGCGATGTCAGAATCGGCAGGTTCAAAGCAGCAAAACATGTTTACACTGCTGGACCCACACAGTCCAAGTGGCCACTGGAGCGCGTGGCCTGCTGCCGATGGCTGTGAGGTGGGGCGATGTGCCTGCTCGCTCATGGGCCGGTGGTGGCGCCAGGGGTGGCAACGATTTGAACTAATTCAGTTGGGGCCTAGACCTCATGGATGCTGGTGCGATCTCAAAGATGTGTACTGAGTCTGTTGGAGAACAAGTAATGACAGTACTGGTTGAATAAAGACTTCAATGCTTTTTCCCTGCAAAATCACAGGATGTGAATTACATTAGTACAAGAGCAGTTTATTATTTGACGTGATTTTGATAGGTTAGCAATGAAAAATATAAGTGACAGTCAAAGTTCGCAGGATGTGGACTATTTCGTATGTGTGATCGATTATGGTGTTGGAATTTGAACTTGTGACAGATTTTTGTTATGGATGTAACGCAAATGGCTTTCTTCCCGCCGAAATCGGACATCTTGAATAAATAATAAATGATAATAATAATAAATAGACGTACAGCTTTCGAGACATTATCGTGTTCGAATTTGAATTTGGCGCAATTTTCTAGTGCGGGTAAGCCAAGTGTATAATCTGACACCACGTGGTGGATACACTGGGTGCAGACATCTTGATTGATGTCACGGTCGCCATCTAGGATGACATCACAGTGGCACTCTCTGGTGGCGACGATATGTACTAAGTCAGTTGGAGTCCAGACCTTGTCAGGTGGAGTCCTGGCCTTGTGGTGAATACACATGCATGGAATTGTTTAAATAAAGTCTTATGTCAAAGTCCTTTTCCCATGAATCCTTCGTTGGTGGTGGCAGTCTGGCGACTGAGGTTAGTAAAGTGTCTTCTCTTTCACACCATTTTGTTAGCTTAGTAGACATATCGGAATTGAATTTTGTTTACCACAAAAGTTTAAAGCTGGTGCCAGTTCGTAGGAAGAGGTGGCGGTCGGGTGACTTAGGTTGGTGGAGGTAGGCCAAGTGAGCTATTTTCCTGCGATTTTCTTTGCTTCGTAGAGATAAGAGCGGTGTGCTGCATTATCCTGTTGGAATTTGAACTTGCCGCCATTTTCTAGGGGGTGAGGGTTAGGTTAGTGGACGTAGCCCAATTGGTCTATTTTTCCCGCTATTTTCGTGGTGTGACGCATTATCCTGCTGGAATTTGAATTTGGCGCCAATTTTTCTGGAGGGTTATGTCAGTGGAGGTGGCCCAGTTGACCTATCTTCCCGCCCAAATTCAAACTTCCCGCCAAAATCCGCCATCTTGGATGACGTCATGCGCTGTTTCCAACTCTACATGCCGCCATTTTGGATGACGTCATCGCCGCCATCTTGGATACCTCTGGCAACAATGGAATATGGGGTGGCACCCCCCTTGTCCTACAATTCACGCAAGCTGGCATATTTGATGAAACAGCTACGTCTCCACACAATAGAAGCATCAGATGCAATTTTGGATACGACCGCAAAAGTCATTAGATACCCCAAACGGTCGAAACTGGGTACGGGGATGTCAGAGTGATATCACAGGGAAGTATCACCGCGATGAACTATGGAGGTATAAATGCAGTGAACGTAATCTTTGGGCTAGAAGACAGCGGACGTTGGCTTCACGTTTGTGACGAAATGACAGCTCCCTTCTTTTTTTTACCCTCATGTTTCTGACTATTGAGGTAAAAAAGAAAGGGAGATGTCATTACATCACAAACTTCAAGCCGATGTCCGCCATCTTAACTAGTCCGAAACATTAGGATCACCGCGTTCATAACTCCGTGGTTCACCACTTTGATACTTCCCTGTGACGTCACTCTGGCGTGCCCAGTGGTGACCGTGTTGGGTGCTTTGATTCTGTGGAGACGTGGTTGTTTCATCAAAAATGCCAGCTTGCATTGACTATGGGTGTACTAACCAATCCGATCGTTATATGAAGTTTAAAGGAATCGCATTTCATTCATAAGCAATTCAAGCAGTATTTTCTTTTGTATACATGAACTATCGTTGCACTGTTTACTTTTACTGTAAATGTTTTATTTATATCGTTTAACTTTAGATTTTCCTTATTTTACTGTGTCCTTTCTTTCTCTTCTTTCCTGAATTTTTCATTGCCTTCCAAGTCACAAACGCTCCGTCAATCGAGCCTATACCATCCTCAGTGAAATACTAAGAAAAGACTTAAAAATAGTATTTATAAAGAAGAGACATTTAAAAATTGAATAATAACATAGATTTTTCTCATGTATCCGTATTATAATAATTTCTCTGTGTAAGTTTCGAGGGCAAAGAAATATAACAAAATGATCTAAAGAAACGACAAGATGCGCTCTTTTGTTAATTTTTTAGTCGTCTTCACTTCTTCATCTCTTGTCTTGGTCACGTGTAGACGGACATCTTGCGAGTGCTGGCAAATGTAAACATATTTGTACTAATTAAGCAGATAATACATTGCTTTAATATTATTGTTAATCTGTAAGAGGTGATCCCGATTTCATGTCCATCTTCCTCGAATTAACCTGCATTCGAGTAATTTACAGTGCAACTATCGCAGCGGCCGATGCACCCAACGACGCCATTACGTGGCGATATTAACTTATAAAATTTAACGGAAGCGGAAAACTCGCCCGCTATTAACATAAGATACATTTTTCTCCACAGCAGCCCGACGCTGCTGAAAATACGTAGCTTTAAGATTTGTATTTTCAGTATAACAGCCGAGAGCCAGAGCCAGGACTCCCACTAGAATGCAATGGTTAACGGAGGTAAGAAAAAATACTCTCGCGCGTGTGTGGGCCGCAATTGTAATTAATGACTAAAGATATTTTGCTTTAAAGTGAACTGAGTAGCCGAGGAAATTAATACGGAAAGTTTATTCCATTTTTCAACTTATATGCTCATGTTTTAAGATGCAGTGAGTCTTGCGTCATTAACGTAACAAATAATTTCCACTGAAGATTAATATTGTTAAAACATAGACAACTGCACAAAAGCATTTAATTGCAAATCAAAATTGAATGAAATATCGTTCTGATTAAGGCCCACCAAGTAAGTCGGCAGCAATCACTGTTACCAGTCAATTTCTGTACTAAATAATAAATTAAATTACGACGGCCGACGGATGCGAAGAGCCACACGCTATCAACTTTCTCATCCCCGCACAAGGGCTACGTAATCACGCTGATTGTCGGGGCAGCATCTGGCGCCCTAAATTCCTCTCGCCGATAGTTATTATTCATTGTTCACACTTCCTCCCTCTTTAAAAAAAGATTCTCGTTAGAAC
Source organism: Schistocerca americana (assembly GCF_021461395.2). Lineage (NCBI taxonomy): Eukaryota > Metazoa > Arthropoda > Insecta > Orthoptera > Acrididae > Schistocerca > Schistocerca americana. Next base: position 758,793,096 of record NC_060121.1, on the reverse strand, counting down.
AGACGGAGACAGCTGTCATGTTTGAGTGAGTTTTGTGTG